>NC_137888.1:114464695-115099088 GCF_963455335.1 Martes martes
GTTTTTGGGTTTTTTTAAATCTTTTAGATTTAATGGTGAAATATCATTGCTTCATTGAAGTATGTCTAATCTGTCCCAACAGTGGGTATGGGGACTTGACAACTTTCTTTTCTTTTCTTTTTTTTCTGTTCTAAATAGTTTTGAGAACACCTCATGCAAATAGATCCGTTTTAAAGTAATTTCCTTAGGGCAGTGTTTCTCAAAGAGTGGTGCTGGACCATCTGTAATGGATTCAATCACTTGCGGAGCTTGGTAAAGATTCCTAGGTCTTGCCCGGATCTAGGAAATCACACAGGGGTGGAGCTCAAGAGACTATATTTGAACAGGTGTCACACAAACCCGAGCTTTGGAATAGACATATTCACCACGTGCAATTACTAGTCAGAAGGAAAGGCCTATGGACAGCTCTTTTATGGCCAGGATATCTCTGGGAAAGGCCAAAATGGCTGCAGTAGGTGAGGGCCCTTTGCCCAGTTGTGCCTTTTGAAAATTCCTCAAACTTGCGCTGGAGATGCTCCAAGTGCTAAGTCAGGGGTGGCGGGGGGGAGGTGTAAGAGGGTGAAGGGAAAGGTCGAGTCCAGAGTACAGGAGTGGAACTTGCCAGCCTGCCTTGAAGGAACATGTGAATTGGACCAGGCTGGATTCAGAAGCTGGAAGCTGGTTTAGGAATCACCACGTAACCAACGAAGCTCTGGCACTGGAATGCTGATCCCATAGCAACCCACAGGATGTGGAGACAGTTCTTTATACACAGTGCTCAGTACACACGTGAAGCTGCTCTTTCTCATTAGCCCGGAATTCGTGCAAGCTGGAGATAATCCAGCTAAGAGAAAAAAAGTATAATCTTAGAATCTGAGAGCCAAAAAGTGTGTTTGAAATCAAACCTAATGAGAAAACTACCAGCAGCAAGTTAAAACTGGTAGGAAGAGGAAAGAAGGGGGAGGGGAAGGACGGAAGGGGAGAAAGAGAGGAGGGAAGGGGAAAGAACAGAAGAGAAAAAGGAAAAAAAAAAGAAAGAAAAAGGACGGTTGCTTGAGAAGGAGGGCTGCTGAGGGCAGGGGAGAGGAGCAGGGCACTGTTCTTTTTCTTCATAAGCATTTTGCTACAACCTGATTCTTTTTTGAAAACAAACATTACCCGCACTATCTTTTTTTTAAAACGTGTATTTAAAACACAAGACTGATTTACAGTATACCGTAAAGGATGTCAAGTGGTGTCAACTACGTTAGTCACGGTAACATCTTCTCAGAACGATCCCCTTAAAACACCAGAAGGGCGAACCTCCCCAGCTCCCGCGCGGTCGCCGCGAGGCGGGAAACCGCGCGCTGCGAGCCGGAGGGAGGCGGTGGCCGCGGAGTGCGCACGCGCTAAACCGCGCGGCACCTCCCCTCCCGGAAGTACCCGGTGGTGGTTTGAGCGGACCGGGGGACGTTGGGGTTTGGCAGTTTCTCCGGGAGGAGGTCGGCAGTAGGAGGCAGGATTCAGTTCTGATCGGGTCCGCAGGGGTTGAGGAGGGGCAGGCGGCCCTGACCGCCCCCCATAGGGGCTAAGCCCTGTTGTAATCGCAGCTGCAGACCCCGAGGACCCTGGAAGAGAAGAGCAGGGCCCTCTGCTGCCAGTGCCGGCAGCGGGTAGAAAATTCCTGGCGGAGTCGGGAGAGGGTGATGGCGTTCTCCAAGCAACAGATTAGTTTGAAGTGAATCTGAAGGCACTGAAAAGCTAACGCGCTGTTGATGTGTCTGACCCAGAAGAAGCAGTCCAGGATGCCTGGTGCCTTGTTTAGCTTTCAGAGTTTGGTAAGGAAAAAGCAAAGCCGATGTTCTCCAAATCATTCGATTTAGCACCATTTCTTGAACTTCTTTCTTGTTTAAGAACGTCCCTCTCACCTGATGGTGACCTTTGGATTTATACCGGCAGGATGTGTAAGCTTGAAGAGATCTGCGTCAGCCTTGCGCCGTATCTGGGCATGTTTCAAGGCTGAGGCTTCTCCGCCAAAGCATTGACCTGAACATGGGGCGGGGTGTGTGGGGGCGGGGGGCAACGTTGTAAAGTAGGATAGAGTAGATCAATGCCCACATCGTTGGAAAGTGCCAAGAATGATCAAGTAGGCACGGAAAAAGAAGTGGAGACAATCTGAAGTCAGTATTCTGAAGTCAGTCTTGAGACACTCCTAAGACATCAGTATCCTTTTCCTCAGTGATTGAGCCAGGTCCTTTTTCTCACACTGTGGAAAATACTTTTCATATTTCCTTCAATATAAGACATGGTTTAGCAAGTATGTGACTTCACCAAAATAAACTGCCAATAATAGAGCCTCTTAATAAACTAAATGAACTCACCAGAATCGCCAAGTTTGGAAGCAAGGTGGCATAGTTTTTGGTTTTCAGTATTGAAAGGAATCTGCAAAATTTTTAAATGTCAAATCCCATGATCCCTTCATGTTACAAAGACATTTTATCTTCATTGGACAGCAAAATCCAAACAGACTATGTGTTATATATTGAATCCCATTTTCAAAGTAAATCTGAAATTTGTCTATTAATAGAGTTTATAAACATGTCCATCTTCTGTGGAAAACAAATTCACCAGCACATTCATAGAAGGGAAGAAAGAAAGCTGGCCTTTCATTTAATAGATGAGGAAACTGTGACCCAGAAAGAAAAATGACTTGACAAGGATCACGCCAAATCAGATTTGGGAGTTAGAGCCCAGTGACACGCCTTGCCCAAGTGCCTCTCCTTACTCTGTAGGGGCTCATATCCCATGGTAACTAACATGATGGGAGTGTGGCCTCAGATGTTGCTCACAGGAGATACGGAGATAGTGGTTTTTCAGGATCTAGACAGGATTTTAAGAAAGTCTTAGTGATCAGAACTCTCCCTAAAGGATGCAGACTTTAGAATATACAATAGTGAAATCTCTCTCTTTTTCTGGGAAGATCTTAAGTGGGGGCTACATAATCATTTATTAGGATTGTCGAGGGGATTCAACCCTCTGAAGATCATTCTATTTGTGAGTCTGATATTTTTTGTTACTGACAGCCCTTTGAGCACCTAAGTGCCCAGCAGGTCTAGGGAGAGTGGAAACTAATCCCTTTTCAAGGTTACTTTGAGAATTAGGTATTGTGTTATGCAGTTCATGTATGTTGATTTACTTAGTCTTCACAACAGGCATTATAGATAGGTATTGTTTAACTCAGTTCACAATGGTTAGATAGCATGCTCCAAGCCATGGAAATAATAGGCAGCACAACTGAGGCCACATTAAACCATCACTCACATCCAGATGAGTGGGCGAGAGAAGATGACGGTTTGTTTCCCAGCCTTTTCCCTTGTAGGTAACCCCTTTCACTGATCAGTGAGTCTTCAGGGCAAGTAACTCCCATTATCCTCCTGGTCCAACAGGAATGAGGCTGCAGTGGAGGCCCAGGACAGGGACACTCTGACTAGGAGAAAAGAGTTTGGGTTGGCACCTCTTTACAAAGGCTCTGGGTTTCCAGAGCTTTGTATAACAGGCAAGGTCTTATTGAACAAGGAGGCCAAAGTTTGCTTCCAAAATTTTCAGTTTACTAGTTCACTCTGGGTGAAGAGACTTCAGGATTCAGCTTTGAGACAGGACTGGACCACAACATGAGGAACTGGTTTGTGAAGGAAGGCTGGGATGATGGGAACTAGGGAGACAGACAACATCTGGGACTCAGGTAGTTTGTGCTGCTTAAATCAGCGAGACTGTTTGATGTTCTTGGGTAAGTGGCCGTTTCATCAAGACTCAGGCAATTTCTGGTACCCCCTGGGAACATGGGCCAGCCTCCTCTTGAGAGAAGGAGGATATGCGAAAGGTAAATTCCAGAGATGGTATCCTATCCCTGGGCCTTCTTGCCTTTCTGAAGATGAGCCCACCATCTGCCCTGCTGCTGTCGCTCCAGTTAAATATGTTCTCCATGTTCATACTGTGTCCATGACTACATTTCTGCTTCCTGAAAAGCTGTGGCCTACCAGAGGCATGTCAGTCACCTTCCTACTCTAGTACTGGTCACAGCTGCCAATGAACCACAGTATTAAGTGCTAACTCGCTTACCTGTGTGGTCTGATTCCTTGCCAGCCTCTTCACCACCTAGCCCAGATTGCGCCATCCATTCCGGCCACATCAACTTCCTCCTTCCTGGACTGGATTCCATGCCTCCCTGGGTCCAGCCCTCTGTAGGATTTCTTACGGAATGTGCTCTCCACCCCATCCCCCACTCAACTCTTATCTCCTCTCCAAGAACAGCTTCCATGGTTAAGAGCACAAAGCAAAACTGGCTTCGGCAAACTCCATTTCAAGACACCAAGGGATCAGAGCAGTAGGATAAAGGGGATAGATAGGGTGACTTTAAGTTCACTTCTAGCTCAGAGGCCACTCAAAAGATTAAGATCTCCGCTGAGGTCTGTGGAATCCCCTTGCTTCCTTTAGGCACCCCCTTCTTCATGCTGCTGGGATTTAAATTACCCCTTTGGAGAAACTGGGTAATTGCAATTGAGTCACACAGGCTCTTGGGGGCCAGCCAGGAGCAAAGCTATGTTTCTTGACATGCCTTCCAGTTCACCTCATGGCTGGCTTTTGTGGCTGTGTTGGGATTCAGACATCTCTGCACTCCACAGTGAGATGCTGCATCTCAATCATGACTTACTCACTCCAGTAAATTTATTCACTCCCACCTCGGCCCCATTCCCTACAATCTTCCCCTCTCCCGTGATCATGGTATCAAAATAATGCTAAAATGAGATGACTGTGCTTGAATTTAACACCTCCCACCATGCCTCTTCCATGTTAGTTCCTGAAGCAGACAGGCCCCCTCACCTGCAAACCCTGCCCAGCACACACCTTGGCCGGTTGGAGCAGCTCCTGGTACCTAGAGCAATGAGCGTAGTTTGCCCTTTCAATAACCATGATCTCACAAGCCAGGTAGTCCCACCTCCAACTTCCAGCAGAAAACTCTGGAAGCAGAAAACTTCGATGGGAGCCAGGTCCCACCAGTACCAGTGACAGTGTCCTAGATCTCCTGCATACGGGCCCACCCTTCTCATCCTGGGTGTAGCCAGGACTTGCAGAATGGGGCTCCATGGAGATCCAAACATAGGAGCTGCTTGTTAGATGTACTCGTTCGTGGCACCTAGCAGAGATGTGGAGGATGGCTGAATTGGAAGGGAAAAGGAAGAGAGGGCCCAGTGACCTTTAGATGAAAGTTTCTACTTCAAAGCAAGAGTGGTCTGTGAACTTCTGATCTTCAGACCAAACTGCACATGCCCAGGTCCGTCCACAGGACCTGGAGTCTTCCCTCTGTTCTGAGCCACAACGCAGAGCAGCCAAGCTCAGTGACCACACCCAGCTCCTCACTTTCATGAGCCACCTCTGCAAAAGCTGAGATGACTGCCATGGGGGTCATTGCAGGTTGATCCCTGCTCCGTTCTTGACAAACGTTTGGCTGAGGGCTCTGAGCTGATGGCCTTGCATTAGGTGTTCTTTGTCAGACGTCAAGACCGCTGGCCCCATGGAGCCCCTGTGTGCCTGGGATCCGAGCATGTCTATGTTGTCTTTGTTCCCTTCAAGGTTTACATCTTCAGGGTCCCACTGTAGAGAAAAGACACAAATGGTACCTGGATGGAACAGATGCTTCCCATCTCTTACAATGCGCCACATCTAACGACAGCTCCAGTCCTAGTTCTCACAACCCAGGCACAGACAAGGAGAAACAGTAAGGGCAGGTTAATCAGGCCTGCGTTTCTAGGAACTCATGGGATACAGACAACTTTAAAGCAAGGAGTTAATGGACAACCACCCGGAACCGATAGACCCACTTCCCACCCTCCCTTTTCCATCTTTACTCTAGTGAGAATGAGTCATGTTCCTTTTATCCCAAGATTTCCCACCTCCATGCCAAAGTCATTCCTGGAATAGATCAGGCAAATTCAACCCATTCTTTATGGCCCAGATAGGTACCTCCTCTTCCAGGAAGCCTACTCTGCTTTTACCATTGAGCTTGCACACCCTTATTTCTTTGTATTGCATGTACAAGTCATTTGTAGCTGAACATGGGCACTGCCTTGTCCTTTTAGGTAGAGGATGAGTTCCTCATGAGCAGAGCACCGGTCTGCCCTTGCCACCTGGCGCTCCTCCCCACCACGCCATTTCCTCTAAACTTGAGGCTCAGCAGACTTGTCCAAAGCAAACACCTCAAACTTAATTGAGAAGGTGGTCACTGCCAGTGATTATTCTATTATTCTGACTCACACAAGTATGGGAAAGGTTATGAGCAAAAGGTTGAGAAAAGAGAAGCAGTCATATAAGCATTGATGACACATGGTTTGCAAAGTCCTCCTCTTGTTCTCATGTGACCAAGGAGAGAGAGAACTTTGCATGGGGCCAAGAGCAGGGAATTCTTGGTGAGTCCAGCCACGGAGGCAAGTGCGGGTTGGACTCAAGTCCTCCTTCTGCCACTAACTTGCTTTCTCTTCTTTGGGCCTCAGTTTCTCGAGGGGTAAGCTGGGGTGTTGGATCAGCAACTAAATATGATCTCTTTAATTTCTGAGTTTCTATGACTGATAACTCGGAGTGACAAGGTCACATCTGACAGTATCAAGAGACCCAGGAAACAACATAGGAAAAGATCGTGTCTGCCTAGGCCAGATGATCTAGCTGGGCAAGGAAACAGCCAGTCATGGCATGCCCTCCAAGAAAAACACTCTGCCAGCTGCTCAAACTTAAGCTCAATCCAACAGTCCAGTCATAAGGGTCCCAGATAAGGTCTGTAGGGCTCCCTGAGCTACTGAGAGAAATGCCCGCAGCATGCCAGTTATAAAATACAAAATGTGGCTTTGTTTGAAATAGGAAGAGCCCAATTCAGTTAGTGATTTACTGATAACTGAACTGAGTTCCACTACTTGGTGCCTAAAAAAGCATAGTGTTAAAAAGGCCACCCCCTCCCGTAACCCCACGGGCCAAGGGCTAAGCTGATTGGGTTGTTGCAAAGCTCGCCGCCCCCCCCACCCCATACCTGTTTGGGGCTGTGCCAGCCATTTCAAGCGCTAACTTATGTACGCGTGATTGCAGATGTGGGCGGGAGATAACAAGCAAATCCCCAAAGAGTCCCCGCTGGCCCTGTAGGCTCCATGGCCCAGGTGCCCAGGGGCGGAAGTAGGGGCCTGTTCCATTCTTTGAGGGTGGATGGTATGCTTTGTGATGAATGCTGATTTCAGGCTCAGGCCCACGTTCCAGATCACAGCTCTTGAAGCGGGCTGTGATCAACCTCACCCGAAGCGCCCAAGGTGCTCATTAAAAAAGAGACAGATAAAAAAAAAAAAAGACACATGACGGGCATCCACCCTCGCCCCTCTCTGATTTGGGACCGAAGGTTTGACATTTTAACAAGTGCCTTGGGTGATTTTTAGCCGCCGCAATATTTCAGAATTACCACTCCAGGTCCCGAAAGGGCTTCTCCAGAGTTGTTCTTTCTACTCTTGACCAACTCAGCGGCCACCAAACAGCCAGCCTCTTCGATCAAGTGCACTCTTTGAAGTGGGTTAAGCCTCTGAAACATTTTAAATCTCTTCCTTCCAAATTCCCGGAAGACTGCGTTTTGAAACCTCATCTTAAGCAATGAAAACATTGCTGGAATCCAAGCAAAAAGAAAATCTGAGCAAAAGATTTCCGCCCTTACCGGAAAGAATCCTGGGAGATGAGCAGCACAGGTAGTTGTCATCTGACAAGCTCAGCTCTCCCCTGCAGGCCAGGGAGGCGTGGACACAGTGCCAGCTGCCCAGGGTCCCAGAGGGACGGTGTGGGGGGATGCGCCGGCCCCCAGCACCACCACCACCACCGCTAACCTGCCGCTACTCGGCTTGTCCACGGGCTTGTCTGCCAAACCATGCTTCTCCTGGGGTTCCACATCTTCTGAGTCCCTACCTGATGATTTGGGCACAGCAGAAAGCACTTGGAACTGAGAGGGACTAGAAAATCCCCTGATTCTCAGACTTGCCTCTCATTTTCTTTTTTCTTTTTTTTTTTTTTACCTAAAGGAATGTGGCATGGGCCCGGCCATCCAAGAAGGGCTCACAAAAACAGGAAATGGAATCAAGCCACAGGACGTCCCTTCTGGAATAGAGAGAGTATGATTGTCCGTACCTGCTCCGAGTTTAGGGCTTCCCAATACTTCTGCTGCAGAATAAAAAGAGAGATGGAAACAAGTGTTGGCGAGATTTCGCCAGCATCACAGAGCAGAGCAGAGCAGGGCTCAGCACCAGCACGGTCTGCCCAGTGAGCAAGGTCGCAGAGCCCTGCAGTGATCTGGGGGCAGAGGAACAGAGGACTTCAGCAAGCAGAAAGGCTGCAGCTCCTGGTGGCTACAATCTAGCTAAATGATCAATAGGATAATTGCGATAATTACAAAGGGCTGCAGGTCCTTGGAAAAATTATAATCTGTACTAGATTTTAAAATTACTATTATTAGAAGTTATTATTATTATTATCAGGCATAATAATAAATCTTCCATTTATTAACCACGTGGCTGAGATGAGTCAACTCAAACCCATAAAACTAAGAGAGATGCAAATAAAATACCCTTGAAAATACAGGGTATTTTCTACCAGCCAAGATCCAGTTTTAATTAGCCTTTACTGCACGGGTGGTTCCACCCCAAGGCTTGAGTATGTCTGACTCAGGTTCTGGAAGGTTGCAGGATGGTCTGCTCTTGTTCATCCGGCACCTCATGCAGTGCCTGGGAAATACGTGTTTCCGACATAGAGTTATGAATCTGCAGATGTCCGGCAGACTTATCTGTCGAATAGCTGCCGATCTGCACAGTCCAGACGATTAGGCTTTGTCACATTAAAACAAAGCCTCTAGTGTTCAGTTCTTTTAAATTCCATTAAAAAGTTTTTTTTTTTTAGGGACACTTGTGTAGCTCAGTCGGTTAAGCATCTGCCTTCAGCTCAGGTCATGATCCCAGGGTCCTGGAATCGAGTCTGGCTTCAGGTTCCTTGTGCCGTAGGGCGCCTGCTTCTCCCTCTGACTGCCACTCTCCATGCTTGTGCGTGCGTGCTCTCTCTCTGTCTCTCTCAGACAAATAAAATAAAATCTTTAAAAATTTTTTTAAATTTAAATTATTTTTAAAATTATTATTATTTTTTTAAGTTGAAGATCCAATGCTTTTTAAAAAAGTAATCTCTATGCCCAATGTGGGGCTCCAACTTACAACCCCCAAATCAACAGCTGCATGCTCTACTGACTGAGCCAGCCAGGCATCCCTTAAATTTCCACTTTAAACAACTTTTTTTTTTTAGATTTTATTTATTTGACACACAGAGAGAGAAATCACAAGTAGGCAGAGAGACAGGCAGAGAGAGAGGGGAAGCAGGCTCCCCGCTGAGCAGAGAGCCCGATGCGGTACTCGATTTCAGGACTCTGGGATCATGACCTGAGCCGAAGGCAGAGGCTTAAACCCCTGAGCCACCCAGGCACCTTAAACAACTTTTTAATTGTAGATTTTCAATCATACCAATAAAAGAATATCTAATGAACACCCATTGACACACCCTGTTTTATCTGCTCTAGCTCTCCAGTTTTTTTTATTTGCTTAAGTATTTTAAAATAAATAATTTCATCTGTAAATATTTCAACATGTCTCTCATAAATAAGGACATTTTCTAAAAAATCCTAAGAACAGTGCATTATTAGACCTAACAAGATTCGTGATAATTCCATGGTATTCATCTTTTAATGACAGCCTCCTGTGGGAGGGAGACATAAACTGAAAAAACAAAATAAACAAACAAAAAACCAAAACAGAATTTTTAAAAACCAGGGTGAATTGGAGAAGATATGAAATTACTAAAATGATAGTTCAACATACTGCGAATGACAGAAATGTTGGGAGGATGCAGGGGTTGAAAAGTGAAACAACTTTTACAAATGAAACAGAAATAAAAAGAAATGAAAGAGGGGCATCTGGGTGGCTCAGTGGGTTGAGCCTCTGCCTTCGGCTCAGGTTGTGGTCTCGGGGTCCTGGGATCGAGCCCCACATTGGGCTCTCTGCTCAGAGGGGAGCCTGCTTCCCCCCCCTTCCTGCCTCTCTGCCTACTTGTGATCTCTCTGTCAAATAAACAAATAAAATTAAAAAAAAAAAAGAAATGAAAGAAAAGTTGCTAACTTTTACCTTTCTTTCGAAAATACAGATGTTCATGCAAAGTAGCAATAGTAATCTGATTTTACACAGTGAGGGGCTGTGTTTGTTAAAAAAAATTATTAAGTGCAGAAGAAGAATCAAATGCAGAAGAGAATACGAATATTAATGGAAAAACTGGTAACCTCCAAATAAAAGTCTGTAGTTTAGTTAATAGTTATGTACTGGTGTTAATTTCTCAGTTTTGACAAACAGCATTCTTGTGTAAGATGTTAACATTACAGGAAACTGGGCAGAGGCGCACAGGATCTTTCTGTACTACCTATTATTCCAAAATTTGAAAAGTTTATTTAAAGCCAAGCAAACAAACAGGACTAAGAGTCCCCCAACTGGATTGGTAAGAGAGCTTGAAATTTCCTTTCCCAAACTTCGCCATCACTGTCAAAAATTTAAGAAGAGTGCCCTCTAGTGGCAGTAGTAGTCGGGATTTCTTTTTAAAGTTCCTTCTTAAGCCAAAAATGACTGTGTGCCCAAGGATGCAATGAACCCGTGTCTCTGAGAACTCTCTCCACATCCCCAAAAGTGAAAATATCACATATTCTTGTGCTTTCCCCATTTCAAGAGCAAAATGTGTTAATTTCTGTGCAGGAATTTTTTTTAAAAAACAAAATAAATTAAAAAAACAAAACAAAATATATTCTATCCCATAATTCTACTCCAAGAGCCTCATGAACAGTATTGAATAGCCCTCTGAAATACACACAAGCACATACACACACAAACCAAAATGTGCAAATGGCTTTTCTCCCTTATCGTCAGTGGGCATTACCACGGTCTTGAAATTGTCTTTAGGACCCTGATTTCATCACCTCCATGAACCACAGCAGGTAATATGTCAGTTCAGCTCCTTTCTAAAAGCACACTTTTTCGTGCTTCTGAAATCAAGAAGCAACACATAGCCCCCCACCTACAAGGCACGGGGCAACTTTTCCTTTGTTTCTGTAGGCTTTGAGGTGTGTCCTAACCATTGAGGAAACACAGTCACTTTCCAGGCTTACATTTTAGACTGCGTCCTCTTACGTTGAGGGAGGAGTGACTTCTCCCAAGACTGGGGAGGTGACACGGTGTTGGACTCAGGACCAAAGATGATAAGTTTTTTGTTTCTTCCAATTATAAAGTGTTAACATTGGCCAGGTACACACCAGCTACAATTTTCTCCCAGAGTTCATAAAGTGAATTTCCTTTTGAACTGGAACCTTACAGACTTTTAAAATTTACACCATATGCTTCCAAATGGTACCCTTTCTATTTCTCTAGTTCGTTAAGCCGTTCTATAGCACCTACCCTAGATGGGACAGGGTTTCACCTCCCCACGCCTTCCTCCTCCCCACCTGCCAGAACTCTTCCTGCCTCCTCCACAATACATGTTTACACTCAAGGTCATGGTGCTGCACAGGACCTTAAAGACAGCCTGGTCCAGAGCTGGGGTTTCAGAGTGAGCATTTATGGGAACAGTACATCCCGACCTTGGCGGAGCCTCACTGCCCTCCCCAAAATCATTGTCTCCACTTTCAGAGCAGGCCCAGAGAAAGGATGAGTGCGGCCAGACTGAGGCCACAGCCAGAAGCCCCGAGGGCATACCCGAGCCCGCCTCCAGCCTGCTTCCCACGACGCTGTGTGGGGCACACCAGCTGCCCCCACCTGATCCTCCTAGTTACCCTGTAATGCAGGTAGTGCAAGTCTCAGGATTCCTCGGTACAGAAGAAGCTGAAACTCAAGCAGTCCAGTGGGGGCCCAAGGCCGCCTGGCAGGTCAGCGAGAGCCCAGAGAAGCCCGAGTCTGTGCCGTGTCCTGCACAGCTCATTTCCCTCTGGGGTCCAGGGGAGCCTCTCTGCTCACCCTGGGGGAACTAGCCGACTGAACACACCTTTCAGGAAGTATTCTTTCTCATGGTCTCATTGCAAGTGGCACCCGCTGTCTGGGTAGGACACAGTTCCCTGGAGGGCAGAATGCATGTCCTCAACTTGATCTTGATCTTTGGTACTTATTGGAATGTCTGGCCTCCTTCTTCATATTTACATGTATTTTCTTCTAAATTTAGCACTTTTATAGCCCATTAATATAAATACATATTTTTAAAAGGTATGTACTAAATGTATACATAAATATAAATTTATATATAACAAATATGTATTTAAAATATATTTTATAAGAATTTAAATGTATTTTATACATGTGTGTACATATACACACATACATATATACACACATACACACACACACACATAATTTTTTTCCTTAAAAGAACGATTTGGTCTTCAGAGTAGCAAACATCCAAAGGAATCTGTCCTGGTCTGCTGGTGCTGAAAGCAGGGTTTGGAGAGGGAACGAGTGGTCTCAGTTGTCAGCAACAGCCTTAGGCACAGAATTAGCAGGGACACACAGGGACTTGACCCTCTTTAGACAGAGCAATCTGGCGTTTGGTCCTGTTCTTGTCCCCCACACATGTACACACAAGTGTACACAAGACACAGACTTTGTTCCAAAGCCAGAAACAGCCTCTTGTAAAATTTCTACAAAGCTTCTTTCTCCAGATGGATGGCATTGAGAGGGAGCACAAGGGGAAAAATGACTAGACATTCTTTCATCACAAAACTGGACTTCCATCTTTTCTTCTATCCCGGGGTGGGGGAGGAAGGAAAGGAGAGGAGAGGAGAGGAGAGGAAAGGAAAGGAGAGGAAAAAGGAGAGGAGAAAGGCACAGGAAGTTTCAACAACAGAGGAAAGTCAGATGCTGGCTACTCTAGAAAGGGAAAAGGCCACTCCCAAAAGCCCTGCTCCTTCAGGGCCACAGCCCCCACCGCAGACCACAGGGACATTTACCCTTCCTCAGCATCTGCTCAGTCCACCCTCGGTGGCTCTGCAGGAGTGGGGCTGCCTCGTGCTGAGTGGGCAAGTGAGTGAGCGAATGAACCCATGGATCCTGTCTCTTTGCAGCGTGCCTCTCTTGTGATGTCCAGAAGCCCACACAGTCCAAACACATGACCTCCCTCCAGGGTCATGAGTCACACTGAAAGCTCTGGCATCATCCGTCGGGTGCCCTGATCAACCCAGCCCTGCACATCTGAGGAAAGGTGAAAATAATCCGAAGTCTCCCTCCCCGTGAACTCACCCAACCTTATCTGTCTCTGTCTTATCTGTATCTGTTCTGCTGTTACTGGATTTACTTGCAAGCCCCAGTGTTTTCTGGCCCTGAGCACCCAGGCGGAGCACAGGGCGGGTGGAGTCCTGGACAGCGAGTCGGGTTTCTCCTTTATCAACTGGGAATGCTGGATAATAAGCCTGGTCCTGCAGACCTCCCTGGTAGGAGTCCCGGCCAAGGCACTGCGGCAGTTAACAGCAGGGTTTCTGGGCCAGACAGAGCTGGGGCTGAACCCCTCGTCTGCTCCCTCTTATTTTTTATCATCCTGACTGATGGCGTGCAGGCACGGAGTGAACTATGTGTTGTGGGGATGGCCCCCTGCTCCCCTGCCTCCCCAACGCTGCAAGAAGTAGGTATTCACCACGGTTGGTATGTGCCCGGCACATGGACCTAAAGCCACCCTCTGAGAGTTACAACATCATAAAGCACCACCAGGGAGATAAACACATCACCTTAACCACACAGAGGGGCTCCCAGGCCTCCATGGTAGGAGCTGGGACGCCATTCACTTAGGGGTATGAGGGGACAAGCAGAAGCCATCAAGACAGACACAGACAAGGTGGGGCAGCTGAGGGCACGGATCCCACAGCTGTTGCACTATCTCCCGCTCATCTACTGAACCATCTGTATTGGGAGTTTTCCGATACGTTTGATCTGTTAGCATATGTATCTAGTGAAGTTCTAAGTTATTTCTTTACAGGACTCAGTAGCTTTGTCATTTGTGGTGTGTGTGTGCTTTGGGGAGTGAAGCTGAAGGACTGTGCCATGGGCTGGGCTGGGGCAGGTGAGCTTCAAAAGTTATATTCCTTTTAACATAGGCAAAAGCCTTCTTTGCCATTTGCTTAATTTAAAAGTGTGACCCTAACCCCTTTGTACTCAGATAGTTTCAAAAAACAATGTCTAGAAAGATAGAGGTAATAACATGGGGGAAGGACAAGGACCACAAATCACAGAATGGCTCAAACCTACCACCAAGACAAATTTCCCAATTTTTCAAGGTCACTGTCCTTACCTCAACTTTGGCTGCCTTTGTTTCCACAGAGCAAATACTGCTCCTGGGTCTCCCCAGCCCCTCCCTGACCCATTGACTTAACTGTCTTTTCCTCCTCACTGAACACACTTAGCCATCAGGCTCATTCTCCCCACCTCCCCACGCCCCACCCTGCCCAGCCTTAGACTTCTGCCAAGACTGCTAGATCCAGGCTACCAAGCCATGTGCTGTGGGTGTCCTATAAATTCTGAGACTGAAACCAGGAAATAAACAATACTGATTGACATGGGGATACATAGACCCCAAATGGTGCTCGGTCTGGTGCAGAACTCCTCACTCAAAACCCAGCTCTCCACTGTGTTTTGGAATCGAGGGACAGAGAAATGTGAGTGCAGCTCAGGCCCTAGTCCCAAAAAACTCATGCCCAGCCTGTTGGGGAGACAAGCCCCTACAGCTCACCAGAGGACACAGCCAACAATGGAAGTTGTGTAAGAGAGGTGTGTGTTCTGGCATTCACAGGAAGGAGCCATTAATCTCGTGTGTTGGCGGGATGAACTGTCACCCAGCAGGTGGCATCTGGGTAGGCTTCTGATACATGGGCCAGGGAGAACCCTAAGGAGAAAGGCCCAGAGGCCTGGGTACAGGGAACAGTCCACGACCAGGGCGGACATTGAGGTAATAAGGGTGGAGGGCGAGTCCCACAAGGCTGGGGTAGCAGTGAAAGGTCTAGAACCTCACACTGAGGAATCTGGACTGTATCCACAGATCAGTGGCTCTGAGTCTTTTGGATTTTGGGGTCCACAACGAGTTCAAGTTTAGGGGATTTATCCAGGACGGCTAACTGAACTATTTGGCCAGATAAGGCCATTAAAAAAACCCAAACCCAAAACTCAACACACCTACCACTTGCATTATCATCATTTTATAAAAGGGCATTTTAACTGCCAGATCGTAGAAGACAAACGCCGGAGGAAGGACAGTCCTCCTTTCCCCACCCAAGCCCTACCAAAGACAGCGGCCACTCTCCGGTTGCCATCACACGCCCACAACACTGCCCTTGTTCTCACTTTCCGTAGGCAAAGGGAAAACTTCCTCCTGGAACCGGGCTGGGAACCATAGCTGGGGGACCGACAGTGACCGAACAGCTCGGACCCGAGAGTTACAGCCACCTGTGGCATCCAAAATACGACCTGTGTTTTGTTCACAGATCCAAAGACTCAAAATGAGGCGAAGTTTGCCAAAGTGCCGGGCACAGTGGCCGGCAAGGGGCTCCTGTATGCGACCCTGATAGCGCCATGCGGGTAGCGGGTGCTCCTGCCGAGGAAGGGATGCTCCATGGTCAAATGGGTTCGGGGAACACTCAGACTCTGAAAGTTAATCGATTACTTGTGCGTTTTAAGACTTGAACATGCGGATGACTCTAAGACAGCACTTGCAACACGCCCTGAGGCCCTAACTCAACTGACCTGGGAAGCTCTCAGTACCGCCCCGTGTGTGCGCCTCCGGGGGCGAGTGCGCTATGCGCGCTCGTTCACCGTCCATTGGGCGTGCGCGCCCCCGGGGGCGGGAGCGCCCTGCGTGCTCGTTCACCGTCCAGCCAGCGTGAGCTTAGCGTAGGCAGCCTCGAGAACAGCCATGCAAGCCCCGCGGAGGCACCGGCAAGTGGCAGTGGGGGACGGCCATGCACCTGGCGGGTGGCAGCGTGTACCTCGAGGTCCGAGTTGATGGAGGAGACCTCGCAGGAGCTGCTGGAAGACACGCGGGCCCGGATGACCTGAACGGGAGGGTACGAGGGGGGCTCCTGCAGGGTGGCGTCTCCAGGGCTCATCTGTCCATCGCCGGGCAGCCTGGTGGTGCTGCAGCTTGCCTGCAAGTTGTATGGGGAAGGGCAGGCAGGGAGGCTTAGCTTGCTTTATTTTTGAATTGTCAAAGCATTCCAGTACTCTAGTATTCAAAGGGGACAGGGGGCGCCTGGGTGGCTCCAAGGGTTAAGCGGCTGCTTTCGGCTCAGGTCATGATCTCAAGGTCCTGGGGGTTGAGCCCCGCATGGGGCTTCCTGCCCAGCGGGGAATCTGCGTCTTCATCTGCCCCTCCCCCAACTCATGCACTCGCGCTCTCACTCAAATAAATAAGTAAAATCTTTTAAAAAAAAGGTACAGAAGAGTGTAGAATGCAAGGTCGGCCCCCACCTGCCTGCGGAGCCACCCAGTTCTCCCCAGGAGCAACCAGGCTCGGGTTCCTGATCTCTCCATACCCAAGCAAATGCAGATACACAGCTCCCTAGTTCCACGCATGGGGGCAACACATCTACACTCTCTTAGGCACCTTGAGTTGTCTCACTTCACAATATGTCGGGGTGATCGTTCTATAGCAGTGGCTTTGTTGCTCTTTCTGTTCCTTTCCTGGCATCCTGTAGGTGTTCCAAAACTGCCAAACCGTCCTCTACTGACTGGACTTTGAGGGCATTTCCCATCTCTGGCTTTTACAACACTGGCTGCAGGAAATTCTACTGTACATCCAAGGTTTCAGGGTACTTAAAGGAAACATTTCTAGAAGCAGAATTGTTGGATCAGAGGGCATGAGCTTTTGTGATTTGGAGAGCTACTGCCAAAACGCACTGCATGGCCTCATACCCACCAGCAGCTCCAGAGGGTAAAGTGAGGAAGAAACTTGCAAGATTTCTGTCTGTCAGTCTGTCCGTCCATCCATCCATCCATCCATCTCAGAAGAGAGTTTCCCTCCACAGGGCTCTGGGGACTCTGTTGGAGATCCCCAAAGCCCTGCTGGCTGGGGTTTCAGAACCAGGTGGGATTTGGGTCATTCCATTGACATTGACATACCACATTCCATTGACATACTACAGGGGAACAGCCTGCCTTCCACAGTGAACCACACACCTTGGCAAGAAATGCATCCTCCTGGAGTGCCAGTTTCCTCATCCAGCAAACGGGGTAGTATACCCTGCCTTGTCTCCTTTGAAGGGGGGGGCGGTCCACAGGGCTAAGATGTGAATGTCCCAGACACATGAGATTGGCTACTCATATTGGGCCCCAAATCACACAGGGCTCCAGCCCCGGGTGGGTCACATGCATGGTTTTATGTGAGAGGTGGCTAGACAGGCTGGGGGGCAGGGGGTACAGGAGCCCCAGGCAACAACAATGTTAGAGTCTGTAAATTCCTCAGGGCCCGATGACACCTGAACTGGGTTTTCAAATATTCCAAGTCACTGATCCCCATGACCCCACAGCATTCAGCCCCTGAGCTCACCCTAAACTCGGCTGCATCTCCTGGGAAACCTCTCCCTGGGCCCAGTGCCAAGGAGGGACTGCTGGGAAGACAAGTGAGCATCCCTGTGGGCCTTGTTGTGTACTCCCAGACAGCTGTGCAGACAGGACACACAACGATGCCCATGGCAACAAGGGACCTAGTTCATCACAACCTTGCCCCCCAGGACATTGTCATGAAAAAAAGAAAAAAAATTGGCTAACTGAGCAGGGCATGAAATGAGCACAGAGAACATGTTCTCCTTAAAAAAGCTCAGGTCTGGGGCGCCTGAGTGGCGCAGTGGGTTAAGCCTCTGCCTTCGGTTCAGGTCATGATCTCAGGGTCCTAGGATCGAGCCCCGAATGAGGATCCCTGCTCAGGGAGCCTGCTTCCACCTCTCTCTCTGCCTGCCTCTCTGCCTACTTGTGATCTCTCTCTGTCAAATAAATAAAATCTTTAAAAATAAATAAATAAAAAGCTCAAGTCCCAGGCTCAGGCAGGCTTGAAAGCCATTCCTATGCTTTCCTAAGTATGAGATCTTGGGCAAGTTACTTAACCCTCCCTGTGCCTCAATTTAAAATCATAATACAGGGGAGCCTGGGTGGCTCAGTTGGTTAAGCAACTGCCTTCAGCTGAGGTCACAATCCTGGAGTCCCAGGATCGAGTCCCGCATCGGGCTCCCAGCTCTAAGGGGAGTCTGCTTCTCTCTCTGACCTTCTCACCTCTCGTGCTCTCTCTCACTGTCTCTCTCTCAAATAAATAAATAAAATCTTTAAAAAAAAATAAAATAAAATCATAATACAACAGTTAATTATTCAATAATAACAATAGAAATAATAATAGTTATGAGAATTTGCATTAATAATCATTTGAAAGCCAACCATTGGGGTGCCTGGATGGCTCAGTAGGTTAAACAGCTCAGGTCATGATCCCAGGATCCTGGGACTGAGCCCTGCATTGGGCTCCTTGCTCAGAGGGGAGTCTGCTTCTTCTTCTCCCTCTGTCTGCTGCTCCCCCTGCTTGTATGCTCTTTCTCAGTGTCGAATAAATAAAATCTTAAAAATAAAATAAAAGCCAACCATTTATCAAATGCTTACTTGGTGTCAGACATTATGTCAAGTAAGAGGCAGTGTTGCCTGGGGGTCAAGGGCACAGACAGGTTTGAATCCTGGTTCTGCCATTGACAAACTGTGTGACATTGAGCAAGTTGCTTAACCTCTCTGTGCCCTGTCCTCCTTATCTATAAAATGAGGTTAGGGGTCAGCTGTGAGGTTTACATTCATGTACAGGAAGCACTTAGATCAGAGGGATCACTTCTATGATTGGTTACAAAGCACTTAGTCCGGTAATCTAAGCACTATGACCAGCATAAGAAGCATCACGGAAGCAATGACTGTTAACTACTGTCTCAAAGACTGGCAAGTAGTTAGCTTTCAATAAACGCACTGGGAGTGGTGGCCCTAGAGCCCAGAGAAGCAGCATCCTTCCCCAGGCTGGACCTCAGGGCTCAGGCTGGGTGCTGGGAGCCACCTCAGCGACAGAGGACAGTGGCCCTCTGGTGGACACAGAAGGAAGAAACCAAGGGGGTGCATTTGCTCAAAAATGTGCCAGATGACTCAGTAGAGGAGAATGAAGGAGGGACACACTTTTCTTTCACGGAGTCTGTTCTGCAGCAGGAATCCATTCAAGATTCAGGTACTGGCAGGGTTAGACCGAATGCAAGCTTTGCACTATTATTTTTCAAAAGTTTGATAATTTAAAAATTTCTAGTGCCAAATGTTCCCAGATGCTGCCAGCTTCCCTGCTCTCTCCCCAGACTTCCCATCCTAAGAAGGGTTTAACAGCCCAGGTGGGCTCTTAACTGTGAAAGCGTGCTCTGAATCTCTCTGAATGGTACTGGCATCCCAGAGTTACCTGTGCCTACTTTCCAAGGAGACAGAACAAAAAGTAAAACCCATCTCTCAGGCCCAAACTCTTTCTGAGCACCAGCCCATCCCACGGGGGCCACTACTACTGAGCTCCAAGCCTGTTCCAAAACGTCCAAAGATCCTTTACCAAGGGCCACATGCACCAGTGGCTGGGCAAATAAGATAGGAGGCAAAGTTTACATCTCAGCAGGAGACAGACAAAAACAAAAGTAAAAGATAGTGAGAAGTGCTTTGTAGAGCATTTAAAAAGGCAATAAAATAGAGATATATTGGGGCGCCTGGGTGGCTCAGTGGGTTAAAGCCTCTGCCTTCAGCTCAGGTCATGATCCCAGAGTCCTGGGATCAAGCCCAGCCTAGGGCTCTCTGCTCAGCGGGGAGCCTGCTTCCCCCTCAAAAAAAAAAAAAAAAAAAAAAGAGATATATGACAGGTGGAGGCTACTTTTGAGTGTGTAGTCAGGGATGGCCTTTGAGAAGGTGACATTTATTATTATTATTATTTTTTAAGATTTCATTTGTTTGAGAGAGGGAGGGAGGGGGAGAGAGCGAGAGCGAGAGAGCGAGCATGAGCAGGGGGAGGGGCAGAGGGAGAAGCAGACTCCCCGCCTGAGCAGGGAGCTCATTCAGGCCTCAATCTCAGGACATGACTTGAGCCAAAGGTAGACGCTCAACAGACTGAGTCCCCCAGAGAAGGTGATGTTTAAACTGAAATCTGGAAGACCGGAAGGAGGCACCATATAAAAGCAACCTGGAGGAAGAGCATTCTAGGCATAGGAATGGAGAGAAATCCCAGGCAGCTAGGAGGAGTGAGTGAAGAAGGAAGAGAATGGGGAGGGAGGGTGCGCTGGGCTCCAGGGTCTTAAATTTTCTTCTGGAAGGAGCACGATGGAATTGCCCCTTCTGGCTGCTGACTATAGGTGGAGGGGGTGGGACAAGACTGACCTTGGAGAAGGGAATGAGGTAGGAGGCTGCTGGCTCTATTTTAAAGGCGGTATTTAGGAGACTCACACATGGAGTGGACATGCAGTGAGGGGGAGAGAGGAATCTGAGGCTTGACCAACTGCCAGGAAGAGGACGGGGGAGGGAGAGGACATGGCAATCCCAAGTTCTGTTTGGACATGGCAAGTGTGGGATGCCGTGTGGTGACACTGCCGGGACTGGGACTGAGGGAGGGGAAGGTGTCAGGATGCACACCAGGGATAGCACAAGAGCTGGCACGGAGAGCTAGTCTGCCCCCCAGCACTGCCTGAGTGACACTTCTAAAAGGCACGTGTGACCCTGAGTCTCTGGTCCTGTTGCCTCCTGGACTCTTGCCCCTCAGGATGACAGGCTCCACAGTGGGACAATCTCTCCCTTGCCGCCTCTCCAGCCTTTCACCTGGCCTCCACTGAGGCCTTAGAGAGCTCCTTCCTCCTTTTACATGCTTTCTTGCCTCATTCTGCCCATCCCGCAGCTAAAGTGTCACCTCCCCCAGGAAGCCTTCCATGACTACTTCCCACCCTTCTCGTCCTTTGGCTGTGGGCCACAGCCATGTACCTGCTGCACCGGCTCGATGGTCAGCTCCAAGTAGCGACTGATGGCTGCCATTGTCCTGAGTGATTTGCAGGGTGGAAGTGTAGTGAGAGGCACCCAATCTGAATTCTTTTAAGGGGAGGTGGGGAGACAAAAACAGAATTCTTAGTCAGGAGACATTTTTCCAAAAACATGGTCCCATTTTGTTCAAAAGAATCCCTAAAATATTTTTTCTGTCCTTTCATGGTACATTTCACTTTTTGCTTCCTAGAAGATGTTATCTTATCTCTTTCCTTTTTTTTTTTTTAGGATTTTATTTGTTTAAGAGAGAGAGTGAGGGGTAGAGGGTCAGAAGGAGAAGCAGATTCCCCACTGAGCAGGGAGCCCAATGTGGGGCTCCATCCCAGGACCCTGGGATCATGACCTGAGCAGAAGGCAGATGCTTAACTGACTGAGCCACCCAGGCATCCCCTCTTATCTCTTTCTTTGAGGTCACAGTAGGTCAGTGGTTCCCAAACTTCGTTGCACAGTAGAGTCACCTGAGCATCGTAAAAAAACAAAACAAAACAAAAACAAGCTAATGTTTAGCTCTGTCCATCCCCAGCAGACATTCTGATCCATTGGTAGGGGGTGTTTCAAAGCCCCCAGATGATTCTAAAGCATGGCAAAGTCTGGGAATCACTGCAGTAGGCACTAAATAAATACTTTTGTAAACCAGTGGTTCCCAGACATTAGTGTGCATCAGAAGCATCCAATGGACGCATTACGACACCCTCAGCTTCAGAGCTGGCGGAGCTGGTGGAGCCCTAGAATTGCATCCCCAAGTCGGTGGGCAGTGCTGGTCCAGGGACCACATGGAAAGAACTACAGAAGAGGGGCGCCTGGTGGCTCAGTTGGTTGAGCATCTGCCTTTGGCTCAGGTCATGATCCTGGGGTCCTGGGATCGAGCTCCACATTGGGCTCCCTGTTCAGTGGGGAATCTCCTTCTCCCTCTGACCCTCCCCCTCCCCCACCATGCTGTCTCTTTCAAATACATAAATAGAATCTTAAAAAAAAAAAAAAAAAGAAAAGAAAAGTAAAAGAACTACAGAAGACATTGCAAAGGCTCTACTTCCTTCCTCCAGGACACCAAGACACACGGGGCTCTCTTTAAGCATGTTGGCTCCCTTTGGGGATACAATTTCCTAAGTTTCTAGAATGGAATGAAAATAACCTCCTGTTAGAGCCTTGCTGGGAATGTGGAGCTCTGGGCCGAGCACTTACAGCAACCCCTCTACCTTGGCCATGCCCCACTACCTTCTGTTCCATGAACTGAGTCATATTCCCTGTTAAACCTAGAACGTTTGAAGGAGTGGGCCAGTTTGCTCACAGAGAGTCTCATTTCCGCTCTCTGAGAGAAAAACGAGGATAGTGAGGAGCCCAGGCAATAGGCAAGATTTCTTTCCTCAAGAAATTATCTTAGAAAAGTGGGGGCTGCATGAGGTGACTTCTCAGTTATTGGGAACCAAGGACTTTTGACAAAGGTAAACTGTCTCAGGAGAAGAGAAGCTCTGCCTACTTACAGAGGTCACCTTCTCGAGTCAGTGAAAGGGGACAAACACATGTGCTGGTTTGACGTAATTGTAAATGGCGGACATGACCATAAACAACACATTGAAAGGCCAGCTTTTAGCAATACCACCTGAAGAAAGGCTGTGTTAGTGATGGCGATGATGCACACATCACAGATGCATGTGAAAGTGGGAATACGTGTTTCTCCAAACTATGAGGGCAAAATCATATTATTTCTAATTTAACCTGTTAATTTACATATATATATATATATATATATATATATATGGAAGTAAATTGCTAAAGAGCATACATGGACATTTGACTATTCCAACTACGTTGCTAAAAATATATTAAAGTTATTAAATGATCAAAAAAACTTAAAAAAATATGCTGTAATTGGAAAAGCAGAGAATCCAATGGGCACCCTTAGTGTTGGGCAAAAACAGTTTGTTTTTTTTCTTTTTTTCCATAAACAGTCGTTTTTTAAAGTGACCAAGTGTCCTAGTTCGAGGGACATTCAGCCCCCCGTGGGACCAGCAGGTTTCCAGCTGGCAAGACCTTGCCTCCTGGCTTTCTTCCTCTTTCTCTGCGCAGGTCAAGAGGGCTTGGGTGTCCGGGCTCTCTCTGGCTTCCGGGGCAAATCCCAAGGCCCGTCTCATCTTGCTCTTCATCACCCAGGAGAGGAATATGATCTGAGAGGGAGAGTTAAGGTCCAAGGAAGCAGAGCATTTCAGCCACCCATGGCTGCCTTCACCTCTGCACCCCGAGGGCCCCCCATGCCCAGGCTCTCTCCCTCATGGGATGATTCTGCCAGGGTGGGCCCCAGAACAGAGATGAGCTCATTTAAGAATGGAACCAGGTCGGGGCGTCTGGGTGGCTCTGTGGGTTAAACCTCTAAGTTCGGCTCAGGGTCCTGGGATTGAGCCCCGAGTCGGGCTCTCTGCTCAGCGGGGAGCCTGCTTCCCCTTCTCTCTCTCTGCCTGCCTCTCTGCCTACTTGTGATCTCTGTCTGTCAAATAAATAAATAAAATCTTAAAAAAATAATAAATGGAACCGGGTCTGACTTTCTCTACATATCCCTGGCAAGGGCCCAGCAGCCAGCAAGACCCTGCCTCTAGAATTTAGTAGATACTTAGCAAATACTCATTAAACAAAAGCATTTTGAAAACATCTTCCTTGAAGGGCTTGGCTTACAGGGACAGTACACAGAATGGGTTGAATAGTGTCCCCCTGCCCAAATTCATATCCATCTGAAAGTTCAGAAAGTGGCTTTATTTAAAAATAGGGTTTTGGAGGCCCTGGCTGGCTCAGTCGGGGAATGAGCCACTCCTGATCTGGGGGGCGGGGGGGGAGGTTGTGAGTTCGACCCCTGTGCTGGGTGTAGAAATTACTTAAAAATAAAATCTTTTTTTAAATTTTTCTTTAAAGGGTCTTTGCTGATATAGTTAAGATGAGGTCATAGTGGGTTAGGATGGACCCTTTACCCCATGACTAGAGTCCTTGTCAGAGCAGAGGACATACAGAGATAAACGAAGGGAAGAGGTTTTGTGAAGACTGAGGCAGGAGATAAAATTACGCTCCCCAAGCCAAGGAGCATCAGGGGCTATCAGAAACTGGAAGAGGAAGGGAAGGTTCTCCCCCAGAGCCTCCAGGAGAGTGTGGCCCTGCGTGGACTTCGGACTCGTAGCCCATGGAACTGTGAGAATACATTTCTTTTGCCTCAAGCCACCAACTTCTGGTAACTGAATATGGCAGCCCTAGAAAACAAATACAGCCCATGAGAAAAGTCACCATTTTAAACTATTTCTAAACTATTTTTGATGAATCCACAGGTTTTCATACACAAATTTACCCACTGTCTACCTCTCTATCTGCCCACCGTCTGAGCTTAGCTTGCCCTTGAGGCTCTCATGTCAAGGTCCCTGGGGTGTCCATGCATCACACAACACCCCCTGGGGAACCAGAAGGGTGCTCAGCAGTCACTGACAAAGGGCAGCCCCTGTCAGTGTTTATCTCTGCGTCCCCAGCCCAGGCTCCAGTGCCAAAGACAAGAGAACCGGGATGCTTAGCCCTGCATGGCAGGTCGGCTTGCAAAGCCCGTTCCTAGCCTTGTGAGAAAGGGCAAAGATGAAGAAAACGGGTTTCTGGGAGGGTGTGGCCCTGCCCAGGGGAGGAGCAGCAATGAGACTGGTGCACGGGTCTTCTGCTCCCAGGGCCAGGAATCTGCACACTCCCCCTCGCCGCTCCGCAGAGCTCCAGCCAAGAGATCATTCCTTCTCTCACATGTACATCAAGGAAACAAAATACAAAATTGCAAATAATCGCAATTGCATCTATCTGCCCCAGGACTCAACCCTAGTCCCTGGCCCCTGGGAGAGAGCTCCATCTAGCAAAAGGGAAAGAGGGCACCACAGGGACAGGGAGGAGATGAGACACAAGCAATCAAGCCTCCTAGGCCCCAGGTGGATACAGAGAGGTCCAGCGCAGCTCGACCGAGGGAGGTCAGGAACCAGGGTGTGGCCCGAAGCAGGTACTCAGGCCGCCGGTCATGGGCCACGATGGCCGAGGCATAGAGGAGGCCAGCCAGGGCTGACAGGAGCCGGGTCCACAGGTGAATGGAGGGAAACGCCTTACCTTGGCACTGGACAGAGAGAGGAGGGAGCTGGGCAGGGGGGAACACTGTCACCCCCGGCTTCCTCAGAGCTGGGTTCTAAGACCTAGGCTCTTGGCATGGCAGTCCTCTCTCTGCCCATGGCTGGTTCCTAAAGGTGCTGCTTTTATTACGCTTTTGCTCAAGCTGCTTCCTTTGCCTGGTGAACTCCTATTCATGCCTCAGAACCTGGCTTAAACTCAACTCTGAGAAAACTCTCATACCACCTCCACCCTAACGGGGGTGAGAAACTCCCACTTCCAGGCCCCATGACACATGACGCATCCCAGCAGAGGGCTCCTGAGAACATCCTCCCCATTTCAGCATCCCTGGCACCCGGCACTGGGGAGGGGCTCATGAGTGTCACCTGGGAGAATGGGAGGGAATTAGAAGAATTCTGAATAGCCAAGGACTGACGTCTCTTCCTGAGACCATCAGTGCTGAATCTGGCCAGCCGGGAAAGGCGGGAACATTAGAGATAAGGTCCTGGAAGTTTTGAAGTAAGGGATTATTTTTGGAGAATGAGTAATGACAATATTGGTTAAAAAAAAAAAGGCAAATAACCCATATTCAATATTCATATGTTAAATACCCTTTACAGGTATGAAGTCACTTTATATATACATTTATATGTTTATACACAAATGCTACATATTTATAATTATATATAATTACGTGGTATATTTAAATTTATATAAATATAAATTACATATAATTTATTTTACTTTTTAAATAACTGAATTTAGAGATATACAGGCCATGATTAGAGAATTAAAAAAACCCAGAGGAAAAAGCAAGGTTTGGCTGATTTTCCCCGTTTTTATTTTAACTCTGGAAAAGATTGCTTGGGAATGTTTCGTTTCCCTCTGCATTTATTCAAGTTTGGTTCCCCAGGGCTCCCTGTTTTTTTTTTTTTTTTTTTTGGCCATGCCCGGAAGACTAGTTCATAGAGACTGCCAGTTCCCCGGGCTGGGGCGGGGGGGCCCCTGACCCTCCAGCCGCCCTTGACTCAGCCCAGGAAGCAGCAGTCTGCACTGCTGTGATGAGAACTCCTCGGGGATCCCCGTCTGCCCAGCTCCATTTACTGCGGACACTGAGGGCTTGAGAGAGGAGGTGACTTGCAGGGCCAGCGCTGGGACCTGCCTTCTGCCCCTTGACCTTGTACCTGCTGCTGTTTAGGATGACCCCAAGCCGGGTGAGCTCTCTGCTGTCACTCACGTGCCCACCCACTCCTGGCTCCCACTGACCTCAAAACTCAGTCTCTCTTCACTGTCAGCACAAGAGCCTGTGGGGCTCTATTTGCTGGCATGCTGGACACACCGTGGGTGCTGAGCACCCACTCTAGGTTGGGGTAGGCTTGGTGACTCGGGATGTGGCGGGTTCAGCACCTGTGGGCTTTGTCTGGCTGGTCACAGAGAGAACCCAGGGGCGCTATCCAGCCCCGTGGCTGCCTGGCAAATCCACGTGGGGGGTTGGAAGCAGGTGGGGCATCCTGCAACGGCGACACTTCCAGTGCTGCCAGCAGAGGCCATACTGGTCAGGGGGTGTGTCACTTCCGGAAGAATGGGAACCTCTTCCACCAAAGCCACCCAACCATTCTGTTCCTCAGCGCCCCGACCAGGGGTAAATTAGAAGCAGCTTCTAGGGGATCTAGCGTTCACAGCCATCTGGCTAGGCTTCCCAGAACACCCAAACCCTGCTGAGTTTCTCCCTCACAAGGGGTCCTTAGCTCTGGGCTCTTCTGCCTGGGACCAGAGACGGTGTCTCAGAGACTGCCCAGTCTAATCCCTAATACGACCTAACTCTATCTGCCTGCCAAGGGCTATCAGGCTTGAATGCCTTTAGTGATGGGGAGCCCACTACCTCCTAAAACAGGAATAACGATACTGATCACTTTCTACATTCCAGAAACTGCGCAAAGCATCTAAATTATAAATGGGATGACCCCCCCCCCCCCAACCCATAATCTCTTTCCAGTCTTGCTTTTGGTTCTCTTCCCCAGGACCACAGAGAACAGCACTGCTCTTTCTGCCCCGAGAAAGCCCTCCTAATTCCTACTTCCACAAGCTTCCTTTTTCCCAGACCAGATTAGGTCAATCATTAACAAGTGTCTTCTGGCACCTACCACAGGTGGGCTCCAAGCACCTGCAATACAGAGGGAATGAAACAGACCAGACCACTGCCCTCAGGGCGCTCGTGTTCTACTGGGGACCAACAACTTGGTTAATAACTGAAGGAGCTAACTTCAGGCTGGGACAAATGCTGTGAATAAAATGAACAGCAGGAAGCACACAGTCATGGGGCTATGTTAGGTGTCTGATGCGGGGGTTGACTTGTTTTCCCCCTCACAGAAGATGCTCCCAACCTCCAGAGCCAGTGAACGTGGCCTTGCAGATGACCATGTTCAGATGAGGTCATTAGGGTGGACCCTCGCTCAGTATGACCATGTCTTTATAATAGGGAAACTGAGGCACAGACACGTACAGAGGGAAGGCCGCATGAGGACACATGCAGGGAGAAAGAACGCCGTGTGAACCCTGGAGTTATGGAGCCATCAGCCGAGGAACTTTCCAGAAACTTGGGAAGAGGCCTGAAAGAACTCCTTCCCTAGCACCTCCAGAGGGAGCTCGGGCCTGTGACACCTTTGTACTGGCCTGCAGGCCTCTAGAATCTTGAAGCCGGTTGTCCCAAGTTTGTGACCCTTTCTTACGGTGGCCCCAGGGCACTGATACAGGCAGGCACTGCACCCATCCCTCTGAAGGTCTTCGAGCCCCATGTCCCAGGGGTTCCCACACTTCCCTCCCCTGATCTGGAGTCGGCATGCCCAGGGGGGTTCCCAGCCAGCCCCCCAGGCTTCTGCTTTCCACAAATGACCATCGAAGCAGCTGCCATCCCCGAATCCTGTTCTCCTGGAACTGCTATTAAATGATGTTCTGGGGAAAATGATTTTATTTTAGAGGCAGTGAGGAGCCCGTTACGCTCACCTTTGCCTCCTCCGGGCTTCCCTTTGGTTTGGAGCCACGCTGAGGCAGCCCTGGCATCGCCCCCCGCCCCCAACTCCCACCCCCACCCCCGCCTGGCAGTGTGACGTTTTCACCCTCACTCATTGGAGCGGCGTGGGAGCCTTCTCTCCTTCTGAAACCCCAAACATTTGATTCTATCTTTCTCTGAGCGTTAAAATATCCTGCTTTGCATTTCTGTGTCTTTCCACGAGACTGTGAGTTTCCCAAGGGCGAGCACAGCATCTCAACTCACGGCTGCGTCCCCTCCAGACCCGGCCAACACAGGGCTTCCCTCAGCCTAGATGCCTGGGAAGTTTCTGTGGTGAGATGCTCCCGGAAATCCAGAAGCCTGGCGGCTGTGTGATGCTCTCCTCTGAAACCTCATTTTCCTAATGGGATGTCTGTTTACTGAACCCCAGTGCCTTTTCCCTGACAGCCTGCTTTTCTTCGCTATGGAGAGAACACAATGGGTTCTCCCGTGAGAGGCCCTAGCAGGCCTCATGAGCTCCCCTGTGTAGGCTGACCAGCCCCTGCACGTGTGGAAATGCACACACACACAAAATACACAAGTGACACAAGCCTTCACCCCAAGACCTGGAGCTTGGAAGAGGCTCCCAAGGGCCCTAAGACCTGCCACGGTAACCCACAGTCCCAGCCCCGACCCAGTCTCACGATTCTGGAGAGCGGGGGGATCCGGGAAGCCCAGGAGCCAAAGACAGCGATGCCACCCAGCAGGTAGCCGAGGACTTCAGTATTGTCCTGTGGGAACAGGTGACACACTCAGTGGCCTAAGGAGACAGCCCATACCTCCCAGACCCATCCTTTCCCAATTTTAGTGGTTTCCTCCCAATGACAGCAAGCCTGAACCCTACCCCTACCCAGGGCATTTGTTGGGACCATGAGGAGGGAAGGGACACGCCCACCCCCATGTCCTCCTGGGCTCAGCCTCACCTGCAGCAGACTTTCCAGCAGCCTCCGCTGGGACCCTCGGACGGGGCCTGAGGTCTTTGGGGTGGTGGCCCAGAGAGTCCAGCCTGGTCCCAGGCTCAGCGGCAGGGCCAGAGCAAATACACTGGCCCTGAGCCGCTGCCTCCCCGTCCTCTCCTGGGAGCCCCGACCTGCAACAAACAGCAAAATTCCACAGGCTCCTGGGCTCTAGAACTCGATGGACAGCGACATGTGCAATCCGGCTGTCAGCCCAGCCCTGATGCCAGAATGGGTTCCCAAGTTGTTCTGTGGGACGGATCCTCCCCACCCTTCAAGGCCCCACGGCTGTGCCTCCTCTTTGGAGAAGTCCCTCCACCCCACCACCCCAGGCCATCCACCCTCATGACTGGTGCTCTTCTTGCTCGGCCTTCTCATAGCGTTTTGTGTTTCACATGTATCTGTGCACAGAGCAGCCTCTGCAAGACTGGAAACCCCGAGGGCAGGCCCCATGCCCCAGCAGCTTCTGGAATCTCCACAGAGCCTGGCACAGAGCAGAACTGGCCCAACCTTAGGGAAAGCACCACCATGCTTGTGCTGGGGCCCAAAACTGAGCAAAAAAGGAGCACGGTCTTGGAAGTCTCCTTGAAATATAAGACAGATAGTCCTCTAAAAATTCTTTTTTTTTAGATTTTATTTATTTATTTGTCAGAGAGAGGAGAGAGCCCAAGCAGGGAGAGTGGCAAACAGAGGGAGAAGCAGACTCCCCACTGAGCAAGGAGCCCAATGGAGGACAAGATCCCAGAACCCTGGGATCTTGACCTGAGCCGAAGGCAGACACTTGACTGACTGAGCCACCCAGGCGCCCCAGTTCTCTGAAGATTCTAGTAAGAACATGTCTCTTCTGGGCAGTGCTGAGCAGCTGGAGACATCTTACCTCACCCCATTGAGGGAAGCACTCCCTTTCTGGACACAGGTCTGGGCACACTGCTGCCCCTTCTCAGGAAGGCCCAATCCCACAGAGTCAGGGTGACCCATCCCGGCTCAGTGACTTGCAGTCCCCGCTCGGCCGAGGTGGCCCACGCCCACTCCTGGCATCCATTTCCGGAAGTTACAGGGCTTTGTTTGGCCATCCTGGACTTGCACCCTGAGATAGCGCTGTACCTCCCCCCAGCCTTGTCCCATCCCACCTCCTGGCCTTTGCTCATATTATTCTTTTCACCTGGATTATCTTTCCCTGCGGCCCCTGTTCCACGGTCACGTCCTTTCCTGACGTGCCTTCCCTCTGGTTGCGCACATCGCCTCACCAGCGGCACGGATGGTTCTATAGGGCCCTGCCTCCTCTCTGACTGGGGTCGGGGAGCTCATTCTTTTGTCTTTGCCCAGCAGAGGCCCGGCTCAGGCACGACAAGGAGCACAGGGCCCGCTGATGAGAGAGCGGATGAACACACAGAAGCAAGGCCCACACACTCACCCTGACGAGACTTCCACTGGCAGCCGCAGATGGGGAAAAGGATGAAGACAAAGTTCACCAAGTCAGCAGCGGCGAGGTAGGCACCTGTAAATACCTGGGAGGAAAGGAGACAGACTCTTGGTGCTCGAACATTCTCCAGCTTCCGCAGCCCCTCTCATCCTGGGTCTCCTCTCCCACTACTGTGGTGATCCCAACGAAGCCGCCTACTGACCCCAGGAAAGGCTGGTTATCAACTCCATTGGACTGACGAGAAGCGGGGGGCGAGGGGGGGGGCATGTGAGTGACCCATCCCCTGGGCAGAGGCCCACCAGCAAAACCAGCCCTGCCCTTCTCACTCCACGCTCTTCCCGGTGCACGGCCAGTCTCTGCTGTGGGACTTTGGCCCAATCACTAGCCTTCTCTGGGCCTCAGTTTCCTCCTCTGTAAAACAGGGATAGTAACAGTGCCTCCCTCAATGCTAAGCAGATTACACGAACCAATACATGGAAAATGCTTAGACCAGCACCGAGAGGAATGGACGAGGCTCCTACCTACCAGGGCACCAGTTACCCTGACAGTGGAGTCACTGGTTCACAGCAGACTCTGCAGGGGTGCCTGGGTGGCTTAGTGGGTTAAGCGTCCACCTCTTCATTTTGGCTCAGGTCCTGATCTCAGGGTCATGAGACTGAGCCCCAAGTTGGGCTCCATGCTCAGCTTGAAGCTTCTTTCCCTGCTTGGGATTCTTTCCCCTTTCCCCTCCCTTTGCCCCTGCCCCCCACTCATGTGTGCTCTCTTAAAATAAATAAATAAAATATCAAAAAAAATTAAAAAAGAGTAGATTCTGGAGTTTGAATCCTGACACTGCTGCTTAGTGGACCTTGTAAAAGTTATTCAACGTCTAAGCCTGAGGGTCCATGTGTGTAAAACAGGGATAAGGAGAGAGCCCAGGTCATAAGATAATTTGAGGATTAAATGAATTAATATGAGACAAGGCCTCAGTGCCCAGTACAGAGTGAAGTATTTACTTATTTATTTTTAAAAGATTTTATTTAGGGGCTCCTGGGTAGCTCAGTTGGTTAAGCATCTGCCTTTGGCTCAGGTCATAATCTCTGGGTTCTAGATCGAGTCCCCTATCGGGCTCCCAGCTCAGCAGGGAGTCTGCTTCTGTCTCTCCCCCTACTTGTGCTTTCTGTCTCTCTCTCTCTCAAATGAATAAATAAAATAAAAATTTTAAAATTTTTATTTTATTTATTTGAGAGAGAGAGAGAGTCTGTGCACATGAGTTGGGGCGAGGGGCAGAGGAAGAAGCTGGCTCCCCGCTGAGCAAGGACCCAGACTCGGGGCTTGATCCTAGGACCCTGAGACCATGAATTGAGCCGAAGGCAGATGCTTAACTGACTGAGCCACTCAGGCGCCCCCCACAGTGAAATATTTAATAAACATCAGCTATTATGACCCAGATGGAGCTGGGCCTCCCTGTATTCTGTCAGCGAATGAGAAAGGGCACCTGAAATGAAAGGTGGTTTGTTTGTGAGACAATATTATTCGAATCAGGGTCTAGAACTCTCCCAGTGTGTTTTGCAGCCATGAGGCTGCTTTCTGTCACGTCCACCTGGGTGGGCACCAGCCCCATGGGGTGTGTTTGCAGGGCCTATGCCCTTGGGATAAGCCCTGTTTACACAGCTTTGAGGGCCTAGACCTTGGGCAAGCTTGACACTGTTTCTCACTCGCTCCAAAGCCTACATCACCACTTGGGAAAAGCATTCAGCCGCCCCTGTTGAGCTGGGGCTGACTCCAGGCTCTGAACACAATCACCACAACCATCCCTATTTATTGAGCATCTGCTCCATCCCAGCTGCTGTTTGAAGTGATGGGGATAAAGTAGTGAGTACAAACTCTTGCCCCTGGGCAGCTGACCCTCTAGTAGGGGTTAGCATACCATAAAACAACATAAAGCAACAAGCACAAGAAGTAAGGAAAGCAGAGGGTGTATCGGGGGTCAGCTATGGGAAAAAACAGAGTGGGGTGAAGGGGCCTGGGGTCCCTGTGGTGGAGGTAGGGCACGGGTCTGCACGAGTGCTCAGGGGAGGCCTCACCGAGAAGCTGACCTCTAGCAAAGCCTCGAAGGAGTTGAGCAGTGAGCCACGTGGCCATCGGGGCAGGAGCCCCGGACGGGGGCAGAAAGACCAACAGGGCACAGGTCTGAGGCGAAAGCGCCTCTCGACGGTGATGGAACCAGACAGAAGCCACTGTCACCTGTGGGCCTGACGCACCTGGATCGTGAGCTGTCTGGCCAGAATGGCCCCGATGGTGTCACAGAGGCTGCTGAGGAGGCAGCAGGCAGCACACAGCGCTGACTGGTCCGGTCCGGATTTCTTCGCACATCTCAGATAGAGAAGCCTGTAGCGACAGATAGGGGAGTGGGTGGGTATGGACAGGACACAGCAGCCAAGAGTGGATTCCCAAAGCAGTTGTCTGAAAAGGGCACTTGTGTCCCTGTGAAGCACTCTCTCCCCCAGGGATTCAGCAGGTATTTTTGAACTTGGTTCACAGATGGGAAAATCAAGGATCAAAGACTGCAGCAGGAGCCCATGGCAGGAGCCAGACCTGCCTCTCTAATGAAGAGGAATTTCTTTCCTCCTACAAATCAGGCCAACTCAAGTTCATGACCTACCACTCAGTGCTGACAAACTGTCAGGTTTGATTACTGAAAGGAAACATGCTGGTTATAAAAGTAATTGCCCAAATTAAAAAGGCAACTTGTTCCTTTCAAATTCACATGAAATCCTTCAAAGTTGTCCATGCAGAGGGATGGCCTGGCTTCTGCCAGCCCTTGCCCAACTTAAGCATGTTCTTTACACACACACAGAGAATAAAACTTCTTAAAGATGCCATGGCACTGTGGGCTGACTTCTCCCTAGGGGCCCCCACTGCTGTCTTCTCTCCCTTACTCCCCTTTTCCTGCCCTGCCCCTCTCCCCCGGAACAAGCACAGAAAGTCACAACAGCCTGGAAGGGGTAAGAGATCTCTCAGAAACACTGGGTTGGATCTCAGAAACACTTTGTTCTAGATGTTACCGCACTACATTTTATGGAGAAACTGAGGCACCCCTGCAGCTCGTGTTTCATTTCCTTCAACCACAAGGTGGAACTCACTCCACGTCATCAGGACTGTTTGGCTGGTTCTGAGGGCCCGCCCTGGGGAACAATGGAGGAGGGAAGGCTGCTGGGTTCCCAGTGGTTTCCTGATCTGCCAGCAAAGCCCGAAGCTCGCAGTGAGAACAGAAACCTTCCATTTGGGCTCTGGGCTCCTGACACCAATTCCAAGTCTAAGAGCAAAAAGACTCTAGAGACCCTTGGACTCAGATAAGAAGCAGTTGATTTAAACCCTCACATTGGAGAGCTGAGAAAAGATGGGTCTATGCTGACTAGGTGAGTTCATGGCGGACCCTCTGGCTTCGCAGGTGGAGGCTTTGCTCCCTGCTGTCAGGGGAGGGGGATCCCGGGGGACCCTTCCCCAAGCCACACCCAGCTTGGAGAACATAGAATCCCTGAAGACAAGACTGGGCTCAGGGAGGACGGTGTCCAGGCAGGAGGCGGGCTGAAAAAGCAGAGGGGGCATTTCGGGGGAGGGGGGGTTACCTAACCTCTCCCAACCCGAGTTTCCAGGTCAGGAAAATGTCTAATAAAGCACGTAGGCTGCCTCATTAGTGTCCGCTGGACAGTTTAATCCTCACAAGTCTGCCCCTTTCTATAAGGGTCTGGGGGTTCCGTTCTTTCCATTCACTTGCGCAAGTTAGTTAACCTGTCAGAACCTCTAGAACCCTGAGTGCATGGGAGTAATAACAGAACGAAGTGAGTTAATAAATGCCACACTAGGCCCACAGTAAATGTTCTAAGGTTTGTTTGTTTGTTTGTTTTGCATTCCAGTGACTGGGTAGGGGCGCTGCCAAATTTCCGCAGCAATATCACACGAGGGAGTGGAATGTCCACGGGGTGCCCAAGCTGAGCCACTGCCAGCCTCCCCTGGGGTGCTGCTCCTTTCTCCTCTGCCAGGGAATACTTGGGTAGCGCCAGTTGGGGACAGGGTAGCCCGAGACCTGGAGGCCATCTTTGGCCAGACTTCAGCCAGCTGAGGACCCATGTTATGGTGACTACCTGGCCAACCCGCTCCAGATGCTGGACAGGGCAAAGGCTGTGGTTAGAGTCAGATCCTCGCCAGTCCCCCTTGCAGATCAGAGGGCCTGGGGCAAAGGAAGGCCAGAAACACTGAGAGCCTCGTCCTAGGTCCTTGCCTTCGCCAAAGGCCGGTGGCAGGGCGGGAGCAGTAAAAAGGATGTTTAATGAGCGCTAATGATACTAAGCGCTTTACCGGGACTAACTCATCTAATCCTGCCATCCGACCCACGAGTTATCAACCCCATCTAGGTGAGGAAAACGAGGCTCAGACAGCTTGCCCAGCTCACACCGCCAGTCGGCGAGGAGACGCTGACAATAGAACCCCGGACTCTCGGCTGCCACCCCGGGCCGCACGCACTGCACCACCCAGCCTCCTCCCGCGGGCCCCGCGCCAGCCTCCCCGTGCGCGGAATCCGGAAAGAAGTCCTGTCCGACTCCAGTCCGCCCCCCGAAGGCTCCTTTCGATCGCGGAGCTGCGCTGCCTCCTGCCTCCTCGCTCTCGGCCCCCTTCCCTCCAGGTTTCCAGGAGGGAGCTGGTGGGGGGAGGGGGGAGGTTAGCGCCCCGCGCCCCCCGCGGCCGACCCGGCCCCCACCCCCGCGCCGCCCGGTCCTGTCCCTGTTACAGCGTGTGGGCGGCGATCCAGCAGGAGGAGGCGCAGATCCACAGGCCGAAGGAGATGCAGACGCGGTGGCGGGCGAAGCAGCGGTCCAGGTAGTCCCAGTCCCAGAGCGCGGGCGCGGGCGCGGGGCTGGCCGCCTCCCCCATGGCTCTCCCGCTCGGCCCGGCCCGGGCCCCTTCCTCCCGCGCGGCCGCCCCGCGCCCCCTTCCTCGGCACGGTGCCCCCCGCGGCGGCGGCGGCCCCGGCTGAGCGCACGGCCGCGGCCCGGAGATGGGCGCTGGCTGCGGCGGCGGCGCGAGGGAAAAGTTTCCGGGACCGCGCGGCTCCCCACCCGGCGCGCTATTGTCGGGGGTCGGCGGGCGGGAGGCCGCCCCCCAGCGGCGGGAGCCGGCAGCGGCCTCTGCACAAAGGCTGCGGCCCCCGGCGCCCGACAGCCGCGCCCGGATGGACCCCTTGCGGTCACCCCCCGCCCGCCGCCCCGGCGGCCAGAGCCGAGGGGGTCACGGTAAGGCACTCTGTCCGCTCACTAATGCACTCCATTTTCTGAGCCGAACAATACACCTTACTTCGCGCCTGGCGCAGCGCTTGGGTGCTGCGGCTCCCGGCGGGAGCGGGAGATCTGATCCTAGGGTGTAATGGACAGGGGGCTGTGGGGAGCCAGGCAGAGGGACACAACCCACTCCTACCCTGCAGTCCCCAAGCCAGACTTCCAGAAAGTCACCCTAGAAGGTGCCCCAGCGAGCCGAGGAGGGCGGTGGTCTTGGCCATCCTGCCGTCCCCTCCAGCCACATTGCCACACAATGCTGCTACACAGAGCTGTACTTGAAAACAAAGCTATGATCATCTTAAAAATTTCCTCGTTGATTTTAGTAAATTTGCTTAAACAAGGAGGTGACCCTATCATTTAGGTTTTTTCGTTTTGTTTTTGTTTTTTTTTAAATAGCAGCCTTATGGAGATCTCACTCATATACCACAAAATTCACCCTGTTAAAGTTTACAATTCAGTGGTTGTTAGGGTGTCCACAGGGTTGTGCAACCACCACCACTATCTCATTTTACAACATTTTCATCAGTTGTCAAGAAGCCAGTACTCTTAGAAATTACCTTCCCCTCCACAATGGCAGCCTTAGGCAACCACAAATCTACTTGCTGTCTCTATGATTTTTCTGTTCTGGAAAATCTATTATTTATTTAGTTAGTGAAAGGTTTTATTTATTTGTGTGTGTGAGAGAGAGAACTCGCAAGCAGGGGGAGCAGCAGGCAGAGGGAGAAACAGGCTCCCTGCTGAGCAAGGATCCCCATGTGGGGCTCCATCCCAGGACCCTGGGATCATAACCTGAGCCAAAGGCAGACGCTTAACAGACTGAGCCACCCAGGTGTTTCTGTTCTGGAAATTCTATCTCTTCTTTCACTCCACATAAGGTTTTTAAGGTTCATCCATGCTACAACCTGTGTCAGAACTTCCTTCCTTTTAATGGCTGAATAATATTCCATTGTGTCGATACATAACATTTTATTTATCCGTTCATCAGTTGACGGACACTTGGGTTGTTTGCTCGTTTGGGTTATTATGAATAATGCCGCTGTGAACATTCGTGTAAAAGGTTTTGTGTGCACAGAGGTTTTCAGTTCTCTTGGGCCTGTCCCTAGGAGTGGAACTGCTGGGGCTCCTGGTAACTATGTTTGAGGTTTTGAGGAACTGCCAGATGGTTTTGCAAAGTGGCTACATTATTTTACAGATTAATTTATGTTTAAAGTTATGACCACTCACAGGAGAAATGAAACACTATTTGTCAGATATGTCAGGCTAGGAGCTGAGGACACAGGTTCTTTGTTGTTGTTTTTAAAGATTTTATTTATTTGAGAGAGAGAGAGTGCAAGAGAGAACATGAGCAGGATAGGGGGAGGGGCAGAGGGAGAGGCGGACTCCCCACTGAGCAGGGTGCGGGACACCGGGCTCCATTCCAGGACCTATGTGGAAGGCAGACACTTATCTACCTGCCCACCCAGGTGCCTCTGAGGACACGTTTTTGAGAAAAACAATCAAGTCCCTATGTTCATGGTGCTTACAGTCCAGTAGGAGAGAGAGAGACATTAAAGAAGTAATAGAATAAGTAGAAGTCAAATGAAAATATGTTATACAATAGAAGGGGCCAAAATCAAAATATGGAAATGATTAAGACAACTAAGGCAAGATTAAAAGTTTAAGTTAAGGGGCGCCTGAGTGGCTCAGTGGGTTAAAGCCTCTGCCTTCAGTTCAGGTCATGATCTCAAGGTCCTGGGATCGAGCCCTGCATCCAGCTCTCTGCTCGGTGGGGAGCCTGCTTCCCGGTCTCTCTCTCTCTGCCTACTTGTGATCTCTGTCTGTCAAATAAATAAATAAATAATCTTAAAAAAAAAAAAAGAGGTTAAGTTAAAAGGAAAAATCTTCCTTGCTTTTTCTCAAATACATAAAATCTTTAAAAAATAAAGGAAAAAGAAAAAATATAGTAGCAGAGTTTCTAGTAGGCTATAAAAAACACCCACAGTCTGCAGGCCCGGCCTGCTGGTTCTTTGTGGGTTCTTCTGGCGTACGTGTGGATACTGACCTGCGATTGCCTGGATCCCAGGTTCTTCTGGTCACGTGGCCTACCTACTGTTCCCGAAAGAGAATCTGTTCCACACACTATCTCACTGAAATGAGGACATACCCTGCCTGTGTCCTGCCACCCTCTCACAGGGCTCCTGTAGGGTAGGGGCTGCCTGGGGCTCTGCCTTGTTGAGGCTTGAAGACACCAGAATTTAATTGGTTTGCTTCTCATGAAGACTTCCCTGTCCCTCAGGCTCAGTATAAACCCTTGGAGGCTGGGCCCAGTTGGAGAAATTGTTTCATTCCTCCCCACCCCACCCTGGACTGAGTTTGGACCCCTCAGCAGTTTTTCGTTAGGGCGGTTAGTTCTCAGCATTTTCAGTGAACTCTTTGAGAATTTGGAGAAAACCTCATCCGCAAAAAATAAGAACATGTGTGCACACCCACGCGGTTGTTCATACAATCTTAAGGAATTTGTGGAAGTCCTGAAATGCAACTATGGATTTTGTGCAGGATGAGACCCCAGACTAAAAACCCTTCGTTTGAGGGGTTAAGCTCTGAGTCCCCTCCCCAGGCCCTGGGGGTGGTGAGGTGTGTGGGGATCCCTCAGCCGGCCTGTCAGAAAGCACCCCTGCTGAGTCCAGCTCTCTGGGCACTAAGTGCTTGGAATCTGCACTGATCCATTTCCTGTCGCTCTAACAGATGAGCACAAACAGTGGCTTAAAATAACAGAAATATATTCCCTCCCCGTTCTGAAAGCAGGTTCTGGGGACCACAATCAAGGGGACTCTAGGAGGGGAATCCATTCATTGTCTCGCTCTATCCAGCGGCTGGTGGCTGCCAGCGCTCCTTGCTTGAGGCCTCAGCACTTAACTCCGTCTCTCCCTCTGGGCTCACATCGCCCTTTTTCTTCTGTGTCAGATCTCCTCCCTCTGTCTCTTTCCCAGAAAGACTGCATTTGTGACCTGCTCAGATCATCCACACTATTCCCCATCTCAAGATCCTTAACTGAATCACGTCTGTGGACTCTTTTCCCATACAAGGTGACATTTACAGGTTCTAGGGGTTAGGACCTGTTATTTTGGGGGGGCCACTATTCAGCCTATGATGCTGCCTTCCCACAGGCTTCCTGTGAGATTCTTATGAGAAACTCTGGCTTGTGGAGATGGCCCTCAGTGGGGGCGGACAGACCGTGGGGAGCTCTTGCCAGTCCCTGGACACGCTGGCTCACAGGAAAACGCAACGGGAAGAGTGTGGGCTTGGAGCCTCCCGAGGCAGTCTTCCCTGCCCAGGCTGCTCTGCGTCCTGATCCTGTAGGGACACGAGCCCCTGGGCCTGTACTCCTCCAATAGTTACTGAATGAATGAATGGATTTTTCAAAAAAGATTTATCTATTTTAGACAGGGGGTGGGGGTGGGCAGAGAGAGAGGGAGTGTCTCAAGCAGACTCCCCGGTGAGCCCAGTTCAGGGCTCAAGCCCAGGACCCCAAGATCATGGCCCGAAACCAAGATCATGGAGCTGAAACCAAGAGTCGGATGCTTAACCGACTGCACCGCCCAGTCAGTTTTTATTTATTTATTTATTAAAGATTGCATTTATTTATTTGACAGAGCAAGAGAAGGGGCGAGAGAGCACAAGTACGGGGAGAGGCAGAAGGAGTGGGAGAGGGAGCAGCAGACTCCCTGCTGAGCAGGGAGCCCAACCTGGGGCTCGATCCCAGGACTGCGAGATCATGATCTGAGCCAAAGGCAGACCCTTAACCGACTGAGCCTCCCAGGTGTCCCCGACTGAATGGGTTTTTAAACAGCCCATACAAATGGGGTAGGTACTGTAGTAAGAGCGTGTTTAAGATCCTTTTGTGCCCCTACCATTGTGAGTGCGGGTGTGTTGGGAGGGCTTTTAAGAACCCCACGAGTGGGGCTTTGGGGAGTAAGCTTGCTTTTGGCACTAAGTGTGGCACGAGGAAAAGCCGAAGCCACACGGGAGGCGGGAGGAGTGAATTGCAGATCGCAGAGGCCCTGCAGCAAGGGAGGGGACAGGCCGGATGGCGGGCGAGCCACCCAGTCGTCAGGGAAGTGGGACTTCATCCGTTGCAACACTTGGGGTTATATAGGCTAACCCACGCCCTCCCCGCTGTGCAGACCCCTCCCAAATTCAGCCAGGACCTTCCAAAAGGTTTTTCACTCGGTGGGCCCTCAGGAAGTGGATCAGTTTCTTTCCTGGGCTCCTCGGAGGCCCTGCAGCGGCCCCGCCCAGAAGCTAAAGCTCCTGTTTCTTTGGCCGTTGTCCAGAGCTTGCCAAAAAGAAACACTAACACAAGCACCAGAACGCAGGTCCTCCCTCTGCTGCTTAGAGGCATTTCCTGTAGGCAGGAGCCGTGAGCCCACGGGCTTTGTCCTGGACAGGGAGGGGCTGCGGCAGCCTGGACTTTGTCCATCAGCCCTTCAGGGGCTGGGGCCGAGGTGCCTGGAGGTCCCAGCCACCAGGCGGGGTGGGGGAGGGGACACACACAGGCCTGCTGCTCAGCCACTTTCCCTTCTGAGGACATGCTGCCCCCCTGCCAACGTTCTTATAGGGCGTACTATTTAGAGGAAGGGCTTGTGGCTGCTACTCAAGGAGCAACACTAAAAAAGGCTCTCTGCCAGTGTGATTTACCTGCTAGGAAGACACAGAAATCACTGCTCAGAGGATGAGTTTTGAAATAATGGCATTTCCAAATCTCAGTCAGGCCCACTGTGGACATGCTGGAGTGTCATGAGGGAAGCAGGTGGTAGGACTCTTGGGGCCCAGGGTTCTACTTAAAACTCTATCAACTCACTGCTGGGTCTTGTGAAAATTGTACTTTTTCTTCCCCCTCAAGTTCTTTATTAGTAAAATCCTGTTGCTTAAAGTCACTTACTTCACGAAGCTCAGAAGCTAGGCAGGGGCTAATGGAACTCATGGATGTTGAAACATTACATCAAGGAAAGCCTTACCTTTTTTTTTTTTTTTAAGTAATCTCTACCCCCGGTGCAGGGCTCAAACTCATGAGACTCAAGTCTCATGCTCTACCAACTGAGCCAGCCAGGTTACTCACCTTTTTACAGAGCCAACTAAACAGAATTCGTACTTGAGTATTTGCAGCTCTTGCTAATTTAACTCTTGCTAACTCTTGCAAATCTTGCTACTTTAGAAGTAGCCAAGATGTACAAATTATAAATGTGAAATCCACCCTTTTCCTCCCCCACTCTCCTGAAAAAATTCTCACTATTCTGACCTTTGATTGTTGGGCTGGGCAAGAGTTAAGAGTCATTACTGTTAGCAGTTAACTTCTGAAGTTGTTACATTTTAAGTGCGTAATAGTCAACACTGGCTGTGGTTACCTATAGGATAGCCCCGGATTATAGAACATTTATTTGCATTGTGGCCAGAAAGTTCTATTTGACAACCCCTGTATTACAACATCTACGGCAGCACTACTTTTAAAAATCAGAACCCTCTGGAGAATAACGATGTGTCTGTGTAGGTTCCCTGTTAACAGATGTACCACTGGAGTGTGGGGTGTTGAGGGTGGGGGAGGTTGTGCCTACGTGACGACTGTCAAATATGGGAACTCTGTACTTACTGCCTAATATTGCTGTGACCCAAACACTGTCCTAGAAAATAAATTAAAAATTTAAATAACACAAGCCCACAAAACCATCTTCATGTCCATCAATAATAGAACCATAAACTACAGCAATGACAGATTACTTTTATATAAGACTGTGGCCACATCTCACAATGTTGGATTGAAGAAGCCAGATAGAGGAAGACACTCTAGATTGTGTGTGTGTGTCATACAAAATCATACAAATTGTACAAAAGGTCAGAATAGCAGTTACCCTGGGGAAGGTCAGTTTGTGGCTGAAAGGAGGCACGAAATCCTGACCCTTCTGTGTCTTCATCAAGGTGCTGGTTGCATCAATGTGTTGTGAAAAGTCAGCTACCTATACTCTCACAATTGTGCACTTTCTGTATACATATTACACTTCAATACAATATTTACAAGATGTATTCAGTCTATTGTGTCCTGGGCACTTTTCACTTACATGATGCCTTTCACTTCTAGATTGTTCAAAATTGTTTTCCCTTCATATCAGTCTTTTTTTAAGATTTTATTTATTTATTTGACAGAGAGATCAAAAGTAGGCAGAGGGGCAGGCAGAGAGAGAATGGAGGAAGCAGGCTCCCCGCTGAGCAGAGAGCCCGATGCGGGGTTCGATGGGGCTGGATCCCAGGACCCTGAGACCATGACCTGAGCCGAAGGCAGAGGCTTAACTCAGTGAGCCACCCAGGAGCCCCATATCAGTCTTTTGAAAGCAAAATCTTTCCTTTCTGTAGGGCCCTCAATTGGTCAATAGTATGAGGAACGCACAGACAACAAATGGTTAAGGCTGGGCAGTTTGAATGATTTTCCTCACTTCTCCCCACAAAGTTAGAGGTGTGGCATTAAGCAGATTTCTGGCTTGCTGCCACATTTTCCAGTTTACCTTTAAAGAAAGCATACATTGCTACTGGCATCTTGACCAAAACATTAACTTCCTTCTAGTTTCCTGAAAAGTAAGCAGATGACAGATGTATAGCAGGTTCTACTTTAAAAGGGTGGTGTATTTCTTGTAATAAAATGCTGGGAAGGGACGCCTGGGTGGCTCAGTTGGTTAAGCTGCTGCCTTCGGCTCAGGTCATGATCCCGGGGTCCTGGGATCGAGTCCCGCATCGGGTTCCTTGCTCGGCAGGGAGCCTGCTTCTCTCGCTGCCTCTGCCTGCCTCTCTGCCTGCTTGTGTGTACTCTCTCTCTCTCTGGCAAATAAATAAAATCTTAAAAAAAAAAAAATGCTGGGAAAAAATTCAAAAAAAATTTGAAAAAATTCAAAACAGTAGAGATAATGTTAATGACTGGAATTTGTAAGTGTAAAGTACTAACTGCTACAACAAGGATGAGGATACCTAAAAAAACTGAAAAGATGCTTAACGAGACACATTGTGGGCAGAAGCCAAGATGAAAACAGAAAGCCCCCTTTCAGGGTGTCCTAGTTTTGGTTCTTAAGACTCTAAGCAGAGGACCTAGGTTTAGTTAATTTTCTTGAGTGGAGCCCAATGTGGGGCTTGAACTCACAACCTACGCTGAGATCACCGTTGGATGCTTAACTGTCACCCAGCCATCCCTTTAGGTTTAGTTTATTTGGGAGGCAATCCTGCATTTCTGCATGAAGCAGAAATGAGGGAGTGGAGAAAGTGAGGGACAGGAGAAAGGCTACGGGTGAATTAGTGAGAGGATGTTGGCTGTGGGCAGGCGGGGCTCAGTTCCCCTGAGGACACGGTGAGGCATGTGTACAGTGTGTGCACCAAGTGACAGATGCCAGGGCACTTACTAACCAGCCCCGTTCTTTACCAGTTGGTGGTGGTTCTGGGGGTGTTACAGCCCCAGCCCTTCTAGACTGCCCTGTGGGGCAGGAGGAAGGAAAGCAGGGAATACAGGGCTTGTGGTGGAAAGACCTGCACAGGAACTGCCCACGGGGGCTGCAGGTGAACCCACCGTGGACTAAGGGATGTGGAGTGGTGTGGGGCATCCACACAAACATCTCTTACTAGGAAGACTTGCTAGAAAATTGAGTCAGATGCTCTTCACAATTGTTCCACACTCACGAAGTTAAATACCAAAGGGTATACATCCAGAAATAAGCCCTCACGTTTATGTTCAATTCTTGAAAAGGGTGCCAAAACAATTCAATGGGTAAACACTAGTCTTTTCAACAAATGGTGTTGGGACTACTGGATACCACATGTCAAAGAATGAAGTTGGTCTGTCTACTTCATACCATATACAATAACACAAAATGGACCACAGATGTAAATCTAAGAGCTAAAACTATAAACTCTATGTAAAAACTATGTAAGAACATAGGGGGTAAATCTTAGTAAACCTTGGATTTGTCAATAGTTTTTTAAACTTAACACCAGAAACACAGCAACCAAAGAAAAAAATGGATACATTTGGAATTCAGCAAAATTAAAACTGTGCTTCAAAAGACACTATAAGAAAATGAAAAGACAACCTATTGAATGGCAGAAAACATTTGCAAATGACAGATCTGATAAGGGACTTGTACCTACAACGTACAAAGAACTTTTGTAACTCAATAACAAGATAACTCAATTAAAGAATGGGCAAAGAATCTATCTTAATTGACATTTTTCCGAAGATTATATGTAAGTGGCCAGAATGCACATGAGAGGATGCTCAACATCACTAGTCATTAAGAGAATGCACATCAAAACCAGGAGATAACCACTTTGTACCCACTAGGATGGCTAAGACAAAAAGACAGAAACAAGTGTTGACAAGGATATGTAGAAATTAGGGGCGCCTGGGTGGCTCAGTCAGTTAAGCATCTGCCTTTGGCTCAGGTCATGATCCCAAGGGTCCTGGGATAGAGCTCCGCATCAGGCTCCCTGCTAGACGGGAAGCCTGCTTCTTCCTCCCCCTCTGCTGCTCCCCCTGCTTGTGCTAATAAAATCTTTTTTTTTTTTTTTCCAAGATTTTATTTATTTGACAGAGCTCACAAGTAGGCAGAGACAGAGAGGGGGAAGCAGGCTCCCTGCTGAGCAGAGCACCTGATGCAGGGTTTGATCCCAGGGTCCTGGGATCATGACCTGAGCCGATGGCAGAGGCTTTAACCCACTGAGCCATCCAGGCGCCCCTCTAATAAAATCTTAAAAAAAAAAAAAAAAAAAAGGATATGGAGAAATTAGAACCTGTTGGTGGGGAATGTAAAATGGTGCAGCCATTCTGAAAAAGTCTAGTAGTTGCTCAAAAGGTTAAATGTAGGGTACGTCCACTCCTAGATATATACCTGATTTAAAAACCTGTGTCCACACAAAAACTTGCACACAAATGTTCAGAGCAGCATTACTCATATAACACAAAGTGGAAACCCATATATCTTTATTAATGATTTTATTTGAGAGAGAGAGAGAGAGCACAAGTAGAGGGAGCAGCAGAGGAAGAGGGAGAAGCAGATCCCTTGCTGCGTGCAGAGCCTGATGTGGGGCTGGATCGCAGGACTCCAGAACCCCAGGATCATGAGCTGAGCTGAAACAGATCCTTAACTGATTGAAGCCACCCAGATGCCCCCGGAAACCCAAATGTCTTTTAACTGGATAAATGGATAAACAAGATGTGGTATATACATCCAATGGAATGTATTATTTGGCAATTAAAAGCAATGAAGTACTGAGAGGTGTTAGAATACATGTAAACCTTGAAGACATGGGCTAAGTGAAAGCCAGTCACAGGTCACTTAGCTTATGATTCCATTTACAGGAATGTATAGAAGAGGCAAATCCATATAAAGTAGATTAGTGGTTGCTTGGGGCTGAGGGGATGAGAAGATTGGGACCCAATAGCTAAAGGGTCCTGGGTTTCTTTTTGTGGCAATAATGTAGAATTGATTATGGTGGTTAAGTTACACAACTCTGAATATACTAAAAACCATTACACTGTATACTTTAAATTGGTGATTTTGTACAGTACATGAATCTCAGTAAAACTGCTACAAAAATAAGAGCATGGAAGCATATGTACCTACTTTTTCTGTAAAGTCTCATGTTTTAGCTATTACATTATCATTAAAGCAAAACTTATTCTAAATCAGTACATGCTTTGTTCATTCAGTATGGAAGTTTTCTCCCACACAACTGTGCCTGTTCTTCAGTAAATGGAACAAAGTATACATACATATATATATATGTATATATATATATATAATTTTTTTAAAAAAGACTTTATTTATTTATTTGACAGAGACACAGCAAGAGAGGAAACACAGGCAGGGAGAGTGGGAGAGGGAGAAGCAGGCTCCCCGCTGAACAGGGAGCCCCATGCGGGTTTTGAGCAGATCACGACCTGAACCGAAAGCAGATGCAGAATGACTGAGCCACCCAGGCGCCCCAGCACAAAGTATATTTTAACATGCCAATGCTGTTCCTGTCATGAGCTTTTTTTCTTTTTACTGAGACTGTCTCATTTTTTCTCAGATTAAAAGAATGACTAGAAGTAGATTACTGCAGATGGACCAACACCATTTTAGAACCTTCTGAGCTTTGCCCCTCTCAGTCTGCCTCAGCCTTGGTCTGGAGTAACTTTTCACTCAGCATTTAAAGAAAAGAAAACAGTAATCCCCTGTTTATAAACCCTTCCTTGGCTTTTCTAGTACTTTTGAGAAAAAATCCAGAATCCCCCCATAAGCTCGAAGGCCCCGTGTGGTGGCTCTTGCTAATGTCCTTCCTGTTTCAGGCCCTTCTGCTGTGGCCATTTTCTAGTGCCCTTTCTCGCCACAAAGGAGGGTTTGTTAAATGAACAGGTATACTTTTTTATTCTCTAGGTGGAAGACATTTTCAAATAGATCTAAAAATCCTTATGGCCACACAAGGCAAGGCTTAACTGCGAATTCATAGATGAACTTTGAGTGTCTGTTTTTTATGGAAATGTGCATTTTCCTGGAGAAAGCATCCATAACTTCTATTAGAGTTTCAAAAATACCTATCACACAAAACAAGGTAGGTTTCTGATTTAAGGGAATAATGAGGCTCACAGAAAAATGGAGACAAAAATAAAGTGAGAGGCTGAAATAGCCACTGTGTATTTATCGCATACAATGGCACTATAAAACGTTAAACTGCCTTTGTCATTCTTTTTTAAAAAATATTTTATTTATCTGACACAGAGAGAGAGACATACATACACAGGGAACACAAAAGGTAAAGCAGGGAGCCTGACATGGGACTCGATCCCAGGAACCTGGGATCATGACCTGAGCCAAAGGCAGACGTTTGACTGACTGAGCCACCCAGGTGCCCCTGCCTTTGTCATTCTTGATGGTTATAAGTACCAAGGTGATCAGGGATCCCTATGACTAAAACAAAAACAAGCTGCTTATTCCCCCATTTTCTCACCCCTGCAGTTAGCCACAGAAAACTGCTTACTTCCTTCTGTAGTAGCGGCTCATGTTGATGATTTTTCCATGGAAGGTCATGCTCTCCAGAAGCTTCTGGAAACTACACACGCCAGTCCCCTATTCCAAGATCTCCTATGCCTTCTGTCATCCCAGGGGTGTGCTGGGTATGTGTGAGGTTGAAAATCATTAACCTAAATAATGTTCCCCAAAGAAGCCATCTAAAATCCCAGTCATGTCTTGCAAATTCAAACTGTTTAAAGAACATGAAATGTCCAAATGGCAGTGTATCTACATAAACCAATAAAACATCTGTCAGTGGCAATTTAATTTTAGTATTTTTCAAAAAAAAAACCCAACTTACAAATTAGTATGCATCAGTGTATCTGTTCTCGCACACATACACTCATTCGTTCCCTCATCGTAAGTTCAGCCTTCTACAGCACAAGGGTTCTGGGGCTCCAAGATGACTGTGTGAGAATCCGTGCCCCAAGGAGCCTCTCTGTCTGGATACAGACTGTTTGGTGCGGCCACAGCATTGCAGGCCAGAACAGCTCCTCTTCTATTCTGGATGCACAAGGCAGATGCCATTTCTGTCAGAGCCCAAGTTCACGTATCCAGGTGCTTGTAGAGTCGGCGACTTTTCTCTTTTTTATTTCTGTTGCCATGTTTTTTCCAGGCCTTCCCAACCCTGCTCTCAGAGCTCATAGTAGCTGCGGTCACCAGGCCACTCCCTGGCTTGTAGCCCATCACAGTCTGGACTCCTTTGGTCAAAGCTCTCACATTTTCCTAGGAAGTAAGACAGCATTATTTGAGATCTGAGCACAGAATTATTTATGGAGAACTCCAAGACAGCAGACTTCCACTTCCTTCACTGCTCCTTTCTCTCCCCACTTTTTTTTTTTAATTAAGATTTTATTTATTTTTCAGAAAGAGAGAGTGAGCGCACAAGCAGGAAGAGTGGCAGGCAGAGGGAGAAGCAGGCTCCCCTCCTGAGATCATGACCTGAGCTGAAGGCAGACTCTTAACCGACTGAGCCACCCAGGCGCCCCTCTCTCCCCATTTTTTTTTTTTTAAGATTTTATTTATTTACCCAACAGACAGAGATCACAAGGAGGCAGAGAGGCAGGCAGAGAGAGGGAACCTCTCTCCCCATTCTTAAATAAGTTTCTCAGCATTCTGTCTTCAGTACATTCTTTGTCCTCAACTTTGCTTAGTCCCAGAGCTTCAAATACCATCTCTCACTAGCCACAACAGAGCACTCCCCCATTGCCTTCCTTGTGTATTGCATACACCCAGCCACTGAGTTCTCTGGATCGCAGGCTCTAGGATTTGGTGCATCTATCCCCTCCTCTCCACCACCCAGCTCCAGGCTTCCACTAGACTTCTCCAATCACATATTCCTCTTCCTGTCCTCACAAGCCCCTGGTGACTCCCTGCAGCCTGGGGAATCGAGTTCCTATTCCCTCACATGGTGCACAGGGCTACTGACCGCATGGACTGTTTACACAGAGAACCCACACCCCCATCTCTTCATGCCTTTGTTCAGACTACTCCCCCTGCTCGGGGTGTGCCCTCACTACTCCCTGCACCTGGCACATTTCTAGCTGTCCGTCAAGAGTCCAGCTGAGGTCTCACCACCCCTCCGTAGCTTCACTCGCCTACTCTCCTCCCAGCCCCAGGAGGAAATGCTCCCTAGTCTGGGTTCACAAAGTACTTGACTTACACCTCTGCCCTAGACCTGGTATGTCATGTTATTTGTTAACCTGCCCATCTCCCCTTAGCTAGAATGTGATCTCCTTGAAAACAGTGTCTTACTCATTTTGGTATCCTAGGTCCTAGTGCAGTAGGCACACATAGAAAGTGCTCAAAAAAGTTTTTGTAAACTTGTGACTTTACTTAAGTGGAATACAAACAAAAAGAACTAAACAAATTTTAAGTTTACCAAGTTAAAAAAAAATAAATCCCACATGATTCTGGAGATGCAAAGCAGTATTTCATGATCTTCTTATAATAGTAAAATGTTACTCTAGAGGCTAAAGCTTTGGTACCTGTGAGTTTTTAGCTTTCTTGCACATGACCTTTAGAAACATTGTGTAAACACTTAAAACTTCCATTTACACATCTTGCATGACAATAGTAGGCCCAAGAAGAACCTGTAATCTTTCCGCATATCATTAAATTTCCTTCTAAATACTGGTAAGACTGAAAATAATTCAAACCAGGAGCTACAACAATCTAAATTCTATCTCAGCTTTGCCATTTAAGACAAGTGTCCTTGAATAAGTCACTTAAATTCCGTGGGCTTCAATGTCCTCAATGGTAGATAATAATGGGGATAATACTATCTGCTTGGCCCACCTTAACAAACGGTGTGAGGGACACAAATAAAGCATCATATAAATACAGTAAGACTCATTCTCTGGATACAGATGACCCCTGCTCCACCCCAACTTTTCTGGCTGTAGCAGTCACAAAAGCATTTAATAAATATATTAAATACAGTTACAGGATTTAACTGTTCTGCGTACATATTTGTTCTTTAAAATTAATACGTATTGGCTCAGAAAACCCACTTAATGGTAAACAATATTTGCATATTATGATAAGGGCTTATATCAGAACAGATAAAGAACTCTTATAACTCAACAGTAGAAGTGTTCTCCAAAGAAGACACACATGTGCTCATGAGCACATGAGAAGATTATCAACATCATTTATCCTTAGGGAAATACAAATCAAAATCATGACATATCATTTCACATATACTAGAATGGCTAAAATGAAAAAGACAGAAAAGAAATACTGGTAAGGGGGCACCTGGGTGGCTCAGATGGTTAAACATCTGCCTTTGGTTCAGGTCATGATCTCCAGGTCCTGGGATCAACGTCGGGCTGCCAGCTCAACAGGGAATTTGGTTCTCCCTTTCCCTCTGCCTCTCCCCCTGCTTGTGCTCTCTCTGTCTCTGTATCTCTCTCAAATGAATTAAAAAGAAAAAAAAATCTAAAAAAAATTAAATAAAAAAATTTAAAAAATATATGTACAAAAGAAATACTGGTAAGGATACAAAAATTAGAGCTCTCATACACTGCTGGTGGGAATGTATAATGGCACAGCCACTTCGGAAAGTTTGGTGGTAAATCAAATGTTAAACATGGAGTTACCATTGGACCCAGCAATCCCACTCCTAATTATATACCCCAAAGAACTGAAAAATCTTATGTTCAAACAAAAGCTTGTACATGAATGTTCACAGCAGCACAGAATGAACAACCAAATTCCATCTACTGATGAATAAACAAAATGTGGTCTATCGATTCAATGGAATATTATTGGGCAATAAAAAAGAAGTACTAATACATGGATGAACCTTGATGTCATGATGCCAAGTTAAAGAAGCAAGTCATAAAAGACCACAGAGTGGGTGATTCTATTTATATGGATAGGCCAATCTATCTAGGAGAAAGTAGATGAGGGATTGGCAGGGGCTGGGGGGAGGGGGGAATGGTGAGTCACTGCTAATGGGTATAATATTTCTTTCTAGAGTGAAAAAATGTTCTAAAATTATGGTGATAGTTACACAACTCTGAATATAAAACAAACTACTGAACTGTATTTTAAAAGAGTGAATTTTATGCTATGTGAATGAGTATTTCAACAAAACTGCTATATAAAATGTGTTGGATCAGAAGGTAAAGAAAAACTAAAACTTACTTGATGGAAAAAAATTTTATCAACTATATTTTCAATCTGTATTACTTTTTTACTTCTGCCTGAATGTATTTTCAGTCCGCCACCATTTGTTCTGTTCTCTAGGAGTCGCTGGTGTTGCTGCTGAAAGGTCACAGGGTCTCTTCCAGGAGGAGGATGACAGTATAGAAGTTTACCCTATGAAGACAATAAGAAGCATAACAGCACATCACAGGTGCCATGTGTGTTATCCCAGAAGAAAAAGTCCTCCGAGAAGCTATCTCCGCCAGGCACCCTCTGGCAAGCTTCCTGCTTTCTGATGCAGAGAGCTGAGCAGAGTTCTGTCACCTATAACCAGAGCCCTAACGAACACACGACTGTGCTCCTTTTTACGTTGTTTGCATTTTCTACAGAAGTGTTCTTCAGTACACTGACATGAGTAGACTTAGGATAAATATTTTTCAAAACAAAAACCGGGATACAACTGGACAGTGGGATGATACTAATGGGGACGTTGGGCTGGCTGCGATTGCTCGCTGGGCACAGATTTTCCACTTTCCACTGTGAGCACTCTATAAACTCTGGTTGGTTTTAACTCATCTTCTCATCTTCCACGGTTTTATAAATGGTGAATCAATACATAATTTATCCATATGAATATTCTACTAACTTCTTTCTTCCAGAACTGAAGGTGAAAGGGTATGCTGCCCAATCTGACTCCTGTGCTTGCCAGAGCTCTGCTGACATGGCACTGAGAAGGCCAAACAAAGCCAAATCCTCATAACCAGTTATTACTGGAGATCCAGAATGCTTGTTTGTGAAAAGAATTCAGCTTAACCCATAAATACTATTGGGGGTTAATTATGTGTGAGGCCCTGAGCTTAGTGGTGTGTGTGTCTCCACATACCTATATTTTTCTCATTTATTTCCCATAATAATCTCATGAAATAGGTACTATTAATTATTTTACTTACAAGGAAAACTCCAAACTTGGCACATGTTCATTTGTAACATGAGAATAATAACCTCATAGACTCGCTGTGTATTTTTAACGAGGTGACACAAAGAAAATATTTCGCACTGCCCTCAGCAGGGCTCGCTGGGAGTGCTGCTGTTATGAGGGTAAGAGCAGGGAGAAAGGCACATGACCAGTGACACTGCAGGGAGGGCGGGGACACAGCTGTCAAAGGAACCAGCAGGAGCTGCAGGAGATGGAAAAACCAGAGGCACCATTTTCTCACTTTCACCGATGACACGTGCAGCACCCTCTGCCTCGAATTACGCTGCTCGTGACGTGCCAGGTCCAGATGACGCTAGCTGCCCCAGTCAAGAACGCCTGGCCAAGGCTGTGGATCCCCTTGCCCAGAAGAGCCTCGCAAACCTTGCCCACATGGCCTCTCTGACAACACAACCTCAGTGAGGAAATATCTCCTTTCTAACTCAACAGGTTGCCGGCATCTAAAAGCAAAGTGTGAGAACGAAGGCCTATCTACTCCAGAGCAACAAGCAGCCGGGCTCACTTACGCTGACGTAGTCCTTCAGGATATAGCGAGCAGACCGAGGCTGATCTGGCTGCCCATGCGCTGTCATGAATCCTCGCATGTCTGTGAGGCAAATAACGGTACAAAACCGAAGTCACAACAAAGACAACCGAGGTGATGGAAATTTAGTCTGTTACCCCAATAACTGTGCATCCTGACTTGCTAGCTTTATTTTTTAAAAAAGATTTTCATTCATTTGGCCGGGGGGGGGGGGAGAGGGGAAAGGGGAGCATAAGCAGTGGGGAGAGGCGGAGGGAGAAGCAGACTCCCCGCTGAGCTGGGAATCCAACATGGGGCTCAATCCTGGGACCTGGAGATCACGACCTGAGCCGAAGGCAGACACTTAACCTAGGCACCCTTGAGTCACTAGCTTTCAAAAAGCAACCATCACTGTAGAAGATAATCTGGTTAGCACTATAAAGACATCTGACAATCCAGGTGAACAGACGATATTGTTCTGATATCCTAGCACCAAGTGGTAACAGAGACATTCAATTTCTCTCTACTCCAGTTATTTCTTTCATCTCTTCATTTTATGAACATTTAATCACAGAAGCTACCTGTAGAATGCTATGTTGTCACTATTATTAGCAACACCAAAAGCAATACAGTAAGTCTCTTCTTATTTAGTGATCTACCTATGCTTTTTCCAGCTTCTCAAACATACTGCAAAGATCCCTCTAATACTGACTCAACTAGAGGGAGTAGCAGAGCATAGTGGCTAATATAGGCTTTGGCAGACAGGTGGGGTTCAAAACTCGGCTTCCTCACCTACTAGCTGTGTAGCAGGCTCTGCCACTTTGGAAGAAAATAGAACTCTAGCTCACATAATATAATACATTTAGGCAGATTAAAAATCTAAAAGTATTAAAAAAAAGATATTAGAGGGAAACAGTTTTGTCCTTCTAAGATAGGGAAGACTCTCCCCAAGTAAAACATCAAACCCCATCAAGCCAAAAAGGCAAAAAAAAAAGGCTATTAAAATTGTTAATGTCGGGGGCGCCTGGGTGGCTCAGTGGGTTAAAGCCTCTACCTTCGGCTCAGGTCATGATCCCAGGGTCCTGGGATTGAGCCCTGCATCGGGCTCTCTGCTCCGCAGGGAGCCTGTTTCCGCCCTGCCACCGCCTCTCTGCCTACTTGTGATTTCTGTCTGTCAAATAAATAAAATCTTAAAAAAAAATTGTTAATGTCTACAGGACCAAAGAAACCATGAAGAACTCCTACAAATCATTAAGAGAACAAAAGATGCTTAGAAAAAGGTGATTCCCAGAAGAAAGAGAAATGGCTAACAGACAGACAGATGTCCCATTTCACTAGTATTTAAAGAAATGCAAATTAAAATTAAGCAACATCTTTTAAAATGAAGTCTCAGAAACTATTCTTTATGGACCTGCAGATGATCTCAGAGACTGTACATATGTGGTCATCCATTATTATTCTGATTTCATCAGATTTAGATGAGAAATCTTAAAAAACTCAAACTCAATTACTTTTCTTTCTATCTGAAGTCAAACTAAATGGAAGGTCCAGTGGAGGTCCACCTTTCCCCATCTTTCAGGCTCTGGTCCCAGAGAGAGGTCAGGATTAGGAATCAGGTTCTCATCCAGGCTATACCACTGACCAGACACCACTGTGGGCAAATCCTTTCATGCCCTTGATTTCAGACTACTTGTCTTAAAAAAAGGAGGTGAAAGTGGTGTGAACTTTAAGGTCTTTTCTAGTTCTATGATTTTGTGACTATACCAGTCTCATCAAAACTGCTTAGTATTCATTCTCTTTAAAGTCTCCCAATTAGGGGCGCCTGGGTGGCTCAGTGGGTTAAAGCCTCTGCCTTCGGCTCAGGTCATGATCCCAGAGTCCTGGGACTGAGCCCCACATCGGGCTCTCTGCTCAGCAGGGAGCCTGCTTCCTCCTCTCTCTCTCTGCCTGCCTCTCTGCCTACTCGTGATCTCTGTCAAATAAATAAATAAATAAATAAAATCTTTAAAAAAATAAAAATAAAGTCTCCCAATTAGAGGTGCCTGGGTGGCTCAGTCGTTAAGAGTCTGCCTTCGGGGCACCTGGGTGGCTCAGTGGGTTAAAGCCTCTGCCTGCGGCTCAGGTCATGATCCCAGGGTCCTGGGATCGAGTCCTGCATCGGGCTCTCTGCTCAGCAGGGAGCCTGCTTCCCTCTCTCTCTCTGCCTGCCTCTTTCCCTACTTGTGATCTGTCTCTCTGTCCAATAAATAAATAAAATCTTTAACAACAACAACAAAAAAGTCTGCCTTCGGCTAGGGTAATGATTTCAGGGTCCTGGGATCGAGCCCCGCATCAGGCTCCCTGCTCAGCGGGAGGCCTGCTTCTCCCTCTCCCATTCCCCATGTTTGTGTTCCTTCTCTCTCTGTCAAATAAATAAATAAAACCTTAAAAAAATAAAAGTCTCCCAACCTAAGTTCAAGTTCTGGTTTAAGTGTGTTTCATATCAAATCACCTTTCTCTGTGAGAAAAATACACGTTTTTTCTCTTTGTATCAAATCACTCAACCTGAACTCCTTCCCCGCTGGTGGCAGGTCCTTTAAAGGCATGTATGCCACAGATGTATGGAAATATTTCTAACACTGCTATCTCTTTAGGTAGACAAAGGTTCCTCCAGACCACCTTTAAAGTTTCTATTTAAGGTAAATAAACCACAATCAGCTGAAGAATGATAGGCAGCTAGCTCCCATGTAGCCCTGGGTTAAGACACAGAGGTGGGAGAGTGGTTGACTCATTTTAAGTCAAACAAGGTTTTCAAGGGACCGATGGAAGGCAAGGGAGACTGTTTTGTGTCCCCTTCCTGACCATGCTCCACTCTGTCCCAATTTCTGAGGACTTTCCTTTTCCATGCTGCCCTCACAACTCTCCTATCCTGCTATCACAGCATATTCATTTTCTTCCCAACATTCCTTCACTTCTGTTTGGGAGAAGACTCCAGAAAAAGCCAACATGGCTTCAGTCAGAATGCAAGTCTACACCTGAGTACCAATAAACCAGTGAATGCCCTAAGGGCCTTTTCTTCAACGCATGTGACAGCTGCCGGCATGCTCCCGGAGCTTTTGACACTGTCTACATGTAGGCCTCCTACAGGGAAGGGCTGGAGACCAGGAGGACAGGGGAAATCATGTCTCCCCTGGAGTGGGACTGATTGCTACTGTCAAGGTCCACAAAGGGCAGACCTGAAGAAGAGGCCAGGGACTCAAATGATCTCCTTCTCTAACTCCAGGAGGCACTTAACACGATAAAGTAATCTACTACTCAGGCAGTGGTCAGCTCTCCCTCCCTCACTGTTGCACTCTGAACCCACCTCCAGAATAGCTTGTGGGCAAGGCCGACAGAGACAACAAAAGCACCAACAATGGAAAAGGACATGGCAAATACTAAGGAATGATGTGAATTTGTATCTTTGAAGGAGTAGGTCTCTCATTAACTACATTGTTACTTTTTTGTTCATATTTTAAAATAAATCACAACTCACATCCATAAGCTGTCAATAGTTCTTCTGATGTTGGAGGTCGATGGGGATCTTCATCCTCTCTAGGCTTTATGATATTAATGCCATAGGTAGCTTCTAAGACATATCTTGGAATATTCTGGCAAACATAGGCTTGTCAAGGAATCCATTCCCTTGAACTGAACCCCTCCCCACCACAACTTCAGATACATGCTTCCTAATTCAGCACTTCTAGGACAGAAACTTTTTTACCTCTCCAGAAAAGAAGGGTAGTTACTAATTTCTGAATACTTTTTCTTCTCTGTAAACCCCATGCTACCTTGTACCAGTTATTCATGGACATGCTCCATCTGACCCCCCCACCCCCAACTGAATCTGGCAAGGGCAGGATCCATGGCTGATTGATGCCTATAGCCTCCATGGAACCCAACCTAAACTGGCTTGTGATAAGTACTCAGTACACACCTGATTACTAATTCACAGAGAAATTGAAAATATACAGAGAAGCATTTAGTGTAACATGTGTTCCCAACTATCAAGAGGTAGTAACAATGTCATCTATTAAAATACTGTACTGAAGAGGAGCCTGGGTGGCTCAATGGGTTAAAAAGACTCTGCCTTCGGCTCAGGTCATGATCTCAGGGTCCTGGGATCGAGTGCCGCATCGGGCTCTCTGCTCAGCGGGGAGCCTGCTTCCCTGCCCCACCCGCCTGCCTCTATGCCTACTTGTGATGTCTGTCTGTCAAATAAATAAATTTAAAAAAAAATCTTAAAAAAAAAAAGTGCTGAAAATGCAAACCTTTTGAACACTGTACCAGCCCCACCTCGCTCCCTGGAGGTAAGTGAGTCTGTGTGCTGTCACCAGGCCACTTTGCAGACTTTGACATTCACCAGTATCTATTAATTCAAAGTATGGTTCTGCAAGATGACAGTTTTTACAGAAATGGTGTCAGATCGTATGTGTAATATTTTGAGATTTATCTGGGTCACTACAGGTAGACTTAGTGCAGTCTTTTTAACTACTGTGTACTATTCTATTTTAGCAATACACTATATTTTACCTATCCTAAATGAATTCTTTCTTCCTCATTATTTCTTACAGAAAGAGAAATTAAACTGGGGTGCATGAAAAGCTGTGGCCTTCAGGGAGGTCATGAAGGATCATGTCAAGAACTGTAACTTACCCTACCTAGGAACTAACAGATCAGTGTGCCAGTCTCAGGGAGTCACCTGTCTCCCGCCAGCACACACAGAATGGTAAAGAGGCTAACTTGTTGACTTAGAAGGACGGTAAAACCTTAAGACACCATGGTTCTTAATAGGTTTGTCTCAGTACTTTTTTCATGTCAGACACTATTCGAGATGCTTCACAGAAGGTAACTCATTATGCTGGGAGGTGACAGAGTTCCTAATCAGCTGCTTACTAGCTGCTAGATCTTGGCAAATTGTTTAAGTTCTCTGTGCCTGACTTTCCTCAAGCTTGAAAAAATGCGAACAGCAGCAGTACCCACGTCAAGGACTGCTTTAAGAATTAAATGAGATTACTTGGTAAGTGTTGTGTGGAGCACACAGTAAGCATGCAATAAATGTTGGCTGAAATGATTACAATTCTCACTGTGAGATCATCAACTGTGAAGTAGTTTTTTGGAATTTTTCAGAAAGGGAATGTTTCTGGAAGGTTAAGCAAGCTTACAAAGGTAATAGAAATAGTCGAACACCAGTGTCAGGATTCAACTGGGAGCTGAGATCCAAAGCCCGGGCTCTCCCACTGATAAGAGGCGTGATAAGAGGTCTTCCTCCCACAGTCCTGAGGCTGCCTCACTGTATAAACTTGGGTAGATCACTAGTCAGTATTTTCAGGTTTTTCCATTCAACAGCATTTGTGAATTTATCCAATGCAAAGCAATGTCCCAAACAAACTTGAAGCCCTAACATACACAAGAATAACCAATTTTTACAAAGCAGAAAGGATATTAGTGACACAGGGGGGACGTGGTCTCTCATTTGGTCAATTGGGAGAATTCCACTGCAAATCATCTCTGCCTTAGTAGAGACGAAGGATGGCATCACCAGGCCGGGACAGTCACACAAGCAGAGGCCAGGTTCCACGTAGAGGGTCTGAAAGATAAGTGAGAAGTTACGCTGGGCACACAGCATAGGAAGGGAAAAGACCAGCACACAAGTAGCAAAGACCTTCAAAGAAGCACCCAGAAGGAGGAATCTGAGAAGTCGATGCTGCAGAAATACCTGGAAATGCTTGGTGTGGCCAGGTGTGGCAGACACAGACACTTTCTTGTCACCCATGATGGTGTTGATTGTGGAACTCTTACCAACATTTGGGTAGCCCACCTGCGAGAGACACCTAAGTTACTGAAGAGTCAAACACTACCTCTGTCGAACCCAAAGTAAATACACACAAAGCACAACAGCAGTGTAAGTGTTTGGGGGCTTTAAAACATTTGAAATAGATGCTGTTTGTTGACAATTTTCTCCCCGGTGGTATGAGTGTATTTATTCAGACAAGTTTCCTGGTAAATAAATTCTTCCTCATCACTGTCTGCAGTGATGAACAGTCAAGCTAAGTACATTTTATTTTTATAGGTCTTGCTGTAACAGCAGATGTTACGATAAATCTCAGCCCTCTGTTCCCAGCTTTCCCCAGGATGTCCCATCTTACAGGCATTTCACTGTTTCTGCTGTGTTTTTCACACTGTGGGTGAAGTCAAGCATCAGACAGGCATTTTAAACACCACCACATACAATTAATCTTTAATATTTAATAACTTGTTAGGAAGTTTCTGTCTTATTGGTTAAAAAAATTTTTTTTAATTGGTTAAAAATTTTAAGTGGCACATTGACTTGATATGGGTTAGCAAGCTCTTAAAGCTCTTCAATTACTCCTAGCAGGATCATATAAAGGTTCTCATGGCAGCCTTGCTCCAGGCTTTTCCTCAGGCTTCCCCCTGTACCTCCAAATCCAATTCCCTCTTACTTCTAAGAATCCTTTATCAGTGTGACTGGAAGATTATAAATACCAATTCCACTAAACATAAAACCCCAAATCTTCCACCTCTATTCTAGGCCTCATTACAGACAATATCCATTGTTCTAGTCTTTGCTCTTGCTCCTCTCCACACTTAGCCAAACTGTTATCTGCTGTTCCATGAACATATTTCCATTCCTGAGGCTTTGCTTAAGCATTTACCTTCTGTTTGTCTGGAAGGCCCTCCCATGGTCACTTGTCAAAACGTCACATTATACTTTCAGGTGAGAAACCTCTTACATAAAGATTTCAGATGACTGCTCATCGTTCTCAATATTCTCATATTTTGTGCTTGTTTATATCTTGATTACATGACCTATTACTATTTGTTTCGATGGAATTAGTTGGGGGGAGGGCACTGTTGTTGCTGTTCTCTCCCCCACCTTCTGCAGATCAGGCTCCTTCACCACACACTCTTACAGGCTGCAGGATGTATTCTCACACACACCACACCTGGAACTCCAAGCTATGGGAGGGTGAGGACTGGGTCTGTCTGCTCCCGATATACTGCTAGGGACCAAGAGGATGCCTGGCCTGTGGCACGGGACCAGTAATGTTCATGGACTGAGTAAATTAACCTATTCTTGGGATTTCTAGAGTAAAACATTCAGAAAGTAGAGGGGCTGCTTAGTACTTCCCTAAGTGTGAGAAAGAAACTAGCTTTTAGGGAAGCTGGTTTCTGGTAGCATGAAGAAAATGAATGTTTAGCAATCATATTAAAAAAAAAGAAGCTGAAGCTGTGAAGCTGAGGGAAATGACCTAAGTTCTCCAAGCTTCACAGCAAGTGAGTCCATCCCACTGTAACTGGGCAGTGTACTAGGTCTGCCCAGCTCTAGGGGCAATTCCTTTAACTAGCACTCTGAAGTGAAACATTGACGTGCTAAATCATTGTAAGTAGGCTTGGCGGGGGTGGGGTGGGGGGTGGGAGCATGCTTCAGAACAATTAGGATTAGCTATACTTGGCATGTAACTTAAGAGTCAGAAGATTTTAAACCTGTCATGATCTACTTTCCCTCATGGTTTTGTTCTCTTGGATGAGAGACCTTTACAATAACCTTCCCTGATATCTAACATCTCCTTAGCTAAAGATGGGGCCTCTGGAGCTGTGCTGTACATCTTTGAGGTAGCACTTTTCACAGCCACCTCTAGAACTAGTGTATATGTAGCTAAGGATGGGATCTCCTTTCCCTTGTTCTTTTTTTTTTTTTTTAAAGATTTTATTTATTTATTTGACAGACAGAGATCACAAGTAGGCAGAGAGGCAGGCAGAGAGAGAGGGGTAAGCAGGTCCCCTGCTGAGTAGAGAGCCCGATGAGCGGCTGGATCACAGAACCCTGAGACCATGACCTGAACCAAAGGCAGAGGCTTAACCCATTGAGCCACCCAGGTGCCCCTCCCTTGTTCTTATGCAACTAAAGCAGCAGTCACATTTTACTTGGCCCAAAGATGCTGGGATTTTCCCTAAAATACACCTGGAATATTTACAGTACAAGTTGGCAAGGATCACATGACACCAAAAGCCTATAGGAGGTAAGATTATTGAACTGGAAGTCTGAAGACAACCTTAAAGGCGTTCTCATTCTGCTACCTCTTTGTAAGTCACAGGACTGGTAGGGCTGAAATGGAAGATGAGAGAAGATAACTGATATAAACAGGGTTGTAAGCAATGTAAGTCTTGAGAGCGTTCACTCGTTTGAGCTGGACTTTAGCTATTCCCACAATGCCAGTAGCCAACAAGAGGGCAATAATGTTCCCTATGATGCCAAAAGGTTGGTTGGTCTCTTGGGTTCCAGTGTAGCTACCAATGGATCAGAAATAAAGGCACCCATGTGGTGGGGCACGTGGGTGGTACAACCGGTTGGGCGTTGGCTCCTGGTTTTGGCTCAGGTCGTGATTTTAGGATCCCGAGATCAAGCCCTACTTTGGGCTCCATGCTCAGTGCACAGTCTGCTTGGGATTCTCTCTCCCTCCGCCCCTTCCGCTTCTTCTCTCTCTCTCTCTCTCCAATAAAAAAACTTTTTAAAAAGGATTTTATTTGTCAGAGAGAGAGAGAGAGAGGGAGGGAGGGAGGTGGAGAGAGAGCGTGAGCACAAGCTGGGGGAGCAGGAGACAGAGGGAGAAGCTGGCTCCCTGCTGAGCAAGGAGCCCGATGTGAGACTTGATCCCACGGCCTCAACAAAACGCAGATGCTCAACCAGCTAAGCCACCCAGGCAGCCCTCAAATAAGAAAATCTTAAAAAAAAAAAAAAGAAAGAAAGAAAAAAGTACCCATGCAGTAACAATCTGAGGACCTATTTCATCTTACCAGTCCAACTGTAAGTTGTCCGTCTTTCACCTTCTTCCCAGTGTGCAGCTGCTTAAAGATCTCCAACAATTCCTGCCTTGATACCAGGTGGGTAAAATTGTGTGTGCACTCTTTCCGCAGGGTCTTCCTACCCTGAGCCTCAGAATCCACAGGACAGCTTCCCTCCCAGTCCAGGCCACAGGCCTCTTCGTCAGGATTGCTATCCTCTTCCGAGCATGTCTGCCAAACCTCTTCCTCCTCCTCCGGACAGTCCTCATACTCACTGGAGTCTTCATCGCTAGGGGCAACGTCACTCAGTGCGAGGGAACTGATGTCTGGGAGATGTCCGGGCTCACTGCATGAAACCACAGCCTCATCACAACTGGACTTTTCGGACTCGGCTGTGTTGGTTTCTCCAGCATCCCCTTTCGCCTGCTCCTGAAGAGAGGACAGAAAACACCAAAGCTCAGAAGTCTATGACAACGGCACCTTCCACTCTAGTGAATTGTACTCAGAGCTGGTTATCTCAGATGAGGACAGGACAGGACAAGTTATGAAGGAGACCAGAAAAGATGAAAACAGGGAGACAAGGTAAGCTTTTCGGTGAAAGGACACAACAAACTAGCAGAAGTGGTGCTCTCTGGGGATGGGAGGAGCAGTGGACCTTTACTTTGCACATTATGTTTGTAACAGATACATCTTTAAAAAAAGCAAGAGTTTAGAAAAAGCCGGTGTCAAGCTGACTTCTTCAGCAGTATGTTATTTTGCACCAGGCTGTAGAACAAAGCATTTCTCATTAATGATAAAATATTTAACATTCTCTTTGCACAAAACAAAAAGGGCATGGTTTATAATTTGAGTTTCTTTTTACATTTGCATTTTTAGAGACCGTGACTGGCATGTTACAGGGAACTGCTATTCCTTTGTAATTGCCTTTAATAAATCAAAGCACTGTGGAGCATAGCTCCCACTGGATGAAATGCAGAAGCAACAAAAGTCAACTCCACATTTGAAACTTATTCACATAAGCAAAGAGAAAGATACGAATCATTTACTCCTCAAGGATGTGTTAAGTCTTCTGAATTCCTACTGATAATAAAGCAAAAGCAAGACAATTTACAGTATTATTAATTTGAATTAACTAGAGGAGTGGGTTTGGATTTAGAAGTGATGCAAACTTGGGAACCTGGGTGGCTCAGTGGGTTAAAGCCTCTGCTTTCGGCTCAGGTCATGATCCCAGGGTCCTGGAATCGAGTCCCGCATCGGGCTCTCTGCTCAGCAGGGAGCCTGCTTCCTCCTCTCTCTCTGACTGCCTCTCTGCCTACTTGTGATCTCTGTCTGTCAAATAAATAAATAAAATCTTTAAAAAAAAAAAAAAAGAAGTGATGCAAACTTTAAATCATTTCTAAATTACCTAGTAGCCATCACAAAGAGGACACAATGAACTCAGTTAAACAAGTTAAACAAGTATCCTATATTTTAGCAAAGTAGAGATATAAACAAAATGTTAGGGAAAACAGGCATGATTTCATGCTCAAGCCTGGCAGGTCAAAACAAAACATGGCAGCATGGCTTATAGTAGAACCACAGAACTAGAAGCAATTTCTATGAGAAGTGAGCAATGAATATAAAGATGGTATGTCTTCACTGTGAGCTCTTCTGGATCGTTTAAAAATATGAAAGAAACAGAAAACAATAATGTGAACTGAATGTGGATGTATATTAAAAAAATACTAAAACTAGAAGCAGTTTAGTTCAGAAAAAAATGATAAAGACAACAAAAGGACTTTGTGCCAATTATATTAAAAATAAAAAGAAGGGAAAAGTCAATCCCTTGGTCGGGGGAAAACAGTGCAATTTAACAGATAGCCAAGAGAAAACAAAAGTACTCAGCTTGAAATCTGAAATTTTTTTTCCCCCCAAGTAAGAAGGTGTCAAATAATTGCAAAGGAAGAACCAAATTTCATATAGGTGAGAAAACAGTGACTATCAAACTATTTCCAATAAATTCATGTTTGACAGTCAAATGACAGATGTGATCTAGCTTTGATATCACAACGGTAGCTGGTTATTGGTCTCAGGAGATCATGAAAAACGGCAGACACTTCAGAAGACTTGGGAGAAGTAAATGATGGCTAACTTAAAAAGGGAGAAACAGTATCTTCCATAACCATGCTCTGCCAACTCAGAATTGGGTATGGAAGCAAGCCTACAAGACAGCTGGGAGCCCTAGAAAGACAGTCACCAAGGTACTACTTGGTTAACAGTTCAGGGAATACCACTGATATAGAAACTATCTTTTTTCTGTTTTTGATAGTTAAGGGGTTGATACATCACGGCTAAGTAATACAGTGATAAATATTTATTAAAAAAAACTTCCATAAAACACTGATCTCCAGAAAAGAGTTGAAACACAGAAATAACGGTTAAGACGACAACCCAAGAAGCCAGACTGACTGCCTGAGGATAATAAGCACTTACACTTATTGCTGAGATGATTAAATGAATACAATGTATAAAGTGCTTAGGACAACTGTACCTGGCACAGAATAAGCTTTCTATGGTTTAGTTTTTATTAACAATAGAATAATTATTATTGTTACATCCTTGTGAACACATCTGTATTCATCACATCAAAATGCTTACAGGGGGGCTCAGTAAGTTCACAAAAGGTTATGGAGTTCTCGGCTTGGTCCTAATCTGTTTAACGATGTTATTAATGACTGGAAAGAATATAGAGAAGGACAAACACACAAAACTTGTAGATTCAAAGCTAGGAGGAGAGAAAAGCAAACTGTACAACCAGAATGAATTCTCTATCTTAGCCCTAAATCACTAACAATATTTCAGAGTAATTACATGTCCTAAATTGAGGTAAACACAAAATGAAAAACTTCTTCCACATGTAAATATGGGATCAGATTTGCTTAAGTTTTTTCTTTTCCTTTTTTTTTTTTTTAATTTATTTATTTGTTAGAGAGAGAGAGAGCAAGCGAGCACAGGCAGACAGAGTGGTAGGCAGAGGCAGAGGGAGAAGCAGGCTCCCTGCCGAGCAAGGAGCCCGATGTGGGACTCGATCCCAGGACGCTGGGATCATGACCTGAGCCGAAGGCAGCCGCTTAACCAACTGAGCCACCCAGGCGTCCCAAGTTTTTTCTTTTTTAAAAAATATTTGAGGGACAAAAACAAAAACGGAATTACTGGGAGTATTCTGATCACAGGACATAGTCATCCCTCTGAATATTAACACACACAATTAGGTGCCACCAACTCTAAGTGTTTCCTGACACAGGGAGACAGGAACTTGAGATGAACAGTGTCCCAGATATTGTGTCCATGATGAGTAGGACACCAGAAAATATACACAGAGAGGACTAAGGGGACAAAGAAGAGTCCATAGATCAAAGGCTAGGGAGGCTGCCTTGGCTTCACTGAACTGAAGAACTTTCTAAAGGTAGATATAAAGAGTGAGCTACCTAGTCTCTATCATTTAACACAGATAAATAACAGAGATTATATGACTGTCTGCCATGAAGGTGAGGGAAGGAATTCATAGAGCTACCTGAGAGCTCATCACGGGGAGGCCACTTTGTTCACTGGCACTTAGCTCAACATACAAAATAGCCTACAGGTGGTTGACAGAGATGAAAGGAAAAGGCTAGGGAAAAAGGCATCACTTTAAGTCTCTTTCAGCTCTAAGATTCTACTACTAATTGTACTTCATAGCTATTACTAGCTAATAGTTATATTTTTTATTAGAAAATATACCCCAGGGGTGCCTGGCTGGCTCAGTTGGTGGCACATGTGACTCTTGATCTTGGGGTTGTGAGCTCAAGCCCCACACTGCGTGCAGAAATTACTTAAACAAAAACAAAAAACTCCAAACTCTTTCTGTAAAATTTAGGTTAAAAAATAACATTGTATATTGGGGCACCTGGGTGGCTCAGTGGGTTAAGGCCTCTGCCTTCAGCTCAGGTCATGATGCTGGGGTCCTGGGATCAAGACTGGCACCGGGGGCTCTCTGCTCAACAGGGAGCCTGCTTCCCCCTGCCCCTTTCCTGCCTCTCTGCCTGTCAAATAAATAATAAAATCTTAAACAAAACAAAACATGGTATAGGGTGCCTGGGCAGCTCAGTTAAGCATCTGCCTTTGGCTCAGGTCATGATGCCAGGGGCCTGGGATGGAGCCCCACATCGCATGGGGCTCCCTGCTCAGCAGGAAGTCTGCTTCTCCTTTTCCCTCTCCTTCTGCCCCTCCCCCTGCTTGTGCTCTCTGTCTGTCTTAAAAAATAAATAAAATCTTAAAAGAAAAAAAATAAGATAACATGGTATATCTTTAGGATTACTTCATTTGTTTGTTTTGAAAACAATATCAAAAGAGATTCTAATCAAGTTGTGAGAAGTAGAGGTAAATGCTTCGGTTGTACCGCCTCCTATTAAAAACAATTACAAAATCATTATTAGACTTCCTATACAATTTCCTGTCAAAAATCTAAAAAAACAGGGGCAACTGGGTGGCTCAGTGGGTAAAGCCTCTGCCTTCGGCTTGGGTCAAGATCCCAGGACCTGGGATCAAGCCCCGCATCAGGCTCTCTGCTCAGCAGGAAGCCTGCTTCCTCCTCTCTCTCTCTCTCTCTCTGCCTGCCTATCTACTTGTGATCTCTGTCAAATAAATAAGTATTAAAAAAAATCTAAAAAAATAAAAATTATAGCTAGTATCAGTGTGTACCATACAGCCCCAGAGATGTCAGATTATTTGACAACCAGGGAAAGTAACCTTGTGGCTCATTTTTCTATACGTCACCCTACTATCAGAGCATTTGGATTCCCATTAATCTTCAATAAGAGAAAACAAAGCTTACTAACCAGAAACTGAAATCTTCTTCCCAGAAACGCAACCTCAAAAAGTCTCCCAGGGTTACCTCAGAGTCACCAATTAGCTGAATGGCTTCGGCCAAAGCTGACCAGAAGATAATCTTCACATTTTCTTGTTCAAAGTATGTGGCCCAGGCACTCCGCTGCTCAGCAGTCAACAAATCGGCCTTATTTATCAGAATGACGTTTTCCTTATTATCATCCATTTCCTTCACATAACATTCCTAGGCAAGACAAAGGTATTTAGAAAAGCCTCTTCAAACAAGTGAAAATTGGGCTAATTATACTGAAAGCCCCCATATAGTACTAAAAGTTTTTACTGCCCTCAGTTTTAAGTCGATCCTAATTTAAAGATTTTCCATCCTGGTACTTTTCTACTGACCACTCTCAACAAGCTCTGAAAGTTAGATAATATATACCTAAAAATACCCTCAACATTAGCAACTGGAAAGGGTAAAAGGAAATGCTCTCCTACCCTGTTGAAGTATAATAGATTCTTTTTCTTTAAATAATGTAGCTCCTCTCTCTTTTTTTTTTCTTATTTTTTTTAAAGATTTTATTTATTCATTTGACAGACAGAGATCACAAGTAGGCAGAGAGGCAGGCACAGAGAGAGAGAGAGGAGGAAGCAGGCTCCCTGCTGAGCAGAGAGCCCGATGCAGGACTCGATCCCAGGACCCCGGGATCGTGACCTGAGCTGAAGGCAGAGGCTTTAACCCACTGAACCACCCAGGCGCCCCCAGCTCCTTTCTTTAATAGTGCTGAGTTGTTTCTTTTATACAAAAGTTTAAGAAATGCAAAATTAGGACATTTCCCAGCCAGCAGGGACTATTTTTCAGCCAAGTGATGACAGCCAATATAATCTCATCTTTTCATGTAAAAATTACTTTTTGAAGTCTTAAAGAAAAACAAGACCCAGTAACTGAAATTAATTCCCAACCACAGCTCTTCATTAGGAAACAAGGTATAAAAGCAGACTTCATAAGAGTTTTAGCATTCTGATTTTTGTCCCTCACCAGTGAATTTAAAAATATTCTGCAGCAGGGTGCCTGGGTGACTCAGCTGTTTGAGCATCTGCCTTCAGCTAGGGTCATGATCTTGGGGTCCTGAGACTGAGCCCTACACTGGGCTCCCTGCTCAGCGGGGAGCCTGCTTCCCCCTCTCCCTCTGCCTGCTGTTCCTTGCAGCTTGTGCACTATCAAATAAATATGTAAAATCTTTTTTTTTTTTTAATTTTGTCTATTTGTCAAAGAGAGAGACAGCACACAAGGAGGAGGAGCAGCAGGTAGAAGGAGAAGCAGGCTCCTTGCTGAGAAAGAAGCCCCGTGTGGGGCTTGATCCCAGGACCCTGGGATCATGACCTGAGTCGAAGGCAGATGCTCAACCTACTGAGCTACGCAGGCGTCCCATAAATAAAATCTTTAAAAAAATATTCTGGACTATTACTATTATGGATTCAAACAATAAAAGGAATACTTCACATGTGTACAGTGTTTTATTAATTTAAAACCTGTATTTCATTTCATGTAGACTTCACTCCTTAACTGTTACTCCTGCTGGTGTTTTACAAACTTAGTTTGCTTGTAAAATATCACAAGAGGTAATAACTAAGGTGTGAAGAGAGAGAACTTAATAGTATGGGTAAGCTGTGACTAATAAGTACAATGCCAGTTCAACTGATGTCTCTTAAAAAATGAGAAACACTGGCAAATGTCTATTAACAAACTGGCTTCTAAACTAAAAGCTAGAAAAGTCATGTGTTTGTCCTTCCTGCAGATGGTAATACTAGTTTCTGAAGGAAGACACCTGTCTAAAAAGCAGCAGTACGCATGCACCTGCCCCTGGGAGGAGAGGAAACCTCCTTAAACACAGCTAGAGGACAGAATTGAATGCTTGCCGGCAGGGACTGCTACCAGTGATGCTGTCCTCCCGCTGCGGCTCCAAGAACTTCACATCTGAATTGTCACACTTCACTTACCAAATCCTCACATCTAAACAGGAGTGGGTTTCGAGCATCTACTATCTGGACCACGATATCACTGAAAAAGAAAGGGGAGATACTCTAATCACTGTGAGATGCAACACTGACCATATGGTAACAATAGCAAACAGTTTCCGTACATTAAGCATTTGACACATTTAACATTTTAAGGTACAATTACCCCCGGTTTATCTATGAGGAAACTGAGGCATAGGACAGTGAAGTCACTTGTCTAAGGTCACCAGCGGCTAAGTGATGGAGCTGGAATGGGAAGTCAGTCTGGACCAGAGGACATGCTTGTAATCATAACATTCTCTTGCTGTTCCATGTCCTAGAGAGCCTCTGATGTTTGGGTCTAAAGCTTCAACTGTATCTTCTAGTAAACTCTTCTGGTGAGGCAAGAGTATCCCAAATACTTCAGTCCAAGGGGAGGTCTACTGTGTACTCAGTATCTAATCTACACTGGTGTTCAGGCCTCAAAAGAAAACGAATAAATCACTTGCTGACAGCTGCCACTATCAAAGCCTGTATCTTAGTTAAGCCCAGGGCTGAAGAGAAAAAAACAAATCTAGCAACTCATCATCCACCAGTTTCAACAACGAGGCATTTAAATGGCTAAAATACAACAGGGGAAAATATCAACTTAAGATGGCACACTGAAGCAGGACCAAGGAGTCCTACTTCTGCATCACACAGAAGATGCAGCAATAAGAAAACTTTCTATAGCCGACAGTAAGATCCTCAGAGCCCTCACAAATGCAGAGGGGACTAGAGCAGCAGAGCGCTTTGAGAATAAATCTCCCACTTCTCTGGGAGGATCCTCCTTTCATTCTGCCTCCATGGCTAGGAGAGATGCTCTAGTGGCCAGCTGCCACCAGAAGGAAATAAGCTGCAGGCATGCTCACAGTGGTCTCCTAAAAAGCCGAGTCTGGTTAGCCTGCTCTGAGGTAATGTTTATGCAACTAGGCTGGACACGGAGGAAATGTATTAAATCAAACTTACCATTTAAGGCAGGGCTTTAACAATCCAAGTGCATTTTCTTTCAGAATAAATTTCCAGCATAATATTGTGATTCCAAGAACTCACAGACTTGCTAATTAATGACAAATTGTTAAGTTCTCTAATTAAGTGGGTCCCAGTATTTCTTCCTTAAGGTATTACCTACCACTTTCAAACTGTGAGGATTTAACAGTAAATGCAACAATGACTGCAAAACATGGACAAAGCCTAATAAACTAAAACTGCAAGGTCCACCAACATCAGGTCTACCCACAAACAAGCAGACACCAGGAAGAGAAGACAAACTTCAGACCGCTTGCTTCGTGTGCTGCCTGAGGCTGCAGAGCAAAGTGCTGACCGTGTACCAGGAAAGGCTTCCGCAGTACAATAGTGCCTTATCTTCCTGAATACGGAGTTCTGCCCTCAGCGCCCCAGCAGCTTCCTGCATTTCAGTGACAGGGTATATATACATCAAATCTTTTCCAATAACTACGCTTGAAATTAAAGAGGCAGATGGCTTAGCTAGCCTATTACCAAACAGGAGACATCTGTTGTACCAAACACATTAATAAATATTAACTGTTAAAAAATGTGGCAATAGTCACTTTAATAATATTTCTATGTCAATCAGAACCACTTCCATGTGATAAAAACTATATACTGCAAGTTACAAACATGCTCTTTTATAAAAAGAGAAATGCCTCATAATGAAAGTAACCGAGCAGGTTAACACTGTAAAATAACTGAAGTGAGGAGTTTCAACAAGTACAGGCGCCCTCTGAGGAAACCAGGTGCTTATTTAGGGACATAAAACATGGGTAAAGGGCCATTCTGTCAAATGTGAAAGAATGAACACATACGCGTCCCTCTCAAAACCTCTAAGAATGAAAGTAAACTCTGAAGCTTATTAGGACAAAGAGAAAGAACAGCAGCAATTGAGATATGGTAGCCCAGTCAAGAAGCAAGCCTGTTCATACTCCCCAGCCCTGAGGGAGCAGATGAGAAGTGTCAGATGCAAGGTCTTTAGGCAAGGGTGAAGTGTAGAACTGTAATCAATCTGAATGAGGAGCTCTTAGGTTTGCTCCCCTGTGCCATCGAGGCAGGCAACTACACCTCCTCATTCTCCTATCCCAATGGGAGAAGGCTAGGGTTTATTATGGAGAAAATGAACCTGAGAGGCTGAAGACTTGAGACCTCAAGCACAGAAGGTGGGAAAAAGGTGCCATAATGAAGAAGAGGGGATTAAACAAGTCTACGTACCAAATAGTGAAAATGCACAACTTCTTTGCATCCTACCACCCACCACCTTTAGCCATGTTCTTGGCAGGAGACCATTCTCTTTAAGAAACTGACTGGCTCTAGGGAAAACCCCTACAAATCCTAACATCTTAGGGGTATTCCAACAAAATAAAATTGACCCCTACTTGGTCCTGTACAGTGAAGTCCACGGTCAGCAAATTCCAACCAAACAGGTGGTCTTGTCAATCACGTTTATAATGCTGCTGCTGCTTCTTTTTTTAAAAAAGATTTTATTTATTTGTCAGAGAGAGCACAAGCGGGGGAGCGCCAAGCAGAAGGAGAAGCAGGATCCCTGCTGAGCAAGGAGCCCGATGCAGAACTCGATCCCAGAACCCTGAGATTATGACCTGAGCCTGAAGCAGACGCTTAACTTACTGAGCCCCCCTAGGTGCCCTAAGAATGCTTCATTCCTAAATATAATCACACTGGGGTGCCTGGGTGGCTCAGTCAATTAAACATCTGTCTTCAGCTCAGGTCACGCATGATCCCAAGGTCCTGGGATCAAGCCCTGTGTTGGGCTCCCTGTTCAGTGGGGAGCCTGCTTCTCCCTCTCCCCCTTCCCTACCCTCCCCCCCGCCCCCCTCCCCGACCGCTTGTGCTCTCTCTCTCTACCCCCCAAATAAATAAACAAACATCTTAAAAAAAGTCACTTGATGCCTGAGGAAGGCCTCTTACATAAAAGTCAGAAACCAGAATAAATTAAAAAAAAGGAATAGGGAGTAAAGTCAGACAATGTAGGAAGTAGGAGAAAACCTAAAATCAAAAAAACAAACAGAAAAAGAAAACAATACTGTTAAATATGCAGATGGGGGCATTCCAAGGCCAGTTTTCCATATGTTAAACCTTGTTTACCATTTTTCTTTGGAAGCAGCAGTACACATCTTTAACTGCTCAAGAGGTCCTGAAGAAGAGCTCCACTGTGCTCCACAGAAGTTCCCCAGGAGATCAGTGGGTCTTCCCTAGCTTCATTCAAGCCTAACTGAATCAAAGGGGCCTGCACAGAGTCTGGGAATCAGCATCAAGCTTCTACTTTCTAGACTCTTTAGAGATTTGCCTTGTTACCCTGACCTCCCTATATTCCAGCCCAACAGCCTTCTCTCTGCCCCTGCAGGAGCAGGATGGGGAAGGTATGCAAGTGACTTAAAAAACAAAAACAAAAACAAAAAAACAAACTGAGATATAATCCATACATCATAAAATTAACCTTTCTATTTTTATTTTTAAGATTTCATTTATTTATTTGACAGAGAGAGATCACAAGTAGTCAGAGAGGCAGACAGAGAGATTTGGGCCAGGTGCCCCAAAATTAACCCTTTTAAAAGTTTACGATTCAGGGGTGCCTGAGTGGCTCAGTGGGTTAAAGCCTTTGTCTTCGGCTCAGGTCATGATCCCAGGGTCCTGGGACTGAGCCCCACATGGGGCTCTCTGCTCAGCAGGTAGCCTGCTTTTCCCACCCCCTCTCTCTCTGCCTGCCTCTCTACCTACTTATGATCTCTGTAAAATAAGTAAATAAAATCTTTAAAAAAAAATAAAAGTTTACAATTCAGTAGTGTTTAGTATATTTGCAAAGTTGTGTGATCATCACTACTAATTCCAATTAAAACAAATCACTCATTGAGTCCCACAATCCTTACCAGGTGCTCCTTCCTCTGTTATAACTCGGCCCACTGCCTTTCTATCTGTAACACAGCAGGAATCACACTCTGGATTTACCATGTACTGATCACCTGAGTACAAAGACTGCACTTCATTCCTATGCCCCGATCCCCCCCCACACAACATATTTTCTCTTCGCAAGCAGACATCTACCCCTTTTACACCCATATTTCCAATAGGAATCAACAGACATCTGTTGAAATAACTGTAGGTACTTCAGAACTCATCTTACAGAAAACATTTACCATTCTCACACGCTTATCAACATGTTTACCTAATTTAAAAAAATCTATACTTGAAAGAAATATAGCATTACACTTTCAGTTTTTATAATAATTCTCAATAGCCATTTGCACAGCTTAATCCCTGAGCACCCTGGCTCCCGGGGTCTATGAGCATTTACCAACATCTGAATCTAATCTAATATCATTAATGTCTTAGTTACACAAAAGGAAAATGGTAACTTACCTTCTCTCAATCACCCTCCAGAGCTGGCGCCAAAAGTCCAAATTTCTTTCAAATGGAGTCAACAGCAATTTTTGTTCCTCTTCTAGCCTGGCTTTAGAATGAAAAGTTTTTATCTTTGCCAGATTATAATCAAAGGTTTCAAATAGTCGAAACACTCAAATTCCCTGCATTGCAAATATTAACTATCAAACTGTTATTAATTTCTGCTGAGCCAAATGAAAATCAATCTTGAAATTTTATACTTAATTTATTTAAGCCCTAGACATTCAAAATGACATTTCTCCCACACACCTCCTTCTGGAAGAATGCTTAAGAGAGCAGTGATCAACTCCAGGGTGACTAATGGCTAAAGAAGAGTATGAGGGAGCGAAGGCCAGGAATGGAGTGAAGTAATCAATTTATCATCTTTGTGCAAACATGCACATGTACCCAGTAATGCTGGTCACACACAGAATTTGCACTTGAAAGAAGAAATCTACCATTTCCTTTTTAAAAGAATCAGGCCTTCAAAATGCAAAGACCAACGCAAACACACCAAAATGCTGGGCTCAGAATTTCAAGACCAATCTTTATATATTCCAACACTTACCGGACAAGTTGACGTCTCCATTCTAGAAAGTTATCTTTCTCTGCCTGTTTGAGTTCTTCTGGACTAGTGTTTTTGTCCCACTTTGGTCTGAAACAATCACAGAGAAAAAAAAATTCCATGTGAATTACCAAAATAAAACAGGGGATTTGGATTTAATAATGGCAGTGATAAAAGGAAACAGGAAATGAGAGAACATCAAATGAAAAATTTTATACTCAGGATGCCTTGTAATGTCCTACATTTCTGCTCAACTCACCTCCGTGGCACACTCAAGAACTGCTTGTTTTCTTCTTGGAGTTTCTTAATTCTCTGGCTCTCCTCAAAAGACAGGAGTCCAGTTCTAGCCTCAGGATGCACAAACTTGATATTAAGCTTCTCTGTTTGGAGAAGAAAAGAAAGTATTGTAACTGAAGTGGAATCTATTGAGTGGATACTAGTCATTACCTTAAAATGAAAAAATATAGCATCTAAAACAGAATTTGAGCTTTCTTGATGTAGATGCCTCCAGCCTTGGATAAATAATTTCCAAGTGAAATTATCTACCAAAAAAGGAATGAAAGAGAAAAATCTTTACTAAAGCTTTCAAAAGGCCAATCATTTTTTCAAATACTCATTTTATAAAACTCCATATGCTGAATGCATTTCAAGGAAACAGAAACAGTAAGAATGGGAAGGGATTGCAAAGATTCAGTACAACCCATCTCATTTTACTTATGGGGAATAATTATCACCCAATGGGAGGGGGTGGGGAAGTAAAGATTCAGCAAGGAGACTCACTCCAGTTAAAACTGGTGAACTATCACACAGCCATCATTTATGTAGGATATTTTACGATGAATGCCCAATTCACAATTACTACTATGTAACAATTCAAAGGAATAATAATAATTAAAAAAGCCATGTCCATGTACAAACTACAGAGACCTCAGCTCTAGGGCTCTGGGTCTCTATTTCACACACAGCTACCTAGTCTCCATGGGCAGGTGACTCACTGAGAGAAGCCAGTTAAGATTCTTACCTAATTGCTAAGGGAAGGTCCTATTCAAAGATAACAGAACATCTTCAGCAATGTTTCTCCTGATCTTTAAGCAGATTACAATCTGCTACCCTTGTCAGACCATCAACACCATCTAGGAGCTCCATCTGCACAATCCAGTAACCTCCAGTACAGTCCACCCAACCACTATTTTCATTCATGCATCCTTAACCAAGAGTCAAAAAACACACCCCTCAAGCCCGTATCTGGTAATTCTTTCACAGAATTCCTCCTTCCAAGGGTGATCTCCCAGCTGATGTTCCCATTCTGCTTTGTCTAATCTCTACATGCCTCTAGCCCCTTGAGTCTTTCCTTTTCTCCTAGTCCCTCGTCCGGCTCACGGATTCATTTCTTTTCCTATCTGGCCAAAACCATACGGTACAACCAGTCTCCAACTAAACATCAAAGTTCCTTACCCCACTGCACCCACTGTCTCATCTCCCAATCCTCAGATAAAGCCAACTATCCATTCTTGTTCTCATTTCAGCAGCATTGCTCTGAGGACTGCAGCAAGTAGCACGATAATGCAGCCATTTGGCTCTTAACTCTTTACTCAGAATACTCCTGACACCAAATGTGTCTTTTCCCACACCAGGAACCAGCTCTCCACCTCTCCACCTCTCCAGACAACAACTGGATGTCCTACAATTCCATTATATTCTGACACTATCAAGAGTTGTATGAGCCTCCACAGGTTTAAAGGCTCAGTCCCCTAAAACTGTTGCACTTCAGATGCCAAATCTCTGAACGGGCTTTTATGGAGGCTTTATTGCACAGGCACAACTGATTCAATCACTGGTTACTGGTGGTGAGCTAAATTCTAGCACCTCTACTGAGGTCCTCAGAACTCCAATCCTCTAATAACAGGGTTGGTTCCGTTTGCAATCAGCCCCCTGCAGAAGCTACCTAGGGTCCACAAGTCACCCCATTAACATAAACTCAGGAATGGCTGTAAAGGGATTATAATGAATAACAAAAGACACTCCTCTCACCCCCAACTCAGGAAGTTACAAACAAGGGTTTTAGAAGCTCCAGTTATGGGAACCAGGGGTGAAGACAAAACAGCACAACATCACACTTACTTATTTGCTGAAAATAAAGAGTACTACCTGTGTCATCTTTTAAAAGTAGAGTTCCCAAAGAACATTTAGCATTTCTTATTATTCTGCCCTCCTTGGTTAGGCCAGGGGCCCTATAAAAATTTATTTAAAAACCACTGACCCATCCAAAAACATGCATTTTCTCTCTCTCACATGCGCACGCACACATACACACAAATTTGGCATACAGTCTGCAGGGTTCACACAGACAAGTGAAATATGTAGTTTCCAGATTAAGAACCCCTGTCTCTGTATGTCCAGTAGGATCTTCAGACTGTAGAAAACTGAAACAGAATTCGATCACCTCTGCATTACTAAGGGAAAGGATGAGAAGGTATGAAACAATGAGGTTTTAATGGATTTTTGAAAGGTTTATGAAGGTTTCACTGTGTAGGCATGATTGATTAAATCATCAGTCCTTCGTCATTAACCTGGTAGTGCCGAAAAATTCCAATCCTCTAACTACCAACTAGGTCTGTCTAGAGACCAACTCTCATCCTGAAGCTATCCTGAGATTCCTCAAGCACCAACTATCTTACTAGCATACAAAAGGACATTCTTATCATTACAGAGATTCCAAAGAGACAAAAAATATATATTAATTATATGACAATTCAGTGTCACTACAAACGTTATGGGCTCAACATTAGTTAAGTCCTAGGACTTGACCTAGAAGGAAGACAATCTCTCTATATTCTTGGTTATTCCATTCCCTGAACTCTAACTACATTCCTTTCGGAAGATAATCTTCTACCTTAATAGAAAAATTGAAACTATTAGATACTCACCATTTCACCTTCTCATCTACACATTTCTTAATGCGTGCACCAACCTTCAGCTTCCTTTTGACCTCATTCTATTCCCATCTCCTTCCAGATTCAGACTTTGTTCCATTTCCTCATTAATCTCTATTTCCCCTCATGTTTCTAAAAATTAAAATTTTTTTAACTACATAATACATAAACTCTTTTTTTTTTTTTTTAAGATTTTGTTTATTTATTTGACAGAGAGAGATCACAAGTAGGCAGAGAGACAGGCACAGAGACAGGAGGAAGCAGGCTCCCTGCCAAGCAGAGAGCCTGATGCGGGACTCGATCCCAGGACCCTGAGATCATGACTCAAGCCGAAGGCAGAGGCTTAACCCACTGAGCCACCCAGGCGCCCCCATAAATTCTCCTTTTAAAAAAATTCAGCCATAAAAGCAAACATTCTCTTTGACCCACCCCCAACCTTCTTCTGCCCACCCCTGCAATCTCAGTTCTCTCCCTGGAGATTACTGATTAAATGAGTAGGGCTCTTAAGTTTTTTCCTAATATACACATAGATATACAGATTGGTCAGATTATTTCCTTTTCCTTTTTTTTGGAGGAGGGGGGAGAGAATCTTGAGCAGACACCCCAATGCAGGACCTGACGTGGGGCTTGATCACAAGACCCTGAGATCATGACCTGAGCCAAAATCAAGAGTCAGATGCTTAACTGACTGAGCCACCTAGGTGACCCAGTCAGATTATTTTCTTAATGCAAATGGTATCATACTACGTGTACTACTCCACAACTTGGTCTTTTCATATGGTAACAGGACATGGACATCCTTCATTTTAGTATCCACAAATTTACCTCATTCCTCTTACTTGCCACATAGTATTCCATAGTATGTCTATGCCACTGTTTATCCATTTTCCCACCTATTGAACACTTAGGTTGTTTCCAAGTATTCACTGTTTAAATACAGCATTATCTGGGAACTTTTCAGAAATGCAAATTCTCAGGCTCAACCTACACCTATTGAATCTCCAGAGAAGGAGCCCAGGAATCTGCTTTCCAGGTAATTCTGATACTAACACCTGAGAACCACTGATCTAGTGTAGATATTGTGGAGACACCAGGTCATAAAATATACACTTTAAATTTTTGATACTGCGAAGCCAAATGTTGTATTTTCAACCTCTCCCTCTCTGCTGGCTCTTACCCCATAACCTACCCACCTGCTGGTATTAACCTTGATTACACAGATAAGCTCGCATGCACACACGCACTTCTCCCTGCCATAGTCAACTATCTCAAAAGAATACAACGTGCTCACGAACTCTACTTCCTCACCTTCCTCTCTTTCTATGCCCTTTTCTCTCTCCTCCAATGCTGGCTCTACCACTACTCACTCTTCTGCACTTACTCCTTGCCTTTCTACAACATCTGGCTTAGTCCATCTCCCTATTAATCTTGTTCTGATTCTTTGTGCCATTCTTTCATTACTACTATTTCAGTCTGGCCTGCTTCTCTTGCTGGATTAATGTAACTGGTCATTCCTCCTCAAAATCCATCAGTGATCTTTCAAAACAATGAAATCTAAAATCATATTTGACACCTGCTTAAACCTCTCAAAAGATTCCTTTAAAGCCCTTATTCTCTCAGGCTCTAGCCCTTGCCCACCCCCTAGTGTTTGCTCATCGCATCCTGTGCCTGTGTACTTCAAGTACCTGCAAGGCCAACTTACAACCATTTTGTGAACAAGGTAAGCTACTGCTCACATACTAGCTTGAGTCCTCCACCTACCTGGGTATCTCGTCCTGTGTCACCTCACCTGTCTTAACACCTACTCATCCTTTGAGACTCAGCCCCCAGTGTAAAGCTTTCCTTGCGTGGCCCTAGTTGTCCTTCAGACAGAATGAATACTAACTACATCTTTTATGATCCCATTGTTTGCTACAGACTTCTTTCATAGCCCCTAAAACAAAATTCTGCAGAAACAAAGTTATCTTATTCAACACTGTACTCTCAGTAGCCAGTACAATTCCTGAGAGCAGCTGGAGCCCAATAAGAGCATTTAAATAAATGAATGAATTCACCGAACAGCACAATAAAGTTTACAACAAAAGAGCAACAGAAATAGTTTATAATGCTACCTGTGCCAGGTACTTTTCTAAGTGCTCAGAAAACACATACAGAAAAACATGGGAGAGCAGTGATTAAAACAAATTACATGCATGGAAAATTCACTATAGTGTGTCAACAAGTGCTTTAAAATACAATTCAAACTGCCTGCATAACAGCAGCAGGCCCAGGGAGTTGGCTTCTAACAATGGTATCAGAAAACATTTTCTGGAAAATTCTGGTACTGCCCGCCACAATGCTGACTGGTCTTTTTCCTACAAAGACTGAGTTTCTTGAACTCGATACAATGTATAATCAGAAGGTTTTTTAGAGCTTAATTTTAAAACTGAGGCACATTCTGAACCTCACAGCTTGATTCTACTTGATTAGACAGACCTTCCTACACTCTTCTGGGATATCTCCCTTTGGGTTAAAGACTACCCATTTATGAGTTTAGTAGGGTCCACAAAACACTTCCAAGTAAACAAATTTGCATCTAGTCAGCAAAGCTGGAAGAATGACCAGTGTCTTAGGTACTTGGGAATAAACAACTTACCAGCTACAAACTCTGTTCCTGCAAGTTCCGCAGTTGCAAGGAAATCATCCAGGGAGCTCTGTTCAGTCACTGACTGAAGATTAAGACGACCCCAATCGTAGCCATCATTGAGCTCACTTGTGTGCAACTATGAATAAAACACAGAGTAATAATACAGCTGTTCTCTTCTGCTTCTGACACCTGAATAAACTCTAACCTCCCAAGGAACTGTTCTGTGGTCGTGAGGGTGGTGTCAGCCCCTTTAGAGCCAAAGCTAATACCAGTTAACATTTAAGTGGTGTAAACATTTAAATGCGACAGGCACTTTCCATTCATTATTTCATTTAATTTTCAAACCTTTTGAAATAAATTTTACTGTACCTCTATTTTGGTGACAAGGAAACAGTTTCAAATAGATAAAAATAATTTGCCTATAGGGGCTGCTAATAAATGGTAGAGAGAAAATTTGAATCCAGACTCTCTGATCCTGGCAGACATAACTGAAAATTTTTGATGGAGACCCACAGTAAAAAATAGAGATTACACAGTGATTCAAATGCTGTGATACACACAATGATACAATTCTGTACCAAGCAGTAGAATATGGAAATAAAAAAGAATGCTGAAACAAAGTTACCTTATCGCATGTAATACACTCTGATATTTTGAGTTCTATCCTTTTGGGTTAAAAAACCACTAGTTGGTACCTACTTAACTGATTCCCAGGTGCAATCCAGAGTTTGATAAACACTATTCTAGCTACATGCTCATTACAGGTACAAATAAATAAAAAACCCCAAGGTTAAAAGAGTAGGTGGTGGGTTCAAGGCCACAGGTCAGCAAAAAAAAATCAGAGTAAGGATCAGAATCCAATTTTTAAGAATTCATATTCAATCTTCCTACCACTTCCTAACGGTTATACTGTAACAAGTTCCCTCAAAATCAACTAAAAATGATCAGTAATCTAATGTCTAGAGTAACTTGGACCTGAAAACTATGGAAGAGCCCTGTATGTCTTTACTCTGCGTACAAGATGGCTGGAAATCAGATGGTATTACAGTGGCGCACACACAGTTAGCACAGTGAATCTCAAATATCCAGGGGGTATGTCAGAAAAACAAGCGTCAAACTACTTCATCCAATTTTCAAGGATCCTGAAACTGTGTTCATCCGTAGGTCCAGGGAAGTATTGGGCCAGCTCACCACAGTTTGGAGATGCAATGTTCATCATGCACCGAAACCGTTAGGGAATAAAAAGGATGCAGCAAGCATTTGAGTTATTTTTTATTTCTGGTGGTAACCAGCCGCTCCTGGAGGAGTCATTCTTTGAACAATACCAAAAGAAGTAGCTTTTATGTTTTTTCTGCTCCGAAACTTTCAAACGCTCCCTACATTCAAAACGCTTCAAGCTCTCCCAACAGCCTCATCACCACACTAGCCCTCCTTTCCCGCCTCTACCTCTGTGCCCTGTGCCTCAATGGAAAGGGGGCCTGCTTATCCGCCCGAGAGGAACTTAAACATACTCCTCTCTCCAAGCCCTACTTAGGCGTCATTTTCCCTACAAAATTTTCCCGTGACTTTTGACCCCGCGGCTTCGCAGCATTCAAACTCTAACAGCTAGAAAGAAAGGCCAAGAAACACGATAAGCTCTGTCTTACCCAGAAGTCGCTGTGACGGTGGTTACGGCTTTGCTGAGTCTTCTGGCGGATAAGGGCCCGGCCGAGGGTCTCGGGACCTGCCGCTCTGCGACGCCCCATGGCAGCACAGACAGCACTGGCACGAACGCTCCCGACACCGCACGCGCGTTTTCCGGTATTCAAGAGCTCGGTCCCCGGAAGTGACGTATAAGCGAGCCCAAATAGCGGAAGCCCGAGTTGAAAAGAAGGCGGAATGACTTACTCCAAGCTACCTTTCGTATACCTCTCATTGCCACTGCTACAGAATATAAATATGAAGATGTCCAAGGAACTTAATTTCTATAGCTATGTCTACGAATATCTCAAATTTGGATAGAACGATTGAATCAAAATAATGGTACCTTCCAGATTCGTGCGTCGATCTTTAACGTCCGGTGAGGAACTAGGAGACCTGAAAAACATGGCCGAGCGTATTCCGGGTCTTAGCCCCGCCTCCCAGCTGCTTTTGTCACCAAAGGGCGGAGACACGGGTGAAGGACATTTCTGCCGCGCCAAGTGGCGTCGCAGGCTGGCGCTGGTTTCCGCCTGCGCCTCAAGGTGTGGTCCCAAAGCCGTCAAGCCCAGAATCTAAATAGTTTTTGTTTACTTAGTCTTTCCTAGCTGGGAACTGGGGAGAAAAGACCCGGCCTGGATGGGAGCTCAGAAAGGAAGCGTCAGGAATGTTTCCAGAGCTTGGCAAGGTTGCAAGGAAAGCCAACCGGATGACTTAAATGCTTTATTTAAACAACAACAACAACAACAACTCCACTTAGAATTGCACTAACATTTCCCATTATTAAAGTGAAAACAGTGAGCCGGCTCGCTCTGGGACCTGGGCTTTTGGGGCTCACTCCATCGTTAATGGCCCAGCGACGGGCAGATAGAAGGCTGGGTGAGGGTTGTGTGGGTACTGCGCGTCTTGCTTAACATCGTGAGAACCACCGCAGTGTTACCGCGTTCAGAGAGGAAGAAGCTTGCTCACGTCATAGATGGAATATGTACGGCGTCAGGTGTCAAACCCCAGATCTCATCAGCTATCTCGTATGTTGCTGGGAAAAGGGAAGCATGAGGGTTGTTAGCGTGCGTTTCAGAACCCAGTGCTTCTCCGACTTGGTCATGCCTGTGAATCCTCCGTGGAATGGCGTCAAAATGCAGATCTGCACTTCTAACAAGTTCCCGGGTGACGCCGACGCTAACGGTCTGGCCCAAGGGCCACGGTTTGGGTAGCAAGAGGAGTCCACTCCCTTCGGAGTGGAAGGCACTGGACTGGCTAAAAGGCCAATCACAGCGAATTAGGGGCATGACCAGCTGGGACCATTATCACCCACCATCTCTGGATTCCCTGCCCAGCCCACCATGAGCTAACTCTTAACTGAGCTGGAGTGAACTTCGGGAAACAGCCAAGGGGTTGCTGAAAAGCAATGTAGTAGTTGGCAAAGCTTCCGGAAGTCAGTGACCGCAGATCAGTGAAGGAATGAATCAGAATGTGTTTCCCTCCCATTTCCTAACATAGAAATGGTGTATCTTTAATACTGCATAATCTCCATGGTAAGATATGGGAAGGATCCATGGAAGAGAGTAAGTTGACAGTTCCTGGAATTCTCTTGAAGCTGAGTCGTTAAAAATAAAGCTTAACTCATAAAGTAAGATTACATGGGTTTTACATTCTACTATCAACAGTAGGTGATAGAAAGAAGCCTGCCATCTCATTCCTAGAGCTCAGTCAGGAACTTGGGATTGCACCCTCGTTTCCTTTTCCAGATTTTGTCATCTCCAGAGATTTAGAGAGAGCAAGCACTTTGGGGTTCTATTGTCATTATCCACAGGCTCCGAAAAATCTTAACCAAATAAAGTGAAAATTTAATTGAGACTAGCAGAGAGTCAAACACACTGACATTGTAAGATCACAATAGCAACAACTTTTCTTAGCTGACAAGTAAGACAAAAATAATTCTAATATTTCCCTCAAGACATTTCTCAAATTCTGTCACTGAAAAAGAACTATCTGAGCCTCAGTTTTCTTATTTGTTTATTGGGGTAAGAATAATCCCTGTCCTGCAGAAATAGCAAATGAGATAATGCTGAAAGATCATTGTCTAGTAGTTCATGGGGTACCAATTTTCACAGCTGTACAGTTTCTTTCCAGAACAACTGGATGATGCAGGTAAAAATCCACATGTGGGATTATGAGACTAGTTCATTAAGAAGAAGGAGGAAGGCGATTGAGGGTCCTGATGAGATAAGATTATGGGATCCAAATTGAGAGGAAAGTGACATTGAGTCGGGAGTGATGATAGTGGTGGTGAGGGTAGAGCATGGTGCTGGCTACAGACCAAGTGGGAGGTGTTGCAAAGATGAATCAGCCCAGGTTCCTGCTCCCACCTTAGAAGCCATTCTACCCACACACTTTGGGGAACAACACAACCCAGCCAAACTCCTCTCATCACTTTGACACGACAGTGGAAATGCTCATCCACCAGGTCCATGTTGGAAAACTGGTCAGATCCTCCTGATTCCCCACATAGCTGAGCTCTTCTGTTGAAGCTGAGATTCTCTGCACAGCTGACCTCTGGAGGAGGTTGCGTTGATATTGATTCATATCCAGCTTCCAAATAGAAACAGAGAGTGAGTGTTCCTCATTGATGGTGTTGCATAATCCCTGATTTACCTCGGCTAAACAAATGTAGTTGCAAACCCTGACACCCACACCCCGGAACAAATTTTGGAGTGGCTTTCTGCTCACCATCTCCACACTGCTGTGCCTCCCTGGGCCCCACATCTGTCTGGGGAGGGAGAAAGGAGAGTGGGTGGGTTTCCGTTTTTTCTTTTCACCCCTTGGCCAAAAACAGGTCAGTGGCAGAAACCTTGTTCCAAGGCAAGCTTGCAGCCCTGCTCCTCCCTCTCACCCATTCTCTACAGCACCTCATTCCATCGGGACAGTAAAGCTGTTTGTGTGAGGCTGAGGGTTGTGAAAATGGAAGTCTGGCAGTCTCTGCAGTCACTCAGTCAGTAAGGAAAACTCCCTTCGATCATCTGCCATTCTCAATTTATCCCTGTAAATAGTGGGTGGATTCTTAGCAGCCCTTAATTGTGGTTCTTGTAAGTGACTAACTTAAATCGCTTCAATCAAACATTGATTCCCTGCTGGTGCAAGTCATTCTGTGTGCAATGAAAAGTGTAAAATACCTTTTGCTTTGGTCATAAAGGCTACAAGAGCCTATATATATTATATTAGAACCTTTGAATTTTTCCCAAACTCTTGTAGTTTCCTTTTTCAAGATTATATATATATATATTTATTTATTTAAGAGAGTGAGAGCAGGAGAGGAGCAGAGGGAGAGGGACAAGCAGACTGCTAAGCATGGAACACAACATGGGGCTCAATCCCACGATCCTGACCTGAGCCGAAATCAAGAGTCAGACACTCAAGTGACTGAGTCACCCAGGCGACCCCCAAAACTCTTATAGTTTTATGTGGAATAGCCAGAGATTTTTACTCACAGATGACTTTGTAATTATTTTTGTCCTTACAGTAGTCAAGTGAGAAAGGGAACTTTTATTTTTCTGAACTTTTTTCCCTCTACCCATTAAACAATAACTTCTCATTCCCACCTTATGCATCTGTTTTTCTTTTCTGGGGTGGGAAAGTAGCAGAGGGAGAGAGAGAATCTTAAGCAGACTCTACACTCAGTGCGGAGCCCAACTCGGGGCTCCATCTCACAATCCTGAGATCAGAAACTGAGTCGAAATAAAAAAATCAGACACTTAACCAACTGAGCCACCCAGGTGCCCCTATTTTTCCGAACGTTTAGTTGCACAAATTGAGACCCCAAAAGTGAAGCAAAGTAAAGGAGAGTAGATGTAGAATTACTAATGACCAAGTCTAAAATCTGCAGCTAGGAAGTGCCAGGTTTTCCCCATTCATTCATTCATTCATTCACTTGTTCATCGCTAGGCCCAGGGATTCAGCATTGGACAAACACCCTGCCCCTATGAGCTTAAATTTTAGGGGTTGTCCTGCAGTCAACCACTGCAGAGGGACTCATCCAAGGTTAAATAGCTCAGGTCAGTGGTGGAGCCATGACCCACACTGCCAGTTAGACCGTACTCAACCAGAATGGACTTCTGACCACTCCCCTTAAATTACTCTAATAAATATGCTAACAAGTGTTAGCATGTCAACTTGGATGGTGAGGGAATGAGAAAAAGGTGAAGGACGTGGGACTAGCCTTGGGAGTGGGGACTCCAAGGATATGTGGGGGCCATTTCTATTTATGTGAAGGACTGTTACAGGGAAGGGAGAGAAGATTGCTCTGAGTAGACACAAGGCAGCCAGAACTAGAACAAATGGGTTGAAGCTACAGAGTGGCAATTTTAGGTTTAATTTGTTTGAACCTTCTTAGAATCAGAGTGGTTCAAAAATGGAGTAGACAGCTTTATATAGTGAGCTCCCTGCCACCAGGGGTATTCAAGCAAGGGTCAGGATGTTCTAAAGCAGGTTCATGCTCCAAAGTGGGGGCTGGAATAGATGATCACTAAGGTGCTTAACAGACTCCTTACCCTGGGAGGTTCCCTTCCTCTTCTCACTACCCTATGTCACCCCAGTATTTGACATAACAGGGTGGTCTCAGAAAGGGTGCTCAGGCTGGCAATTGCAGGACATAACTTTACCATGTAGCTTGCGGAGAAGACATCCCACCGTGCTTGTCTTGGGAAGGTTGAGGGCACCGTGAACCGCCATCTAGCAAATTCCGTCAACGTTCGTTACAAATGCTATTATCACAAGTGAAATGTTAAGGGGCTAGGTTTTTGTTTTAAAGCTAACCATGCAGGGGCTAACAATTTCTCCTCCCTCCAACTCCAGAGGGGACAAACCAACTGGGTTCATGCCTCTCGTGGCACTGATAAGAAAGGCTCTCTCGTAAGGCTCAAGGTTTTGCTTCTTTTGACTTCTTTTTCATGCCTTTGCTTTTCTGGCTGGGTGCTGTCTGGGCGGCAGACACTGTAGGCCAGCAGTCCGTGAAAGGAGGGGCGTCATGGCCAGCATGGGCCACAGGGTGACTTCGGGAGTTTGTAGGTGTCTGACTTGTTAATTTCCTCTCTCACTCCTGCAATTTCCTGTCATGGCATCTGTTTTGAGTTGAATGGTGTATCTCAAAAAGATAGATTATCATCCTAACACTAGATACTTGCGGATGTGACTTTATTTGGAAAGAGGGTCTTTACAGATGTAATCAAGTGAAGAGGAGGTCATACTGAATCAGGGTGGGTCCTAATGCAATAATGTGTTTTTATAAGAAGATACAAATTTGGACACACACAGAGAAAACACGGGGGCAGGGGGCGGGGACTGTGAGGACAGAGACAGAGATTCTTAAATTCAGGAGTACAGGAATTGCTGGCTAGAGCCCGAGCTAATAGGCAAGGAAAATGCTTCTTTCTTCTGGCCTCCAGAATTGTGAGAGAAAAAAGTTTCTGTTGTTTTAAGCCACTTGTTTATGGTAATTTGTTATGGTGGCCCTAGAAAACCAGTACAGCCTCCTGCAACTAAGGACTAGAAGGGAATTTTCTCAACTCACAAACTGGGAGGACAGGCCCAGAGAGGGGCAGGACCTGGGACCCTCAGTGAGTCAGGGTGGGGATGTGGGTGTCTGAGCCCTGGCTCTGATCACAAGTCCCTGCTCAAATGCCTAGTGACTCACCACAGCTTGGGAAATGCCTCCACCTGCCATTCAAGGCCCTCCAGGGTCAGGTCCTGACCTGACTCACACCCAGAGAGCCGGGCAATCTTAGGCCAGTTTCTGAACTCCTCCAAGCCTCAGTCCTTTCCCTCTAGTGAAGAGAATATCACGGACCTCACCACAGTCTTAGGAGGATGAAACATCAGGAAGGATCCAAAGCATTTAACACAGAGTCTGACACCTAGTAAGTGCTCAGTATGCTTGAGTTCCCTGCTTTTGGCCTAGTTGTTTAGTGTTCAACACTAACCACCGTCTACATGGGCCATTTTCTCCCTCTGGCTTCCTTTCCCCTGTCTCTGTCCATAGCAACCTGCTTGTCTTTCAGTGGAGCGTGAAGCCTTCCCCCTCCCTGATGAGTGTCTTCAATGTCTGAACAGATTGTTTTCCCCTCTGAGCCAGTGTTTTGTGTTCAGCTCAGCCTGTGTTAGCTCAGATCACATTATTTGCACCTGTATCTCCTCTCCTACAGCACACCAAAAGTACCTCCTCAAGTTCTTTCAGAAACAACGGATACTGGATTAGAACCTTCAAAGTGAGGCCTTGAGCATCTCCCCAGCACCTAGTGGGGCGAGGCCAGTGCCCTTACCATTTGTGATGGAATAGTTGTAACTTTGCCAGCTCATTTGCATAGGCTCGCTAAAGATGCTCCAGGTCAACCTGCCCAGAGAGACGTTCCAAAACAAGAGAAAAACGAAAACACAAGTTGCATAATATCCTTTCTCAATGTGAAAACCTCCTGCATTTACCATGCACATTTAATTTCATTGGTCCTTCTTTATGCCATTTCCTGTAAGATAAGAACTGCTACAACTCTCATTGTTTTTGAAGTGAAAACCCCAGAGAAATTAAGGGTCCCTGGGCATAGCAGAGGAGCCCAGTGGGCTACAAGACTCTCATGGACCTGGACGTGATCTTGACTGCTAGAGAGACTAAAGTCTCACTGTGTAAATCCCATAACAGTCATGCTTGACTCCAACTTCTTTGGTGGCAGCGACAGCTAATAACAAGGGGAATTTCCATTAAGGGACCTGGCAAGTGGCAGCTTAGGTTATGGGGGGAAGTGTTTGGTTGATGAGGGCTGAGTCTGCCCATTCAACCAAATGAAGCCATGAGCCCCCCACCCCCCAGATATAGCCCTTCATAGAAGGAGGGAGCAGGAAATGTGCTCTGCATATTTGTGTATTTAAAAGTCTCTGGCTTTATGTTTAGCTGAAGGAGAAAGCCTTGAATGGAGATTCAGGCCACGTGGGTCCTACCTGATTTGGGCTTGGCTGCTGAATAATGGTACAGCCATGCACGTGCACTCTTGGGACCTCAGTTTCCTCATCTGTGGAACCAGGAGAGGGGGGATTAGATTGTCCTTGATGGGGTTACCTGGGTGTCTCAGTCGGTTGAGCATTTGACCCTTGATTTCAGCTCAAGTTCTGATCTCAGGGGGGTAGGATCGAGCCCTGTGTCAGGCTTCATGCTCAGCATGGGGTCAGCTTGTCCTTCTCCCTCTCCCCACTCTCTCAAATAAATAGAGGAATAAAATCTTAAACAAAACAAAACGAAAAAGATTGTCCTGAGGAGCCCTTCCAGTTCTGACAGCCTGTGCTTGTGATAGTCCGCTTGCTGTGAAAATAAACACGGGGTTAATGCTTGTTCATTGTACACTGTTTATCGCATACTGACTTGGTGGCAGGCATTGTGCTAGGAGCTGAGGACAGAAGGATGAATTCAGTGTAGTTGCTGCTCTCCAAGAGCTCACAGTCCAGTGAGGGAGGCAGAGTTAAAGACAATAACATTACAAAAGGCAAGTGCAGAGGTAGAGATACAAGGAGCATGGAGAAGGAGTTAGGGAGGCCTGGGCCCCTTTTCTCAACAAGTTGGTGCCTGAGCTGGCTTTTTAAAAGTGAGAAGGGGTCAGCCAGGGGAAGTCGGCGAATGAAGCTGGAGAGGTAGGCAGGCCAGACCTGAAAATTCTCATGTATTCTGCTGAGAAGCTGAGGCTGCAGCCTGTGTTGGTAGGAACCCACCAAGTGGTTATAGTGGGAGGAGGTACAAGGTCAAATCTGTGGCTTGGTATCTGTATGGAGGGTGGATTTGAGGGGGACAGGTTCAAAGGAAAAGAGACTTCTTTAAAAAAAAAAGATTTTATTTATTTATTTACTTACTTATTTGAGAACAGGGTGAGAAGCAGAGTGGGAGGGAGAGGGAAGGGGAAAGAATCTTCAGCAGACCCGGTGCTGAGCACAGAGCCCCACGTGGGGCTCCATCTCATGACCCTGAAATCATAATCTGAGCTCAAGCTGAGAGCTGGTCACTCAAACGACCACCCCAGGGTGCCTGGAGGAAAGGGGTGGGAGAAGGCATGGATGTGGCTGAGCGAGTGGGTTAGTTGGGGTTGGCACACCATGAACGTTGCTCTTACTGCCTTGGTTTTCTTGAAGAAGCTCTAGGTCCTGAACTTGGCTCTGCTGGGGAATGGGCAGCTTTGGAAGAGTGGTGAGGACTGAGAGTGCTCACTGAGGTGAGTTGGGGAGGAAATGGAATCAGGGGAAGAGACGAGACAGCTGGCGGGGAGGAGTATGACCGCTGTAACAGATGACCATACGCTTGGTGTGAGTCAACGGGAACTTACAATTCTGCAGGTTAGAAGCCCAACCCAGGTCTCAGTGGGTTGCAATCAAGGTGTCACAGGGTCCCCTTTGTGGACGCTCTGGGGGAGAATTTGTCCTGGCCTTTTCCAGTTTTTAGAGGCTGCCTGCCTTCTTTGGCGTGTGGCCCCTCCCTCTACCTTCAAAGCCTACAAGGGAGGGTTGGCTCCTCACATCACATCTGACGTCTCTCTGCCTCCTTCTTCCACTTTAGAAAAAACTTCGAGATAAGGTGCATATACCGTAAAATTAGCCATTTTGAGGTCAACAACGAAGCAACAATTAATGTTCACAATGTCGTACGACCACCATTCCTATGTAGTTCCAAGACATTTTCATCATCCCAGAAGGAAGCCCCATATCCACTAAGCAGCTGTTCCCCGTTCCTTCCTCTCTCCAGCCCCTGGCAAACACCCACCTGTGTTCTGTCACTATGCATTCACCTTATGCCTACAGTTGCTATGAATGGACTCCGATGATATGTGACCTTTTATGTCTTGCTTCTCTCACTTAGCACACTCTCCTTGAGGGTTCCACCTCCACTTTGAGGGAGCCTGGGAAGGTGGAGAGGGAAGGATAAGAGGCTAGGATAAAGGATAAAGTCGGTAGCGGAAGACATGAGGTGGGCCAGGGCAGGGGGCTCCCTAAACTTCAGGATGTGTTCAACCACAGAGGTGTTTCAGTGGAGATTCTGATTTAAAGGATCCAGAAATTGGCCCAGGGGCTCCTGGTGTGGCCTGTGGGTGAGTGCACCCTGTGACAGATGCTGATGTCGATCCTGGAGGTCGTGAGGAGGTTAAAGAATTGATAAAATAGGAGTTAGAAATGAGGAGGGCTGAAAGACCAGAGGCCGTCATCACACAGTAGGATTTTTGAAGCTGGGGAGTCCTTGAACCCCCTGAGCTCATTCTCACCTTCAGGCCTGCATGGTAGCCTTGCATAATGCTATCCAGATCTATAGCTATGAGTGTTCTAGAACCCACAATAAACAGATAAAAGGGAACAGACAAAATTAATTTTAATAATACAGTGTATTTAACTCAACATAGCCAAAATATTATCATTCCACATATAATTATTATGAGATGATTGAGACATTTTTTTTTTCTAAGTCTGAAAAATTCAGCATGTGTTTCGTACCTGCATCACACTTCAGTTTGGACCAACACCATTTCATGTGTGCAATGGCCACATGTGCCTTGTGACCTCTTTACTCATCAGCACAGGCTAGAATGTTCCTGCATGGCTGACTCCATCTCCTTGAGATCACTGCCCAGAGACCCCTTTCCTGACCATGTGGTCTCAACCAGCCACCTTCTGCTCCTAGCCCTGAATTTTTGTGTGTGTTGAGACTTATCACTGTTTGAGATTTTATTATTTGTTTGCGTATTATCTGCCTCCCTGTAGGATATAAATCCCATGAGGGCAAAGACCTGTCTGTCTGCTTTCATACGGTATCCGCAGCAACTACACCACAACCACCGTAGACTCACAACAAATGTTTATTGGATGACTTCGAGGATGCTAGATTAGTCATTTGTTATCTCCAAAGCCAACAGGCATTCCATGGGGTGTTGGGGGAGGAAGCCCTAGAGGGAGGACCATGATGCAAGAAATAAGGTGGGAGAGAGCTGGTCTGAATGCTTTCTGTGAGCTCAAAGGCTGACTCTCTCGGATGTCAGGTCTGAGGCCGGGGTTCTTGCCTGCTGTGACTTGGCTGTGAGTTGATTCAACCACTGCCTTATCTGGTTGGAAGAGAAACCAGCCCACGAAATGGCACTTCCACCTGGCACCAGTAGATGGGGCAGCATCACACAAAAAAAGCCCAGTCCAAGGTCTGATGCAGTTGCTGACCTGTTTCCCAACTGCCTTGGCTCCTGTTCTGTTCTGGAACTGCCCTGTGTCTCAGGTCCCTGGTGTGGGCTCATAGATGGTGCTACCAGTTTTCCCTGCTGAAGAAACTCCACCAGCCAGCCCAGGCTCAGGCCCAGGTCCAGGCCCTGGGCCCAGGCTAGCAAGAGACAGCCTGGCTCTCCTCCTCCTGGGTCTGTGAGCCCCAGCACAGACTGTGACTCACACCTCAGACTGTTCACGTTTACCTAGAACCTCTCTGCCCTCCCAAGGTTGAAAACAAACTTACTGAGAAGGCAACCCAGGCGTGGCAGAGACCAGCCCAGAGGAGCAGCTCAGTGGGCCTCTGCCCCCAGAACTGATGTCCTCGTTGCCTCAAAGAAGCCAGGCCAGCCAGTGGAACCCTCCCTGCCCTTGTAGTCCCCAGCCCTCCCTGCTACCACCTGATGCCGAAGGGGGTGCCCTTGTGGGAGCTGAGACCAGCCTTAGCTCCCACCACTGGCCCTTCCTTGTCTTCCCCAAGCCCTTCTGACCCTTGGACCTCTGAGCAACTTGGAAATGGTACCCGCTTGAACATGACATCTACTTGTAGAGTTTAGACTTTGAGATTATGGACCAGCTAAGGGTCACTTAACACAGGTGAACCTGGTGTGCTTTTTTACCAGACTTTTCGGTTTGGAGCCCATGCAGTCTATCCATTTGCCATTGCAAGATTTTCCAGGAATTCAAGCTGAAGAGGAATTCACCTTGACTTAAGTGGCTTATTATTGTCCTAACTAGTTCATTCCAGCACCAGGTCTGGTGTCCCTCCATTAGCCCATTAGTGCAGCTGGAGAGTAAGGCATCACACCCTGGGGCAAGACTCAGCCACAAAAAGGCCATTCCTTCCCTCAGAGACTAGGAGGGCCTGAAAAGCACCACCGGGAAACTTTCTACTCTCCTTGTTATAATCATTAAACTCCACCCTCATCTGCATGTATGCATGCATTTTCGCGTTCTAGAATTCTGCTGTCCTCTATATCCAGAAAGCCCTTTAATTCTTTCCTGCTTGGAGAAAGCCTGCTCATTGCTCACACACCCCCTTCTGCAGAGCCTGTTTTGATTTTCCTACTCAAAACGAACTTTCTCTTCTTCCTGCTTCTCATAGTACTTTGGGTCTTTCTCAGGGCACGTAGCCTGCTCTGTCTTCCCGTTCACACGCACATCTCATTCATTAATTCAACAATCAAGTAGTGCCTATTTGTGTACCAGGCACTAGGGGACACAGGGTGCTCTCCTAGATTCAGTGGAAGCCTAAGCTGGGTGCAGTTTGCATCCTTTGTTGGACTGGGAGCTCCTTGGAGACAGGAAGTGGGTCTGCTCCTAGCTCAGGGCCTGGCACCAAAAAGTACTCAGGAAAGTTACATTGAAACTCAGCACCAATCAGTCTGAGAAAATTGGGTTAGAATTTAAAGAAAGGTTATTTAAATTTAAAAGAAAGGCTAAAAGTTGGCAAAGGTAGGGCTCCAGAGAATTTCCAGGAGGGGCTGCAGGGGTTCTGAAATCAGTGGTTTTGGCATGGAAGCCAAAGATATCCAAGATCCTCAGGGGATGAGGGTGGTGGGGTAAGGGGTTCCATTGTCCTCCTCTGGGACAAACTTGGCAGTTTGATGTAGGATCATCTGGACATTTATCCCACACTCCAGTTGAAGTCTTTTTGCTTTCACTGAGCAGACCACCGAGGTAAGCATGTTGTTTGAGATCCCAGAAATGAGTTACCAGCCAAGGGTCAAGCTGATCAGAGGACTGAAGCTATGCTGTTCAGGCAGCCCAGGAGAAAAGGATAATAATGTGATCGTCATTCCTAGTGGATGGTGGCTGAGCATTATTAGACAGTGAAATAAAAAACGTCATTTGGATTTTTACTAGGAATTCTCACCCAAAATGTGTCAATGATGTATAAAACGGAATGACTGGCCTGCCAAAACAAAATGAGTTCTAACCACACATAAGCATTGCTTAGAAATGGTATAGGTCTCCGAAAACTAGTCTTCTCTGAGGCCTGAGAGCAGGAAGGGCCGCTGCTAGGGATTAGGGACAAGAAACACTTTATTTATGGACTCTGTACAATACTGCTCACTCCTATCACCGCGTTACGCTCATCTCACTTCTCACTATCTGCTTGTCTGTGGAGAAAGGGCTCCAAGATCCTAAAAGATAAGTCTCGCTGTTTTCCTTGCTTCCGGCTTTCCTTGCTTCCTTTAAAGAAAAACAAATTGTGAAAAAATTCATTATTAAACAGCACCAGTCATTCTCAGAGAGCTGTCACACAAGGAAAGAATCACTCTTTCCCCAACCTCTTTACCTAGTAAATTAGTCTAAATCCCATCTTCCACCACTTCCCCCAGAGGTTTCGATGTAGACACACATTTATTTAGTGAGTTGCAATTCAGCCCGAGGGTGGAGTGTCAGAATTCAAGTCGCCTTTCCCGAGGGGGTAACCCCGGGTCTTGGCGATACCTGTAGATAAATGAGATGCTGGTAAATTTGAGATGTAATTGCGGGATTGGACCGGTTTCCCCTTTCCTTCGACAAATGGCTGCAACTAGGTCCCTTTAAGAGACCAGGAACCCGCCGGGCGTCCGGACCCGAAACGCATCCTCTTCTGTGCTCCTCCCCTGTCCCCGCGCGGCGAATGGTTCGCGCCGGCCTATATTTACCCGAGATCTTGCTCCCGGACCGCAAGGATGTGAGGCTGGCGAGCCAGCTACCGCTCGCAGCACCGGACGGGCGCGCCGCAAGGGCGGGCAGCAGACCTTGGGGAACTCGGGAGCGGAGTCGGACCCCCCCGGAGGGAAGAAATGAGGTAGCGACAGTCCCTGGAGCCGACCATGCGCGCGCCCCGCCCTCGGCGCCCCACGCTGCCCCGGCCGAGCCAGCCGGGACAGTGAGCCCGCTGAGCCCGAGTCCCCGCGTCCGGCCGGAGCGAAGATGCAGTGAGCCACCGCCGGAGTGTTGCGCCGGGCCCGCCGCGGCCAGCCGGGGCAGCATCTGACCGCACTCGGGGCAAGCGGCACATTCTGGGATCAGCCCCGCCGAGGGGCTCTCGGTTTCCAGCACCCCCTGGGGGCAGGAGCCCAGACCCCTGGGCACACTCGCTGTCGAGTTTCGCTCTTTCTAGTTCCAGCCCTGGAGAGAGAGAGTGTGTGTGTATGTGTGTGTGAGCGCGGGGGCCCTTTCCAGGTTCACCGAGGAGTTCCTGCATATTCTCGCCCCGTCCCGGCTGCTTTGGCTGGGGCTCCCTCTGTTTGCGCTCGCGCATCTCTTTTTAATGTTCCACTCTGATTTCGTCTTTCTCTCAATTTGCTTGCCTAAGACTCTTTGGCCTCGTCCTTGCCCTGGCTGGGGTAAATCTGTGCCCCCCCCCCCCCCCCCCCCGCCAACTTGCAGCTGACTATTTTCTTCTCTTTTAAAATTTTAACCCGTACCCACTTCGGCGGGGTCCCTGAGCACGATACTCCCTAAGCCCCTCTACCAGTGGGCCACTCCCAGCTGAGTTTTATTTTTCTGTCTTGCCCGGGCCGAGCCCGGCCAGGGCGGGTGGCTCAGCGGGGCTCGTACTCGGCGCTCCGCCGCCGCCGCCCAGCTGCGCGGGGGCGCCCTCCGGAGATGCTGCCGTGGAAGAAACACAAGTTCGAGCTGCTGGCCGAGGCGCCGCCACGGCAGGCGTCCAAGCCCAAGGGCTACGCAGTGAGCCTGCACTACTCGGCGCTCAGCTCGCTGGCGCGGGCGTGCCCCGAAGGCGCGCTCAGCCGGGTGGGCAGCATGTTCCGCTCCAAGCGCAAGAAGCTGCACATCACCAGCGAGGACCCCACTTACACTGTGCTCTACCTGGGCAATGCCACCACCATCCAGGCGCGCGGCGACGGCTGCACTGACCTAGCGGTGGGCAAGATCTGGAGCAAGAGCGAGGCGGGTCGTCAGGGCACCAAGATGAAGCTGACTGTGAGCGCGCAGGGTATCCGCATGGTGCACGCCGAGGAGCGCGCGCTGCGCCGCCCTGGCCACCTCTACCTGCTGCACCGCGTTACCTATTGCGTGGCAGACGCGCGGCTGCCCAAGGTCTTCGCCTGGGTATACCGGCACGAGCTCAAGCACAAGGCGGTAATGCTACGCTGCCACGCGGTGCTGGTGTCCAAGCCCGAGAAGGCTCAGGCTATGGCCCTGCTGCTGTACCAGACGTCGGCCAACGCGCTGGCGGAATTTAAACGGCTCAAGCGGAGGGACGATGCGCGTCACCAGCAGCAGGAGCTGGTGGGCGCGCACACCATCCCGCTAGTGCCTCTGCGCAAGCTGCTCCTGCACGGACCCTGCTGCTATAAGCCACCGGTGGAACGCAGCCGCAGCGCGCCTAAGCTGGGCTCCATCACCGAGGACTTGCTCGGTGAACAGCAGGAGCAGGAGCTGCAGGAGGAAGAGGAAGAGGAGCACACGGAGAGCTGCCTGGAGGAGGAGGAGGAGGAGGCGGACCGTGCTGAGGAGGGGGACGCAGCTGCGGAAGAGGCCGAGGCGCAGCGAGCGCTGGTGGTGGCCATGCACTTGGAATGCGGGGACTTGCTGGACACGCTGGAAAGTGGCCGCGAGGAGGCACTAGGGGGCGGTGGGGTCTCCCTGGGCCCTGGGGCTGGGCCGCCGCCTCTGCTGCTGGGCAGCGCCTCGGACATGAAGGCCGAGCTGTCTCAGCTTATTAACGACCTGGGAGAACTCAGCTTCGGCAACGACGTGCGCAGCCTGCAGGCCGACTTGCGGGTGACGCGCCTGTTGTCCGGCGAGAGCACCGGCAGCGAGAGCTCCATCGAAGGCGGGGGGCCGGACGCCACCTCCCCTGCTACCGCAGCGGACCGGTCGGGCCCTGACGAAGGCGCCAACCCAGAGGAGTCCCACTCGGGTTGAGATCTCAGCAGCCCTCTGCGTACACCCCTCGCGCTCCACCGTGACTCCCCACCTGTCTTTTGGACAACACCCATCTCCTCTGTCCCCTGCCCGCCCCCAGGAAAGGGGAAATGGGACACTTGAGGCCCAGAGTTACCCTGGCCCTCTCCATCAGCACACTTGGCTCTGTTTGAAGCGGGGCTCAGGTTGCGTGTGGAGATGTGTGAGGGGTCAGAGGGCAGGGAGGGAGAGAGAGACAGGGCTGGGGGGGGGCGGGGGGGGCGTACGGTGAGAAAAGGGCCCGCTGGTTAGCAAGGGATGCCTGCCGGCCGGCCAGTTTCCTGTTTGTGGGGCAGCTGGGGCCTGAGGAAGAGGGTTTAATTTCCTCCCCCGACCGGACCTAGTAATAGGGAGCGGCCTAGCGCTGTCATTGACATGTCATTAAAAAACATTTTTTTTTCTCTCTCGCAACGTTTGAGGCTGTAACGCCACCTCCTTGCCCCCAGTCTTTTTGGTGCGAGAGCTTGGGTTGTTTACCTCAGACTCAGACCCTTGAAATTCTGCCAAATTCCTCAAATAATTGTTTGGGGATGTTGGTGGGGGGAAATGGAAGAAAGTTGCATTTTGTTTACAGTTAAAGACGTCTAATATCTTTAAAACAACAAAAAAGGAGTTTTCCTTTAAAAACACACACCTTCCTCCTGCTCAAAAGATCTCCCTCCATGATACTGTGTAAAATATTTTGCACTGTTGTGAAGTATTTTTGACATTTTTTTTGTACATAACTGTGTTCTCAGAGCTAAATGTTTATATCTTTTGCTGTGCAAAAGGGACATGTAAAATGTTGTTCAGCTGTATATACAGAAATGGGTATAAAACATTTTGTTATTTTTTAAGAGTAGCACTGCTCTGGTTGTGTTTGCACGCCAGTGGGGAGAGAATAAAGAGGACAATGTCACAGAACAGGTGAGCGTCTGGTAGTGCTGCTGAAAATGCTGGGGGGCCATGGGGCTGGAAGAGGGCCTGGCCATCGGTGCCATGGCGCGGTAGGACACGGTTTGGCCTTCGCGGTGCTTGGAGGTGATTCCAGAAGGGGAACCCACTGTTTGCGTAGTCCAGGGCCTCTGTCGCTCTCCACCAGGGTGGGCACCGCGGCTGGGGCCAGCCCTTGCCTTCTCTTTGAGCCTATCCTCCCATATTCTTCATGCAGTAAACTGGCGGTGTGGACTTTTTCTGGTCTCTCGGAGTTAATTCTTGGAGGTACAGGGTGAGTTCTGTTCCTCACTCCCAGACTTGTGAGGTGATTTAGGAAGGAGTGACTTTCAAGGTCTTCTGAGGTTTTACCACCTTCTTCTGTGGGTCACCTTTTCCTTTACAAACAGCTCAAGGGGCTTTAAAGTTCAACGGGAGACCTAAAGAAAGTGTCCTGGGGCTCTGTGAGGAGTGGGGCCATCTCTGTTTTTCCTGGAGGAAAATCAAGAGAGAGGAAGGTTGGTAAGTTCTGATCATGGCGCGAATGAGTCATGGCGCAGGTGGGGCCGGTGGGGAGGCCGGCGGAAGAACCTATTTCCTTCCCTTCTACAACCCAGCGTGACCCAGTGGGGGAATAGTGTGGAGGTCAAGGCAGACAAGAACTGGTAGAGCTTGTGTGTGTGTGTGTGTGTGTGTGTGTGTGTGTGTGTGTGTGTTTTCAGGCTTTCTGTGAGCTTGTTTCTGTTGTAAACTCCAAACAGATGTCTCTGGTTTGGCTATACCCGATCAGCCGGAAGTTGTAATGAGACACTGCCAAAACTGTGCCTTCCTCAAATTATTTTCTTCCCTTTGCCCCTTTGGGCTCTATTTCCTGTGTTACAGAAATGATCCCACTTCTGGCCTTCCCTGCTGTCCTGAGGCCGCTCTGTTTTGTTTTCGTCGTAATTATGTTTTGGACAGCTAGACCCACAGATCCTGAGGAGTCTGGAATTTGTTAGAACCACAGAGGGACGGTGAAAGATTGTCTTCCTAATTAACAGAGTTGGTTTGGGCATAAGATTAACTTGAGAAACGTGGGGCGCTTGGGTGTCTCAGTTGGTTAAGCGACTGCCTTCGGCTCAGGTCATGATCCTGGAGTCCCGGGATCGAGTCCAGCATCGGGCTCCCAGCGCCACTGAGAGTCTGCTTCTCCCTCTGACCTCCCCCCTCCCATGCTCTCTCTCACTCGCTCTCTCAAATGGATAAATAAGATCTTTAAAAAAAAAAGAAAAGATTACCTTGAGAAACGAAAAGCAATGTCTAAGTGGGTGGGAAGTAACTAAAAAAATACTCAGAATCACTTTTTAAGGGCATTAAGACAAGGTCCAGGCTTTTGAATCTTATATTTTGGTTTGGTTGAGAGTCCCTACCCCTCTGCCCAAATACCTCAGATATACATCATTGCATGAGCTTTAAAACCCCCATGTAGAGAGAGGTCCGGAGAGTCCAGTCCTCCTTTCCCCAGATACTCACACCATGTGCCTTCCGTACAGCTCTCACCAGCCTGGCAGGCAGCTGTGTGGCCCATCACTATCTTGCATGACTGGATTTCACATTTGAAATTATTTTCACACATTGCCAAGTTCCTCTGCTCTTTGAAACGGATAAGAACATTAAAGAGGGTGAAGATCACATGGCTGGTGCATGGTGGTGGGGCAGGGTCTGTGTGTCTTCATTCCTTTTTTTTTTTTTTTTTAATATTTATTTGAGAGAGAGAGTGTGTGGGGGGGGGAGGGGCAGAAGGAGAGAGAATCTCAAGCAGACCCCACTGAGCACAGAGCGTGATTCAGGACTCAATCTCACACCCCTCAGATTATGATGTGAGCCAAAATCAAGAGTTGGGCATGTAACCAACTGAACCACCCAGGTGCCCCTGTGTGTTTTCATTCTTAACCAGTTAATGGTCTAATGCCAATGCCAAGGTTGGCTTTTATCTGTGACTGATGGGGGTAGGGCGATTGGTCAGAAAGTGCAGACAAATGAAACCAACACCATCAATAAATGGAAGGCAACTGTTTCTTTAAGTCTGATTTTTCCAGTTATTTGATTTATAAATAGGGAAGGGGGGGGTCTAGGGGTTGAGGAAGGAGGAAGAAGAAAATAAGCAGCCTGCAAAAGAACCAGTTCCCTCCCTCCCTCCTGGTGCCCTCCCCTTCCCTCCTTCCTCCCCTCTACCTTTTGGCTTTTATCCCCACTGCACCCTTAGCACTCTGGCTGCTGTAATTCTAGAAGAGATCCGAAGGTGATACATGATTCACCTCTTCTTACATCTCAGTCTTCCAGGGATGATATCATTAGCATAAGAAGAGAAGTCTGAATGGAAAACAAAAACAAAAACAAAAACGGAACACTGCTTTGCTCCTGACACTCGGAGGGAGAAGAGTGGTGCCCAAAGCAAAACTAAGCCCTTAGATGAAATAAGCCTTCCAGAGAGCACTGAGGTCTGACTTACTCATCCCATCTAGCTTTACCTTCCTGCGAGATGGGGTTCAGGTTCCTCCTCTGCGTAACCTGATGGTACTTTAAATGCTGCAAGACACTTTCCACGTTCTCCCCCAGCTTAAGTAATCCTTTGTGTCCAACAACGCACCACGGACTGCGTGAAAAACGAAGTGACTTCCGGTGGCAAGAGAGGTCTTTTTGGGTGGCAGCTCGAGTCCCCGGAGGACGCGTTTCTTTGACTGCAAAAACATCCTCCCCTATTCGTTTGTACCATGTGTGGTGTGCTTTGATGGGGAGCAAGGGAAAGGTGGGACAGTATGAAATAAACAGTAGTATTACAGACCTTCTCAGCACTGAGAGTTGCAGAGAACACCCACTCCACACACTTGCACGCTGGTGCCTAAAGCAAACCTCCCACTCACTGCCCCCAGAGTCAGCAGAACAGATTTTAAACAAATGAGAAAGGTTCTGTTAGACTGAGAAAGCACAATTCCCTCCCAGAGACAGAGCTGCTTTTCAAGGGCCCTGCTCTTGAAAGGAGAGGGAACGGGCTGGTAGAACCCACCCCTGGCACCACACTCAAGACAGAAAAAACTGCACGTGAGTCCACCAAGGATCACAAGAAACATACAAATTCTGTTAGGAGCCAGTTGCCCTCATTTTTAGCAGTATTTAGTAATTTAATAAGCAGAACACTTTCCTCCACGTGGTATGCATCAGTGGTCCTCACATCTGCTGGGAAGTGATGCACGACGGAGCGAGAAGTGTGTGTGCAACGGGTGCCTGGGAATCACGTGTGACATGCGGGAAACTACTCCAGACTCGGGGAGGGCTGGGAGGCCACAGGTCAGGGCACTCTGGACCCCCAGTACCAGGTTTTCCTGCATATGGCCACATCTGGATCTGGCTTTATTGTCAGCTGGGGCCTTTTCTGCTTCTGCTGGCCTATCCCAGGCCACACGCTGCCTGGGGCCACTGCCCCCCCCCCCCCCCCGCCCTCCGGCCCCGAGCCGCTGTGAGGTGATCCCATTTTGAGCAGCCCTGAATAACCAGCACGTTGGTGGCTGGAATGGCTAGGTGGCCCTGGAACGTGGCACCCATTTCCTCCCCTCTCTAGGTCTGTTCAGTGGCACCAGCAAGGGTCATGTTTCTAACCCCCCAGACGGTGGCCCTTCTGACAGCCCCCTCTTCTACATCTCCTCTTCAGCTCTGTCCCATCCCATTTCCTCCTGTAAGGCCTCGTTTCCCTCTGGCTTCTCTAATTGCCCAGCTTCCCACCTGATCCTGTCTTCATGTCTCCTCCTTCCTGCAAGCCTAGCTCAGACCTGAAACCAAACCTAAAAGAAAAGGCAGCCCAAACTTTAAAGGACAAACAAATCAAACACACAGTCATTAGTTGGCCCTGGTCCTGCAATCCCTGGGCTTCCCTCACTTACAGATGAGCAAACTGAGCCCTAGAGGGGTGATGTCATGTCCAAGGTTACACAGGAGGGACCAAGACCCAAGGGTCCAAACTCTGAAACCCATGCTCTTTTCACATTCCTCCCATTCTCATGGCTTATAACCAGATTTTTCACTTTGGGGTGGCAGAAACTGGCAGTGGAATTTTTCTGTGATCCGCCCCCCCCTTCTTTGATACCTCTACATTTCATGCCTGGTAGATGCTTGATGATAAATACTTGTCAAGTCATTCTTAAACATGCCATTCCTGCTACCAGGTGTGAATGAGTATCTGCTGCTGCCTGATGTTGGAGGTAGAAAGGGCAGGTGGTGTCTTCCTGGCAAGAATGCTCCTGGTGGGTGGGGTGGCGGCCCCCAGAGGAACCTGGTCTCCTCTTGCTCCTACCCTGAGATCTGATCTGGTGAGATCTCACCCTAGAAGAGCAGGTCTAGTTTGAGGGTGGGGGAGCTCTTCCCATTGCATCATGATTATTAATCATCCGTATCGTTCCTGGGTGGCTGAATACTCCAAAGACAGGCATGTGTCTCCAGGCATCTCTGATTCACCAAACTTAACACAGAGCCTTGCACCTAGTTGGTACTCAGGCAACAGCAGTGAGGGAGTAAAAGAACCATCCTATTTCAGCCTATGAGAATAGCTAGGAGAATAGGCCTGATAAAGTTCAAGGGCATTACCTAGATGGAGAAGTCAAGGTTTTTTTGGTTTTTGTAGTTGTTGCTGTTTTTTGTTTTTAGAGAGAGAGTGTGTGTGTGCTTGAGGTGGGAAGGAGGGAGGAGCAGAGGGAGAGGGAGAGGGAAAAAGAAAGTCTTAAGCAGGTTCCAGGCCCAGCAAGGAGCCTGATGCGGGGCTCAATCTCACGACCATGTGATCATGACCTTGAGATCACGACCTGAGCTGAAATCAAGAGTCAGAAGCTTAACCGACTGAGCCACGCAGGTGCCTTTTAAGGTTTTGAGGACATATGTTTGGGAAGGAGGGAAGATTGGGGTTCAACTGACTCCTCGTCTCTACACGAGATAGATTCAATTCTCAAGAGTTTCCTTGGAACTTCCCTGAACTTCCTAGGGAGGGGTGATTCTGGTCTGGAGAAGGGTAGTTTATTTGGAATCGGCTCTGGATGGAGTTGGAGTCCCATTCCTGCTCATCTCAGCCCCAAGGTTATGGCCCCAATCCCTCTAATTTGAGTCAAATGAAGGCTCAGATAATGTGGTATGGCAGAAAGCCTTCAGGAAGAGCCTTGGATGCAGGCCTTGAAGTGACCTGGAATCCCTTTGCATTAACCTAATCAAGTCACTAATCCCCCTCTAGCCTCAGGACCTCATGAATAAAATGGATATGTTGGATTATATAATAGCAAGACTTTCAGCATTAATGTTCTGAATTGAAAAAGGAGTAAAGGTTAAGTTCAAGTGTGTTTCTGCCTTCCTCCATCCCTTAGTGGGACAGAATAGAAGAAACCTCTGTCCTGGGGCTCTAGGGACCAGGGCTCTTCATTGGGACCCCCTGTGGCCTGGATCCCCCCCCCCCACCCCCACTGGAGTTTAATGCAGAGGTTTTCTCAACTAAGCCAGAGCAAGATTTGCTTGTTAAGCAGCCCCTTTCACTACCTCAAAGTTTGGAGTCCACAGTGGGTCCTAAAATGGGAACCCACATTGAATCTAAGGACCGGTTAGGGCCAGGTAAAGGACCATAAAAGGACTTGCCTAAGTTTGATCATTCAGCAAGATGGGGCCAGAATTCAGGTCTCCTGACTCTAAGTCCTATACTCTTTTCCCTCTGTCTTTTGGGTTGAGATCAGTTAAGTTTGGAAGCAACCCAGCCACTATCAAGAGAAACTTGGCAGAGCCCAGGCATCTGATCAAAGGCCCTGAGGGCACCAGGCAGCAGGGTGTTTGTTCTCCTAACCATGGAGACCAGGACCCACTTGCAGCAAGTCTGGGAATAAGAGGAGGTTGATAACCTGGGGCATGCTTGCCTACCTCCCCTTGTGGCAGGCTACTCCCTGCTCCAGGACCCACCCCAATTCCAGATCCTTCTCCTAGAAGAATTTCTTCTTAGCTGCTTGTCAGGGATTCTCCCTCTGCTCTGTTCCAGGACTAGCTAACCTTCAACTCAAAAGGTCACCAGATCTCCTCCCCTTCCTAGTGCTGAGAGCCTGAGAGCCAGACAGAACATTAGCACTCCTCCAGCTCAGTCTCTTCCCTCTACAGATGAGGAGACTGAGGCCCAGGAGAGGGAAAGACAAGTGTCACAGGGATCAGAGCTTGTAGCAGGCTTCTACTTTTCCCTCATCTCTTTCCAAGACACCACACTGCCCTCTTTTAGAAACTCTCAACAGTAATGTGGGGAGTCCCTCTTCCTTGGTGCCATGGGCCCATGGTGTGTGTCTGAAGTGTAGGGCTCCCCTCCTTTCTGCTAGAGGTAAGGTCTGCAATTTTGTCTTCTCAAGCTATTGTTCCTCAGCCTACAGTGGCTGTCCCTTACCTAAGGGGCCCTTTTAGGGAATTAACCTTCTAACAGGGGACTTTTGAATATTCAAAGCCTTTGAGATATAAGATGCCAAATAGGAAGGATGTTTTGGGCACCATGATGGAAGGAGGCAGGAAGAAATACTCACATTATGGATGTTCTGACCCCATAAGCCATATTCCTGAAGGTTCCACTCTTACAGCTGAATGGCTATACAGAAAAAGAGAAAGTGATAGTTCCAATGTCATGTGAGTTCAAGGAGGATGGGTGGGGAGGGCCACAAGGTCCTGCATCAGCACACTCTCAGTTCTGTGTTCCAGTTCAGGGCTTGCAAACGATTCCCAAGTACCATCTACCAAACAGCAAAACCACCAGCACTTCCTTATTTATGGATGCTGTCTGTCCTCCCCCAAGGCCTCCTCTGTAAAGAAATACGTCTTAGCCTTTGCATGTCAAATTGCCCCTAGTGTCCCTGATTCTCAGGGAAAACTGTTCACCACCTGGTTTCCAGCAGAGGAGCTCATCTCTTTAAAAGAGCATCACGTAATTTGTTGCTCCCGTCTGTGCTTCGACCAAACCACATAATGGTTGTCCAACAGTGATATGTAAACACACCAAGGTGTGGGGGACCCTTCCTCTCATATCCGCAGCAGTTGTTGCCACGGAAGAAGCTCCCAGAGACCACGGCTGGTCAGACCTGTTTGGAGATGTTCACACTGCTGAAGTCAAAAGAGGTACTAGTCTTATGCTGTATCTCTGCCATTCCTTTCCTTGACTCAGGTCTTAGCAAATGTCCCATATTAACTGAAAGATGTAGGACTGGGTAGCTATGGTGGATGGCAGGCAGTATTCCTGTGGACAAGGCTATAAGGTATGGCTAAAAGAGAACTGGAATTGAGATTCGGTTCCAGCGCTGGTTTTCCTGTACAATATCCTTGACCTTGAGCAAGTCTCCTTGGGGGCCAGTTCTTTCTGTGAAATGGAGATAGTCATATTTAAACTTTCTCTCAGATTGTTTTGAGGTTCAAAAATCTAAAAATTGGATGAGCAGGTGTTTTGTCAAGGGTAGTACAGGAAAGGAGTGGTTGCTACTGAAATATCCCGATTGAAATAACACACTTGGGATGAGTGAGCATCCCACACAGTGGGATGAGTGGGGCTCCCCCATAGTGCAAATGTGTCATGGGCAGGAACATTTTCCATGAAACATATTCCCAGGACTGAAGGAAGGAAAACAAGGCAAAACGAGAAGTAATCTATTAAGAATAGGAAACAGTAGGTGGGTCTCTAAATGGGGTGCTTTATGTGGAAAGATTAGGGACTAACTTTCCGTCTGAAGCTCTAGATACCCACATGTACCATGTGGCTCTGTGTCCAGCCCAATCTCTTCCATCAGGCATGGCAGGAGAGCATGGCACCTGCTTGTGCTCTCTGGAGGGATTTTTATTTGTTCTTTGTAATGGGATTCATTTCATCAGCATGAGATTATCAGCCCAGATCAGTAATTCTACTATGATTAGTACTCTATACTCAGGCACATGTGGGCGCGCGCACGCACACACACACACACATACACGGACACCTTTCCCCAAAGCGTTCCACAAATATTTGCAGTCATAATTTAATTCACCTCTCAGATAGATGTTTACGACAAGGATACAGTCCTCTTAAAGTAATTCTGTATACTGTTTTGTACAAATGTGGAGGTTCAGGCACCTCGGTGGCTGAGTCTGTTAAGTGCTCGCCTTCGGCTCAGGTCATGATCCCAGGGTCCTGGGATCGAGCCTCGCACCAGGCTCCCTGCTCAGCAGGGGAGTCTTCTTCCCCCTCTCCCTCTGCCTCTTCTCATGTTTTCTTTCGATCACTCTCTCAAATAAATAAATAAAATCCTAAAAAAAAAAAAGGGGATGTTCTAGGTTTTTATTGGAAACCCTCTATATAGTTAGAGGGTTGGAAAATTTAGGTTCCTCTTGTCCTGATGGAACTGGTGTGTGTGTGTGTGTGTGTGTGTGTGTGTGTGTTCCTGTGGGTATGCCTGGGACTGTGCTCAAGGGTGAATATGAGCTGTACTGTAAACTCAAGCTGTTGTGGTTGGCATTAGTGTGAAATGATCAGTGAAAACTCATAGCGCAATGAGAGAGCTATGTTGATCCTCCCACATTTCTGCCAAGAAAAACTTCAAATCACATCACCCTTTCCTTTCCATTGTACCCTGAGTTTTCTTTTTTATTTTTAAGCTTAAAAAAAGTCCTTAACTTAACAGAAATCACCACATTCCTTTAAGAATGCTCGGTATCACTGGAGACCTTGATCCAAAGAAGCCTACTGCTGGGGTGGCCATTGATTCTGGTTTTCTCAGGATGGTCCCAGTTATGCCCAAGGTCATCACATAATTATAACAGAGCCACCCTTCACTCTCAAAGTGTCCTAGTTTGGATGATAAATGATGTGGTTTCCCAATCTATAACTCAGGTAATATTGACCTTAACTTTCACAGGTCTCCATCCATTCATTCTTGTTCTCTCCCTCACTGAAGAAACATTTATAATGCATCTAGTGTGTGTATTTACTTATTTTAAAAGATTTTTATTTATATTTTTGACAGAGGGAGACACAGCAAGAGAGGGAATACAAGCAGGGGAAGTGGGAGAGGGAGAACAGGTTTCCCATGGGGCAGGGAGCCTGGTACAGGGCTAGATCCCAGGGCCCTGGGATCATGACGTGAGTGGAAAGCTGACGCTTAACGACTGAGCTACCCAGGCACCCCATACTGTGTGCATTTATAATGCACCTATTTGTGTGCCAAGCACTGTGCTAGTTGTGGGGAGAGATGGGGGCAGTGTGAGTTGGGGGGATGGAGGTGGGAAACAAGAAGGAAATAAGGATGGAAACCACAAGCAGTCCTCGCCCTCATGAAGCTCATAATCCAGTGGGAAAGACCAAAATATGTGATATCCATCCAACATCAAAAGAGGTATAGTAAATTTATGTGTGAAGTACTGAGGGAACACAGGGGAAGGGCAGCCCCCCACCCCAATACACCCAAGGGAGGGGGTGTAGTTGTAGAAGGCTTCACGTAAGAGACGATCATCCTGTTCAACCGTCAAAGTAGTCTCCTCAAGGGCTCTGACAGAGTCATCAAACCTTGTCTGATCTAGGTTCTAGAGGAAGCATAGTTTTCTAGAACCCTTTTTTTTTTTTTTTTTTTGTGATGGGGGAGGTGGTTGGAGGATGTGTTTGAAGATCTCCTACCTGCAACCTCTCTCTAGCCCTGTACTTCTAAAGGCCAGAATAATATTTGGGATTTCTTTCTCATTGGTCTATTTCCTGACCTATGAACTTGGCAACCAGAAGTAATAGAATATGGTGGGTATAATTAAATAGGATAAAGAATTCTAGCGCTTTAACAGGTCCCACACTCACTGGCTTAACATAGGAAGAGTTTATTTCTCACCGATGCACTGTTCTGAATGAAGAGTCTTGGTTGTCAAACCATCAGTCAGGGCCCAGGCTCTGTCTGTATTGTGACTCCACCACTTTCTAGAACAGGAGTTGGCTAAATTGGGCCTGCTGGCTGTTTTTGTATCTGGAGTTTTATTGGAACACAATCTCGCTCATTCATTTACATATTCTCTATGGCGGCTTTGCATTACAAAGGCAGAGTTGAGTAGTTGCAACAAAGATCATAGCCCACAGGCCTAATATATTTACTATCTGGCCCATTACAGAAAACATGTGCTGACCCCTACCCCAGTGTCTCAGAAGTCTCTCTGGGTCACCTGCTTCTACCAGACAATGTCTTCCAGTGTTTAGAGAAAGAGAGTGCATGATCTTTTGGAGATTTTAATGGGCATGCCTAGCAGTGATGCACACAACTTCTGCGTGTGTGGCCAGGACTCAGCCCCTAGCTACATGTAACTGCAAGAACAGCTGGGAAATGCAGTCTAGCTCAGGTTTATTTGAGCAAAGACCTTAGGAGGATCAAGAGGAAATTGCTATTTATAAGAGTTTATGAAGGGAAGCATCATTCAGTTGACACCTGGTCCTAAGGGTTGCTTTGAATAGCTCAGGACCCAGAACTCAAGTAACTTTTCAGACACAGAGGCTGCAAACATCTGCTCAAGACTAAAGGAAATATTTGAGGTGGGCTCTGTCCTCCGTAGGGCATCTGGGAATTCCTGCCATCTTTGGGAGCAGACCTCTCTCCTGAGACAGCCTTGCACCTGGAGGGGCAGCTGTGGTTCTTGAAAAGTTCTGCTAAGTTTTGCCATCCTTCCATCTGTCACACTTTTCTGTGAGACTGCAGAGTGGGTCGGCTCATTCTTCCCCAGTGTGCCGGGCAGAGCAGAAGCCCTACAAGGAGGTTCCTTCTTCACTCACTTCCGGCCACCTGAGGGGAGATACTTGTGCTCTTCTCTCCCACTGAGGGCTCAGCTCCTCCTCCCATGGAGCCCAGACACTGGGGAAAAGGGACAGCTCTGCTTTCCAGGTGAGAGGGGGACCTGGCCAGATGTGTGAGTGGTTGCTGAGTGCTCCTGGAAGTGCTGAAATGAATTCCAAGCCCCACCCAGTGGTCTGATAGAGGTCCTGCTGTCTCCTGTCAGAAACATCTCTACCAGCCAGCCAAGACTGCACACTGGCCCGGGGGGGTAGGCAGGATAGGGGAACTTTTACTTTATACTTTATACTGTACTGTACTGATGGGGTTATTTTTTTTATTAGCGTGTTACATTTATAATAACCTAATCTAATTTATTTTAATTTTTTTTACGAGATCAGTGCTCTAACCCCTGTGCTACGAAGCCAATTTTATTTATTTATTTATTTATTTATTTATTTAAATGATTTTGTTTATATATTTGAGAAAGAGAGAGCGCACACAAGCGCGCATGAGCTGGAGGGGCAGAGGGGGAGGGAGAGAGAATCTGAAGCAGACTCCATGTTGAGCACAGAGCCTGACCCAGGACTTGATCTTGTGATCCTGAGATCACAACCTGAGCTGAAACCAGGAGTTGGAGGCTTAACCAACTGCATCACCCAGGCACACGTAATATAATTTTATTTTTATTTTTAAGATTTATTTATTTTAGACAGAGAGAGAAAGCACGAGTAGGGGGAGGGGTAGTGGGAGAGAGAAAGAACCCTCGAGCAGACTTCCTGCTGAGTGTAGAGCTGGATGCAGGGCTTGATCCCAGGACTCTGAGATGATGACCAGAGCTGAAATCAAGAGCCAGACACTTAACCAACCGAGCTTCCCAGGTGCCCCCCCACCATCTAATTTTATTTTATTTTGTTTTGTTTTTTTATTTTGTTTTGTTTTTTAAGATTTTATTTATTTATTAGAGAGAGAGAGAGAGAGAGCAAGCACAGGCAGACAGAGTGGCAGGCAGAGGCAGAGGGCGAAAGCAGGCTCCCTGCCGAGCAAGGAGCCCGATGTGGGACTTGATCCCCAGGTCGCTGGGATCATGACCTGAGCCGAAGGCAGCCGCTTAACCAACTGAGCCACCCAGGCGTCCCCCAATCTAATTTTAAAAGAAAGAACTGTATAAAGCATTTTAGAAATGCTTTCATTCAAAATGGTATTTCAAAAAAGGCTTGTGAGATCTAACAGAGTTTTCTGGAAATTTACTGTTACACATGCCAATGGAATATGACATTAGCTTCTCAGTCATTATTCTTTGATAAGTTTAGGGCTAAACCTGCAAATAGTAGAAATAAATGTACTGTTATCAAGGCAGGAAAAGGAAGGAAGGAAGGAAAGAGGGAGAAAGACAAAGTGGTGTCTTTTCTGGAGGTCACCACCACCGGGGAGAAGCACAGGATTCCAACTCTGAGGCCTGGGATTGAACTCCCTTCTACAAGGCTCCCTGTGTGACCTGGCACAAAGAAGTTCAATCCCTTGAGGTCTAGTGCCCTTGTTTGTTAATGGGGATTTTTATGCTACCTTACGCCATTGTGCAATTCAAAGAATATCAAGACTATGAGCCACTTTTTATGGAAAAGTGTGATACAGATGTGAGGCATTTTCACTGCTGTCCTCTTGGAGGGACTTGAAGGGCAGGCTTGGGCTGGGTCTCGGGCGGGTTGGGCCACATGGTGGCCAAGCCTGCTCTGTCCTTCTCTTGTTACTTCCTGGGAGTGCTGCTTCTCCAACCTTCTTGGGGCTGGAGATCAAGTATTTCTTCAAGATCTGCACTATGGGAGGCCAGAACCTGACCTGGGGTGGCTCCACCAGGAACCAGCCCTGTGGGAGGAGTGTCTGGCCATGACTGAACCCCCTCTCCTTCCGAGGAGGCTGGCTTTCTGTGTCGGTGATTCTTAAAAACTTAACATAAGGAAGTTTTCAGCCACTTTCTTTCCTGATGCTTGTAGCCACCCAGGGAGTCAGGCAGGGGAAGCAGCAATAACTCAGTTTTCAGATGAGAGACCTGGGGATTAAAGAGTAGAATGGAGGAGAAAGGAGGACTGCTGACAAGCTTTAGCACCTACTGAGTGCAAAGCAAAGGGCTGGGCACTTCAAGTGCAGGTATCTCATGGTGGGGAGTACGTCATGGGCAGATCTGGGACTGCTGTCCCGGTCTCCACATTGCTAGCGCTCTCTCAGCACAGAATGGCACAGGAGAGAGGGATTAGGGGCAAGGGATCCTGAGGGCCTGGGGCTAGGTAGACAGCAGAGAAATAGAGAGGGCCTGGTTGGGGGGGATGTAAAGGGGAGGTGGGCAGCTGGCAAGGGAGAGGATGTGGGTGGGGTTGGGGCCACAGCTCCCATTATGAGGCTGTCATCAAAGTGCCCAGATAAATAAAGGTTTGCAATTACAGGGAGACGTGGGTTTGGGAATCTCCCAGCAGCGGGCCCAGATGTTAATTAAGCCGAAGATAGGTTATTATCTCTCTCCATTGGATTGAACAGAGGGAAATGGATGCAGATGGCAGGTTGGGGACTTGCCCATGTGGCTGTGATGTGTTATTATTTCTGGTTTTTAAGAGGCACCCAACCCGGGGCTTTGGGGCACTGTGGAGGGGGAAGGTCACTTTTAAGTGCTAGTCACTGCGGACATTTCCCACTCCTCCCTTGCAGTTAAAGAAGGGCCTGGCCAGGTACTCAGCATTTGCCCCATGGCTTTCTGGAGCCACCTGACTTGTGTTCCCAGACTGGGGCTGCCACTGAGCCAAAGAGCAGAGCATGGGGTGCAGAGTACAAGAACCCTGAAGGCTGGTCCATTGGAAACATCTCAGTGCAGATAGGCAGGGGAGGCATTAAAATATTTAACAACCGGTGTGGTGGGTTCACCCACCCATCTGAATGGCCATGGGCCATGGCACTGGCCCAGGACATGTCCTGGGGGCCCCTTTTGGGCCAGCCCTGAACTCTGATTGCCAGGTCTTGGCCAGATGTGTGTTTCAGGGGGATTCCGGAGGAAGGGGCTGGATGGCCGGGGTGACACAAGAAGGAGGAGCACAGTGAAGAAGCTTGGTTCAGTGGCTGTTTACCAACAGATATGGACACAATTCCACATTTCACCCACCTGCACGGCTGTATTAGCAGGATATCAATCTTGAGAACGGCTTGTTTTTCAATCTGTAAATTGATTGACAAATATCAAAACTTTTATAATAATAATAATAACATTTTCTTATTAATAATGATATTTCATCCGATCACAGACGCACCAGTGGGCTCTGCTGTCATGCCTCTTTTCTAATGAGCTGCTTTCCTAATCCCAAGAGGTGGTTTCTGATCTGCTTATCAGGAGACTGCGGGCCTTGGCTAACTCTTGCTTTGGGGGTGGTGGGGAGACATAAGGCAGTCTTTCCTGCTCAGTGTCTTACACCCGCAGGGATTTTCGCACTGTTGCAAGATAAGATGGTCACCTGTAGCTAGGTCATCTGGCTGTCCATTCCCGTCTACCTTTCTAGATTGAGTAAGCTTACATTGATGAAAAAGTAAGCTGCTTAGAATTCACCTTTTTATTCTGAACATCAGTTGCCTGTAACAGAAACTGTACTCCCTGTGTCATGGGTATAGTGGCAGGAGGATTCCAGAGGGAGGGCCTGAGTGGCCAGGGGCCCAAGGAGGCATGAGTCAATGGTGATTTACTCATAGATGTTTACTCAAAAGAGCTTCCCTGCCTATCTACAGAGCAAAATGAAAGGGAACGGCCTTCTTTGGTTGGTAGCTTGGGACAGTGATCAGCAGTAATTTTCAGGCCGAAGCTGTGGAGTGACATGGTGTCATTCCTGCTGTCCCTGGCTTCAGCCACTCCAAGAGTACCAGTTCTCAAGGACATTATAGAGATTTCCTAATTAGACTTTTATTGTGCTTGGAGACCGGGAGACAAAGGGCATGCTGCTGGACAGAGTGTGACCATGATCGTGAAGATCAAAGTCAGTCCCGGCTTACTTCTGAACCTTGACCTTGCTTCCGAAGGGCTGAATAATAACACCACCTGTAATAAAACGACGATGATGGAAAGAGGACGTTCTGGAATACCAGTGACCTAGTTATGCTCTACCTGGGAAAGGCAAACAGGCATGAGTTACTTTAATTCTCTCCAGCAGCTCTGTTAAAAGGCTGACTGAACATTCGGGACAAGCCTTAGAATAAACAGGCATGCCTGGATTCTAATGGCCAGTCCTCTGTGTAGATCTTGGGGAATAAAAATGCAGGAATGAAGCTATGGGCTTGGTCTGCAGTTTCTGCCATAGCTCACCCAGTCGAAGTCTCATCTCTGCATTTGCCCAATGATGAGAAGAGTCCTCACTTGGGAAACTTTAATGTATTCTTGTATTTCTTCTAAATTAACATTTCTGAGATGACTATGATCATGTTAAAGTTTAGTTAAATCACCTAGGAATGTTTATAAAGGACTTTCAGCACAGGAATTAACTTTCACAAGTAATAACTAATAGATATAGCTACGGTGGTATTTTATTTATTTTTATTTTATTTTTTATTTTTTTATTATTTATTTATTTGAGAGAGAGGGAGAGAGTGGGGGATGGGTAGAAGGAGAGGGAGAGAGAGAATCTTAGGCAGGCTCTCCTTCCAACGTGAAGCCCGACACGGGGCTCAATCTCACAACACTGAGATCATGACCCGAACTGAAATCAAGAGTCCAAATGCTTGGGGCACCTGGGTGGCTTAGTCGTTAAGCGTCTGCCTTCGGCTCAGGTCATGATCCCAAGGTCCTGGGATCGAGCCCCACATCGGGCTCCCTGTCCTGCGGGAAGCCTGCTTCTCCCTCTCCCACTCCCCCTGCTTGTGTTCCCTCTCTCACTGTGTCTCTTTCTGTCAAATAAATAAATAAATAAAATCTTAAAAAAAAAAAAAAAAGTCCGGATGCTTAATGTACTGAGCCACCCAGGCATCCCTACAATGGTATTAATTAATTAATTAATTAATTAAAAAAGATTTTATTTATTTATTTGACAGACAGAGATCACAAGTAGTCGGAGAGGCAGGCGGGGGGGCGGTGGTTGCGAAGCAGGCTCCCTGCTAAGCAGAAAGCCCGACGTGGGGCTTGATCCCAGCACCCTGGGATCATGACCTGAGCCGAAGGCAGAGGCTTAACCCACTGAGCCACCCAGGCGCCCACCTACAATGGTATTTTTATAACCATTATCTCATTTGATCTTCAATAGCCTTCTGAGATGGGTAGATACTATTAGTCCCATTTTACAGATGAGAAAAGGCACAGAGAGGGGGAACTGACTTAGAGTCACGGTGTCAGAGGTTTTAGTGATCAGCTGGTCACTAACTTCCTTTTTCAGATGGAAAACCAGCTGGAGTGAAGAAACTGGTCTCTCAGTAAATGGAGCAGAGCTGACATGCCAAGGGTGGTTCTTTTGTAATTATTTTAAGGAAACTACCTAAGCTCCGAGATATTGTCTAGGTGATCCATGACCTAGATTTGAATATTTTGGGGGGAAAGGGGAGAGGCTGCCCTTCACCCTTGGGCTCAGGCCTGGACCAGAGCCTTTAACATGTGGTCCAGTAGCTATTTTGAACCCATAATTATTCAATTTAAAGCAACAGAAAAAACACAGAGCCTAAGAGATGGGGTTTTAACTAGGAAGAGTGGGGTCCCTGTCCAGCCAGGGAGAGGGACAGGGAGAACAGATAGAGCTGGGGTCTTGGGAGCTTCAGCCGCTATAGAGTTCTCAGTCCCTTCCTTCTACAACCTCTGGCCTCAGCAACCTATATCTCTGTTTGTGGGGGTCCATCCTAGGCTTTGGTGGGAGCATTCCTTGGCTCTGCCCTTTCCCACTGCCTCACCCCATTGACTTCCTGGTGCCACTCTCCTCCAGACCCAGAGAGGCTTTTCCAGCAGGCCACGACACAGTGCCAGGCACTGAAGAATAGGAGACTTACTCTAGGGTTCTGCCTTCCAGGAGCTTGTGGCTTTGAGAGGGGAGAGAAAGGCAGAGGGCCACAGAATCGGCTGTGATTTCCCATGGTAGTTTCCTCCATTGAGTTCTCAACAAAACACCATGGGAATGCGGAGACACAGGGGTTGGAGGAAGAGGGCGAAGCTGATGAGCCCAGAGTGGGGAGTGGGATTTGTGACTGGAGAGAAGCCAAAAGGCTGTAGGAATATCGGGGGCGCCATGAAGAGCGCCATGGTTCCGCAGAGAAGTGCTTTGGGTGTCGTGCGCACGTGTGTGTGTATGAGAAGATGGAGAGGTGGACAGAGGTCAGGTCATCGAGGGCTTGCATATTCAACAACCTTGACCTTCCCCTTGAAACTCATGGTTTTGAAGGACTTCGAGGATGGGTAACATGGGGCCATGAGGTGATGGTAGAGGAAGTCTCCCTCAGTGGTGTCAGGGGGGAAGGATGGGAGTGAGGAGGGTGTGCGGACAGGGAGGAGGCTGTCCCAGTAGTCCAGGCAGGAGATGAAGAAGGGCTGAGGGGGAAATGCTGGGGATGAGAGAGGGAGACAGGTCCCAGGGACATTCCAAAATGATGAAGAGGACAGTCAGGGAAGGTGAAGTGTCCAAAATGCAGGAGTGCCCTGGGGCCAGCCCGTATCAGCAGAGTAACCTGACCGTGCGTGTCCCCTCCCAAGTCTGCGCTCAGGGGTGCCCTGTTGGGAGTTTCAAACCGGCTGTGGGAGGAGGGTCAATACCACAGAAATCCGGAAAGATGGCAAATCCGAACCTTTTCTCCCCAGAGAGCTGGTTGTTCCACATTTACCAGCCCACCATTGCCGAGATTCCTGCTGCTTCTCCTGCTGTGGGTGGTCCCGAGTCACAGGGTTCAAGGCATCTGAGATGGGCCTTCGGCAGGGGAGAGGTTTGGGGAGATGGAGGGCTGGGAAGGCATTTTCAGCGAACCACAGTGTGAGCAAAGGCTCACCTGTTTCTGGAGAGCCTCAGCACAGAGCAGGGGAGTAAAGAGACACTCAGGGACCGTGTGCGGGTGATTGCTAGCAGAGTCTTGAATTAGATCTCTATGAGTCGATAGGTCAGATGCACACATGAAATGTCCCTTAAATACAGTGTATGAGGACATTGGTCGTGAACTGGCCTCTTTGTACCAGAAGTTCATCTTGATAGCATTCCCTGAATCCCTGTAATGGTTGGTTAGTTACCTTAAGAATGACTCAGAAATTCTCCTAGTTTATTATTTAGCAGGGGAGGAAACTGAGTCCAAGTGTGTGTTTCAAAGACTTTCTCAAGATCACAGCTGGTTAGTGACCCTCATCAGAGCAGAGCTTTGAAGTTGGAACTTGGATTAGTTATGGTGAGCTGTAGAAAAAATTTCCCCCAAACTTAAAAAAAAAAAAAACAAAATAAAACCACAGTTAAAAATGGCTTACAACAACAAAAAACATTTATTATCTCATATTAATCTTCTTTTTTAAAAAACGATTTTATTTCTGTATTTGAGAGAGACAGAGCAAGAGAGAGTACCAGCAGGGTAAGGGGCAGAGGGAGAAGCAGTTTCCCTGTTGACCTGGGAGCCTGAGGTGGGGTTTGATCCCAGGACCCTGGGATCATGACCTGAGCCCAGGGCAGATGTTCCACCAACTGAGCCACCTACGCGCTCCTATCTTGTGGGAGTTCAGGAGTCATTTAGCCAGGTGGATTTGGCCTGAGGTCTGTACTAGTCAGGGTTTCCCAGAGAAACAGAACCAATAGTAAACATATGCTATATGAATATAGCACAGAATGAATATCACCGCCTATGAATATAGTATATAAATAAACAGTTTATTATGAGGAATCATCTCACACAATTATGAAGGTTAAGAAGTCCCACAGTTGTTGTCTATAGGCTAGAGACCCAGGAAGTCTGGTGGTGTATTTCAGTCTGAGTCTGAAGGCTTGAGCATCGGGGAGCCAGTGGTGTAAATCCCAGTGTGAGGGCAGGAGAAGATGAGATGTTCTGGCTCAAGCAGTGAGGCAGGAGAAAAAGGGGTGAGCTTCTCCTCTCTCCATCTTTTGTTCTATTCTGGCCCTCAGTGGGTTGGATAATGCCACCCGCACAGGGGAGAGCAGTCTATTCTACTAAGCCCACCAATCCAAACGCTAATTCCATCAGAAACACCATCATAGACACCCCTAGAAACAATGTTTAATCAGGTACCCCATGACTAGTCAAACTGATGTGTACAATAGTCATCACAGGGTCTCATGAAACTGCGGTGAAGATGTCAGCCAGGGCCGTGCTCAGCTGGCCAGGGCTAAAGGCTCCCCTTCCATGGGGCTCACTCACATGGCTGGCACATTCGTGCTGCTGTGGGCAGGAAGCGCCACTTCCTCGCTGGGGACCCCTCTCTGGGGCTGCTGGAGCATCTCTACGACACAGCCGCTGCTTCTTCCTGAGTGAGTGGTTCAGAGAGATCAGAGCAGAAACTCCAATGTCTTTCATGACTTGTGTTCGGAAGTCAGCCCCATTTCCACAACATCCTAGTGGTCACACAGGGGAGTCTCGTTCAGTATGGGGGAAGACGATGCGAGAGGCAGGGATCGTCGGGGACCATCTTGGATATTGGCTACCATAGAACCCAACGGGAAATGAGTTAAGCCCATGAGACTCTCGACTTAGAGGGCTTGGTTTGGCCAGTTGGTAGGTAGGCATGTGGGTAGAGGCTCAGCTTCCTCATCTGTAAGTGGAACTCTAGTTTCTGCCTGGTTTGCCATAATGGCTTGTGATGAGGACCAAACTGCAAAGAACAATACAGATGTTGGTGATGGTGATTGTTGCTATGCCACCTGTGTTAAAACAAAAGCAAGCAAGATAGAGAACCCTAAAGCCCTGTTTACTGATGGCTGTTCAGCCAAACCCAGGTACCTGGGCCTCCGGCCCCGGGGTGGGAAGGGCTGGAGGGGGCAGCTGCAGTGTGGTGGGTGCCAGTTTGCACTCTAGAGTGAGGTTTTCTGGGCTCAAAGCTCAGCTCCTCTTGCTCACCAATGGGCCAGGAACTGAATCCCTGTGTGCTTTGTTTCCTCCCCTATTCCCTTAGGAAGGACCGAAAGTACCCATTTTGCATGGGTTTTGTGAAAATTAAATTAGCGAATTCAGGCGAAGCATTTAGAACACCACCTTCTGACATTAGGTCCTGCTTGATACAAGTACTGGTTTTGGCTATTTTATCATGCATTACATGATAAAATCAATCAATGCCATTATAATATCATATCAACCCATTGATTATATATTTGCCTTTGTTTCCAGACTAGAGATGGCCAACCTATATTCTGCCCTCTGATCCTGATTGCTCCAGTGGCTTTCTCTGTCCTTTAGTTGTGCTGGTAATCCAGCTGGATGATCTGGGATAAGATTCTAATCTCTTCTTAAAGAGGAGAAGGCCTTCATTATACTTATTAATATGGGCCCCACCTCCAAGCTTCCCCAGATGTGGGGTGTTGTTAACGCTGCTCTCAGGTGTGTTGCTCACCCCAGTGGGGTCCTTTATTACACAAGCACACGGGGTAGGGCAGGGGCTGCATGCTATTAAGTTGCTTTTGCAAACCATAGTGACCGATCATATAATGGCATAAAGATACGCCTTACCTCGAAGGAGGCAGTGTGCTAGACATCACATGGAAAGGGTTGCGAACAACCGGGGAGAGAGTGCCTTGGGAAAGGAATGTTCCAGAGAGGGAGGGTCTGGCATTGCAGAGATGTACCCCATGTTAATAAGGTTGAGCGTACAAAACTCTGAGCTTACAAACGGTAACCAGGATGGTGTGTAACTTCTGTTATAAAATGAATCTTTGCAAATAATTTACAGTTTCTGTAAATACCCAGCTGTCTAGTTTGTTTAAAAGTTTTTTTTCTTTTCTTTCTTTTTTTTAAGGATTTGAGTCACATCTTTCTGGAGAATATCCATCATCTAGAAGCGCTTTCCCAAAACGTGTTCTTGAAACACTAAATCATGGGGTGTTATTGGATGTTATGTTAAAAAAGTTCTCAGTGGTCAATCCAGGTTTCCTGGTCAATCCAGGAAACACTGGATTAAACACAGTTAAATAGGTTTCCTTCTTGCAGGACTTCTCAGAGCCTTTAATATACTAACATGTCTTCTAAATTTCTGTGAGGGTGCTGAAATCTGTAGTTTTTCCCACACTTAATTGTTTATCAGCCCTTTTTATGGAGGGAAATACATTTCAGAAGAATGCAGTAGAATACAGAAAAAGGAAAACATAGACCAAATAATTGGAAACCTACTGTTTTATCTGCCTGGCACACTCACTTATTTTGGGTAACACTGAATCCCTCTTCTAAAGACTGCTCCCAGTACCATTTGTCTGATCCCCAAAGGAGCTGGTGTTTTCTTATGTGTCTTACCCTTTGGCCACAAATCCTACAGCTTGGAGCTGTAGGAGTGAGCTCTAGGCCCAGGCTAGGCCACTAAGCCTCTTCCATGGAATTTTTAGATTTGAGACCAAATAATTCCTTCTCAGGTGGTTGAAGCTTTAAGACATAAAATGTAAAGAGCTCTTAGTTGGTATGCGTGCTACCATCTGGAGAAAGTCATTCTGCAGTGAGGTTTAATAGTACCAATAGGCAGAGAGAAAACCATGTGGAGAATGGGAGAATGACTTCCCGGTTCTATTTGTTCTGGACTTCTCATTCCATTCCATTTCTCTGCATTTGGGTGATCTATGTCAGTACTACCCTCAAAGTGTAATCAAAGTGTGGTTTGTGGGCCAGTGTTGTTTCCCAAACTATGTTTCCCAAACTAACATGACGTAAATTCAGACATTCAGAAACTGAGCATTTAGGAACTTCCGTAGTAATTGACACTACTGAGACACCAAATGGTATTTCATTTTTGTAGTAATTTACATTTATTTAATTTACTTAAGCATTGATCTACAATGGATTTTGACAACAACAACAATAATAAACCTGGTCCTTCAGCACAGATGATTTGAAAAATAACTGTTTTATCAGATGTTCCAGCAGGGCTGTTGAATACGGTTGTGTAGGCAGTGAACTGTACAACCCTAGGAAGTGCCATTCACACAGATGATGTGAATGATTCCCCATGGCCTGAGTTGTGCAGTGCACAACATACCCAACAGCCCTTTGACCCCAGTATCCTTCCAGCAAAGTCCTTTTTGTTTTGTTTAAATTAGCCAGAGTATTTTTATTGTTGTTGTTGCTTTCAACCTAAGGAAATTTAAATAGCATTATCTTCTGTCCCCAGGGGCCTCTTTCAATTGTCTACTATATATAAGGTACCTGGTTCTGGAGTCTGACTTTCCCACAGTATGATTCATCCATTTTGCTGTCTTGCTGGTTCTCATGGAAGGAAGCAGCTTGCTACACACTGCTGGGGACAATGCCAAATGTTCTTCTCCACCAAACCTGGGAGCATTTAAAGGTTCCCTTTCCTTCCATGTGTGAGCCCTGGTGTAAGAAGAGCTTACAGTTAGCGGACTGGGTGAAGGTAGGCCAGCTTGGTGTTCTGAACGCTGTCAGCGGGCCTGTAATATGGTGTCTCTAGAATACTTTAGTAATGTTTATCAAAACCTTAAAAAAATGCTCTTTGCCCTTCTAAGAATTACATCTAAGATTTTCTCTTAAGCGTCCAAAAGGCCATCAACTATTTATCCCCAAAGATGGCCACTGCATTTATAATTGTGAAAACAGAAATTAAGAATAACTTGAATATCCACTATATAAGAATTCTTAGGTAGATAATAAAACACGAAGTAAAAGATAAAATAATCTGAATAAATTAAAATTATGTTTATAGTCTGTTAATGATATGGAAATTAATAATATGGAAAGTAATAATATGGAAGTTATACACTATTAGGCTAAAAATCCAAGTACAGTAGAATATACATGCAAGGGAAAAATACTAAAAGATGATGAGAGAACTAGGCTAAAATGTTAATCATGAATGTGTCTAAAGAGTGAAATTTTACATGATTAACACAAAAATATTTTTCTAAAATTTCTAAGGTCTTTGTCAAGAGTACATATTACTTTGATGATCGGGGGAAATGAAGTTAAATATTTAAAAGGAAAAAAAAAAAACAAAGGCAGGGCAGCTGTCTGTTTCAGGTTGAACCCCAAGCCCAGCCTGTGGGAATGCTACAGACTTCCATCTTTGATGAGCAGCTTGCCTTCCTCGGCTCCCAGAGATCGTCTGAGCTGGAGGATCCTACAACTGGCACGCATAGTCTAGCTCAGAGTGGACCCTCAAATGTAGTGCATGCTTATGTCTAGCAATTTCTGTTGGAATGGGTTGCATTTCCGGATCTTTGGTTCCAGGAGTTCTGGAAGGCCTCTCTATTCCTGATCTTCTCCTGTCTGGGGAGGTGCTCATGACAGCAAGGAATAGGGCAAAGAGGCTGAGAAGAAGTAAAGGATACACATTCCCTTGACCCAGCAATGCTGCTCCCAGGTGCACAGTCCAGGCAAACCCATACATAAGCATGAATACTCATTCTGCTCCTGTTTGCAACAGTGAAAAAACTGGAACACTGGGAAAAAAGTGGAAAACCTTCCTGTCTATCAAAGGATACATAAATTGTAATATTTTCCTACAGTGAGACACTACACAGCATCCAAATAAATGAATTAACATGAACATAGATGAATCCCAAATCAGTGGTGTTAGCAAAGAACAAAGCAAGCAGCTGTTTGATTTCATCTATATTAATATGTATTTAAAATCATATTCCATATATTACTTATCTATTTAGTTCTCATTTTATATAAAATTGTTATTATAATCTATTAACATTATATCGGCTTTATTAAGTTTACAGTATGATTCCAGTACGATTAAGTTAAAAATATGTGAAAATACCACTGACTATTTGTGGATGTCTCCATGTGGTAAAGGTAAAAAGTCATGCATGTGAATAACAAACATCAAATTCTGAAGAGTGTTTTCCCTTGGGATCAGAGGAAGGGAAAAGAAACCAGGGAGTGCTACATGGAGGCTTCAAAGCTATTTGTGAATTTTTGCCCTAAAAATATATATATACCTGAGGGGTGCTTGGATGGCTCAGTTGGTTAAGCTCTGTCTTCTGCTTGGGTCATGATCCCGGGGTCCTGATCAGGTTCCCTTCTCCTGGGGAACCTGCTTCTCCCTCTTCTTCTGCCTGCTGCTCCCTCTGCTTGTGCTCTCTCTGTGTCAAATAAATAAATAAAATCTTTAAAAAAAATACATCTGAAGCAAATATGGAAAAGAATGTTAGGATTTGACAAAGCCTGGTGGTGGGCACAAATTATATTTTTCTCTATACTCTTTTGCCTTTCGGGACTATTTCATTAAAAAAAAAAATTACCAAATAGAAAGTAGGGCACCAAGGCAGGATGCTCTGAGAGCGAGACAGGTGAGGTAAGCTTGGAAAGGCGGGCTGGCGAGCCCTGGGAGGCGATGTGGTCACACCGGCTGCACTGGAAGGCCCCGGATGCCGTCCTGCGGCGTGCACACTCCCTGCCCCGCCCACCCACGCGGGCGTGCTTCTCCGTGCTTCTTTCCACTTCTTGTTTCCAAGTCCTATCTGGCGGCTCCTCGGAGGGGCCGTGCTGCCTGCTGGGAACTGCAGTTCTCAGGAACAAGATTCAGCTCCTGACTACCTTTGCTTGGTACTTCCCGCCTCCCCTAGCACCCCCCGACCCCCCCCACCCCCCCGCCCCCGGTGCATCTCCTTGGGTGGCTCTAGCCTACGTACCCCTGGGTCTTGTGCAAGAACAGTGCAAGTTCATGTCCACCTCCTGCCAAGGGGTGGAGGAATCTCGGAGGCCTGGACATCCTGATTATTTTATCTTTCTTAGGCTTTCCCAGTGTTCGCGTCTCCAGTGTCCTGCTTTCACATACTCACTCATCTGTCTGTCTCATCTTCCTTATACCTCACAGACCTGAGTTCCGTCCAGCTCAGTGCCAACATTCCAAGAAAATCCAGACTGGGCCTTCTCACCAGGGCTCCTGTCAGGTCTTGGGATCAGGGGAACTGCTCTGGGATCCCAGCTCAGCTGGCCAGGAGCCAGATGCCTTTAGGCAAACCGTGTCACCTCTCTGAACCTCCCTTTCTTCCTCTGGTAAGTGGGGCAGGGATGCCTGCCTCCCAGGGTGGGTATGATGTCACAATTGCATAATGTCTCGCTTGTCAAGGTTCCAAGCACAGTGTCTGCACAAGACACAGCATACTAGCTCTTCCTAGGGTCAAAGTCAGCAATTAACGTTGGCGAGCCTTTCAGGGTTAGATCATTTCTTTCTTCCCACCAAGCTCCTTCCTCTCTTCCTCCCTCTGTTCCTCTCTTATTCCAAACTCCATTCCCCCAGGTTATCTCTGGATGCTCAGGCTCAGACAGAACAGCCTAAGCCCCAGCCTCTAGCTGTGGACAAGACTTTCCAACAGTGGCTCTCAATCTGGAAGAAACTTAGAACCCTCTAGGGAGCTAAACAAAGCAAAACAAAACAAAACCCCAAAAAACCCAAGTCCCAAGCAAGCCCCCTTGCCCCAAGCTGCAGCCCACCCTCACTGAATGTGATTCAGTTGGTGTGGGGCTGGGAGATAGACACTGTATAGTCTTTATCTCACCATGCCCACTCTAGGCAGTTAGTTGACCCTAAAGTCTGATCTCTATCAGCGACTCAACCTTCTCTTGGGCTCCTTCCCTCCTTGGGATGCTTCCCTGTCATCATAACAGTGGAAAGAAATGACCATCTCTTCATTTTTTCCATTTCCCAAATGCTTTCCTGGAAAACATCTAATAATTTACAGGTCCTTCACATAGTCCTTCCTTAACTTCTACACTGGATGACTGGTGTGGTAGATGGACCAGAAATCATGCCCAAGCTGCCCTGAAGAGCAAACTGAGATTTCCTCTGAGACCCTATGTGTACTTCTGTTCTGCCTGTCCTGGGAGCCGGTTACAGGTCTGCCTATAAGGCTCACTTTTCCTTTGCTGCAGACCTGAAATAAACAGCTCACATCAGTGCCAGCCAAGGAAAGCTGGCAGCGAAGAATCTGTATTCAGGGAATGTTTCTACTTAATTTTGGTTCATGGACTCCTGAGATGCTGATGGCATTTGCTAAGGTGCTTACGATGTGTTGGGCGCTCTGCTACATTCAGGATCACATTATTTCCATACAACTCCACAAAGCAAGTGCTGTCATTCTCTTACAGATGAGCAAACAGGCTTAGGAAAGTTAAGTATCTCTCTCCCTCCCCGAAATGAATCTAAAATTTGAACTCAGGATGTCCAACTCCAGAGCCTGCATCCTGATTTTCACCCTTTCCTGCTGTTCATTTTCCATCCCTGATCTACTTCTGCCTGCTGCCTTTCTGAGCACAGAGCCAGGGCGGCCTGGGGGTGAGAATAAGCTACCATCTCCGGGCTGCTCTTCCAGCTCCCCTGATGTTCTATAGCCAATGATCATGGGCCTCGTTTCACAGAAGGAAGCACATATGGGCTGTGACATCTCTAAGGCGACAGCTCAAATGACAGGAAGAAATGGGAGTGGGAATAGTGAATTCCCAAACCCAGACCTCTAGGTCAGCCCAGGAACCTCGGGGACTTTTGGGGTTTTATAAATGCCTCTTTTCATTTCTCCAAGCCTAACACCATTTAATTTTGCAAATACACCTGGGGCATGTGGTCGAAGAGCAATATAAACAAGAGATCTGGAGAAAATCTGCCTCCTATTTTGTAAAGGAGAGTTGTTAGTGAAGTAGATGCCACTCGTGTTAGACGATTATCTCACAGGGATTCCTACAAAGTCTGACCATCGTCATCATCGGCCTGGGCTCCGCTTGGAGCTTCCTGGGGTCATCTAAATGAAGAGTTACAACGTCGAATTTGAACGATAAAACGTGTTTGCAGTTCAGTTCCTTTGTGAGAGAGAGAGAGAGAGAGAGAGAGAGAGAGTGTGTGTGTGTGTGTGTTATAGCCTGTCAAGCTTCATTAGGGGAAAAAAAGGAGTTGATTACACTTTAAATATGACATGTTTGCTGGTTCTTAACAGGCACAAAACTAGCAAAATGACTAAAAACATGGCATAAAACCGGAACAATACAAGCATAACACTTGCCCTTTCATTTCTCTGTCTTAAAAACATTTAAAAGGCCAACCTAATTAGCTAAATTGTTTTCTTTTGCTATGGGCAGATGGTTTCCTTTCTCATATCCTAGAGAAGGATTAATTACCTAATGAGATTTACAGGTAGACTGGGATAAAATGTTTCTACTGTCTGCATCCTAGGAATGAAAGAATACCCACAGGTAGTTTATGAGGTGTGCTGGCTTCAATTGTGTGTCCCCCAAATTCATGTCCTCCTGGAATTTGGGAAAGTGACCTTATTTGAAAATCAAGTCTTGGCCGATGTAGTTAGTTAAGGTGAGGTCACACTGGATGAGGGAGGGATTTGGATCCAATGGCTGCCGTCCTTATGAGAAGGCCATGTGAAGGACACACAGAGAGGAGGAGATGGCACATGATTGGGGGGGGGTGCAGCTGGGAGCCAGGGAGCAGGGACGCAGCAACCTGGGAAGCTGGGGGAGACAAGAGTCCTCTGCTAGAGCCTTCGGGCAGCGTGGTCTTGCGGACACCTTGCTCTCAGACTTCTAGCCCATGAGAGAATCACCGTGAGAGCATACATTTGTTGATTGAGGCCACACAGTCTATGGTACTTTCTTACAGCAGCCCTACAAAAGTGATAAGGGAATTCGGGGTGGAATTTGGACCGACACTCATTCTACCTTCTTGGGAGACCCTTGGGTTCAGGACTAGATGTGGGTGGAGCATGCATGTCACCCAGTGGCGAGAAAAAGGGACCCAGACACAACATGCCAGCTCCTGGGAGTCAGGAATGGAATTGGCAACATCCATGAAGGCTTTTCTCCCATTACCTGATTACCATGTTAACTGATAACTCTAGACCAAAAACAAACAAACAAACAAACAAACCACTTTAATGTGGGAAAAATGAGGCTCTTCCTAGAGAATGGAGTTGACCGAATCCAAGAGTATCAGGAGGTTGGCTTTGGGCACGGACAAGGATTTATTGAGTGGCAAGGAAGGACACCTGACCACTTTTCACCTGGGCACACAATAAGCACTTGGGAGCTCTAAAATCCTGGTCCCTGGGTCCCACCCCCGAGATTCTAATTTAAGCAGTCTGGGGTATTGTCAGGTATCAGGATTTTGGAAAGCTTCCCTGGGTGATTCTGATGTGCAGTTAGGGTTGAGAAGCACTAGTAGAAGTCCCTGAGGATTCCTGATGATTGGTGTACTGTATGATTACTATAAATTAAGGAAAATTAGTAAAAATATTAAAATATATATTAAAGAGAGAAAAGAAGTTAAACAAAAAGGGGACATCCAGGGGTGCCTGGGTGGCTCAGTCAGGTAAGCGTGTACCTTCAGCTCAGGTCATGATCTCAAGGTCCAGGGATCGAGCCCCGCATCAGGCTCCCTGCTCAGCAGAGAGTCTGCTTCTCCCTCTCCCTCTTCTCCTCCCCCCACAGCATGTGTGCTCTCTCTGTCTCTTAAATAAGTAAATTAATAAATCTTTAGGGGAAAAAAAGGTGACATCTATGATGTACTCAAACTCTCTAGTAAGGTCTGCAAATATTCAGACAATGTGAGAGCTGTCTTGGAAAGAATGGTTCCACAAATGCAGCTCTGAGGTCAGAAGAATGAGTTTGAATCATTTTGTTTGTTGGAGCCCTCAGCATCGTGCCTGGCACAAAGAAGCCTTCAAGAAACACTGGCCAATGGTGTCTCTTTAGGAAAAAGAGAAAGCCATGGTTTAGATTTCCCTTGGCAACTCCTTTTCTTCTCCAAAGAAATCTGGATCATCTCACTTATCCCCCAAAGCCTTCTTAATTCATAAGAAGGCCAACCCAATCCTTTAAATTAAAAAGTTAATTACCGTTTATTGACGTTCCCATATTCATTTTAGATGGGTTAACTGATGATTCAGGAGAGTTGGGTGCTTTTACGTGGTATGTGATCACTTCATAAACACTGACTCATCTGTACGTGTTGTATACGAGGCCCATTTTTAAGGGACTTTAAGGTTTCACACTAATTAATTCTAGGAGGCTGTTGTTGGATGACTTTGAATGACATACTGTTGATCATCTTTGTGATTTACTTGCTGCCAACTTCTCAATCAGAAGCACAACCTCCAATTATTCTATTGTTATTATAAGAAAATATAACCCACTTATAATATGATTTTCAGAAATATACCTTGGGAGAGGGCAGGACTTGCCCATTCTCACATGAACCAATAGAGGATAAGTGTATGGTTTGAGGGAGGGATGAGTGTGGGGTAGAAATCCTAGGATAGGAAACCCCGTCCTAGAGGGGGTGGGTTTTGAGCCTAACTTTCATGGCCTAGCGTTACTGTTATCATTTCTTTTTTTGTTTGTTTTGAATATGTATATGTGATTATACAGTTACTTGTCAAGGACCAGACAAAGGAAGATAATTAGGTTTAAACTTCTTTGCCAAAACTGATAGATCAATTGGTGATGACTTCTTAGGCTCCTGGGTTGAAAGGTGCTCTGAAATCAAATCTACGTTGAGAGGGAAAGAGTAGCAAGATTGATTAGTAATGTCTTGGAGCACATGCGGGGAGGGAATGGAAGCATGAATGCTAAGCATTTGCTAAGATCATCTTAGACCCTTTAATTTTTTTTTTCAAAAAAATGTTTTTATTTACTTATAGTTGACACACAATGTTACCTTAGCTTCAGGTGTAACATAGCAATTCAATGTCTCTATACATTATACTACGCTCACCACAAGTATGGCTATCATCTGTCACCACACAGTGCTGTACAATATCATTGACTCTGTTCCCTATGCTCTGCCTTTCATTGTTGTGATTTATTCATTCCATAATTGGAAGCCTGGACCTCCCCCTCTCCCCTTCACCCATTTTGCTCTTTCCCCACTCTCCTCCCCTTTGACAACCATCAGTTTGTTCTCTGTATTTATGGGTCTATTTCTGGTTTTTGTTTGCTTCCTTGTTTGTTTGGTTTCTCAGATTCCACATGTGAGCATATGAGTGAAACCATATGGTTTTTGTTACACCATTTTTTAAAGAGGTTTTTTGTTTGTTTGTTTGTTTGTTTTTAAAGATTTTATTTATCTATTATTTGAGAGCGAGAAAGAGAGCATGAGAGGAGAGAAGTCAACGGGAGAAGCAGACTCCCTGTCAAGCAGGGAGCCCGATGTGGGACTCGATCCCAGGACTCCAGGATCATGACCTGAGCCGAAGGCAGTCGCCCAACCAACTGAGCCACCCAGGCGCCCCACACCATTTTTTGACAGACAAGTACTCTAGGTTAGCCAGTGGGCTTATGCTAATCATAGGAAGTGTTGCTCCTTTTCTAAACAGCTATATGCCCATGTTGGAAATTAAGTGTGTGGTACAGAGCCTGGCGACCTTTGGCTAGGAGTCCTAGTTGAGAAGTTCCCTAACCAAGTGAAGCAGTTGGTTTGACTAAGGTCTGCACAATCCTTTCCAACTACGGCTGAATGATAGCTCTCCACTACCAATTATTTTTTTTTCATTAATAGTGAAGAACTTTGTTATTTGTGAGGTCTTATAGTGCAAGAGGCCACACTCTCTTTCAAAGAGTAATGGTCAGGGTCCAACCTTCATGGTCAGGCTTGTGTCCCACATTCCTCTAGACTGTTGTACATGACATTATTTTTCTACTTCTTACTTTCCACCATTCAGCAGTGTGATGCTGACAGATTGGATGCATTGTATGGGAGAAGATGACCATTCTGACCAGGGAACTGGGGACGACGGAGTTGCCATTTTGAGATGAGGTTGACTGTATGAGGAGCAGATCTGAGGGACTGATCCTGAGCTCAGTTTCAGATGCCTACTAACGATCCAAGTGGGAGATGTCAGCAGCAATTGGATTGATGTGTCTGGAAGTCAGAGGAGGAATACAGACCACAGATATAAATGTGGGAGTCATAAGCTTATGGACAGAATTTAAGTGTGGAAATGAATGAGATCACCAGGATAATAAGTGTAGATAGAGAAGGGATTCAAAGGCCAAGCTTTGGGGCAACTTCAAGACAAAGAAGCCCAGAAAGGATAGGATAGGGGAGGATCCAGTAAGGATTGAGAAAGAGCAGGGTGTAAGGTAAGAGGAAAGCCAGCAGAGTGCCCTGGTAGCCAAGTAAAGAGCATGCTTTGAGGAGAAGTCATTGACTAAGTCATTGCTGCTTTAAGGTCAAGCAAGGTAGAGACTGGAGAACCGGCTACTGGGTGGGGCCATGTGGAGATCATTGTTTTGGTGGAGTTCTGGGGGTGAAGGTACAGGTGAAGTGTGCTTACTAGAGAATGGGAGGATGGGAAGTGGAAGGGTCAAGCCTAAACAATGTTTTTAGGAGTTTTGTCATACAGAGAAAGAAGGGACATGGTAGCTGGAGAAAAAAATGAGGCTGAGGGCACCTTTTATTTTTAGGATGGAAGAAGTAATCGCAGGTTTGTGTGCTAGTGTCAAAGGCTCCATAAAGAGAAAATGTTGATGATGCGGGCAAGAGAAATAGCATTTCTAGAGCCATGTTCTCGGGTAGGTGAGAGGGAATGGGGCTTTAGAGTAGGTGTGGAGGGGCTGGTTTGTGCCTGGAGAGGACACTTCTTCTGTAAGACGGGAAGATACGAGTAAGCACGATGATGTGATGGGAAGTGCTTTTGGAAAATCTCAGCTGCTTAAAGACCTTTCGGTGACTCCCTATTGTGCCCTACATTATAGAGTCCATTAAGCTCAGCCTAGGATACAAGGACTTAAAAGATAAACACTTGGCCCCGGGTTATATATCCTTCCTCATCCATGCTGATCCTTCTCAATCCTCCTCCCCAGTCTGTGTTTACACACATGGTTCTCTCTGCCTGGAGTGCTCTTCAAGACCCAGTTCAAACGTCACTCCTGTGTCTCTCTGGGTTCCCACATTCCTCAGCTCAAACCCACATCACAGCCTTTCATCACATTGTAATTTTTTGTTTACTCATCTGTCTTCCCTCAAAGCTGTGAGCTCTTTGATGGTAGATGCTTTGTCTTCTTATTCGGCTTCCCCAGGACAGTGTCTCACACAGAGGAGGAAATAAAAGTTGGGGACTCAGGAGATGTTTCTGTGCATACTTTTATGTACACATTTTGTTGAACTATATAACATGTATACGCACACACAAATCGTACGTGTATCAGCTCTATGTGTTTTCAAAGCGAACACTCCTGTGTCTATAAACAGTATCTTACCCACACGCCTGACACTCCCCTCTAACCCCCTGAAGTTGTTACTGCAACCTAATGGTGGTCTTGACTTCTAACATCATGCATTAGTTTTGCCTGTTTTTTAAAAACTGGGTAAACATCCTTTTTTATTAACATATAATGTATTATTTGTTTCAGGGGTACAGGTCTGTGAATCATCAGTCTTACACAATTCACAGCACCCTCCATAGCACATACCCCAATGTCCATCACCCAGCCATGCCATCTCTCCCACCCTCTCCCCTCCAGAAACCCCTCAGTTTGTTTCCCGAGATAAGATCTCTTATGGTTTGTCTCCTTCTCTGGTTTCGTTTTGTTTCATTTTTCCCTCCCTTCTCCTATGATTCTCTGTCCTGTTTCTCAAATTCCTCATTATCAGTGAGATCATATGATAATTGTCTTTCTCTGATTGACTTATTTCACTTAGCATAATACCCTCTAGTTCTATCCACATCATTGCAAATGGCAAGACTTTATGGATTTTTTGATGACTGCGTAATATTCCATTGTATGTATGTACCACATCTTCTTATCCATTCCCTCTGTTGATGGACATCTAATTTTTTGCCTGGCTTTGAGCTTTACATAAATGGAAAAAAACAGTAGGGGCTCCTTCATGTCTGACTTCTCTGGCTCATATTGTTTTTCTGTGTCCCCTTCCCTTTGTTAGTGTGTAGTACGGGTCTGCTCATTGCCTTTGCTGTGTAGTATTGGATTGTGTGAAGACACCACAATTATTTACCCATTCTTTTTTTTTGTTATATTTTAAAAAAGATTTTATTTATTTATTTGACAGAGAGAGAGAGAGCACAAGTAGGGGGAGAAGCAGGCAGAGGGGGAGAAGCAGGCAGAGGGAGAGGGAGAAGCAGGCTCCCCACTAAGTAGGAAGTCAGATATGGGGCTCGACTCCAGGACTGTGGGATCATGGCCTGAGCTGAAGGCAGACACTTAATGACTGAGCCACCCAGTGCCCCTATTTACTCATTCTATTGCAGCTTGACATTTAGTTTGTTTTTGGCTTCCAACTCTTACAATTAGCCCTGTAATACATGTCCTTGCACACACAGTTGCACGTGTGTACACTTTCCTGCTGAGTGTGTAACCAAGAGTGGGATGCTGGGTCATACATTACAGTGCTGCATATAATTTGATCTTGTTATTGGTACCCAACCAGCCCAGGAGTGTAAGTCTAGATACTAGGGCCACACTCTCCAAGTCTCCAAGCTCCAGGACCTCTGAGATGATCTGTCCAGCCTCTCCATTTTCATACAAGAAGCCTGGCACTCAGGCTGGGGAATCCACTGGTGCAAAGTCACATGGCAGGCAAGTGGGGGTTTGCTCCAGGTCTGCTCATTTCCGGGCTCACATGGGCCAAATACCTCTCAGTATTCACAGAAGGAAACTGTCCTCTTTGACCTAGGAAGGATCACATGCCATTTCGGTTTGTAGAACGAGCGCTGTTGCTTATGAAGGATGCGCGAACCGCTGCACGGTGTGGGACGCGTATCCAGGTGTCATGTGCCCACCTTATATATTACTTCTAGTCTTTAGAGCAATGCTCCAAGGCAGGCAGTACCAACTCTTTATTTTTCAGATGGGAAAACACGCTCAGAGAGTATGAGTAACCTGCACAGGTTTCCACAGGAGGGGAGAGAGCCGGGATTTGAACTGTGCTTGTAATCACTTGGGAGACAGGCGTGAACTCCCTATGAAGTTATCGCTGATCTGCGACAGGTGCACCTCTCTTTCCCTCATGCCCTCAGGCTCCTCCCAAGTATAATAGAGAGAGAGTCCAGTTTTCCATCACAGACCATGTGACTAAAAGAAGGCAATTCAACAGCGCAAGCACTTCAAGCACGGGCGACCTTCCCTGAGAGGACCAGTACAGAGCAGGACTGCTCCAAGCCATCCCAGTGGTACAAACTTGTGTTCACAAGTCACGGAAGGGGTGAACACTTGCTCCTCAGGCTCCCCCCAGAAGTCTCTAGGACAGGGACACTTGATGCTCAGAGACGAATTGTATCCATTTCCAGGGAGCTAGGACCTGGGCTTCATTATTCTGAAAATCTTTATAGATAAGCACCTCCTGTCCCAGTCTCATGTCCTGTATGATATCTCAGAAAAGATATTGGAAGATAAATGATCATCATTCACACGCATTATGTACTTATATTGCATCAAGTGTGACTAGCTGCCCTTACAGGATTGACCTCGTTCAGTCTTCCCAACAACATTCGGAAGGAAGTTATTATTACTATCCCTATTTTAACTATCTATCTATCTATCTATCTATCTATTATCCCTGTTTTATAGATGAGGGATTGGATGCCTCAAGAGATGAGATAACTTGCCCAAAGGCGCCTAGTAAGAGAATGAGCTGAGGCTTCACCTGGGGCCAGCTCAGGGGCTATGCCCTAGCCTTGTTCACGGCCGTGATGTGCATGCATACAAGAAGTGTGTGTTTACTGCCTGATACCTCCCCTTGATTAAGGATTAAAAAAAAAAATCGTTCATTTGGGAGTGCTCACAGTTTGTCACAACCACCGCAAGCTGATGAAGTGAATCCTGCATTCTTGAGGACAATTTTCCCCTACCCTCCACCTTGGAAAGAGGAGGGATTTTTTTCCCTTACTGAAAACTGTTGAAATGATCTGATTGAAAAAGAGGTGAGTGGAGAGGGAAAGAATAGTGGAGAGTGGGGGTGTCGGAGGGTACTGGGCATGGCAGAGTGAATGGTACAACACAGCTGTTGGGTTTGCCTTAGCTTCTACCTGGCTTCCCTCATCTTCTTTGACAGATGCGTCCTCCTTCAGGTTCTCCTCTGCCGTTGGTAGGGTTTCCTGAAAGCACATGGGGAGAGTTGGTGAGTCTGTGGACTGTTACTCTTAGGATTTTTTAAATTAAAATATTTTTTAAAAGATTTTTATTTATTTATTTGACAGAGAGAGATCACAAGTAGACAGAGAGGCAGGCAGAGAGAGGGAAGAAAGCAGGCTCCCCGCTGAGCAGAGAGCCCGATGCGGGACGCGATCCCAGGACCCTGAGATCATGACCCGAGCCAAAGGCAGTGGCTTAACCCACTGAGCCACCCAGGTGCCTCTAAATTAAAATATTTTTAATATTTTATTTTTGTTTTTTATTTTTTAACTTAATTTTGATTTAATTTAATTCAATTTTAATATGTATTCTCAATATTTTAATTAAAATATTGAGAGAGAGAGCTTAGAGAGCGAGCGAGCACAAACGGAGGTAAGGGGTAGAGGGAGAAGCAGACTCCCTGCTGAGCAGGGAGCCCAGGGCGGGACTCGATCGTAGGACCCTGGGATCATGGCCTGAGCCAAAGGCAAACGCTTGACCAACTAAACCTTACTTTTAGGATTTTTGAAAAACATTGCACCAATTTGCACTACTTTGAAATTAGTCGTGCTGTTAGGGCTTAGCTCTTGATTTTCCTGTATTGTTATTATTTTATAAAAAGAACACTTAAAATTTTTAGTGTTTGTCTCCTCCACTTTGCAGATGGAAACTCTATGTATCACCAAGTGATCTGTCTCTGTGGGAATACTGATTACCTGCTCACTCCAGTCTCTTTTGACTTTGCATTAGCTAAAGAGCCCTTGCTAGAGACACAGTATTAACAGGTGACTCTCTGGGCCATATGCCGAAAAAGACAGATGTTTTACTTAAGTTCATTGAAAGGGAAATGTGAAAGGCACCTAAAAGTCTGCTGGCTTATCTCTCTTCTTCCCAAACTCCTTCTGGCTGAATGATCTTGTGTCTGTGTGGAGAGGGGAAAGAGAGAGAGAGAAACAAGAAGAGGAGGAGGAGGGGGATGGAGAAACTTGGACTTTCTAGTGGTTCTTTTTTAAAGAAGATTTTATTTATTTATTAATTTTACAGAGAGAGAGAGAGAGAAAGAGAGAGAGCGAGCATGTGAGCAGGGGGAGGAGCAGAGAGGGAGGGAGAAAGAGAATTTCAAGCAGACTTCATGCCAAGGGCAGGGGACAACCCTAAGACCCTGAGATCGTGACCTAAGCCAAATCAAGAGTTGGATGTTTATCTGACTGAGCCACCAAGGCAGCCCTGTGCTGGGACTTTCTGTTCCAAGGTGGGCTATCCCACCAACCAAGAACTTCCAGTTTTTAAAAACTGCCTCTGATTCTTGCCAATACCTGCAATGTTAGAGGTGGGAAAATTAAAATCCATTGGTAGGAAAAACGCTGACTACACCATTTTCCAAAACCACGTTCAAAGAGAATAAGCCTGGGAACAAACACTTGACTTTTTTTTTCTTTTTCTTTTTTGGTTTGGATTCATTGTTTTGTGCTTCTTTTCCCTCTAAAATGCCTCACTTTACCACAAGGGACATGAATATCAATCGTCTTGGTAATGGAGTAACTTCAGATGGCAACTAAGAGCCAGCTCTCTAATTAGCCACGTGACCTGGCGTATGTTACTTAACCTGTCTGTATCTTGGTTTCCACCCATGTCAGAGCTATTTGTACGCTGCCAAGAATGATTCAGATCCAAGAGATGAATGCTGTCAGGGGTTGGTGTGTGCTGGGAGGAGACCAGCTGTCGCAACATCACGGATTATCGCCCTACCTACAGCGAGCGATCCTAGAGAAATTTTGCAACAGAGATTTTCAGATGAGAAACTATTCTCCATTTCCCCTAGTGTACAGAGGAGATATTAACAGTTTCAGTTACTGTTCTGATTAAGATCTAAATGGTATTGCTATCATAGAAGTGTCCGTATTTCTTTACTCTGTTCAACAAGAGATGGAGAATAACACCACTTTGGGATGTATTTTAATTTTCTTTTGTGTTCAGGCTTTCTACAGAAGTTACCCGGAACAAATTAATTAAGCTGGAAGAACTTTTATGAGCCTAATTAGATGGAACTCATCTTCAAATACCTGAGGACCATCCAGAGCTGGGTGGGACTGATCCTTTGAAGTAGGAATTACTACATGGCGAAAGCTGTGTTCGGTTGTTGCCCTCAAGTGTGCTCACAATCTAGGGCTGGGCCAGGGGGCCGTGATCTTGCCCTCAAGCTTATTTGAAGTGCACCCATGCAAAGAAGGTGCCCCAAAAGCGACCATGGGGTGACTTCACGGGAAGTGAAGGGCTCCTTGTCTGTGGTACATTGCTCTGCTCTGTGATGACTTCTTGGGTCATCTTCACAGAAAAGAGAAGCTTTCAGCAGGAACGCTGCACAAACATCAGGTTCTCAGATTCTGAATGGCTGAGAAATCCTGACTCCAAGGTGTCAGCCCTAGAGGCTGGGGTCCCTGGTTGCATGCCAGGCTTCTTGGAGAGTAGTTTCAACAAGAGGGAATGCATGTAATAATTCTCCACAAAGAGATGGTTCCACCCGCACATAAAACGTGTTGTATGGGAAAGTGCACATTCCACGGGTCTCTGCATAGTTGAGAGAAAACGTCTTGTCCAGAGAGTGCCTGGAATCAGGTTCCTATCTGATCCTCTTGAATGACTCTATTTTCTCACTGTTGCATTTAAATAATGTTTGGAACTAAAGTGGGCAAATGCGAGACGCAGGCTGATGCTGTGGAAACAAAGCGAGAATAATTATTACTTTGTGTCCTGAGCATAAGAAGGCTAGACAATCTAATTCTAGAGAACTAAGAATGGAACTCAGAAGGAAAGAAAGTTAAGGAGGGAAGGAATATATCCCAGGGCAGAAAGGAGATTCCCCAAGGTAACGTGCCTGAGATGCCCTTGTTTATTCTTGAACACAACATCACACTTGGCAAGTGATTTAAAGACTTACCTGTGTTAGGTTGTCTGCCTGTAGACTTTGGAACAGGCTGTGGTGAGCTCTGTCCACTTTCTGGCTGTTTCGAGAGGAAATGGAAAGTTTCAGTCACCAGTTTAAGTAATTAAACCAGAAATTAAACTGCTGGTGACAAAATCTTCCATTGGCTCTGGTTGTGAAAGTCACTGTCAAGCACAAGTGTTCTGACAACAGAGGGAGCAGGAGGGTCTGTTTCACTAGCTGTATTCATGCTCACCTCCACTTCCTACCATGTGACTTGCTGGGTCCAATGTCTGTCTGTGGGAGGAGGGGTCCACAAGCAGTGCACTCCACAACACAAAACTGTGCGCCCAGCCGGGAGGGCCCTGAGAGACCAAATGGCCCAAGCTCCTTGGTATCGCCTTAAGGACTCTGAGTCCCCAGATGGGAAGAGACTTGCCTAAGGTCATAACGCTGATTGGAAGGGAGTGGGGCGGAGATGTAGATCTCTGGATACTATTCCCATGCTCTTTTCATTTTGCAATGGGGATTTTAATTTTAATTTTAATCCCCATTTTGCAATGGGGATTTCTGGCTACCTAGAAAATGAAATTCATTCATTTAATTTATTAAATATATTAAAATCTTTCACATTCATGTATTGCCAGACTCCTGCTGGATATTGGGAGACATGATATAAAGGGAAACATAGGGTATCACTTGGGGCCTGGAGACCTGATCTAATCTAGGGAAGTCTGGGAGACTTCCCCCAAAGTAGAGCAGGGGCGGGTGAAGGTGAAGAGTAGGAATGGTGTGTGGGGGGGAGGGAATGTTCCCAACAGAGGGAAGAACTGTGCAAAGGCCCTGAGACGGCGAGGAGTTTGGTATACTTAAGAACTGAAGGAGAGCCTGTGTGGCTGGAGTGCAGGGGGCTGGGCAAGAGAGGAGCTGAGGGGAGGCAGCATCAAAACACATGGAATTGTCTGTGGGAACAGAGGAAAATGGTTGCCTTTCATTTAAGGACAGTGGAAATCTCAAGTAGGGATCTGCCACGAACAGATTTGCATGAAAAATAAAATAGGATGAAAACAGAGAGGGGAAACAAACTATGAGGGACTCTTAACTATAGAGAACAAACTGAGGGCTGCAGGCGGGCAGGTGGTGGGGGGATGGGGTAACTGGGTGATGGGCGCTAAGGAGGGCCCTTGACGTAATGAGCACTGCATGTTGTATGCAACTGATGAATCACTAAATTTTACCCTGAAATTAATGATACACTATATGTTAACTAACTTAAATTGAAATAAAACCAAATAATAATAATAATAATAATTAATAATAATAATGATAAATCTCTCTGTCCACTATGGATATGAGACTTCCAAGATGTCTCTTCTAGAAGAGCCAAAACAGCAGCTTAGGCCAGGGTAATGGGAGTGGAGATGGAGAGGAACGGAGACATTTGAGAGAATCTGGGGCTATCCCTTCTCTGTCCATCATGGCTAGCTGATATTTCAACATCCGAGGAAAAAGTTGGATTGGATCCCTGGCCAGGGAAGGTGAGTTGAGGGACAAAATGAATCATGACCTCATGTTGCAGAGAAGCTGGGCTTCCTTCCTTTCTTGCTCAAAGATGCCTTGGAACCTTGATCCTCCTCCACAAAACCATTTCTTTCATCTGCTGCTCTCAAAGTATTTTCTAAAGACGTTCCAACACGGGAGGGGTGGGACAGACAGCTTGGCCTGCCATTAAGTAAGTGACTTGAAACTGGTTTTACTGTAATTGGAAACTTTGAGACAACTCAAGGGATACAAGGTTATTAGTGGTGGTTGTTTTGCCCTAAGAGAATAGGACTCAAGGACAAGACTGGTTTAGGGGAATGGTCACAGTTCCTCTTATTGCCATCACGTTGAAGGGGAAGAGCTCCTCTTCCCTGAATAACCTTCACCTTTGAGCAGCTCAGAATATACATTTTTATTGCCTATTCAGGCTTTAATAGAATTTTGCTAATCAGTTAATTAGCAGGTGCTTATATGTGCTTCCCTTAATAATATTATAATTAGGAGTCATTGAGCATTTAGTGTCTGCGAGGACTGCTCTAAGCCATTCACATTCAACTATGGGTAACATTATAGATGATGAGACTGAAGTTCAGAGAGGCACCCTGGTTGCTGAGCCAGTGCTCCAATCCACTGCGGTGTGCTGCCCTCCTACTACCTTCTCTCCATGCCCAGCACTTTGTGGGAAGCTGTGGAGAGAAATGCATCATCAGGCATTTTCCAAATAGTATTTATCAGACTTCAGAAGCTTTTAGCATTAGGAGGGCTGAGGTTTTTCCTTCTGTCCTTTCTTATCGCTTCTGATTTCCCCATTGACTCCAACTTCCGTCATCTCTTGAAATGTCGCCTTGTGACAGACCCCATTGCTTCTTAGACTCCCTAATGCTCCAACCCATCTTTCCCCGGATCTCCTCCCCTGAACACACACACACACACACACACACACACACACACACACACACACACACACGAGAGACCCTCTGACCTCACACCATGTGGTGGGGTTTGTGGTGGCCGCGAGAGAAGGGGTAGGGAAGCCCTAAGTCCAGGCAGAAGATGCCTCATCACATGATGGCGCCTAGGGTTGGCCTCACTGTCACATGGCCAAGGGCTTTTCAGGAGGGAAGGAGCAACCACTCAGAAGACTGGGGACACTACAAGGTTACTGGTCAGCCCAGCTGTCGCTTCCCTGGAACCTCATCCTCCAGTGTCTGGAGGTGGTAACCTCACAGGCACTTCTAGTCGGCAAGGTGGACATCTGTCCCCAGCGGGACAGCCTGACCTCAATGTCATGGGTCTCTTGCCTGGGGGAGGAATTGTTTCAGGGGCAGGGGTTTGTTGGAGTCTGCTGGTCTGATGTCTTGTAGCCGCAGCCCTGGGGGTAAAAAGCCTGTGTGCGAGGCCGGCCACCAACCTGGTTGAAGCTGGGAGCCTTGAGCACCCTTCTTTCCTGGGAGGTGAACCCTTCTTCCCCACCCCAATTTTGCGATTGAATTCCACCTCGACCCATTGACTCTGAACTCAAACTTCGTCTCTTTCTAAAGCCTCTCTGATGTTTCCTCAGATATTTCCCTGTCCTGACCCTTAGTGTAGTCCTACCTCCGACCATGCCCTCAGGAAAGGCAGGGGCTACGTCCCCTCTACCTCTGTGCAGATCACAGTGCATTCCTTCATTGTCCTTTGGGAAAGGGGTGGGGCCGTGGGGGGGTGGTGTGAGTGGTGCTGCACCCCCCAGCCTCATCTTCAGGGCCCCAACTACCAGAACTGCAAGAACATCTCACCGAGTCACCTGCCTCACTTGTCTCAAGAGGGAAACTGCTATCGGCTTTGGGTCCTGTCTTCCATAATACTCCATGGACACCCAGCCTCTGACTTCTGCTTCTTCCGCTGCTGCTACCCCCCGCCCCGTTACTGGTCTGCTTCTGCTTCTCCTGCTACTGCTTCTCCTCCTGCCACCGCTGAGACTTCTACTCCTCTCCCCCCCCACTTCCCCCCTCTTCCTCTCCTCCCCCCCTCCTCTCCCCCCTCTGCTTCCTTCTTTTCCCTCTCCTCTCCCCGCTTGCTTCTTTTACTTGGGCTTCTGCTTTTCCTGTCTGGGCTTCTTCTGCCACATGTGCATCCACCTCGGCTTCTGCTTTTTCTTCCTTCTCCTTCTCCTGCCTTTTTTGTGCTGCCTTTGCTTTAGCTTCAGCTTCTCCTTTCTTGGCTTTGGTTTTGGCTTTTTGCTGCTTCTGCTTCTGCTACTGCTGCGGCTTTTCTCTTCCACCCTCTCTCCCTCTCTGCTTCCTGCTCTCTTTTCTCCTTTTTCCCACCCCACCCCAGCTTCTCTCACTTCTTTCTTTCTGCCTGTGTTGCTTCTGCTTCTTCTTCAGCTGTTGCTTCGCCTTCTGCTTCTTGTCCTCCTGCTTTGGTTTTCCTGCTTCTGCTTTTCTTCTTCCTGTCCCACCTCTGCGTCGGCTGCTTCCGTTCTTTCCGCTGCATTCACTTCCGTGCCTTCTGTTTCTCCTTTTTATCCTGCTCCTGTCGCTTCCCCTTCTGCTCCTTCACGGCTGCGTCCCCTCTTTCTCGTCTTTTCTCTTCTTCCATTTCTTTTCCTGCTGCCTCTGCGGCTTCTGCTGTGGCTCCTCCTCTCCTTTCTGCTGCATCTGCATCTGCTTTTGCTTTTCTTCCTACCCTTGCTCCTCTTCCTCACCCTCCTCCTTCTTTCCCTTCTGCATTTCCTTTTTTTTTTCGGATTCTCCTCCTCTCCTCCTCTGTCTCCTTCTCAATCTCCTGCTCAGCTTTGAGCATGCTAAGTTTTCAGTGCCTAGGAGGTATCTGTTCATACATTCTCCAGGGCTTTCCAGTGTCTCTAAGAGCTGCAGAATTTCTGCCAGCTTGGGCCTGACCGGTCAGCCTTCACTACAGTCTCTTTAGAAAACAACAAATATTAACAAGAAGCCCTCACAGAGGGGCGGTGCTCTATAATTAGCTCAGCATTTTAAAGATTTATTTATTTATTTATTTGAGAGAGAGAGACCACAAGCAGGGGTGGCGGGGAGAGGCAGAGGGAGAAGCAGACTCCTGCCTGTGCATCGAGCCTGATGCGGGGATCATGATCTGAGCCAAAGGTAGCTGCTTAACCACCCGAGCTACCTAGGTGCCCCTAGCTTAATATTCGAAACCCATTAATTTGGCTCTCATAGTAGTCACAGTGGGTGGGGAAACAGACTCAGAGAAGTTTCCATACTTCCCAAGGCCACACCGAAAAGACCAGAGCTTCTATTAGAACTTAGGGTTTTACTCCCTTCCCAGGGTTCACCATAAGGCCTAACTTTTTTGTTTGTTTGTTTCTTAATAGGTTACTTTTTTTAAAGATAATTTTTTGTTTCATAGCAAAATCAAGTGGGAGGCACAGAGAGTTCCCACAGGATCTTACATTCTTTCAGGCTTAAAAAGCCCATTTGCATCTGTGATTTCATCTGTTCGAGAGACACTGAGATAGGATACCAGCCCAGAGAGGGAAGGGGTTTGGCCATGGCTACACAGCAATGCAGTGATACCTGATTGGGGTGAGGGTCCCTGGCACCTTGTTCAAGGGCTCAGAAAGGGCCAGTGCTGTTCAGAAGGGCAGATGGGCAGCAAGCAGCAGGGCAGACTCTGGACCAGCTTTTCCTTAATCAGTCATCAGTGCCAGCCCCGAGGGTCCTGGCATGTGAAAGGCATCCACATCCCGTTCTTTGAGCTCTTCCATTCTTAAGGAAAATTCTAGTGACTTACATCCCGGCCAGGAAACCAAGAGACACGGGAGTAGCTTTTTCAGATTCAATTGATAGGCTCTAAGTGTCACGAGGCCACAGGACAATTAGAGTCTGCTGGGCTCCCAACTCGGAGCAGACGCCACCCTGGTTGGGAGCCAGGCGCTTCTACACCAGTCCTGGCAGGGCTGTGCCGAGCAGCTGGGCCCTGGCCAGCCACGTGCCTCTGCTGCTGGCGCTGCACAGGCCCCAGAAGAATGGAAATAGAATTTGGTAAAATTCAAGTCTTGTCTTTGGAGAGTGGGTAGGAGTTGCACCTTCCTGTAGCAACTAGGTGATCATCCATCAGCCCTTGGAGGGCAGGCCTAGCCTGCTCTTGTTAACCATCATAGCCGATTTCAGAAAAAATTATTCAGTGACACCTGTTAAAGAATGACAGGGCACACCTTGTCCAGAGGGACCATTGCAATAAGTGTAGGGAACCCCTGTAATGGGGTTTTTCAGTGGGGGAGAGAGATTGGGCTCAATGCAATGACGGCACGGGCAAGTGGGAATGTGTAGCCAAGGAGCAGGGAAGGGATCCATGGAGGGAAAATTCCTAAGAGGAAACATCAGGGATAACAGGGAGTGGTTCAGGCTAAATGGACTTAATAGTGTCCTCCCTGATGGCAGAACCGGTGATTCGATATCCCTTGAGGGCTGGTGGGGGATGGGTAGATTTCTGATCACCAGTTTCTGTATGTGGGATTTCCTTTCCACACCAGCACGTGGGTGTCCTACAACTGAACTCCGTTCTCAATCTCTTTACCCAGAGATAGCAGCAAGTTCCACAGGGTAGGGGCTCAGTCCCACAAGACTGCCCTCCACTCCAGGAGCCACTGATAAGCCTTGGTTGTCTCCCATGCTGCTGGCTGACTGGCTACAAATCAGAGAAGGACCCCCTCCTTTGCTAGAGCAGCTCAGAGAACTCAGAAAAAACATTTCACTTACTACCTTAACAGTGTATTATGAAAAGATATAAGTCAGGAACAGCCAGTTGGAAGAGGTGCACAAGGCCAGGTATGGGGCAAGGGGGAGAAGTTTCCATGCCCTCTCTGGGGGGCGGGGCACTCCCCCAGTACCTCCAGGTCTTCACGAACCCAGAAGCTCTTGAAACCCTGTCCTTTGGGGATTTTATGGAGGCTTCACCACACAGTCACGATTTATTAAACATTGGCCATCAGCGAATGAGTCAACCTCCAGCCCTTCTCCCCTCCCTGGAGATGTGAGGGGGGGGTGCGGTGCAGGTAGCAGGGACTGAAAGTTCCAAACCTCCAGTCACATGGTTGGTTCCCCTGGCAACCAGTCCCCATCCTTAGGTGCTTTCTGAAAGTTACTTTACTGGCATGAACTCAGTGGCTGGAAAGGTTTGTTATGAATAATAAGGTACCTTATCACTCTTAGCACTTAGGAAATTCCAAGAATTTGAGGTGCACTGTGCCAGCAACAGGAATGAAGTCCATCTATATATTTCTATTATAAACCACATTATCACAATATCACAATGAAGACTGATTAGATAGCAAGAGTAACCAGATACAGAGGACAGGGAATTGGAGCTAAGCTGACTTGGCAGGATTCTTGCTAAAATTGGACGATGCAGAGAAAAATGAAGAAGTTAGAGGGAGGAATCTTGGTCAATCCTCGAACCTAAAACCAGCACTGAGCACAGAACAGGTACTTAGAAATAGTTGTTTAATGAATGCATATATGCTGAAGCCAAGGAAGAGAGCTTCACTACTTCCTAAAACAACCAACTCCAGCCTCTTTTTAAAAAAAGATTTTTATTTATTTATTTGACAGAGACAGAGAGAGAAAGAGAGAGAGCACAAGCAGGGGGAGCAGCAGACAGAGGGAGAAGTGGGCTCCCATCTGAGCAGGGAGCCGGATGCGGGACTCAATCCCAGGACCCCGGGATCATGACCTGAGCTGAAGGCAGATGCTTAACAGACTGAGCCACTCAGTCACCCCCGGCTCAGAGATTTGTGACTTTCCTTTACATTTTTCTGACTTCCAGTGAAAGATAGAGTTTACCACGTTCTCTAGTTCATGACGCATTATAACCTCATTGGTCTTACTTATTTACTCTCATTTCCCCATCCATACACAGCATATTCTAATATACTTGACATCGTTGTTATTTAACATATTCTCATATAAGGTACAAAAATTACATACTTACATTTACATATTCAGTCTTTTACATATTCTCGTATAAGGTGTGTTGTTGTTTGGATGTCGTTCGAATGTATGTAAATGGTTTTGTTTTTTTCCAGCACGCCCTGCTTCTGACTTTTTCCGTGGCGCTGTGGTTTTAAGATTCATCTATACTTGCGTGTGTGCATCCAGACAACAACTTCTAACTGCTAGTTAGAATAGTGCCCTGTGACGTGCCTCTGCCACAGGAGCCCTTCCACCCCCAGGCGTGGACATCCGAGTTGCCCACAAGTGGCTCCTTAGCAGGGGAGCGCCATGTTGAGAGCCGCCCTCCGGCCCACCAGTGGCCTCACAGGGCTGAGCCATGCTCCTCGGTCAACAAGAAACATCAGAGCTCAGCTCTGAGGTGTCCAGCCAGAGCAGAAGTGGCTTCAGATCCTTGAGGGACCTGCAAAGCTGCTTACGGTCTGTCCACATTTGTGGTAGCCATGTAATGTGGCAATGCACAGGACAAATGTTAGGTCTCAGTCCTGGCTTTGAAAGGACAATGGGTTCTTTATGCATAATAGGAAGTTTAGGAAGCAAATCCCGGATGTCTGTTTTCCCAAAGGTTGGCCTATGAGTAAACATGGTCTTTGGTCTGATGCAGGGATAGGGTCGGGGTCGGGGCAGCGCGTGCCCACAGCAATCTGGAGGGAATGGAATGAAAAGTGTGTGTGTTTGTGTAAGAGAGAGAGAGAGAATGAGAGAGTGACTAGGCCAGTATGGAGGGTAGAAGATGGAAAGGTCATAGTGATGGAAGATTCTTCTTTCCTTCTCACCTAGCCATCCTTGCCATGACTTGGGCGTATTGTCACTGAGTCCCAGTTAAAGCTTCAAACCAAAGAGCACACTGAGTAAGCTGTTCTTCTAATTGAACGGGGTTGACTCCTGGACATGGTTCCCGTATTTTAGGAGACTTTGTTTTCGATTTGAGGAAACAATCACTTTGATGCAGCAGGTCTTTTCTTCATTGGTGCGCCGGTCCATCTGATGCTGCAAAAAGACTTAGGCCTCCGGGGATGATCTTCTGCCACTTGACATCCTCCTTGAGGCTGGCCAGGTTGGCTCTGGCTTCAGGTGGCTCTGCGTTGGAGATGGTGAGAGGGGTGGGGAAACCACATGAAGGAATTGTGGAATTCTAGGCATTTCCTCCTCCAGTGCCAGGATCCACAGGTGAAGGGTAGAAGGGACAGGGTAGAAGGGACAGATTGAATCCAAGAGAGATTCTGGGAATCCCCAGTTTTTCCTCTCTTAAGTCTTTCTGTCTATATCATATCCCTCAGGCAATCCTGCCAGTAAGGGAAGTAGAGTAGTTCCCGGGTTGCCTTGACGCAGGGGGCAGAGGCAATTTGACATCAAGTGTGACAGGTTCATGGAGGCTTGGGGCTAGCTGTTCCTGGAAGGGTGGGACCCATACCCGGTTTGCTCACCTCTGTACCACAGCAGCTAATATAATGCCTACATAGACTATATTATGGCCTACAAGGCCTTACACCTTCTGGTCCCTTCCATTCTCTCCATTGCTTGAGATGCTCTGCTCTAACTGTCCTTTCTGTCACTCTAACATGACCAGCTTATTCCTACTTCTGCCTCAGGGCCTTTGCACCCTCTGTAGTCCCTTCCTGGGACTTTTCCCCCCAGATCTTTAAATGACTGGTATTTTAAAGTCCCAACATCACCTTCTCAGAGAAGCCTTTCCCTGCAATCCTAGCTAAGGGGCCCTCTCTTCATCTCCCTCCCCCAACAACCCTGGCATTCTCCACCCCGTTACAGGATTTGCCATTGTGCCAAATTCTATTTATATAATTGTTTGGATATTCGTTGCCATCTCTCCCTCTGGACACCATGCCCGATGGAAGCAGGGACTCTGCCTTGCTCATCATTGTTGCCCCAGGGCCTCTGTCATGCTGTGTAGAAAGTACGTACTTCATCAGAGTTGGTCAAATCAATCGATGAGTGAACAATGACATGAGAGAATAAGCTAGCTGAAGGGAGGCGGTACAGGAGAAAAGAATCAAGACAGGGGAATGGAAACACTGGGTTCAGAGTCTTTGCACCCTACATGGGAGGCATGGATTCTGCAACAGCCCCCTAATCTCCTTGAGCCTCAGTTTTCTCATCATTAAAATGGGGACAACCCTACATTCACCCTGTGCCTCACCACACTGTGAGTGAAGAACAGATGCGAAAGTTCCCCTTCAGGTATGAATCACTGTCCCATGTTAGGTGCTTCTGCTGTGCTCAGTGGGAACTTGCATCTTTAGCTGGAGCATAGAGGAAACTGCCTGGTTTGGCTGCCTTGTTGGTGTTTCTCATCAAGAGGCTCCCATGTGTTTTCTGAGCACTATTTGATGCCCGGAACTCCTAGCGACTGAGTTCTGCAGAGGAGGGCAGGGGTCTGGTCCCTGATTTAATTGGAGAGTGATTAGTGAGCCATGCTGGCTAGTTCTTTATTAGTGAAAAGTTTAATGAGCTGAAATGGAGCAAAGCTGAAAAAAAAATCCATTAACTGTAATCATATTTACACTTCTATTGTCAGCCATGCTATTTGTTGGTTTAAAACAAGCTCATTTTAATTTATTGCAGTCATTATTTCTGTCTAGGAGAGATAAAGAACCTGAATTTCATAAGAATGCGTGCAATGATTACCGTTGAAGGGGACCCCTGCCCACGCTTGGGAGACGCTTTTCAGAACAAGTGATTCCCAGCACGGTCGAATTTTTATTTATTCGAAGGAAGAGGCAGCCCTGACTCTAGAGTAAAGAAGACCCCAGAACTTTGTTTGCCAAGGGACTTCTTTTTTAGTCTTAACTGCTAATCAAATATACCAGGAACGTGAGTCCTTTGGGAGATAAGACTTGAATAATCAAGAAAAGTGAGTAGAACAGGGCTCCAGCTCTCAGGCTGGGATGTGTATGGCATCTTCTGGGCACGGTGAGGAAGCCGGCTTTCCTTGAGGGGGGGTTGTACGCAACGGTAGCAGGAGGGCTGCTGGGGGCGGACAGCGGAGGCATTGAGTGCCAAGGTGAGGAGGGATGTTGTAGATGGTGTTTTTCAAAGATGGCTGCAGCAACACGTCCTTCGGGCACGCTCTTCTTAAAACCTGACCTTGGCACCCATCCCATTGAGTAGTGGGGTCTACATCCCTTCCCTTTGAACCTGGGCAGAGCTTTGTGACTGCCTTGACCTCTAGAACATGGAGGAAGTGGTGTCATGTGCATTCTGAGGCTAGATCATACAAATTCCACGCATTTCCATCTTTCTCTCTTGGAATACTTTCTCTTAGAACCCAGGCGCCATGCTCCCAAGAGGCCCCAACTCCCCCAGGTTGAGAGACCACACAAAGAGGACGTGTACCAGTGTTCTAGCAACCACCCCGCTGAAGATGCCACTGCTGGCCAGCCTCCATCATGACGTCTAAGTGAAGACAACCCCGGGTACACTGGCCCCAGCTGCTCAGTCACCCCCATTTTCATGTCTCCTCAGGTAAGGCCCCAGAGACAGCAATCATCTTTGCTTTTTCACTCGTGATGTTTCTCAAACATTCATGTTTTCTTGAATAAAGATGACATTGCCATCCCTCTCTACAGGTGAGAAGACTAGAGACTCAGTGAGCCTAGCAAGTCCAAGGCCCTAAATCCCTCTGTACGTGTCGCACTGCCCTGAGAGATGAGGAAACTGGCCAGAGTCTTGAGGCCTTGTTCAGAGTCCCTGGGGCAAATAGACATCATCTAGTGACTGAGAACTCTTCCCCTGTCAACACCCTGTTGGGCACCCTGGGGCTTCCAAGGGCATGGCCCTCTCTGGTTGACAGCAATTAGCCTGGTGCTCGAGGTCCCACATGACTGCAGTCGCGTCACTACCAAGACTACCAGACTACCAAGGCCAGAGCCTCGCCATTTTGTAAGGACCGTCACACTTGCCACCTCTTCAAAAAAACCTTCCCTGATATCCCCACCACTAATAACTATTCTCTCATTGAGCTCTAATGATAGTTCATAACTCTATCTCTATCTCTATCTATCTAACTCTAATAATCTAACTCTATCTCTATCTAACTCTAATAATGGTTCATAACTCTATCACATATATTATACGAAGGTAGCTCCACTTATGTGGCTGGTGATTCATGCAGCTGTCAGCTGGGTCTTCAGGTGAGCTGTGGCTAGAATACCTGTAAATGTCCCCTTGGTGTAGTTTCTTCACCTTAGTCATTTCAAATAAATAAATATTCCTGAGCAAGAAATGTCCCTGCAGGTTCAACCAATCAGCGGCAGAATGTGTGTGCCTGAGGGGAGAGAAGCAGGGTGTGTGTGTGTGTGTGTGTGTGTGTGTGTGTGTGTGTGTGTTTGTGTGTGTTTGGGGCTGAGGAGGAAGGGAGGAAAAAACCTGGATGACCTTTAGTTTCCCTCCCAGCCCTGTGATTCTGGATTTTCTTCTGGAATGCTTCTCAGGACCCACCCTGGTAGCAGGCTTTTTGCCAATACATCTGGTCAGACAGTGGACAATTAGGGCCAAAGTAGTTGTGAACAGAGCTGTTAGGACCGTCCAGTGAATGTTGGCTGAGCACCAGCTGTGTGCCCAGCACAATGCTAGGTCAGGACTGCATGCAGACCCAGCCAAGGCCAGGTGTATCTAATATGGTCTTCAGAGGAGAACCACTCCTGTGCTGATGAGTCCAGTGAGGGGCTTGCGGTCAGAAGGCCTAGGGCAGAACTCGGCTCAGCCAATCCCTTAGGCGAGCATTCTGAGCATCTACTCTGTGCTGTTGTTGGTCTGGGCTGCAAGGCACCATCCCCTATAAGGGGACTGAGTAAAACCCAATCCCCTTGGAGGAGTTTGCACATAACTTGGACGTTAATGTAACCTCTCTTGGGCCTACTTTCTTGTCTGTAAAAACTGAGCAAATGTGGAAACCTTGAACACGTGGGCACAGGACCCTCCGCGTGTTCTGGCTGAAACCAAACGTTCCCAGCCACCCCCTTCAGACTCTTGCTCGGTGGACCTCCCTTCCTTAGTAGGGTGGCCAAACAGACCTTCACGGCTTCAGGAGATCAAGAGTTGTTAGGATAATCACCAAGCCTGGCTGGCAATACTGAAAGAACTAAAAACAAATGAGCTTCCAGAATTAAGGGATTAAGAAGAAAAAAAAGACCCAAATTCAGAGTGTGACAGAGAGTTTGCAGTGAAGGGAAATATTTCCCTGAGAAAGGGAAAGGAATGAACAAGAACTAGTCAGATTCCTTCCTCAACTCTTTTGCTTTTTTCTCAAGAAACTCAAATCACTTGCCAGCTCCTTCTGGGGTGGGTTCTCCCCTGTTCCGTGGTGGGCATTGGTCAGAAAGGAGGAGGCTGAGGGAGACTCGGCAGTGGCTGGAAGCCCCATGGGACAGTGGCAAGAGTGCTGGGAAGACCCAGAGAGTTGGGGTACCTGTGTTGGAGACCTGTCTGTGGATTCCTCACTTTCTCTCAGAGTGTCGGGTTTCTCCTCCCATCTGTGACATAAGGGGGACAGTGGCAGGGGTCACCCTAGCCCTATCCCCTACCACGGCGTCAGGCCCTACACATACCTCAACATCCCTCTCCAAAACAGTGCTTCTCTGTGAGCCGCTCCAACGGATGCCTTCTCTCTAAAAATGCTTCTTCCAGATGTGGTATATAATGGAACATTCCTCAACCATTAAAACAAATGAAACCTTGCCATTTGCAGCAACATGGATGGAACCAGAGGGTGTTAGGCTAAGTGAAATAAGTCAGAGAAATGCAATTATCATATGATTTCACTCATACGTGGAATTTAAGAAACAAAACAGAAGATCATGGGGGAAGGGAAGAAAAAAAAATAAGACGAAATCAGAGAGGGAGACAAACCATAAGAGACTCTTAACTACAGGAAATACACTGAGAGTCGCTGGAGGGGAGGATGTGGGGGGATGGGGTCACTGGGCGCTGGGCATTGAGGAGGGCACTTGACGTGATGAGTGCTGGGTGTTATACGTAATGGATGAATCACTGAATTCTACCTCTGAAACTAATAATACGCTATATGTTAATTCATTGACTTAAAATAAATTTTAAAAATTGAAAAAATAAAAATGCTTCTTCCTCTTCTCTCAGCCAGCCCTCCTTCCTGAGGGTCCCACACACTGGAGCCCAAAGTCACCTGAGGGATACTTCAGTGCTGTTCCCTCATGCTGAGCTGCTCAGCAGACCCACCAGGCTCTTTTTCACTATCAAAGCCTGGGCTCACCCTGAGCGACTAATCCAGTGTCTTCTAAAGGCTCCCCTGGTGGCCCAAATGTGCCCCCAGGGTCAAAATTTTTCTGTCTCATATAGACTCAAGTGATCTCCTTCCATTACAAAAATAAACTCATGGCCCCTCCAAAACCATTCTGACCAACATCTCCTGGGTCGGGTTTGTTTTTGCTTTCTTTTCATTTAAAAATTTTGGACCTTAGGTCCAGAAGACTGAGTTAATGATATTCCTCAATTCATGGACGTTCTCAAAACTGGCCCCTGGAAGGCCTCTCTTTTTCCAGAACAAAGGCGATTCTTCCCATACTCCAATCCATTCCCTTTCTTTACCCGTAGACCACCATTTTAATGCCTTTAGGGTTATCTTTTTATTTGAACATGTTATTGCAAAAAGTGTGTTCTTTTGTACCCATGAGCTTTTCATAATGTAAATGACATATATGACCCATTCCATGTCGGCAGTTTGGGCTCCTGACACTTCACAGGTGTGTTTTTGCACAGATTACCCAGTCTCCTGCTGGGTTTCTTCCCTGAACTCGCCATTCCCCTTTCTGAGAGAGATGAGACAGATCTTCCATGGGACGGCGGGGGGGGGGGGGCCGCGAGCAGTTTTCCAGGCTCAAAAATGAAAATGTTGCAGAATCCATATCCTCCCGTCTGTTACCCTTGTCCTGGAGCACAGGGATGCGGGCGTAGGAATGCTCTGTTTCCCACAGATTTCTGGACTAGACCCTATACCCAGAACAAGGGCCCTTGTGTCCAAGTCCTGGGACGTGGCAGTCCACGTGGCAGCATCAGACGCACCCACCCGCTGTGTCCCATTGGTCCTGGTTTCGCAAGGGCTGATGTGGTGTTCTGAGTTCCTGGTCATTGGGGAGAACAAACTAGCGCCCTGTTGTCTATGCTCTGAGGGCCCCGGGCAGCTGCCCATCAGAGTGTTTGTGTAGGGCCAGGCTGGGGCCGATGCCCTCTGTCCCAAGGGCCAGGACCGAGGGGATCTCTTCACAGTGCCGCCGGTGGTGCCTGGCGATGAGATCCAGCACTGAGCTGTGGTTCGGGCCCTCTGACTTGATCTTGAACGGACTGCATTCTCCTGCCACTCATGGGCAGATTCTGGCTTGGGGCATGTTTTCTGGAGCTGGCTGTCTCATTATCCCAACCTGCCGGCTTCGGGATCCAGCCAGATCAGTTTTATGACCAACAGAGCAAACAGTTACATTAAGCTGGAGCAAATGGATTATCTTGGGTCTTTTTATGTAAATCAAAACCAAAATGTTTCTGTATTCATTTCCGTAGTGAGGTATCTGGGCAGAAGGGCAGTGTGTTAGGTCCAGACTGGAGGCTGAAGCTGAGGTCAAAGGGACTTGCTTTGCTCGGGGTGGAGTGTCCTGCCCCCCAGGGGCAGCAGCCCTCTGTAGGATAGTAGCCCCCTTCTCTGCTGGGCTGTGCTGAGCATAGACCACAGAACGTGGAACGTCTCACCCTGTGTTTTGTCCTGGACTTGTTGACGAGTAGCTGTGTGAACTAGGACAGAATATTTCAATTTTTGTGTTTCATTTTCCAACTCTGGGAAAAAAGGGGATACAACGATAGCTTACAACACATGCATCAAGGATCTTGAAAGAGACGCACCTCTTAACCCAGTGATCTGACTTCTGGGCATTTATCTTGCAAAACTAATCCAAAATGCATAAAAAGCTTTATGCTCAAAAATGTTCGTGTGGTGGTTACATATTGTGTTTGAAAAGACTTTTTAATAGCATGGGAAAATGCTTAGACTATGTTGAGTAAAAAAAAGAAAGCACTACCTTAAAACAGCATTCAAAATCACAGAGTATGATCTCAACTGTGCAGAAAGAATTGGTTCAAAAAAAAAAAAAAAAAAGAAGGAAAGAAATAAAAATGACCAGAGTTGCTCAGGTGGCGGGGTTCTGGAGAATTTTTTGTTCCTTATTCTTTTCTATGCTTTCCCAAATGATTGCAACCCATATATCAGTGACTTTTATAAATAGGAAAAGAAATCCTTAAATCTCCAAGCATCGGAAGTAAAACATTCAAAACCTAGCCTGCTTTATAGTTTTCTAAGCATTTTCTTCAACATCTATTAATGGATCTAGTAACAGCTCCAAGAATTAGGTATGAACTTGGGTGCTACTTACAGATTAAGAGGCTGGGGCAAAGGAGGTAAAGGGATGGTTCCAAATTGTGAGCAGAAGGTCCAGCCAGGGGACTGAGCTCCGGCTTCAGTGACCTGGCTCCTGCCATTTATGCGCCCTCACTCTTGGAGCCACAAAGGCAAGACTAAACCAGGGTGGTTAGTCTTAACCTTGGTAGTTAACCAAGGGATGAACTGGTACACAGCCTGACACGTACCTCGGTGGAACTGAGCTCCCACTGCAGGCAGACGGGGAGCCTGAAGTTCCTGACCCACCTTTCCTTCAGTCAATGTCACTGGTGTTTCCAGGTGCCTTAACAACTTCTTCCAGCTCATTCGAACCTGTTCATATAACTATGCAGCCTCCAAAATATGTCCTTGGGCCAGTGCCATTTTCTTCCTGTTCCAGAAACCCGAATGAAGCATCTCCATTATCTGTACTTAGCAGGCATTCCCCTCTCTGCCAGGGACAACTGAGAAGTCTTGCTGGGCATTCCTGCATGTTCTGGTAGGAAGAAGCATATACCTCGTCAGTGCTCAGTTTGGGGACCAAAGCCCATATAAAACCTTGCCATGGATTCCCTGGAACCCTAGTGCTCCATGGTACTACAAATAAATCCTTGAACTATTTCCAGAATTTTTAAACTGTAACAAGACTATAAAAGTGACCAAAATATCAATTTTCTTTGCCTTTGGTGGAAAATAGATCTACGTAGTAGTAGTATGGAGACATTGGGTTGGATTCATGGCAGCAAACATTTATTGAGTACCCACTGTATTAGACAAGGCTGACCTGAAGATTATATTCTCACTTATCGTTGATTCATTAGTACACAGGCAAACAAGGCACTACTTACGGCATTCCAGCAGGCAATATGGTTCAAATCACATACTCTATAAGGAGAATAAAATAGCGACATTTAAAAGAAGAGGTTTAAAACCCTGGTCTGTAGAGGTAGTTCTTTGTATATGACCAAGAGAAGCTTGTTTAAAAAATGAAAAACGTTTTACTCACCTTTTCCCCTTTGCTAGAAGAGACAGCTTGCAGCCTCCCAGAGAACAGTCTGTTTCCTGGACATGTTTCAGAAATGTTCATTTCATCCAGTCTCGGGGCGCAGGGAAAGGGATTGTTTCTAGGAAACGGTGCCCACTTCCCACAGGCGGCATCGAGGAAGGGCTGGGGGTTGTCACCCAACACCTTCCGGCTCGTTCGCTGACTGCCTTCTGGCCAGGCCACGGGAGCCTTCTGAGAACCCTAGCTCTGCCTGATTGATAGAGAAGCTTAAGTGGCTGCATTTAAGGCTGCAAACATTATGGGAGGACCCTTGCCCTGCCGAAGGACGAGTGATTCGTGTACTCCATGGGCTAGACGGTGCCAGCCATGGAAAGCTCATCAGGGTTTAATTAAGCACATTCTTTGCTGACAGGAAGGGCAGACCGCTGGTGCTCAAGAGCAAGATGGTCTTGGGTTTGGGGCTGCATTTTGAACTAGTTCTCCTTTTCCTGGGAGATCCCAATGTCTCCTTGACCTTGTGAGCCCCATGTGGCGTGCCTCAGAAGCATCCCTGGAGAATTGGATTCAGTGGATCTGGGACAGCCATCTTCCTTTTTGTTGTCGTCCACAGGTGACCCTGACTTGCTGCAAAGCCTGAGAACCACTGACTCAGGTAGACCTATGGTTCTCAGGGCAGTATGCCCACTCAAGCACTCCAGAATCTCACTCAGCATCTGTAAGAGGCTATCTTCTGGGCATCTCTGTCTGGGACGTCCCACCGGCATCTCGGACCCCAAGTAGAAGAGGTTTGAGGATCATCTCAGTGGCTGCACTCAACAAATTCCATTTACTCTTTCTTCCAAAATATACCTCAGATCAGTCACTTCCTGGAAGGAAAATGCTTTTTTGTTTGTCAACAAAATCCAGCTGTCCCTAGATGGAGAAGCCATTTCTCTGATTCATGAGTTTCCCCTTTTTCTTGAGAATTTCTCTCTAACCATTGCTCCCATCCCACAGTACTCTGGACACGACCTGATATTCTTCCGGCATAAACTCATGCCTCTTCCCTTACTTTCCTCCAGCGGAGACAAAGCTGGACTCTGACAAGATTTGGGTCATGAGAGATTCTGTGATAACAGAAAGGAAGAGAACGCAGGGCACAAGGAGACACAGGGTGGGCTTTTCTCTTTGAAGCCTGGGGGTCCCGCTTCCTCCTGGCCTCCCCTTCTGTGTCCCACTGGTGGGCATTATCTCAGCACTTGCCAAGCAGAGTATGTGCTTAGTCAGTCCCCTTGATTCCCCAAGCCTCCGTCCAGATGGCGGGAGCAAGTGTCTCCTATTTATATGCTTTGTTCCTGCTTCTTGTCAGGATACCCATCTCTTCCTCAAGTAACTAGCACTGGAAACAACATTCACAGGAGACCGAGTCCACCCCCGGACCATGGTCTTATGGACGTCAGCAGTGGAATCAAACCAAAGTGTGACCCAGTGACGTTGGTTTTCATGATGAATGTACATCACACCTCTGGCCAGCCCCATTGTCACCTTTAAGAACTGTTCTGGCCCTCATCAGCTCTTGCCAGCCTCTCCAGAAGACTCCCATACAATACTTGACCACAGACCTCCGCACTGTTGTGGGCCCCTAGTTGTAATACTATGGATATTGAAATTTAGAGGTTCTTAAACAATCTGTTCTCAAGACTTTTTTCCACTGTTAAAAATTACTGAGGACCCCAAAGAGATTTTGTTTGAGTTACAACTGTCAATATTTGTGGTGTTAGAAATTAAAACAGGGGATTTGAAAATATTTATTTACTAGTTCACTTTAAAATAAAAATAGGGGCACCTAGTTGGCTCAGTCATTGAGCGTCTGCCTTTGGCTCAGGTCATGATCCCAGGGTCCTGGGATCAAGCCCCGCGTCGGGCTCCCTGCCTGGTGGGAAGTCTATTCCTCCCTCTCCCACTCCCCCTGCTTGTGTTCCCTGTCTGGCTGTGTCTCTCTCTGTCAAATAAACAAATAAAATCTTAAAAAAATAAAATAACACTAATAAACATGTCAATATAAGTAACAATTTTTTAAGGTGTTGGAAGATTTTTCTTTTTTAAGATTTTATTTATTTGACAGAGATCACAAGTAGGCAGAGAGGCAGGCAGAGGCGGGGGGAAGCAGGCTCCCTGCTGAGCAGAGAGCCAGATGTGGGGCTTGATTCCAGGACCCTGAGATCATGACCTGAGCTGAAGGCAGAGGCTTAACCCACTGAGCCACCCAGGTGCCCCATAAGTAACAATTTTTACAAAAAGTTTTTATATTTCCCAAAACAAAAATGTTACTGAGGAATGCCTGGTGGCTCAGTCAGTTAAGCGTCTGCCTTTGGCTCAGGTCATGATCTCAGAGCCCTGGGATTGAGCCCCTCATCAGGCTCCCTGTTCAGTGGAGAGTCTGCTTCTCCCTCTCTTTCTGGCTGTCCTCCCCTCCTGTGTTCTCTCTCACTCTGTTTCAAATAAATTAAAACATTTTTTTAAGTATTCAAAAAATGTTACTGAGAAATGTGACATTATTTTATATTTTTGCAAATTACTTTAATGTTTAGGGGAAGCGTTGAAGCTGGAGTCTCATAGCTGCTCCTGCATTCAATCTGTTGTATTACATTGTTTGGTTGACATGTGTGTAGAAAATCTGGCCTTACCCATACATGTAGCTGAAGAAGGAAGGAGAGTATTTAATAGGTTTCTTAGATAATTCTGGGTGTTCTTTTTTCATACTACATTTCAACTCAAGAAATGGTAGTTTCTTAAAATTTCCTTACAGTGTGGGACACCTGGGTGGCTCAGTGGTTTAAAACCTTTGCCTTCGGCTCGGGTCATGATCCCAGGGTCCTGGGATCGAGCCCCGCATCGGGCTCTCTGCTCAGCAAGGAGCCTGCTTCCTCCTCTCTCTTTGTCTGCCTCTCTGCCTACTTGTGATCTCTGTCAAATAAATAAATTAAAAAAAATTTTCCTTACAGTGTGACATCTGAAACCACATCAGTGAACTTTTTGCATTCTTTTTTTAAAAAGATGTATTTACTCATTTTAGAGAGAGAGAGAGAGGGAGGGAGAGAGAGATAGCATGAGTGGGAGGGGCAGAGGGAAAGGGAGAGAAAACCTCAAGCAGATTCCACACTGAGCTTGGATCCCGACTCAGGGCTTGATCCCAGGACCCTGAGATCATAACCTGAGCCCAAACCAAGAGTCAGATGCTCAACTGACTGAGCCACTCAGGCACCTTGAACTTTGGCATTCTTACGTTAAAATTCTTCCTTTACCTTGCACTTTGAATGCATCTTTTTCTAATACAGTCCATGGGTCATTTGAAACATATTGGTTCACTTTCTCCAAATATCAACATATTTCATTATCCAATATTGAAAACTCATTCTTGTTAATGTCACCATTGGACTATCATTGGCGAATGCTTTAAATATTGGAAAGCTGTCAAGCTCACAATAGCAGAAGCAGTTTTTCCAAAATTCTAATTCTCACTTGAAAGCTTGGATTCTGGGCACCTGGGTGGCTCAGTTGGTGAAGCATCTGCCTTTGGCCTCTATCATGATTCCAGGGTCCTGGGATCAAGCCCATGTCAGGTTCCCTGCTCAGCGGGGAGCCTGCTTCTTCCTCTCCCTCTGCCTGCTATTCCCCCTGCCTGTGCTTGCTCTCTCTGTGTCAAATAAATAAATAAAAAACAAAACAAAACTTTTTTTTTAAAAGAAAGCTCAGATTCTGTCATTGGCAACGAATACTGTCCATCATTTCCCCTAAAGATTCATTTTTGAAAAAGGAGCTGCTAAAACCCACGTCTGAATAACCAGACCTTGTCAGTTGTTTCCTTCACATAAAAACACGTTTTCTGAAGGAGTGACTAGGACAGCTCTCTGTACTCAGTCCCACGACTGGCTCTTCCTGGAGATGGTGTGGCCCTTCCGAACATGGCAGAAGTGGTTACCACACTTACCGGCTCATCACACACAGTGTTAAGACAGTATGTTACCCAAGGGTTGAGATTTAATAGAGTTGATAACTTCATTGTTTCCTCAGAGACCATCAGACCATCTTAAGTGAAACCAGTTTTTATTTTTTTTTATTTTTTATTTTATTTATTTTTTTAAAATTTATTTATTTATTTGACAGACAGAGATCACAAGTAGGCAGAGAGGCAGGCAGAGAGGAGGAAGCAGGCTCCCTGCTGAGCAGAGAGCCCGATGCGGGGCTCGATCCCAGGACCCTGGGATCATCACCTGAGCCGAAGGCAGAGGCTTTAACCCACTGAGCCACCCAGGCACCCCGAAACCAGTTTTTAAAAAAAAATTTTTTTTACAGTAAATGCATGAGAGTGGAGAGTATAATGCTGCCCAGTGTGGTGGTATGTTGCTATCTTGATCTTGGTTAAGGAGACAACAGTTTTACTCACTGTTGCTTTTGTTCTATTGCTGCCAAAAAAAAAAAAAAAAAATCAACAGAGAGAGAAAAGGCAATGAACGTGTTCGTACTGTTATGAAAAGAGTTCTGACCTCACATCACCCCTGAAAGGGTCTTGCTGACCCTAGGGATACATCGTTACACACACTGAGAACAGCAGAACTATTGCACAAACTCTCAGTGGTTTCCACTTCCTGCAGGCTGAAGACTGGCGAGACCAGAAGTAGCATTTTTTTTTTAATTAAATTTTTTATTTATTTTCAGCGTAACAGTATTCATTGTTTTTTCACCACACCCAGTGCTCCATGCAATCCGTGCCCTCCCCAATACCCACCACCTGGTTCCCCCACCCTCCCACCCCCGCCCCTTCAAAACCCTCAGGTTGTTTTTCAGAGTCCATAGTCTCTCATGGTTCACCTCCCCTTCCAATTTCCCTCAACTCCCTTCTCCTCTCCATCTACCCTTGTCCTCTATATTACTTGTTATGCTCCACCCAGAAGTAGCATTTTATGAACTTCAATCTTCCATTCATTCTTCTGCAGGAAGATAGAGATGATTTCTGAGGAAGGAAGCAGCAAGCCTGAGTGCTGTTTGTGGGGAGAACTTCATGAGTTGCCCCAGCAAGCCTAGTGGGGATTGATGGACCCTGGGGAGGCTGCTACGGGGGAAGGTTGACGTTGGCTGGACAGCAGTCACCCCCAGGCCACCCCAAGCTTACGCAGATCTTGTGGAAAGTCTGCAGTGCTTTGCTTGAATTCTGAAGCTGTGCGAGCTGGCAGTTCCAGCAGTGACCTTGTTACAAACGACTGCTGGATCGAGGCAGATGTCCTCCAAGGAGATCATCAGGTTGAGAGTGACTTTCTAATCAAACTGCCCAGCAGCACCCTGAGGCTGGCAGGAAGGAAGTGTGATTTGGGGTCTGCAGAGGGGGCAATGGCATTTAGAGAGGGAAAGTGAATGGGTGAGAGTGGTGGAGTGGTGAATAGTTGTGAACTAGCTTCATAGATTCAGGGACTTTCAGGGCCACAAGAGAAGTTAGAGATGGTCCAGACACACTGAGTTGGAAGGAATGGAAAGATGGCTCAGGATTCGTGGGCTGCTACAGCACACAAGACTCCCCCCTCCTCAGGCAGCCAAGCTGCTCCCTGTACCACCCCGTAAAGGTGGTTCATGCCCCATCTCACATGCTTAGTGGGACCACCTCCCCAAAGGAAGCCAGCGATTCCATGTACCTTTGGTCTACTGACAATGTTTTCAGTGAGGTTAGCAGGAAGACTCCAAGTCACAGGGTGTTAATCAGGGGACCTGACGGGTGGTCTTAGCAGCTGGAGGAGGTCCAAGGTTATGTCCTTGGAAACTCTAGGTCATTTTTCCAGAGTCAGCAAATGACCCTGGAGTGGGAAAGATTCTGAATGGCTGGGAATTGACCCTTCCCACATATCTTTTTTTTTTTTTTTTAAGATTTTATTGTTTGATAGAGAGAGAAAGAACAAGCAGGGGGAGCGGCAGGCAGAGGGAAAGGGATAAGCAGACTCCCTGCTGAGCAGAGAGCCCCATGTAGGACTCGATTCCAGGACCCTGGGACCACGACCTGAACCAAAGGCAAACACTTAACCGACTGAGCCACCCAGGTGCCCCATTTTTTTTTTTTTCTTGTCACAAGTTTAGTTGTACAAACAGCACAGGAGGCCACCAGCCTCATGCAGATAGAAGCCCAAGGGTCACACCAGTCCTTCTGTCCTCACACTGGCAGACAGAAGCCTCTACACTGGAGCCTTTGTGGGGGCCTGGGAACCCTTGGGAGCCAGGGCTGCAGCAGGAGCTGGAGTTGGAGCCAGAGCTGGAGCCCCAGCTTGAACCTCGGTTTGAGCCTTGGCCTTGGCCTTTGGCCAGCAGAGCCCAAGACCCTCAGCAATGTGGCCACAAGCATGTTTCCCAAGCTTGGGGTGAGTGATGCAGGCAAGTTGATTGAGCTTGTGGCTCCATCCTTTGGGATCTTGGGCTTGACCTTGGGCTTTACAGGCCTTGATAAGCCTTAGCACATGCACTCATGGCCTTGGTGTTGCTGGCCTGTGTCTTCTTCAGGCCCTTCTTGTGCTTCTTGGCAAAGCACATGTTCCTCAGGGGACAAATATGCTTCTCTGATGTCCATTATTACGTCTGGTTCCTGTAACAACCCTGGGAGACACATGGGACACAGGTTATCATCCCCATTTTACAGATGAAGAAGATGAGTCCCAGAGAAGGTACACGGCTTGTCACAATTCCATCAGTAAATGCCAGAGCAGGGACTTGAACTCAGGCCTCAAGGCTCACAGTCCGAGGCTCTGTCCAGGAGCCTGTGCTCCTTCCCCTCGGTGTTGCCCATGGAACTGTGGTGGTCACACAAGTGAGGCAGTCATGGCAATCCCAAAGTAGCGATGCACACAGCACGCCTCTCTCAGCTTCCTTGGCCAACCTGGAATGGCTTCTGCGTAGACAAAGCAAGGCACGCGGACATGCTGGAAGGTGCTCCAGGACTGGAACCCGATGGTGGTGATAGGACTTTCTTGTCTGGCTGTTCATCACACATGACTAAAATCCACAGAGGCCACTGACTTTCCGTTTCACACTGGGACGCTCTGGTGCAAAGGGAAGGGTGCTGGATCTGAAGACAGAAGATTGGAGTTTCCATTCCCCTGATATTTGGCAGCAGCTTGGCTTGGACTCCAGGATTTCATCTTGTCAGCCTTAGTTCTGGCAGCCATGAAACGAGCATTCTATAGCATCTCTCCTAAGTGAGCGCAGAGGGTCGTTTCTGAGCATGAAATGACATCATTTTTACAGACATGACTTGCATACTGTGAATCTCTCTAACAAGGTGGGGGGCACATGCCCAGACAATTAATCTTGCCTGCAACCTCAAACAGGATCCATTCTTTTACCTGTCCGGACGGTACAGATCCTCTGGACAGGTACTGCCCTCTTTAACTAGTGCACCAGGAATTCTAACATTTGGGAAATGTGACACGTGAAACTCTGACCACAGAAAAGAGCTGGTGGTAGATGGAGAGTGGACATGATTCATACCAGATAAGCTTAACTTCCCAGTAGCCCCAGTGGGAGGGCGTGGGTCTGGGGGTGGGTAACATTTCCTGAGTGACCAGGTTCAAGACCTCACAATTCCCTGTCTCCAGGCTCACACCACCCACGCTGCAATCCCCAAACCATTGTCTAAGCAGCACTGCGTACAGTTTCCTGCCTGTTGGAGTGGTCCGGGCCCTGGGAGGAAGGACCCGGGGTGCTGGCCTTCAAGCTCGGCTCTCGGGCACTCACCAAGAGGCACTGTCGCGGTGATGGGGCCCCGCCTCTCCCAGGGTCAGGCTGTGTGGCTGTGTTGTATGCAGTGGCTGTCTATACGGCTGGAAGCATGGGCTCTGAAGCCAGATTGCTTGAGTTGGAGTCCTGTGCTTCTACCTAACTCTCCCTGCCTCCCTTTCCTCATTCTCACAATGGGAGTGATCATGCTACTGTCTTAGCTCAGGCTCCTGTAATGAAATGCCATCAACTGGGTGGGTTATAAACAACAGAGATTTACCTCTCACAGTTCTGGAGACTGGGAGTCCAAGATCATGGTATTGGCAGATTCAGGGTCTGGCGAAGACCCGTGTCCTGGTGCCCAGATGGCCATCTTCCCTCTGGTCCCCACATGGCAGCAGGGGCGAGCTAGCACTCTGGTGTCTCTCTCCTAAGGACACTGATCTCATTCGTGTGGCTCAGCTCTGCCCTTAAGCCCTCATCACCTCCCAAAGACCGCACATCCCAATACCATTCCCGGGGGTTTTAGGATTTCAACAGAAGCATTTTAGGGGGACACAAACATTCAGCCAATACCAAGTATGGACCTCATGGCATTATTTTGAGAAATAAATGAGTTTTGATGTACATATAAGCAGTCAGGACAGTGTCTGGCTCCTATATCAGCACAGGCCTCTGCACAAGACTTGGCATTCTCGGAATCGTCATGTGTAAGGGTTGGAACAGGCCCTGGATAGTCCCATTTTACAGCTGGAGACACTGAGGTCCTGAGAGGAAAAGCCATTTACCTGTGGTCACCCAGACGCTAACCTGGGCTACAAGCTCGGTCTTCTGATCTCATTTGATTACCTTTTCCTGGTCTGTCCACTGTTTGAGTCAGTCCCATTAGCCACGAATCCAGGTCTGGTGCTATTGATACCCAAGACTTCGGCAAATAAAAGCAGATGTCTTACCACGAAGCTGACTGAGGACTTCTTATTGGCTCTATAATCGGGGCCAGTCTGGATTCCCAATTTCAAAAAGATGCTTGTGCACATTTCAGTTCTGTCCCATAAGACCTTCAATTGCTCTGCAGTCCCCATCAGTCCATCAGTTCAGGCCCTCAGTTTCTGTCCCCTGGTTATCTGCTCTAGCCCCTATCACCGACCAGTGTGCTACAAACTGAGCTCAAGCGTGTTCTCCTCTAAAATCATCTGTGGCTCTAACCTTACCTACTGATCCCTTTCTTCTGGCACCGCCTCTTCTTGCTTGGGCTGCAAATGGCTTTCTAGCTCTCAGTGATCCCACATCGGATATCCCACCGGATATCCCCCACCCAGCCAGCCTCTCGCTGTTTTCTGCACAAACCTTCAACTTCCCTAGGACCCTGTGTTTGCTCAGACTCTTCCCTTGGTTAGAATGTGCTCCTCTCTCTTCCAGGCCTGCAGATGTGCTATCCATCCTTCTATCCCAAATGTCATCTTCTTCATGAAGACTTCTTAGTCAACCCATGCAATGCCTCCCAGTTCTTTGTGGTGACTCTCTTGTCTCACTGTGTTCTGTGTTGTTCTACACCTATTGGGTCCCATGTCCTATGTCTCCAATGACCTATGGTTGGAAGGCAGGGAACTCATCTTTTCCAACTTGGTAATGGCTGCTGTCTGGGCAGCCGTCTGTATAAAAAGTCTTCGTTAAATGAGCACATTCTTCATAACACTGTTATTGCAAGGGACTCTTTGAATTATCAAGGTTAATAGGAATCATTAAGGCTAATTAATAACCTCTGTATTATTAAGGCTATTTCAGTCTCTGACTGTCTGTCCACAAACCGGTGACCTAGCCCTAGCAGCTCCTTTTCTTCTGAAAGAATTTCCTTCTGGAACTTAAGACTGATCGTTAGAGAAAGCACCTTGGGGGGCCAAGACCTAGAAGCATTGAGCAGTCTTTCACATTTTCAGTTGGCCTGAGGAAGGCTCTGAGTGGAGCTCTTTGGAGGCAGGGGTGAAGGGTTGGAGGTGGATGCCAGCACACAGTTGTCCCCAAACTTGCCCAAGTTGTTGCAGTTACTAAAGAAACTGATTCATCCTCTAAAAACAGCAAGTGTTTTTATAAGTGGGCGGGCATTCATTGCCATCCTGTCTTTTGGTTCTCTCTGAGCCTGGAATAACCAGCCAATTGGCGTGGATACCTGTGATGCTGTCTGGAAGTGAATGCTGTTGATTCTCATGGTTTGGACTTGAAAAAACTGTAATCAACCAGTCCTTTCACTATCCTGAGTGGACCTTTGCCCTCCCCACCACAAGTGGTACATAGGACTGGATCATCCTGAATCTTTCCATGGGAGTCAATAAGGGCTCTGTGAGCTCACCCTGGGCTGGACCTTGTAGGGGAAATGCCAAGACAGGATTCTAACCCTCTCAGAGCACACAGTGCCAGAAGGGCAGAATGAAGGAGGAGAAGGCAACCCAGGGGCACCTGGCCCGACCTCTTCTTTCATGGACCTGGCATCTGGCTGGAGCAAGATGGGCAACATACAGACAACTTTGCAGAGTTGTGCATGAGCTGGGGTCAGATGGACAGCCACTGTTGGTCTTGGAAGTAGGTCTATAGGGGGCAGGCCCCTGGGTCCAGAACATTTGCCTTTTTGACCTTGGAGGGCCCTGGCACAGGGCTACAGAGTGTGTGCCCTGCACAAAAGTACCAGCTGAATGGGGCAAGCAAGGGCTGGCATCTAGCCCACACTCCATTTACCGTGGCTGGAACAGCATCTTCCCCTCCATAGGAAGGGCCATCTTTCCTATTATGCATAAAGCCGCCTTCTGCCTGACAAGTCTAGTACCAACAGGGTTGCAGCTACTCAAGACATGCCTTTTCTGACTGGTCCTGTCACAGGGACCTGGTTTTCTGAGTCACACCTTTGTGTGAGGACAGTGGTGGCCCCACTGACCTTTCCCTAACTCTTCGACCACCTCTCACCTTCCCCTTGCAGAGATCCTCCATTAGGCCCAAACTGAAGGCCCCTAGCACATTCTCGAACTGTGGGCAAGGCACACCCCCGTAAGTCCTACACTTCTCTGTAAGTCAATGGGCCTATTGACCTTTGTTTCCACAGCTCCTAGGAGTAACCTGAAATGCGTGAGTGAATGAAGGAGACAGTTGGTAGGTCGCCATATAAATCTGACCTCTGTACTGTCTCCAGTAGTATCCTATCCATGTTCCCAGTCCTCCATACCATCTTCTCGCTTATTATTGAAGTCCTACTCTTCTTGGCTACTCACCTCAAGATCTGCTTTCTTGGGAGGCCTTCCCCAAAGGACCAAGGCCACAGATTTCTCCTCCTGGTCTCTGGTACCACAAAGGTGTGTTGGAGATACTAGGAATAGCCAACATTCCTGAGGCCCTAAAATGTGTCAGACTCTGTGGGCAGGATTCCATTTATTTCTCCCGACACCTATGAGGTCGTTAGTTATCCATTGCCGTGTGACAGATTACCACAAAGATAGCAACTTAAAAGAATGTACCTGCATCATCTCACAGTTTCTGTGGGTTGGGAGTCTGGGCTCAGATCAGCTGAGTCTTTTGCTCAAGGTCTCATAAGGCTTGATTCGAGGTGTCAACCAGGCTGTGTGCTAGTCTGGAAGCTTGACTGGGGAAGAATCCATTTCCAAGCTTACTCTGGAAGGTGGAATGCATTTCCTTGCATCCGTGGGAGTGAGGTTCCTGACTTCTTGCTGTCTGTCAGCTGGAAGCCTCCCTCAACTCCCCGAGATGGGCACAGCTTCCGTCCTTAGTCTAGGCTGCCTCTTACGGTGAGATACTTCTGTCAGTCGTCTCCATTTTTCTCTCCCTGAAGCAAGCCTGTCTTAATTAATTGACGTCAGTGAATTGCTGGGTGAGCCCTTTGACGCAGTAACTATGAAAGACTGTGTGTGAATTGCTTTGTCCAGCACCTCTCATACCACTGTGCCTCCTCACATCTGACAGAATCCATGCTGATCAATGTTGTTGGCAATGACTGTGACAATGGCAGAGGAGGGAGGCCCTTCTGCCAAGGAATGGGAGGGAAGCCCAGCCTGCAGGGACAGGGCTCTGGCCGGGTGCTGGCTCTGTAGGGCAGGAGGGAGGAAAGGATGGGAATGGCATAGGGGCACAAGAAACACAAAAGATCTTCAGCTCCCTTTGGGACCACAACGACAAAAGCCTTCCCTCCCTCCCTGGGGAAGAGTGAGAGAGCAGGGCCAACTCTGCACTCAGGGTCATCCTGATGCCATCTGCCAGTGTGCCCTTTGTCCTTTCATTTCCTTTTACTGTAAGACAACAGTGTGTCACCTAACTTCCCTTTTCCTTCTGGATCGTGTTGGTGAGGCTTTTCTTACCCAGGTACTTCTGATGAGGGGTCTTCTCTTCTCACACATTCAAATCCTGTGAATGCTTTTGTCTCTGAGATCATCTTTCCATTTTCCTCTCCTGCTATATTTTTTTCTTTCTGATTTGAGGCTCCAGTTTTGGAAGTTCTTTATCTGGCTAGTTGTATCTTCTTCCATTACTTGACTTCCAAAATTTCATCATGCATTGATCTTTTTCCGCCAGATTTCTGGTAGGCAGAAAATCCTAGTTTAAAATAACAACCCATCTCACTCTAATGTAATCATTATCCACTCAGTACATGATTTGTTTTCATGAGCTATGAGCTTAATTTTATTTACTTTATCAGTCCAGGAACCAGAAAGGCAGGACTGTAATCCTGTCTACCTAGAATGCATGGGAAACATTCAGGCCTTGTGAAACCTTTTCTTACCTGCTGTAGGGTTGGGCAGAGAGCTAGCATTACTCAATTAATACTTGTTGCAGTTATCCTATTCCTCATTTCCCCCAAGTTTTACATCATGTCATTTTTCTTCCTGATTTGGACCAATAAAGAAGCACTTGCCTAAACTTGAAATGCAGGAATCACTTTTGATCTTGCCCTCTCTTCAACCCTCATGTCTGACCAACCCCATTGGTCGGAATGTCATGCCCATTCTAGCTTCAAAATATCTCCCAGGTCTACTTGCATCCAGGCCCCTCCCTTGTCTTCTCCACTCAGAACCACTGAAACCATCTCCCTGTTCTTGCTTCCTCCACTCTTGCCTCTTTTAATCTATTCCTCACAGAGCAGCCAGATGCTGAAAAACCCAAGTCCTATGAGTCCTCTACCTTATAAAACCCACTAGTGACTCTCCAGTGCCTTCAAAATGTAATCCAAGCTGTTTTCTGCAGGCCACAAGGCCCTGTACCATCTGACCCCTCCTCCTTCTCTCTTTCATCTCCTGCTCCTCCTTTCCCCATACTCTTGACACACCGTTCTCTCCTTTCCAATTTCTCCCAATGCCAAGTTCTTTTCTGCTTTTGGTCACTGCCAATGCTGTTCCCTCTGCTCCATGGCCTTCCCCAAGCTCTTTGCATGACTGAATCCTTCTCATCTTTTAGGTATCAGCTTAAATGTAACTTTCCCCAAGAAGGTGCCCAATCCAAAGCAGGCCTTTCCTATTATTCTGTCTTATGCCTGCTGATTTTTTAAAAATGGCATTTGCTGTTTTATTCATCTGTAGTTTCCTTTCCTCTCTAGACAATGAACTCCATGACAACAAGGACCGTACAGGTTTTGCCCACTGCTATACAACCCGCTCTCAGCTTAGAAGCTGACTCATGGCAGACATTAAAATTCATTAAATAGAGTTTTAACAAAGGATAAATGAATGCATGAATGAAGGAAGGAGGCTTCCTTGAATCCTTTCCACCTGTGCCCTTTCAACCAAGATGATGTCTCTTTTATTTATTTATTTATTTATTTATTTTTAAAGATTTTATTTGTTTATTTGACAGACAGAGATCACAAGTAGGCAGAGAGGCAGGCAGAGAGACAGAGGGGGAAGCAGGCTTCCCGCTGAGCAGAGAGCCCGATGTGGGGCTCGATCCCAGGACCCTGGGATCACGACCTGAGCAGAAGGTAGAGGCCCCAACCCACTGAGCCACCCAGGTGCCCCGATGATGTCTCTTTTAAATACCGTAAGGACCCCTTCCCTCCTTCCCTAATTTTATTTCCTCCATTTGTACTTATTTGTGGGGAACTTTCCATGAATCCACACTATTTTCCCACCATAGTAACATCTTTATCTGAAGGTTATCATCTCACACCCTCTTCGATTCAGAGCTCAACTGACAAGCCAGAAAGAAGCAAAAAAATCCTCTGCAATAAACCCCAAACTCTGATAGTCCAGCCATTAAGGATTCGCATTCAGATTTTTAATATTTTCCCACATTGCTACTAGGCAGAAAGATCTGTACTCCAGACCTGCTGCTAATTAGATGTTATTTCTTTTGTTGGTGTGAGAGGGTGCTGCAGAACTCCATTAAGTGACAGATCTCAAAAAGGTATTTAAATCAACCCCCAAATAGGCATAGAATTCTTATTTTTAATACACCCATTAATCACAGAGTGTCAGCCCTGTGAGCAGTCATGGGCGCGTGTGCACACATTACCCACCTGCGCTTCCTGTAGGTCTCTCACCCACAGCCACCTTCAGACACAATGTGTTGTGTCTCCCTTCCAGGGGGGGCATGCAGTACACTTTCCTTGGTATCTTCCTGGGAGCCTGATGGATGCCCAAAGGGGTCCATTTCAGGGGATCCTCTTTATAAGATCTGGACGCTCAGGGATACTGGCATTCCTTTAGTTCTTTTTGGATTGGTTGTCCAGAATCCTGGCCCCCGGAAGCTTAGAAGAGACCACAGTAGCTCACAGGTGACTCCCTTCAGCACCAAGGGACTCTGTCCAGTATACTTTGTCCTGTCAGAACACATCCCTGCACTCACCCCTCCAAGGACCCTTGTACAAGCTGCAGAAGGCCAAAATCAGTATTTGACCTTATTGAATTTTTAAGTATGGAGTAAATACTTTATTAAGTAATTGTTCATCATTCACTCACCATTAGTACCCCTCTGGGCCAGGTCAGCCACATGCCTTGGATTATAGACATCAGCGGAACTGCCGATTGTGGCCCTCGGAGTATTTACTACTCGTGTGCTTTCTTTCTTTCTTTCTTTCTTTCTTTCTTTCTTTCTTTCTTTCTTTTTTTAAAATTTTATTTATTTATTTGAGAGAGAGAGAGACAGAGTGAGAGAACTTGAGAGGGGAGGTCAGAGGGAGAAGCAGACTCCCCATGTCGCTGGGAGCCCAATGTGGGACTCCACCCCAGGACTCTGAGATCATGACCTGAGCTGAAGGCAGTCTCTTAACCAACTGAGCCACCCAGGCGCCCATCATGTGCTGTTTCTAAGTCTTGCCCTTTTTTTCTTACACAGCCTATCGGGTGGGTGCCCTTAGGGATCCTTAATCTCAGCTCTGTGCTGTTCTTATCATTTGTTTACAATATGTTCACCTATCTCAAAAACACCCTGCCCTGATTTAGAGATATCTCTCTGCCTTATTTGTTTTTTCTGGCTCGACTGGAACTGCCTGCCAGGCTCCTCCTTCTTCGTCTCTGCACCCCACATCTGATGGAGAGTGGAAGGCAGATTCAGCCTCAGGCTTGTCCTCCAGGCCACCACAGGAGTTTTTCAGGATGAGAGGTAGACCACTGTTAGGGACTCACTCTAGGAGTTGTCCTGTCCATAGATCCCTGAAGGGAAAATGTATATAGTTATGATATATACGTATAAGATATATACATAAGATTTGTATATATGTCCGGCTCTATATATACCTGGAGCTCTCCCGCATCTGTTGCAACCTCCTTGCTAGTTATCTCCAGGAAAAACTCCGATGAGGGCTCTGGGAGCTGAGCTGATGATGTGAATGTTCAGGCAGGCGAAGTCCCAAGGGTGTAAGGCTTGACGGGCATGGGACCAAGCCATCAGAGGTGGCCAGAGCCACATCGGCGAGGTGGATTACACATTCCTCTGTGTTAGGTTTCTAGGTGAACCAATAAGCCTATCTCCCTAGTGAAAGGATTTTGAATTTCATGGGCAAGAAATTATGGGGCTTCTCTCATGAAAGCGGACTTCCAATAATTCACAAAGGCATTTTGACTCTTCCTCTTAATATCTGATGGTTATAGCTGCTTGTCTCCACCCCCCTGCCACCAACACCCCTGCCTGGACACTGCAGGGCTCCCCAGCCTGCTTGCCTGACTTTCCTCTGAGTCCCTCTAGTTCACTTTCCACACATGCAGAGCCATCTTTTAAAGCACAGATTTGATGGGTCCCTGTTGCCACCCCCCACCCCATGACTTCCCTAGATCTCAGGATAAAAAAAAAAATCCAAGCCTCTTTAACTTGGTCCACAGAATCCTCCCAGATTGACCCTGTTACCTCTAGCTACATCAGTATTCCTTAGCACTCCGTCTCTTGTCCTAATGCTCCCACTACTCATATCCCATGCTTGCTCTTGCTTTAGGTCTCTGAACATGCTGCCCTTGTGCCCAGAGCTCCCTGCTCTCCCCTCCCAAATTCCTCATCAATCTTGAAGACCCTGCTTGCATACCACCTAAGGGTGCTGGGGCAGAACACTTAATGCCTTTCACCACTATCAACTCCTTTTCCCAGCTATTGTTCCCAGAGCCTCCTGGTAACCCTCTGTTGGTTCCTTGCCATAGTGGATGCTAATTGCCTGCTTAATTTTTTTGTTCCCCTTACTGGAATGTAAGACCTTTGAAACCCAGACCTATTCATTATTGTATCCCCAATTGCTAGCACAGTTCCCGGCTTATAGTCGGGAAGAACTCAATAGGTATTGAATTAATTCATTCATGAATAAATTTGCTGGGATAGATAAATCCCAGGTCTTGATGTCAGGGATGATCTTAGTAAAGCAGGTGACACAGTAAGAAAAAACCTTGGCAGGAAGTCGTGAGTGCTGAGTTCTTTGTAAACTTGGGCAAGCCACTTCTCTCTGTATAGAACTTCAGTTTTCCCACGTATAAAATCCTGGAATCCAAATCTCTGAGGTCCTTTTCAACCTTTTGTGGCCCATGGCGCTGCATCAAACATGTTTTCTTTGAGGATTACTCTTATTCCTCTGTGTTGCCTCTAAGAGATGTCCAAAGACCATCATGCCCGGAATGATCCTCTTAAAATCCATAAATAGCATTAAGGACAGAATTAGAAACAAGGGCTGCTTTGGTCACAAGACTTCATCCTCAGAGCTCCATTGCCTCTTGCTGACTTCTCTGAGGGATTGAGGATCTCCTCCCAATTGGTATCCCGAGGCTTTGCAATGGAGACTCCACCAGCTTTTCTATGCCAAGCTGATCAGTTTGCTGAATTCCAAAGATTGGGGTAGAAGGACGGCTTGACTCTTGGCCTGAAAAAAATTGACACAGGTGCCAGATTCCAAGAATGAGCATACCGTGTCTAGAAATTTAGTATAAGCCTCCAGAGCCCCAGGCCTAGGGCCACAGAATTTGGGGCTGCCGTGGAGGGCAGTGGATGGAAGGCTCAGAATTATTGCAAGGGGTCTACAAATCCATTTATGAATCAAGCATTGTCTCTGACTAAATGAGTGCTATGTTTTGCAAATATACATTGTTTGTCAAGTGTACAACAGAGCTGCAACTGTGACTAACAAAATAAACATTCATTTAAAAGTAGCTCTAAATTCATACCAGGCGTCACGCGCTTTTCTTGCTTGGCGGATACCACAAGGGACACTACTATGCGATGACTCCCCGTTGCAGGAATGCCAGCTCCAGGAAAGACAGTGGCTGTCACTGTACTCCCAGCACCTCATTCAAGGCCAGCGAGTACTAGGTGCTTTATAGATAGTCATATAGATAGTCATCAGGACTCAGGGACTTTTTTTTTTTTTTTTTTTTTTTTTTTACTTTAAAAAGGTTTATATTTGAAAAAGGTTAGGAACCACTGGCTACGCACTGTAGTTAATGAAACAATCTTTTTGTGGTTTACATAGCCATTGGCAGCTTTAAAAAAAGAATCGCTTTCACATAAATCATGACATTTAGTTTGGTGATTCACAAATCATGACCTTGCAAGGGACGTGAAGTCAGAGGCTAGGAGGCTGCTTGTGGTAGGCTGAAAGCAACAGGTGGTGGGACTGGTCTAGTTGTGTGCCCAGGGAGTACAACATCTCTCTTCTGTCCCTCTGGTGGCTGGAATGGCTCAGATGCATGACATGTAGGTAAGATAAGGCCCTAAAATAGGACTGGTGTTTCATCAAGTTGGCTTGGTTATGGTAAGAATTACAAAGATAGTACAGACTTTCTTGCATTTAAAAAGATAATGGAGCAGGGAAGTTGCAGGCCAGAAGCTCTTTTCTCATATCTCAGTGGTTCTCCCCTTTCCTGCCATGAAATAGAAATATAATGAGGCCAAATGAAGGTTAATCTGTTAAGTAATTAAAGTATACATTTTTGGGTATTTTGATTGAGGTGCAAGTCTTAAAGATGGTGAAAGATAATTGAGATCTGGAACACAAAACAAACTTCCATCAGAAGAATATTGATTAAATAACGTCAGGTACGTTTGTACAATGGAATTGGGTGCACCCCTTAAAATGATACAGATTGAAATTCATTGATATGATCGACTATTTAAAGCAAGTGAAAATATAGCCTATCCTGTGCAGTGTTTTCCCATTTATGTAAAATAGTTCACGTTCTTCCAAGTGCAAAGACATGCCTGGGATGAATGACAGTCACCAAATGTGAAACAGCTCCACACTGCAGGATTTCACATGGCTTTGCTTTTCCTGCTTCTGAACGTTATGAGCATGCGTGGTACGGTGCTGCAGGTTGCATGTTTTCTGAGTCTGCTTGCGTGGCTGATCCTGGAAAGGATGACGTAGCCCTGTGGGCTGGTCATTTTTATTAACTCTTCCTCACACAACATCAGAAGCCACGTGGACATCTCAATTCTCTTGATTAATTAGGGACGGAGTCTTGACTGACCAGGCTGTGAGCTGTGGTGGGAACAGAAGTGACTGGGCCACCCCTGCAGGGCTCGGTCCCCACGCTCACTGCTTCTCAAATCGCTGCGCACCAGGCTCTCCCAGGAGCAGCAGGACCAGCCAGGGCCTGAGTCTGCCCCACCTGCATCTTCCTTGGAGGCCATGCTTTGGGCTCTCTGCCTTCACTTCCCAGTCCCTGAGAGGCACCCACAAGGCTGACTAGACGCACACGTTTGTTCCCACTCAGCCTGCCAGGTGGCACAGAGTTTGTGTCCATGGCCTTCTCCCCCACGAAGAGAGCCTTCCGTGAAGCCTGATGCTGAATGGGCACGAGGGATTTGGAGCCTGAGGGCCCTGGTGTGTCCTGAGGGCTCAGCAGGTGAAGAAGAGGAGGTCTCTTTGCTTTCTGAGTCTCAGTTTCTTCACCTGTAACATCAGCATCCTAATGCTGCTTCATAAGAGAAGACGATGTCTCTGGAACTCCTTAGTGGGCTCCTCGGGGGTTGTGTAGTCAGGAGATAGGCAAGACTGAGGGGGCTCTAGAGTTAGACGTGGCTCTAATGGCAGCTCTGCCACCTCCTGTCTGGGGACTTGAAGTGGCTTAGGGACCTCACACAACACTCCCCTTCTGACCTGAAAAATGGACCCAAAGCCCTCCGGCCGGACCAATGATCTTTATAGTCTCCAGGGAATCAAGGCTCGCATTAAACATTCTCATGAGCAATTATTCAGATGTGGTGGGGGTGGGGGATGCCCTGGGGCTGGAACCCAGCTTCCCCCACTTTGTTTTTATTTTTACACCCCTGAAGTCCAAAACCAGCTGTCTGAATCACTTGCAAACAGAGCCAAAACAATTTCCATGCGTCACAGGAGGCCACGGGCTCCAGCCACGCCTCAGGATGGTGCACTAAAAATATCTTCCCAGAGCTATTTTTAAGGTCCTGCCGGCTGTCGACCACAAGCCAAGAGAGCAGAACTCCTCCCGGCCTGCACGCAAAGGGCACCACATTTACTGCTCAATGGGCCTTTGGGTCAGTCAAGGAGCTGGACTTGAACCCCCACTCTTCTCTGACCACGGGAATTTGTCACTGTGCCAAGGTGCACACTGCAAGTGCAGACGTGCCCTCCCCAGGGACCCTGCCAGGCAGACAGGGCCACCTCCGTCACTGGCAAGCAACCTTCCTACACCAGGCATCCTGTGAGCCACTGGCACAGAGACACTGCCAAGTCAGGACACTGGAGACCCCACACCCATGTTGGAACTGTCCTTTCTAATTTTCAAAGCGCCTTCACCTCCATGACCTTCTCAGATCCTCAGGGCATTCTTGCTAAATGGCTATTACTATCCCCATTTTATAGATGAGGATAGTAAAGGACTGTTTGTGCTCTTACAACACCCCTGTTAGGCTGTAGAATACAAAACAAGTCCTCTAGTATGTCTGAGGGTGGGATGACCTTGGACATCCTGATGTGGGCTAAGCTTCTTGTTTCTCAGGCTCCTACACGGTGGCCATGCCCACGCTCTGCTGTAGTCAGACCGCTCACCATTCCTTGGTTCATTCGACAGACTTTCCTGTGCACCCACTCTGGCCAAGGCCCCACTGTGCTAGGTCATCCCCGCCCTGGGGAGGAGGCCGTGACGGGACACACCTCTACGGTGTGTGGTAGACACATGGTGGTGGGAGAAGTCACCAAAAGCTTCAGGATGGGGGTCATCCCTGTTGGGGTCTGGAGCAGGAAATAGAAGAGGAGCAGTGAAGACAGAGGGAGCAGGCTGGGCCAGGTAGGAGACGCAGAAGAGCAGGGAACACTGGGGATCCAAAAGCAGGTCAGAGCAGGTGCAGGCAGGAGGCCGGGCCCACAGGGCTGGGCCACTAGCAGGGGTCATTTGAAGGGCCTGGGCGGCACTGGAGTTTTCAGCAGCAACTAGCAGGATCCCATGTGCCTGTAGGAGCATCCCTATGCCTGCTGTATGGGGGACTGGAGGACAGGGCCGGCTTGGAGGTTGTTAAACAGCTCAGGTGAGGCAGGCTAGGGGTCTGGATGGGGTAGGCAGGGTCAGAGAGGATGAAAAAAAAAAGATCCAATTCTAGAAGTACTTAAAGTAATTAAAAGGCAGGCTAAAATGAGTCACAGGGCTTGGTGGTCAGTGAGATGTGTGTGGATAGGAGAGGAGTCTGAGGCAAGCCCGGGGTTCAGTCCTGGGCGACCTGGAGCAGGCCCATGCCATTCAGCAAGCCAGGGACACGGAAGAGGAGCAGGCAGAGGGAGAGCCAGGCTTGGTTTGAGTTGGTTGTGGTGAGTTGCCAGTTGGATAGCCCAGTAGCTGTAATAAGCAGGAAGTCACATATACAACTGGGAGTTCAGAGGAGCAATCGGGCTTGGACAGAGAGTCTGGAAGGGGGCAGGGAGTCAAGGAAGCCTGTAGGGCAGCGGGTCTCAACCTTACACTCCTATCCAAGTCAAGAGGGCAGCTTTAAAAAAAGGATCCCCTGAACTCCATCCCCAGAAATTCTGATCCAATTACTGTTCAACGAGCCCCTGTTTCCGTGGATTTTAAGTTCCCAGGTCCAGGGTTGGGAAACACGGCAGTGGAGAGGCGGGGATGACGGGGAGATGGCCTAGACACATGGCAGACGGGCAGACACTGCACGGAAGGGCCCGGGAGGACAGAGAGCCCAGAATCAGTCTGGGCTCTGGGGAGCAGGCCTCCAGCAGACAGCATCATGTCCAGAGCCAGAGCAGACCGGGTGCTGAGCAGGAGGCCCTGTGAGCGTGTCCTTTCAGGCAGCGTGACGGTGCAGGGTGTCTAGGGGGTGACCTGGGCTAGGGCAAATGTGGGGTAGGGTGGGGCTCGCAGAGGCAGATGGGTCCAGGCTGGAGGAGAGGGGAGGGGCAAGTAAAGACCGTAGAAGGTATGCAAGTGTGTTCAGAGGGAAACAGAGGCTCAAGGCATGATCAGACAGACTTGGGGCAACCTGTCCCGGGGTAAGGAGGCAAGGAGGACAAGCTGACACCACCCTGAATCACGGGGTTATGTTAACAGAGGGATGGGGGGGTCCCAAGAAGCCAAGGGACTGGGGTTCTGAGCCCAGTGGAGAGAGATCAGCCAGCCTAGCAGAAGGTGGATGTTCCCCGACCTGGGGCAGCAAGGACCGGAGACAGTGTCACCTGCCTTCCTAGAGCCCAGCACCTGTACCTGCCCCAGAAGGGTGAACTGATAGCTGGCAGACACCGCTGCCCTACCAGCCCTCCTCCAGCCCTTCTTTCTCGTGCTCCCCTCCCACGTCCTCCTCCCCCTGCTCTAGCAGAGGAGCCTGGCAGTGCCGTGGTATGGCTAGCTCCACATGCTTCTGCCCACTCGTTTCCCCCAGAATGTTTTCACCAAATGTTAAGGAGACTGTGAATGCCTTGAAAGCAGTGACTCAAAGTTGGCCTGAAATACTTGGTTCTAAACATATGGTTGGTGCCTACGAGACATTTGTTGTGCAAATTCATGCATAGACCCATGCGTAAACATAAAGCCTTGCCAGACATACTTATAAATATATATAAAAATATGTATTAAAACATATGAAAATATATATAAATATATCTATATCTATGTATCTATCTATCATCTATCTATATATCAGTGCCTAATCGTGCCTGCTCGCCACAGGTGGACACCTATGCCCACGTGGGGGATGCGGGTGTTCACCACGATCTCCCTGCTGTACCCTGTCTGCCACTCGCGGTGACACGCTCCCTCCTCCTGGAGAGAAGCCTCCGTGGACACAGGCCTGGTGCAGGCACATTTCTGGGGTACACTTGCCCCAGTTTAGGAAACACTGCAGGTCATTTGAATTCTGGAATGCAAGTGCTTCTGACTTGGGGCTAAAGGGAAGGAAATTTGCCATCCCGTTATGGAATTTATGCCGCATGAGGTTCTGTTTGTGTTTGAACAGGAAACGGCTTCTAGGAAGGTAATGGGAAGGGGTATCTTTTTCACATTCGGCCTCGTCAGTTTGCTCAATAAGCTTTCGGGAGAGTCGGGGACTCACATGCAGGTTTCAGTCCAGATTTCCTAGCTTCTGGGAGCCATGAGAAAGGGTCCTATGAAGCAGACACTCGGATATTTTCAAGCTTCCAACACTAGTTTTTGTTCTACTAAAAAATGGTAGAGTATATTTGCAAAAAAAATTTTTTTTAATCCAAATTCAGTATATTTTCTTGGGTGCCTGGGTGGCTCAGTCGTTAAGCGTCTGCCTTAGGCTCAGGTCACGATCCCAGGGTCCTGGGATGGAGCCCAGCATCAGGCTCCCTGCTCAGCGGGAAGCTTGCTTCTCCTTCTCCCACTCCCCGTGCTGTGTTCCCTCTCTCACTGTGTTTTTCTCTGTCAAATAAATAAATAAAATACTTAATATCTATGTAAAAAATCTAATATAAAATATATAAATATAAAATATAATATATAAAAATATATAAAATCTTTTATATATGCATGTATATATATATTTTTTTCTTTATTTAAATACATCCAGAATTTTCTAACACAAAAATTGTTCTCTTTAAGCCAAAAAGCTTTCTAAGTCCAAGTTAAAAATGAACACATGGATGATATGCTATTGTGGGCTAAGATTTTTATTTATTTATTTTTTTTTAACCTTGTGTGAGATCCTGGGTTGAGAAAAGAGACTGTCCCTTCTGTCTGTGAAGGACAGTGAGAAGGAGCCATGCCTATGTCCTTGACAGCCAGTGCCCTCCCACACCTTCTGTACAATGGGGTGTAAAATATGTCAGCTTGAGCCAGGTCAGCACGAGGCTGAATTTCTTAGAAAGTTAGGGCCACTGGCTCTGGATGCATTGGTTCTACTGAAATAGGCCACTCTATTCCACCCCTGGCTTTACTTGGCCAAAGGTAGGACCCCTGACAACACCGAGCTGCTCTATAATACAGAATGTTCTATTGTACTATTTTCCTGCCTCTATGATTTTTCTAACCCTGGTTGCTTGGGTAATCAGGTCGGATTCTCTCCCTTGGGATAAAAGGCTGGAAGCCTAATGGAGTTAGCATTTGCTGTCTCAGAAGGGCATCTGGAAACAGATGTTTCTAGAACTGTGAGATCCTCCTGCCTTCCAGCCCTCCACCACTCTCCCCTGTGGATGGCTTCCTGAAGGGTGAGCGGTTATGCCCTTTAGGTCTCAGAGCCTGTGTGTTCGCCTGGATACAAGAGGATAAGAACTGGTGGGGGCAAGAGCCAGGCTAGAGGAGGAAGAGAATGCCAGGGATAAAGTGGCAGTGATAGCCATGCAGAGGAGAGGAAAACAGGGTGAAGCCCTGGGCCTTATTCATATGAGGTAGCAATAACAGAGAGCCTGACTGCACCTCCAAAGGCAGCTGGGGCAGTTCAGAGTGACCAGTGTGCGAAGGAGGAAGAACCGAAGGAAGGAAGGGGTAGAAACGCAAGATCTTTCTACTTTTTACCTCACTTCCAATCTGGCCAGTGCTCTGGATAAGCTCTCAGAACCCAGGCCTTCCTGACCCTTGCTAAATACCCCTGCTGCAGACCTAACCGGGGACATGGGTCTTCCAGGCTGAAGCATCACGGGACGCTTCTTCAATGAGGAATCCCTCAAGGTGAGCACTTATTAAAAATGGCGGTGTCATCAGACGCATACCAGATGCCAGATGGGGGGACACCCAGCTCCTATTTCATTCAAGCTTCATGAGGGACAGCTGAAGGAAGAGGGACCCTGGAACAGAGAACACTAAGGGGAGGCAGGGGAACTGCCTTCAAGTTTCTGAAGGTCTGGTCTGTGTGTGCAACAGGGGCAAGCTTCCTCCTTGAGAGCCCCGAGGGAGAGAACGTAGCAGGTTTTGAGGGGCTGAAAGGCTATCTTGGGAAGTGGTGAGTTCCCCATGCCGGAGAGATCCATGCAGAGGCCATGCAACCACCTGTCAGGCATATCCCACAGGGACTGCTGTTAATTAGGCCTTTGTGCTCATTCCTGCAGGTCATGAGCTGAAGCTTGGTCCGGCCTCCTGTGTCCTCTGTGGGTGTCTTTTGTGTCGCCCAAACAGGGCTCACCCAAGACTGCCCCGACTCTGAAGACTAGGCTGTCCTCCTCTGGTGAGCAGAGCCCGCCCCTGTGTGGCCCATGACCTTAGCTCACTGAAAGGGAGAAGGGACCTCACCGGTGCTGACTTAACTGCCAAGGTCTTGGCTTTGACCATATGGAAAGGTATTAATAACTTAAGAAAGAACTCAGGGCTTACAGAGGCTGGGTAACTAGCTGGTGAGTGGAAGCCTGGCTCAGAGTCCCACCCACTAGGCCATGCTGATTGTTGAAGGCATTCTTAAGTAAGAAGGGGAATATAAATAATTACTCCCCCTAATTTAATCCATTTGTAAACCAAGTTTTTTGTACACTTTTTTCTTTTTTTTGATTGTGTTATGTTAGTCACCATAAAATACATCATTAGTTTTTGATGCAGTGTTCCAAGATTCATTGTTTATGTACAACACCAAGTTGTTTTTTTTTTTTTAATACATTCCTTAAAACCGTGTTTAGCAACCCATGACTTCATCCCCAGTCCCCACCCACAGAATTTTTGGTTTTCTACATTCTTCTCTCTCATCAACGGCCACATAGTTGAGATTAGTGATTACCAAACTTCGGGGAGTAGTCATACCTGATAATTGCCCCTTGGATTTTGTAACCCATCTTCCCGCCTCTTCTTAGAAACACTTTCTGGGGAAGATGGAGGCAGGCAGGTACCTGTGCCCATCAAGGAAATTCAAACACATTTCATGAGACCTGGGTGGGGGACGGGACAAGCAAATATTCTGGGTGGTCTTGGACCTTTCGTTGTTGGTTCAGGAATCTCGAGGTAAGGCAGATGAGACGGGAGGGAGATGGCTGGAGAGAGGCTGAGTCACTGCCAGAGTCTCAGGTCGAGTTGTCTCTGACGTCATTCAGCGCTTCCGGGGATAAACCAGGTGGGATGGCTGGGCACACAGGTCCTACCTGGGAGCTTTGGTTGAAAAGATGCTCTGCATGTCACTAGACGGATGGCGGTACCTGCTTCCCCCGAGGCCAGGCGTATGTGCTTGGGAGCCTCACACCTGCAGGCGGGAAGTCCCACCTTAGCTTCCACAGCCTACCTCCCCAGGGAAGGCCCTGCTTCCCCACAGCCTCCCAGGAAAGGCTTTAGAAGAGTCCTGAAGTCTCTGGCCCCTCCCTCTTTCCAGGAGGACACCTTATACTTCAACCCCAGGGTAAAGCCATGACACATTGATGAAAAAAGAGGTGGGGATTATTTCCTGAAGAGAAAGAAAACAAAACGGGACAGAAGTGGATGCTCGGGGGGAAATGAAGCCTTTTCCAGGCAACGTGGGGAGAAGGGGGGTGTAACAGTGTCCCCCACAATGTGATGTGCTTTGATCCCCAAGTGGAAGAGTATAGCTAAGCACAGCGTAAAACACAGAAGAGACCAAGAATGGATCATTCCCAAGCTGATTAAGTTATGGGACATTCACTCTTAAGGAGGGCACGTATTGCATGGAGCACTGGGTGTGGTGCAAAAACAGTGAATACTGTTATGCTGAAAAGAAATAAAAAAAAAAAAAAAGAAAGAAAGAAAACTCAGGGGAGGGGCGCCTGGGTGGCTCAGTGCTTTAAGCATCTGCCTTGGGCTCTGATCATGATCTCATGATCTCAGGGTCCTGGGATGGAGTCCTGCATTGGGCTCTCTGCTCAGCAGGGAGCCTGCTTCCCCCTCTCTCTGCCTGCCTCTCTGCCTACTTGTGATCTTTCTCTCTGTCAAATAAATAAATAAAATCTTTTTTTTTTTTAAAGAAAACTCAGGGCATTTCCACCTCCCAAGGTCCTTAGAGTATAGCCAAAGTGTGTACTTTGATGGAAACCAAAGGGAAACAAGCTCCCCTACACACTCTCCGCAGATAATGGGGAAGGGAAGAGAGCAAGAGGGTCGCTGGTCTTAATCGGTAAAAACCATCTCAACATAAATTAATTAATGGATTATTTGTCTTGTTGTTCATTTGTTCAGGGTTAATTTGTGTTGAAAAATTAAAGAAGGGAGGGAGGGAAAGAAGAAGGAAATGTAGGAAAAAGGCAAAGGATTAAAGAAATGATCAGGAGAAATTACAAATATCCCCTCACACTTTTAGGAAGGCAGAGGGTTTGCCAGAGGAAAATAGCGTCAATCAAGGTAGAGCTCACTTCACACCACTAAGCCTCAGGAAGAGGAAAGATAGAAGAAACAGCAAAAGAAGAGAAGAGGAGAAAAAGAAGGAAAAATAAAATCTAGGAAAGAAGGAGGGAAGGAAGGGAGGAAGGGAGGGAGGAAGGGGGGAAGACAGAGTCACCAGAAATTAAATAATTTCTTTTTTCAATCGTTTAATTTTTGGACTGTGCTTAGCGAGACAACGGATAGTTTGATTATATTATTTCCACTCTTGCACTGATATTCTCCAGAAAACTTGACCAATGAAGTTCCAGAGTTTTCAGCACAGGGTCCTGTGCTCTGAGTGTTGCTCCTCCTGCCGTCAAATCTTAAAGGAACAACTGTCCCGCTGTGACGGTTTACTGGTACGTGAAGGAAGAACAAGGTGAACAAAGAGCTCTCTGTCCCTGAAGCGACTAGAGACCCTGCACTCACGGTCCTGGGTTACCAGCGAGGAGGCTGAGCCTGTGCCCAGTGGGAAAAGGCATGTGGAGAAAGGGGAAAGCCAGGCTTGTGCCACACCGCACACGCATCCAGACATGCAGAACCCCCAGACCAACAAATTCATTCCAAACTCAGTGCAGAACCAGTGCATCCCAGCAGCCCCAGCAAAGGCTTGCACAGAGCCGCCCTGTACAGATGCCTGCGTGACCTAAGGCCTGGGGGCCACCCCCAGACAACCACCTTCTACTGGAACAAACCAGAACAGAGCAACTGTAGAGCCAAATGCTCCTCAGTTTTGGAGCACTGGGGACCACAAATGAGAAATAATCCAAAAGAGATTTTAACAAGTAGGTTTAAAGGGATGAGTGGGAGGTGAGAAAAGGGGCTGGTGAGCGCGGCCACTGGTTTCAGTGTCTTGTTGTGAGGAGGGACAGAAAAAACAGCTGGTGAGGGATGGTAGGGAAGACTGAAGGCCACCTGTTGGTGGGGATGCCTGAGCAGACAGGGAGACGCTGCAGGAGCAAAGGCCTAGAGCGGGGAGGGCCTCGGGCAGGAGGAGGGGTGCCCCATCTGCCAAAGCGGAGGGATGAGGTCGGTGCACAGGCAGGTGTGGCTCTCTCTTTGTGGGGCGGGGGACGGGGGAGATATGAGGGTGTTTTTCTCTGGTGGTTTCTATTAAAGAAGGATGAGAAGAGGTCATCAGGTGGAAGAGGTGGAGTGAGAGGACAAAGGACAAAGCATGCAATTGTCGCCTTGCTGAGGAGGGTAGCAAGCTTTCCAGAAGAGCTTTGGAGGATCTCAAGACAGCACGGAGGTATGTGATTGTGAGCGCAGCGGAGGGAGGTGGGGAAAGAATGGAGGGCGTCCCCAGGCAAGCGGGGAGAACACCAGCTCCTCACCTGGGGAATGTGGCCGTGGCAGGACGGACCAGCCAGCCACTTCCCTGAAGGATTGCCACATGCCAGCCTCTCCAGCCCTGTTCTTGGCATCTGTGCAGTCTCTCCAGCGAGCGAGAGTCTGGCTCCTTTCTGGAGGGCCAGGCTGCAGGTGGGGAAAGGGATGGGAGCTCACGCTGGTACGTGTATAGATTTCCCCGAGTCCTGTTCTCAGCCCATGGGTCACCCCTGGCCCCCTCCACTGAGCCTAGGGACCCGAAGGTCAAAGTCCATTCTGCTAAACTTCCTTAGAGAATAAATTTCCCTTCTACTGTCAGCACTGGTGCAGAAGGGGTGGGTACAGGAGAGGGGGAGCCCCTAACTGTATGAGGCGGGGTAGGGGACGTGTGTGTTCAGCCCACAGACATACTTTAACACAGTGTCCTCTTTTCATGCCTCGGCCACAGTCTGACCTCTGCAGGTTTGGTGAGAGGCCAGTTCAGGCCCTGTCCTGGAAGAGGCTGCTGCTGTTAGAGCAGGGAATTCTGCCATTCCGTGTCCCCAGAGCGTGGTCTCGAGGCAGGGGGGGCAGGCGGGTAGGGGGTCCAGCAGGGCACAGCCGCTCAGCCTGTGGTCTCCCACCCTGTGGCTGTAGGAAGGTCCACACTGGGGTGAACCGAACTGGGGTGCATGGAGAAGGGCAGGGATTTGCACTGCCCGGTTCCCGGGGAGACCCTGCGTCTGACTAACACGCAGTTAACTCGAAGGTTACAAACTACTCCGTCCTTGCTTCATCCTTTATCAGTGGGCACTGCCCATTGGACAGAGACTGTGGATGCAATTTTGACTCCTAATCTGGGTTACAAAGCAGATTCTACAGAGTTCACCACCCCCAGAATTTGCTAGAATCTGAATCCATTAAGAGTGGAATGGTAAGAGCATTTGTGTGTGGGTTTGTGTGAATGTTTCACAGGCAAGAGAGGCACAGAACCTTAGCTCATTGCTGAAGAGAATCTGGCAGGCGTGGGGGAGGGGCTGTGACTCTGGATTCATCCCTTGGCTTCTGACTCCCAGTCTGGGGTTTCCACTGTCAAGGGCACTGGGGCCAAGTGATGGAGGGTCTGGACAAATGGGAGCAGCAGGAAGAGGCCGAGAGGCCCCTGCTTCCAGACTTTCATGATGGGGAAAGACCAGTGGGCCAGGAATCAGAGGGTTTAGCTGGTGACTTTGGGAAGGTAGGACCTACAATATGCAACATCTTCGCAGTCGCCTAAACTTGGGTTTGAATCCTGGCTCTGCCACTTACTGAATGTGTGACATTGGACAACTTTGTAAACTACACTTGACATGTTATCAAAATGGGGATTATATTTCCCTCAGTCACAGGCCTTCTGCGAGGATAAGACGAGGCACTGCTTATAACTTACTTAGCACGGTGGCTGGTATTTAGCAAATACGCCGTTATGGGTTCGGGTGATGAGGAAAATGATGGTAATAATAGAGTAGGTACTTTGAACTCTAAGGAACCTCAGGAGTTAGTTCCTTCCTCCTTGACTCAGTTTGCTCCTCTGTAAAGTGGAAATAATGCTACAATCCTTTCCATGTTTTCCTTATTGGTTGTCTTGAGGGTGGAAGGAACTGGGGCAGGGGCTGCCCAGGGCAGATCTACAGAGAGCTGTCAGTGATGCCCAGGGTTTCACCAGTGTGTGGAGAAATGAGAAAAAGAACACAGTGAGTGCTTTACGAATTGAATTGTCCCCAATTTTGAAAGATTTTCCTTCATTCTGATGTTACGGCATTTCTATTCTGTGTGTGTGTGTTAAAATATCCTTTCTTTTAGGAAAGGATGTTGCTAGTGGATGGCAGTTGTCTTTAATGACCTTACTCGGCAAAATGAAAGTTGTCAATCCTATATTGGTCCCGTATTTTTTGGAAATCTAACTGGTCCGTGAAATCAAGTCTATAAAGAAACCACCAAGGCAGGATTTTAAAGGACTTTGTGATTGTAAGATTCCGTACGTGGCAACGTAATAACATCGCACAGTGAGTCCCTGCGGCATGTCAGGCATTGCTGAGAACCGCTACACATTGGCTATATGTCTTTTAATGGTCTCCATTTGACAGGTGGAGAAACTGAGACTTAACCTAAGCCGTGGGGCTTTCTATTCCAACAGGGAATGTGCTATCAAGTCTGTCTATAAACCTCGCAGTTTTCCCTGACCCTTGCTAAAGGATTACTATGGAGGTGGCCCTGACTCTGCCACCAAGACTTCACCCTAATAAAAAGTAACCATACCTAGGACTAATGGGCAAATCACCACTTAACCTCTCTCTGCCTCTAGCATCCAACCGAGAAATTAAGTAGAAATCAGGGTAACACTGAAAACAGATGGAGAGTCAAGCCAAGCTGTCCTAGGAAATAAAATTAGCACAAAGAAGCCATTCTCTATGATTTCCTATGATTCAGTGCCCTTTGATTATTTATGAAGTTGTGAGGCATCTGGCCAGGTAGCTGACGGAATGTTCCCTGGGTGCAGAGACACTGTCAGATGGTGTCTTTCTTTGGTCAACCAGATTCAGTCCCCCTGCCTTCTCCCAACCAGTCAGGGCCTCCCTTCCTCCTAGTCCTGGTGGTGTTCTGGGTCCCACAGGCTGGGAAATCAGCCTGTGGGAGCCCTTGAGGCTGGGTGATGACAGGCTCCGCCCTCCTCACGCTCTCTGTCCTCCTCCCACATGGCAGGCCCGATGCTATGCTTTGTGCATTCATTCTTAGTGACCCCCTTGGCTACTCTGCCAAGGTTTCATTAACTGTATTTCACAGGTGGGGAGACTGAGGCTCGTTGAAGCTAAGTAACTGTCTGGGGGGTGGTGTCACACGACCTGGAAGGGGCAGAAGGAAGAAGGATCTCTGCCCAGCCAGGGCACCTGACTTAGGTCTGTCCTCCTGTTTCATCACTAAAGGGTTCCCTGAAGACGGAGGCAAGACCATCCTAAAACTTAAACAGCTCCTGTCTCCCTTTGCAGAAACCGTGTCCTCTCTGGATGCCAAGAGGTTCACCTTGAACCCTCTGTGTGCTGGCCCTCTGTTCCAGGGCCAGTTCCAGCCCAGTGGCTGCTTCCTGGTCTTTACCTGCCAAGAGCCAACTTGTGGCCGTGCCTGGCTGACACCCAGTGACTCTGGTGGCGATGATCTTCCAATTCTCACCCCCCCGCCCCCACTTGCTTTTTGAATTTGAAGCCAAGCCTTTCATCGTTCTCTCTCCAGCCCTTTATAGCTAATTCACTCTCATAGAAGACAATTTAACAAATGACAAATTCCACATGGTCTTTCAGTGTTTTGTGAGCATTCATGGCTTGACATTTCAAGCATTCATGGCTTGACAATACAAGGGTTTCTGTTTCATCTCTTTTTCTACTGTTATTTTAAAATGCACCCAAATGACATGTGCACTTGATTAAAAATAAGAGTATGTAAGAGCTCGTGATGGAAAGATCCCATCTCTGTCCACCCCGCCACCACAACCCAAAGACAACCATTCATACCCATTTGGTCGAGGGTGGGGAGACACCGTTTTCAGTTAATTTCCTAGTAGTTACCTCCATGTCTCTAACTCAAAGCTTATGTGATCAGTTCTTCAATCATTAACTTTAGACATTGCTTGTTGCCTTGGCAGTTGGAAATTTAGGTCACTTACCCTTCCTACTACCCCACGGCCCCCTCCTAGTGTGTCTACAGCACTAGATTTAGTACTCTACCAGTAAATTTAACTAATATATTTGAACTTCTATTTCTTGTTCTATCACTATGGGGACTATCTCCTCTCTTCTCATCATAGCAGATAAGGATATTAAAACTTCCCTCCCCTCTCCATCCCTTCCATCTGTCATCCCATGTTAGCTGCCCTTTTCGTTTTGTATTTTCGAGGTAGGTCGCATTAGCATTCTGACCCACAGTCATAAATACTTTTTCCATTTCTGTCTGATGTGGCTCCAAGCTTGGAGCATGGCCTTTTTTTTATTGGGGCAGCTGCCCTCGGCCTCCCAAACATCCGTTTCTGATTCTGCTCTTGTTGTGTAGACTGATGAAGCCCGTGTCTGCCATCCCATGCTGCCCAACGACAGCCCTAGCCCATTAGCTGTATCTACATAGCTCTGTAGTCAGGCCTCTTGGCCGCCAGCACATCCTTGCTGGTCCTTTTTTTTTTTTTTTTAAGATTTTATTTATTTATTAGCGAGAGAGGGAGAAAGAGCAGGGGGAAGGACAGAGGCAAAGGGACGAGCAGACTTCCTGCGGAAGAGAGAGCCCAATGTGGGGCTTAATCCCAAGACCGGAAGATCATGACCTGAGCCAATGTCAGACACTTAACGTACTAAGCCACCCAGGTGCCGCATCCTTGGTGTTCCTTATGATAATTGCCCCCTTCCCCTCCCACCAGCTGCTGATGGTCTTAAGTGCTCTCAGCTGGGTCTCTACTCTGCGGAGACTCTGTTGTTCCCATTGCTACCAGGGAGCCCCAGTCTGTACCAGCATCTCCTGGTACCCTATCACCATTCTTATTGCCTTAGCAGATGGAGGGGCTTCCAGACCCTCTCATGGAACAGAGCTGGTTGGTGGGCTTTCTGGCTTTATATAGTGTATGCCTCTCTAACAAGCCTGAGCCCTTGGATCCCTTCCCCTACTGTGTGCCCTGCAGTTTTGGAATTTCTATTTGACTTTTTTCTAGGCTTCAAAGATATGGCACACAACATACTAGTCATTTTGTAGGCTCAGAAGGTTTAAGAGACTTCGTGATTCTCAAGTGTGTCGGCCTAGATGTCCCTATGCCAAGTTTCAGGTCCTTGTTCTTTTCCAAGGATGACCCCAGTGGCACTGTTGAGGTCAAGAATTGTTGAGGTCAAGAATTCCAGCTTCTCTGGAGCTTGGCTACCCTCAAGGCTAAGCCCTGAGGCTGATCCAGAGCTTTGCCCTCCAGACACAGGAGACGAACATGCTTTATATGCTAACTCTCATCCTTGGCCTAATCATCACTGAAATGATAACTAGTCATCTTCAGCCTTTGCCCGTCTTTCTTCAACACATTCATGGCCTTCTGGGACAGCGGTCTGATTCCCTGCTCCTTATAATGATCCCTTCCTAGCCCCTTGAACACCTGAGACACGGCACCTGCTAGCACGGCCCTCCCCCCAGCCCTCCATTCCATTTCGCCACCAGCCCAAGTCTTAGAGTGGAAATCTCAGAGCATGCAAGGGGCTGCCCACCCTCCACCGGCCAGCCCCACTTTCTCACTTTGGAGTCAGCCTCGGACATGTTGTGGCACCGCTGTCTTAGGTGGGTTCTTCAGGAAACACTCTGAGATGGACAGTTGTGGGTGGGTTTGCTGGGGAGTTGTGTCAGCAGGAACACTCGAGGAAGGAGGGAAGCAGGTTGGGTGGACCGAGGGCAAAATGGAAGGGCCACACTATGATGGGAAAGGCCTCAGCCAACCCCGGGGAGAGCTCTGGGGCTGGAACGGCCTTTCAGGTCTGTTCCAAATAGAGGCAAAAGTGCCAAGCCTTTGTGCCCCTACTCAGCCGGTCTTTGGTGGGTGTTATCCCTGAGGAGGTGTCATAAAGTTTTCTCAGCTGAGGGCAAGCTGGAGTCATCAGCAGTGGGGAGATGGGAGAAATTTGGGTGGCATACTGCAGCACCCACAACAGCCACAACAGCCTCAGTTGACGCCAGTTGTCCTGGAATAATTATGACCAGTTTGGATGATAGACTTTGCTGCCGTTCTATCATGCCACTGCCATGCCTCCCATTCCTCTAGGCACGAAGGACCCTGCACAGGTAGACCCTCGTGCCTATCCTCTCCCCTGGGTGCAACCAACTACTCCATTTTCTCATGGGTGCCATCTTTAGAGTCCCCATGGTCCCAGGGGCCACTGACCCAGGCTGACTGCTTCACAGGATCTGTCATCCCCTCTGGTGGGTAAAGAAACTTGGAAAGAAGGGGACGTCAGTTTCTGAAGCCATTACTCCTGCAGCTCTGACCGTAAGCTAAGCATGGTTCATGGCAGACAGGGACCCTGCCCCGGCTTACCGCTGGTCCTCTGCTAAGTTGCCAACCACCTATTGCTCTCAGTGTCCACCCTCTGCTTGTCATTGAGGGGCCTTCAGCACCCTGTCTATGAAGCTGAAGAGGCAGAGCTGTGTTCAGATATCAGCAAACACAGCCTCCTCTTCCTGGCAGCCCAAGCCCTCCCTCCCACTGGGCGGTCCATTATTTGAGGACAGATTGATGTTCCTTGGTGGCTGCTCCTTGGTGGCCCTCAGCCCCCCGAACTGATCCGTGGTGTTTAGGCAGGAGGGGTCCACCAGGGGACTCCGCTCAGGAAAGGGTAACAGGGATTTAAATGGGATGCTGCATTTCCCGGGCTGTGCCCTTTCATCTGATGCCAGCCAAGCGGTGGCCTCTGAGGGCAGGGAGCTCTCCTTCCTCATCAGAGGATCGTGCTGAGATTCTCACTCACATGGAGTAGGCAGTTGATGCTGCCGAGAAGCCATTTCTGTGAACAGTTTTCAACCTGATCCCCATGCCTGGGCTTGGCTTCCTGGCTGTGCCTCAGAGCCCTTCTGTTGCCTTGATCCTAGGCTCTGGGGACTCCACGTCTGCCCTTCCTGGGGGGGAATGCACAGAGCTGCTGCCTACCCACGGCGCTCGCTGAGTGGCCTCCTCGGTCCCCTCCATTAACTTCCAGATAATGAAATGGGGTTGGCGGGTAGTTATTTTTCTCATCGGTCTTCCAATGACCTACATTTTTTCCCCAGGATGATTTAAGACTACGCGTCTTCTTCACTTTTTGGGCACTATATATTTTTAATGGCATGAGAGCAGAGTCACCTGGCAGGCAGGCCTCTCCTGATCCCACCCTCATGCTGGCTTCCTCAGACCTGCTTAAAGGCTAAGTTTTATCTGTTTGATTCTTAAAATTCATATCCTTGGATCAGCAGAAAGGGTTAGAATTAATGTTTGTTGTTACATAAAGATGGAAAGCCGACAGGCGCATCTCGATGACGTGTTCGTTAATGAGACGTGGCATATATGAGGACAGGAGAAGAGTGACGTCACCATTAGCGCCATGGCCAGACGTGCCCTCTGAGCTCTTCCAGGGACCTGGCGCCGAGCTCCAGGCTTTCACGCTGGACTCTAATGCCAGCCTGATGGAGAAAGTGGGGCCTATCCTCTATCAATTTTCAGATAAGGACAATGTGACATGGGAATGGGTTGTAGGCACCTCAGGGCAGAGGCTTTCTGTACATCTTGGCATCTTTCATGGCATCTGGCAGGGTCCCCTGCACATAATGAGGGCCCTAAATATTTGTTCAAAGAGTGAAATTGCCCGAGGTCATGGAGCTAGTGTGGTCTTGGAGCTCCTAATGAAATGTTCTCTCCAATAATCCAAGCTCCCTTTGTCTCAGTGAGCCAAAGGTTTTGAAAACAATGAATAAACAGATTTTAATGACTTCAAAACTCCAAGGCCAAACAAGCTGGAAGCAGGAAAGCAAACAAGTTTTAGATGAAAAGGAGCAGCTTCCAGAAGTCCAAGATGCTACTGATCCCTGACGGCTTCAGCCATCTCATCCTAAATGGAACGAATGGTCCGACAAGATGAAGGGATGGCCTCTCTCTTTTTCCGGAAAAGTCCATCTGCCTTGTGGTCCTTCGGAGGCAGGTGAACTGTGCAAACATGGGGGACAGCCGTCTGGCCCCTCCGCTCCCACGTCCTTCCTCAGGATCCCTCCTGTCAGAGTGAGCCCATCCACAGGGTGAAGTGAAATGAATCAGCGCATCCTGCTCCGGGGCGTGGGAGCTAATGCGATAAAGGGCTGGCCCCAGCGATGGAAGCATATTACACCCATCCATCACCCACTCCCACTGAGCGGCCTCCGTCCGAGTCGCCGGCTTGAGCGCTGGAGATGCTTCTGGAACTGACAAATGTGAGCAGAGTTCTAACCACTTCTGTGTCTCTCCTGGTACAAGATTTGGGTTACTTAAATAGGCTAGAGACTGTTGCCTTCTGACTCCTTTAAAGGAAGGAAACTGCGGGGGAGTCTTCCGCTACAGTGAGACATTGGAGACTTTCACCTCCTGGAGGCGGGTCTGTCTTTTCTCACCTCCTCTGTTGTTGGAGGTGCTGAACTCAGGCCAGCCTTTCCGCCTCCCACTGTCCATCCTTTCCTACCCTGTGCAGAGCACTGAGGCGCAGGCTGCATGGGACAGAGGAGGGACAACACATCTACTCCCTCACTGAACAAAAGAAACCCTGGACCATCACTTCCTTGTCCCAGGGCTTGGGGTCCTTATCTGTAAAATCAACTGTAATAATCCCGTGTATGCTTCCACTGCATTCCGTTAATGTAGCCCTTTGGTCTTCATACCGCTCAAAATTTACACCAGCCCTCTGAGGGGGTATCATTACACTCATCTACTCAACTAATTCATAAACTCATTATGGAATGCCCAGTGTGTTCCACGTACTATTGTAGGCACTAAACCTCAACAGATCAGTCCAGCATTGTAGCCTTCTGAGAACAGGATGGTACTAGCCTCATTTTAAGGGAACTGAAGCTCAGAGACCCTAAGTAACTTGTTCAAGGTAAAACAGCTTTGTGTTCACAGTCTGGGCGAGCTTTCTCCTCCATCTTAGAGCAATTGCGTGGGTTGTAAAGAGAAACCAGGGCTCAAGTTATAGGGGATACTATGCAGTGTCCTGATTGCCTTTTAATGACCCAAAGTTGGGGAGGGCATGGGGAGAATGAAATTTTTTCATGATATCAAATGATCAGAAGGGTCTTTCAGATATGAGGAGCCCCAGCTCTCCATAAACTCTCCGGCAAGATCTCCAGATGTGCGTAATGCAAGTGGTACCTCTCTTGGGCATCGTGACCCTGACTGCTGCTACAAGCTCCCCCACAAGTCATCCTGGCTTCACAGAAGGAGAGGACTGGGGGGCAGGTGAGCCGGGTCTAGACAAACCTCAGAGACTGATGGGTCTGATTTTGAATCCTAGCTTCAGCTTTGAGATAAAACCACGTATTCTTTGTGGGCTTCAGTGCTTTTTTTTTATCTTAAAAAGGAGGAAATATTACTTATTTTGCAGGGATCTTGTACAGCTTAGAGATAGCAACAACAAATAGATGGTGCTGACGGGAGGTGGGGGGGGGCGATGCAGCAAGGACGTGAATGCTGCCCCAGGCGGTCCCTGGTCCTTTCCCTCTACTTTGTTCTATCTAAAGATAAACAATAAGATCAAGATTATTTGAAGAATGAAACAAAAACAATCGTAGCAGATTGTCCTTTGCAGTAAAATATTCTAATTGCTCTGCGAGATTGGAGACCAAATCTCATTATCACAAATACGATCATTAAAATTCTGTATCACAAAATATTTCACATCTCAAGGCTGACTCCCTCACTCACTTTAAGCCAAGCAGGAAATCCACATGTATGGGGTCCATTGTGATTAAAGACACAGCCACCTTCTCTCATCCTCCTGAGAGATACCCTGGGGCTGGATGAGGACAACACGTGGAATCCGTCTTGAATATTCAAAATCAGCAAATGCAAATCACATAACCTGATTTGTTTCCTGTACTTAGTGCAACTAAATCTGGAACAGCCCCCTCCAAATCCTAACAAAATTGGACTTATTCTCTATCTGTTCCCGCTCAAAACAAATAATTCAGAAGTCTTGCAAAACTGGTATTCTGTTTCTGCCTGCTTTGGCTCACTCATCATTTTGTCCCTTTCTCGGTTCCATGCATATTCGACTAAAACCTGAAGGCTTACTTTGTTCCAACGCCATTCTCCGAGAAAGAGGGCATTAGCTTTCCTTTAGCCCCTGCTGTGTTCTACCTCTGCTAACACTTCATGTGTCTTACCTGCATTGCTTGCCCTCAAGGGACTTAGAAGCAAAAAGGAAAGGCAAAGCAGCGTTCAGTCTCATGGTATCCAGTTTGGATGCCACAAGTGGGGCAAGTGTAGAAGGAGAAGAATTTCATGCCAACATGGAGAAACAAGGAAGGTTCTACAGAGAAGACAATATTTGACTTGGGGCTTGAAGAAGAAGCAGAATTGTGAGACAGAAAGTTGGGAAAGAGAATCCAGCCCCTGGGGCCAGAGTCTATTGGCCAAGTGTAAAGATTCTTTGCAGACCACGTAAGCCCATGTACTTGGGTCTTATTTATTGAAAGGAAGAAGAAGACGGTTCAGATGGATAGGTCCCTATATTTGCAACCTCTGCAGTGACCACAGGTCAGGGAAATGACTGTCAGTGGAGTTCTGTCTTCTTGAGTAGCTGATTTCTTTTCGATGGTTAACAAAGTCAGATTCACCGGTGTAAAAAGCTCTGCGGGCCCGGGGGCCTCAACACAGGCCTAAAGGTGGGTCAGTGCTTGGTGCAAACATCCTGGACTGTTTGGGGTCAGTTCGGATTGTGTTGGTTCGGGCCCCAACTGTTCAGCCAGACCTGGGCCAGGAGGGGAGCAGAGAGCGTAATGCTCGTAACATGATGCATTAGAGAGTGCCTGGTCAATTATGTGTCCATTAGCTAAGTGGCCCTGGGGCTTTATGACTTACTCTTTTTTTGTAAATACAAAATAATAACAATAACAGCTTGCCATCTTCTTATCCTGCTGGAGAGAGCGAGTATTTCATCTGTCATCATACAATTCCGGCTGCTCCTCCGGGCAACTTCATTCCAAGCTCCAGAATACAGAAGCGAATGGAAAGTCTGTGCTCTCACCCTGACCCACCTAACCAGAACCCAACTCAGTCCCTCCCGATCGAAGATCGAAGAGGGAGGGCAACCGAGCCAGTTCAGGAGTGTGGGTGATGGTTTTAGTGCAGGAACCCTTCAGGAGGGATCAGATAACCCTGTAGTAAAGCCAGCTGGGAGAGGTCCCTGATAACACATCCTGATGGCAGACGTCTCTATTCCAATCTGCTCTGCCCTTCCATCCTTGCCCTCCTGGGTCTGCAGGTGTTTCCAGCTCTCTGGTACAGCAGAGAGGTGATGTGGAGGGGAGTATATCTTTTACATGGCAAGAGAGGAGGGCTTCCTGTGGCATAGCTCACCAGCTCTGGGCGGCCCCATGCTAAACCCCAAACCCAAGTGTGTGGCTGCTTGGTGTTGGTTCACCTCAACCAAGGGAAGCATCACTCAAGGCTCACCAGACAGTATTTTCCCCCAGAATACTCTCCCCCCAAATACTTCCCCCAAAATACTGTCTGGAAGTAAAAATTTCCAGACAGTATTTTCCCCCAGAGGATGAAACATAGGAGGCAGGAAGAAACCTGTCGTGGCCGGCCCTGCAGGACGATGCACCCTGATGATGTCAGTACACAAGAGAGCTGCCATGACTGCCACCCCTGGTGTTTGTTAGTACCGAGGCCCCTGGGCTTCTGTGGGGACTCTACTGAACGTGCCGGTGCTCCTCACGTGGCCTGCGCCAAACCCGGGAGGCTGAGAGTTCTGACGTCACCCCAGAAACCCAGCCTCCCAGGGCTGATGTTCCATCTCTCACTCCTTGGTATTTGTTTCATTTTTCTCTGTCTTCTTTTTCTTATTATAGTTTTGGTTCCTGACACACTTTCCAAATGGCCCTCTTCCAATTAGCTGGAGAGCTCGTTAATTAATTATCATCTCTTTATGATATAATCAACACTGATGAACCACTTCAAAGACCCAGAGCCTCAACAGCGTATCTGCCTACGTGTTCATCTCCACCTGTTCCTCCATCCTCCCCCCACCTAGGGCAAACGCTTGTCTATTATTACCTTGACTTGTTTTTTTAAGTTTTATTATATGTACAATCTTGTTTCTTTTTACTACAAGTACAATTGCTTCTGAAGTGGTAAACAGTATTCTCCTGGGTCTTAATTTTTCACCCAACATTTTATGCATGCATATATAGTATATAATATGTATATGCCATATTATAGCAAACAGTAATAAAATATATGATGACTATAGTTCATCCATTTTTACTGCCATTGTGTGGCAATATCACAATTTAGATATCCAATACTCTGCCAAAGGGCATTTGGGACAATGTACCATTTTTGCTGATATAAACAATGCCACTGGAGCATTGTTGTATGAGTTTCCTGGTATAGATGTGAAGGTGTTTTTCTTATGTATACATAGAGAAGCCATTGAATTATGGGGTATATGAATATGCAACTTGATAAGACAGTGCTAAACTGCTTGCCCAAATGGTTGTGCTAATTTGTACTTCTACCAGCAATGTGTAAGTGATCCAATTAATGGACATATTCTCCCACACTTGGTATCGTGAGACTTCTTCATTTTTGCCATCAAATGAGTGCACATGATGGTGGGAATTAATCACAATATTTTTGGAATAGAACCTGAAAATATTTATTAAAATTTTAAATGGACTAGCTCTGTAACACAGGAGTACTACTTTGGAGCATGTATTCTAAACAAAACTTGTGAAAGTCAGTATATAAGAGTAAACTTGAAGGATGTTTGTTACACTAACTTTTGTATTAGCAGAAGCCTGAAACAACACAAATATCTATCGATAGGTAATTGATTGAACAAATTATAGGAAATCTATGCGTAGATTAAAATGCAACCGTTTCTCAACAAAACTGAGTTAGATATGTGCTCAGTGACTTGGAAAATGTTTGCCAAATTTAAGTGAAAAAAGCCAGGAACAGAGTAATGTGTGTGATAACATGTTAGCTCTTCTAAAAAGGGTGGGAGTGGGCACTATGATTGCTTGTATCTGTCTGTGTGACAGGTGGGCAAAAATACACCCAGGCTGTTAATCTTGATTAAGTCAAGAGAGTGGGACTATAGGGGGTTGGACATGCTGGCAAGATGGCGGAGCTGGCCTGTAACTCAGGTCCCTTTGGAAGCCCCTCCTCTGGCCTCAGTCTACCCCCCGCAGGTGCCAGCCCTCTGTTTCACATTGTTCAGTGTCTTCACATACCCACATTACAAAATCAAAATTCCTTATTTGGCGTTTAATATCTGTCAAGAGCTGGTCCTAGCCCATCACATCTCCTGTGCATCTACGTCTGCAGTATGTTTTAGCCAGTGACACTTGACTCTTCTTTAAACATTCCTTGGACTTTTCTACTCCTGGTCTGTGCTCATTCTGCTTTCTCTCCAACACGGTCCCCCAAATCTTGTCTCTTCTTCAAGAGCCAAGCAAAAGTGTTTCTCTCCCAGCATAGCCTAGAGATAACCCTGCTCCAACCACGTTTGGTCCCTGTGTGTCTCGAGACTCAGCATCCCAGGAGAGAGAATCCTATTGGCCTGGCTCATGTCGAGCATCCTTGCCTTTTTAAAAACTAGTACTCATCTTCTCCATGTGAGTTCTGAGCCCACAGAGAATAAGACAAAGGAATAAGGCCAGGGGAGACCAAAATACCATCTGTGTTATGGCTAAGCCGTTTATTACAGAATGCGATGTGAGTAAGTATGTGTCCACCTTGAGAACCCCAGAAATAGAAATGGCCATGAGGGTTGGACCAGGGAGATCCTCAGGTTCCTGCACATGGCTCGTCCTAAGAGGAAGTGGGAAGAGATGGGCGATGCCTGACTGGCGTCTACTTTCTGATAACCATATTAAATCCCTCGTACTTCCCCAGCAGTGGGGAAAGACCAGGGGAAGGACACACCATATTGCTCTTTCAGACTCTGGCCAGAGAGCAGGGTACTGTGATCAGCAGCCTCACTGGACCACACAGGGCAGGCAGGCCAAGTCCCCAAAGAAGGGGGATGGAACCCAGGCAGAAAGAGATGGCAAGTGTTTCCTGCTTCCACCCATACACGCCACATGTCCTGCTGGAAGAGACGGGCTTTTCCAAACCTTCCCGATCCCTTTTCAAAACGCAGATACCCTTGGCGGGGCTCATCTCCTTAGCCCTTCCACTTCTCCCAGGCCAGTGTTTGATCTTCGCGAAGCCGTAAGGCCACGTTTGACTGCCACAGCCTCATGGCACAAACGAGACAAGGATAAAGAAGTAAAAGGAATCATCCAAGTTGGTGAAGTTGCCAGAATTACAGTTTTCAGGATCCCCTGTCTGCACTCTGCCCTCCACAGCTCCTTCTTCCTCCCTGTCAACCCCTCAGAAGATACTAGCGGGATAGAAATTGGGTCCTGCTGACACAGGGGCGGGGGCCCAAGGTTCAGCCACCCTCTAGAAGGCAAGAGGATAGGGCCCAGGAGCCATGGGCTGGGACACAGGATCCTCCTGGCCACTAGCCCTGCGTCCCCAGGCTGGGTGTTCAGTGTTACACAGCCCACAGCCCACATGCTGCTGGCCCAGTGACCTCTAGGTGACATGCTCTCTTAGGTCAGGACCTCAGCTGGGGCATGGTGAAAGGCACAACTCAGCCCCGTGCGTGATGACCCACCTCATAGGAGAAGCAGCAGATGGAAGTTCTTTCCATTGGGATTCCTGAAGGTGCCCCTCTGGGCCTCTGAGTCTGGAAGGACTTCTGTTGGGGAATAAGCCAAGGACTTAAAATAGTCAGAAACCAGCTCGCCTGGTGGTGAGCTCAAGAGCTTTGAGCAAAGCATGATTTTGGCTGATAGGGGAAAAATCAATCGAAGATGAAATGGAAACAGAAGTTAAACACTGAGTGGCTGGGGAGGAACTGGACAAGAGGGACTTTAAGGAGGTTCTAGGATTTCCTGACATGGGGTCTCCCCTGCTAGATGGTGAACACAGGCCATCTTTCAGCGTTTCTGAGTCTGAGCTTCCTCATCTGTCAACAGTACACACACTCACACATATGCGTGCACACATAATAAAGTAACCTAAGATAAAGGGTCCCACCCAGGGCACATACCAGGCCCTTTTCTACTGCCTCCGGTTCCTGGTTGTTTGTTCAAAATTCTCATTTTCAAAGGTTGATAAATTTTGAGTCTTTTCAAGCAAAGATGAACTCCTGTGGCTCAGGAGCAGAAAGGGGCGGATTTGCTTCACCCGTGGAAAGCAGGGAGAGTTCCCTATGCTCCCAGGTTCTGACCTGGGCCCTGTGGGCACAGGGGAAGCCCCTTCAGTGAAAAGTGAGGGGGCAATAAAGGGGCATGGGTGGGGGGGTCCAGGCGCTAATCTAGTGATTGAGGAACCCAGTCACCTGGAGGGAGGACTCGCTGGGGCTCTGAGAGTCCAGCTGAGGGCAGAGCCCACACTGGGAGTCTGGCCATGTGGCCCCGGCCCCAGCCCTGAAAGTCAGGAGGGGGACCTCCACTTCTCTGGTCCTCAGCTTCCCCATCTTGAGAATGCCAGAGTGGGAAAAGACACCCTGAATTCTCACATGCATTGTCTGCCTACCTGGGCCTGTCTTCAGGTTCCGCTACTGAAAATAAAGAGGCGTTACCTCTCTCCAGGCCTGGCTGGCTGCCGCGTCACCGGGCTGCCTCTTGTTGTGATTTCTGCAGCCCCGATGGAATTATTCTCTTTCCAGAAATGTTCCTGTGATAAGTAATTTCCATGCCCACGTGAAGCACATTTGTTTTCTCTGTGGCAGGAAGGGGCCATTTAGTGGATTACTTCTTTCTCTAACCACTTGGTGCCCTGGGAGAGTTAATTCATTTCACAGAGGCAAGCAATTGACTCCCAGGGGTTCACCATGAGCCATGCCAGGCCTCCAAAGCTTTGGAAAATTACCCAAGCCTCCCCCCAGACCCCATTCCAAGTGGCCGTCACTGCTTAGCACACTGAACAGCATCCTTCAAGGTTCTTTGGCTGGTTATTTGTTTCCCGCTGGGCATTTTCAGAACACCTTCTGGGTACAGGGTCCTGCACGAGGCACCTGGACGTAGGGAAGACAGATGTGTCAGTCCTTTAAAGGCACCAGATGCAGAATCAGGAGACCTTCCACGAGGCCCTGGGCCAGCCCTGTTATCCTCCATTTCTCCAGCTGAATGATGAGGGGACTCAATCGTTTTTCACTAAAGAGGCTTTCTTCAGCCCTTCTAAAAGGCTGCAAGTGTTTCCATGGCATGATGGGAGGGTAGGAGACCTGCCTGACCCCCCAGAGCCAATTTGTCACTGGACCTCAGTACATACCTGCCTGTCTTCCTTCCTACACCCGCAATGCCTCCCTCTCCCCTCTTCTGCTCCCAATCCTTCTTCCTAGACACTCGCCTGACTTCTGTGGCTATGGGTTTGACAAGATTTTGAGGTCTTCAAGGCTTTGAGTACAAATTAGAGCTCTGTGTCTTTGGGAATCTCTTTATTTGCACATTGCAAACCGTCAGGTGAGATCAATTCATAGATCAATTCATAGATCACAGAACATCAGGATCATCCTTAATAATGGGCCCTACCTCTCTCATTTTATAGCTGATGATGCTGAAAAGGGGACAGTGACAAATGCCCAAGGTGACCAGGGAGTGATTTGGGGCGGAAGAGGCTCCCACTGGACTCAGATCTGCTGTTGGCCAGACCATAATTCTTTCTAATTCTTTTGTGTAATTATTTTATTCATGTATACATTCAACAAATTGTTTTTTTAAACATTTTATTCAATTTATTTAAACTAAGAAAAAAAAATCAACAACATCTCCCACCCCCACCCCCTGCCTCTTACCACCACCATCTGTTCTTTGTATCTATGAACTTGATTTTTTTTTTTAAAGGTTCTATGTATATCAGAGATCATGCAGAATTTGTCTTTCTCTGTCTGACTTCTTTCACATAACATAAAGCCTTCAAGGTCCATCCTTGTTGTTGCAAATGACAAGATCTCATTCGTTTTTATGGCTGAATAATATCCCACACCTTTATCTGTTCATTTACTGATAGATGCTTAGCTTGTTTCCATATCTTGGCTACTATAAGCAATGTCACAGTGAACATGGGACTCGGGTATCATTTTGAATTGGTGTTCCCGCTTTCTTCAGATAAATAACCAGAGTGGCATTGCTGGATCATAGGGTAGTTCTATTTTTAATTTTTTGAGGCATCTTCATACTGTTTTCCACAGTTGCACCAATTTATATTTCCACCAACAATGCACAAGGGGTCCCTTTTCTCCACATTCTCGCCAACACTTGTTATTTCTTCCTTTTGAAAATGGACATTCTAATAGGTCCGAGGCTGTTGTGGTTTTGTAGTTTTGATTTGTGGCTTTGATTTGAGTTTCCCTGTGATTAACAATGTCAAGCATCTTTTCATGTACCTGGTGGCCATCTCTATGTCTTCTCTGGAAAAATGTTTATTCAGATCTTCTGCCCATTTTTAATCAGATTCTTTGTTCCTATGCCATTGAGTTGTATAATATAAGTTCTTTATATACTTTAGGTATTAACCCTTTATCAGATATATGATTTACAAACTATTTTCTCCAATTCAGTAGGTTGTCTTTTCATTTTGTTAAGGTTTCCTTTTCTGTGCAGAAACTTTTTTAGTTTGATGTACTCCTACTTCTTTATTTTTCCTTTTGTTGCTTTTGATTTTGGTGTCAGATTAAAAAAAATCATTGTCAAGACATATGTCATGAAATTTACTGCCTATGTTTTCTTCTAGAAGTTTTCATCTCAGGTCTTACATTCAAGTCTTTATTCCTTTTGAGTTAATTTTTGTGCATGATATAAGACAGTGGGGGCACCTGGGTGGCTCAGTTGTTAGGCGTCTGCCTTCAGTTCAGGTCATGATCCCAGGGTCCTGGGATTGAGCCCCAAATCGGGCTCCCTGTTCAGTGGGAGGCCTGCTTCTTCCTCTTTCACTCCCCCTGCTTGTGGCTTCTCTATCAAATAAATAAATAAAATCTAAAAAAAAAAAAATACAGTGGTCCAATTTCCTTCTTTTGCATGTGGCTGTCCAGTTTTCCCAACATCACTTATTAAAGAGGCCTTCTTTTCACCATTGTATATTCTTGGCTTTTTTGTAATAAATTCATTGACCATATATGCATGCATTTATTTCGGGGCTCTCTGTTCCATTTCCTTGGTCTATGTGCCTGTTTTATGACAATACCATGCTGTTTTGATTACTGTACTTTTGTAATAGAGTTTGAAATCAGGGAGTATGAAGCTTCTAGCTTTGTTCTTCTTTCTCAAGTGTGCCTTGGCTACTTGGGGCCATTTTTGTGGTTCCATACAAATTTTAGGATTGTTTGTTCAATTTCTGTGAAAAATACAATTGGAATTTTGATAAAGATTGTATTGAAGATGTAGATAGCTTTGGGCTATAGTGACATTTAAAAAACATCAATTCTTCCCATCTATGAACACAGAATATCTTTCCATTCACTTGTGTCTCCTTCAGTGTCTTTCATTAATGTCTCTTAGTTTTCAATATATAGGTCTTTCACTTCTTTGATTAAATTTATTCCTAGGTATTTCATTCTTTTTGATGCAATTGTAACTGGGATTGTTTTCTTAGTTTCTCTTTTTGGTAGTTTATTATTGTATATAGAAATGCAACAGACTTATGTGCATTGAATTTTGTATCCTTCAACTCTACTGAATGTGTTTATTAGTTCTAAAGTTTTTTTAATGGAATTTTAAGGATCTGCTATATATAACATCAGGTCATATGTAAATAGTGACGGTTTTACTTCTTTCCTTCCAATTTGGATGACTCCTATTTCTTTTTCTTGCCTAATGGGTCTGGATAGGACTTCCGATACTATGTTGAATTAAAATGGTGGTGGACATCTTAATTACAAAGTTATCAAGTTCTTATATGCTACGGCCTTAGCATATAAGCCTTAGCATATAAGCATACGGCCTTATATGCTACGGATTAGGTACCAGACAGAAAGATGAAAAGGGCCTTCAGTCTGAGTTTACAGTCTGATAGATGAGAGAGACCTGCAAACATTCCATGTGATATTCTAGATGGTGCCAGATTTGAGAGTGCCCAGAGTCACGGAAGCCCAGGGAATGGTGCACTGATCAAGGCTTAGGGAAGACTTCCAAGAAGAGGTGACAGTGGAACCAGATAAAGGATGTGTCCTAGTTTATTGGGAAGGAGATATGGGGGAAGTCCATGACAAAGCATGATCAGGAGTGCACCAAAGGTTGACTTGGAGGCTCTGGGTGCTGGCAAGGGAAGAGAAGGTTAAATAGTGAATTCAGCATCGGTGGGAGCCAATGCTGGGCCATGACCCATGTACTGTGGTCTGAGTAGGTGCTACTTTCCTCAAGATTCTTCCAGCATTCACAGACTTCCCTTGACAATTGTTCCTCTGTTGCATATCCTTTTATGGCCTTCTTGGGTGGGTGTGGTTCCTCCACATAGTAAACTCTGAGAAGTTGCAAGCCCTGTTACACTGTGAGCCCTTGGCCTCTCCCAGCTAGAGGACTGAGATGGCTGAACCTGCCCCTGTCAGAGCTCCAGCTCTTAAGAGGCAGTATGGGATGGATTGTGAGGACTGGGGCCTACAGATATGGTCAGCCCACTGGACAGGGTGGGTCATCTTGGTGGGGAAGGGGTCCTAGCAGAAGATGGCATAAGGAAGTGTAATGGAATTCCAGCCTCAGGAGATCAGGAAGAGCTCATATGCAGACAACCTGGGCCATCACCAGGGAGTCTGGTGTAGGGGTGGTTCAGAGAACCCAACTCTGATCAAAGACTTCTAAATCCACATCTTTCCCCTAGAACTTGGCCTTGATCCTTAGAGTCACAGTCTGTCCAGCTGCCTTGAATGTCCCACTGATAACTCAAACCATCATATCCACACAGAGCTCACTGTCTTTTCTCCACACCCTGTGGTTCTTCCTGTGGCCCTGCCTTTGAGAAGAGCATCCAGTAGTCACCCTAGATCTTGCCCACATTCTGTCATTTTCTGCCTCTTAAATGTCTCTCAGCTCTTCTCCCACCCACTCCCCACCATCCCTACCATGCTCTCCCATACAAATCTGCATCACCTCTCATGCAGATTCCCAGCCAGCAGATCCTAGGCAGCAGAACCTCTCCCATCTGTTTGCATTTGCAGTCAGCTTTCCAAAGAGCAATTCACATGACTTAACCTACTGATTTCCTCAGTGCTCCCAGAATAAAGTCCAAATGCCTGCACTTGGCCAGCAGGACCCTTTAAGATCTGACTTCTGCTGATCTCTGAACAGTAGAAGCCCAGCCCAGGTGTCAGGCAATGTCCATGTTGCCCCTGTGGTCTATGGACTTCCAGGGCCACACTGATAGAGGGATGCCCTAGGTCATACAAGGCCTGACAGTTGGATTTCCCTTTTGTCATGCAAGTGCCTGACTTAAGCTTTGATTGCTGAGGCACCTACTTCAGAAAGAGCTATCTCCAATAAGCACATTGCCAGCCATACAATTAAATAAAGAGCAAGTGCCTCCTCCCTACCCCCACACAGTTTCTCTGTTTAAAGGTCTTTGGTTGATTTAGATAACTGACCATTTGGTCACATTTTTCTTTTCCTTCCTGTGCTTTAAATCCTGGTTGTTGTTGTTGTTGGATTCCCCCCTCCCCACTTTTATGCTCTAAATTCACTCATAGAGAGTGGAGCTGCAAAAACCCTAGCCCCTACCCTCAACCCCAATGAAAGCATAACCCCAGGCCCACACTCCCCCTATCTACTCTTGACTTCACTGTGTGGCTCCAGGCATGCTGTATACCCTCCAGAATGTGTGAGTGCTAAACCTTGTCTCTTGCAAAGTTTCCTGATGGTTACTCCTTGAGGGTGTCTTGCAATCATATTAATAACAAGGGCATAAAATAACAAGGGCCAGCCCAGCCACAGCATTAATTCCAAAAGGGTGACCCAAGCCTAGGTAAGTGCCTCCAGACATTTCTAGCTGGTAGCAACGCAATTGATAGTCTGAGACTAGCACAAAGGCCCCTAACTCTAACCTCTGGTCCATGGGCTTCCAGCTTAGGGCTACTGCCTCCAGGAAGACTCAGTGGTCTATTCTCCAGGAAGCTTTTAGGCCTTACAGGGAGCAGAGTGCTAGCAGCCAGGTCAGACCAGTGACGCCCAGGAGAAGAAAGTATCACTCAGGCCAGGCTGAAGGGCACATTCTGGGCTGGCCTCTGCTTGACCAGCACAGCAGCATGCTAAGAGGAAGTCATACATCCTGAGTCCCTAGAATTAGCTCAGCATCCCCAGAAGGGAACATCTTACCTTGATTGATGAAGGGGCTGGACTAAATAAAAACTCACAAACTCTATTTCTTTCTCAGGCTACCCAATATCTGGGAAATATCAGCTGTTCTCAAGACTTCAAGTAAGCAATAGATATTTATTACAATATCTACTGCTGCTTGAAATAGCCATTCTGCTTCACCTTTCATCTCTACAATCTAGCCATTTCTCATCACTTCTCAGAATATATAAAAAAACAAGACAAGTGTGCTTCTAAGCTATATTTAGAAATTTAATCCATGAGGAGAAAACCCCTATAAAATACACATCGGATATTGTGAGTGTACAATTCTTTATCCATCAGAGTTCTGAGCTGCAAGCAACAGAAATGGACTCCAGGAATAGAAAATGAGTTCATGCTAAGAATATCAGAAGTGCCTTGATGCCTGGAGAAGCAAGAACAGAAGGAGTCGGGAGAAAGAAGAAGGAAGAGAAGGAGGAAGATGGGGAGGGGGAGAAGTAGGAGGAGGTGGTGGAGGAGAAGAAGTAGAGGAGACGGAGAAAGAAAAGAAGGAGGAGAAAAGGGAGAAGAAGAGGAGAAGCAGGGGGAATGGGAGAGGGGGAGGAGAAGGGGGGAAAGGCAGGAGTGGAGGGGGAAGAAGAGCAGCCAGAATCACCCTAAGACCACGCTACTGAAGTAACTTGGGGAAGGTACTGCTACCACCAGATATCACAGGTTGTACCCCCAGTGTCACTGGCAGAGGGCATTGCATGCAGCATACTTGGTGTGGTCACCTTCAGAGCCACCAGAAAGAATTTTTCCCCTGCCCCCGGCCCAACTCCTTTAAGTCTCCTTAGAAGAATGCATCCAATCTGTTGCTTAAGAGATCTGAGGGCCATGACCTGAAGTCATTCTTGAATTCTTCCTTTCCTCTCCCTCCCTCATACTCCACATTGAATCCAAGACAGATTCCAGCGAACTTTATTTTCCAAAATCACCCAGATTTCTCAATTTCGTCCCCTCCCACTCTGCTTGTTCTTAGATCAAACCTTACTGCCTCTTGTCTAGAGTATCCTACCAGACTTTCTCTGCACTGCCTCCAGATCCATGTGCCTGAAACAGAGATGTGATTTCTGCTTCCAGCTAGGGCAGACTGGCTTGTAGCAGACCAACCTTTCTGCCAGAATTAACTGGAAATTAGATAAAACATATTGTTTTTTCAAAGTCCACTTGAAATCGTTGGAGAGCTACCAAGGCCAAAAATGTGAAGGGCCAAGTTTCTGCAAAGGAGGGAAGTACAAAGGGGTAAACCTGGCACATAGCCTTTCTTGAGATATTTGCCCATTTGTAAGTAGCAGTTTGGAGTTTGAGAAGCTGAGCAGAGCATCCAACAATCTCATAGGGCCAGAAAGACCAAAGTTGGAGTGGAAGATCGACCAAAGCAAAGGAATGCCTAGCCTAACTGCTGATCAGAAATGAAAGTTTCCTCTGGAGGAAAATAATATCCTCCAGAGCATCAGATAATCTCTATACCCACAGTGTCTATTTTCTGCAATGATGGAAATATTCTATAATATGCAGTGGCCAATACAGTAGCTGAGAGCCATATTTAGCCAATGAACATGTAAAATGTGGCTAGTGCAACTGAGGAAAATTGCCGAGGATACCAGGAGGCAGGATCAAATGACTGAAAACCAAGAGGAAAAAAATTGACATAGCAGATCCAAAGCATATCCAGATATTGGAGTTGTCAGACATGGTCTTTAAATCAGACAGACTGTGACTCTCTATATTTATTAAGATACGGTTTGGTTGGATATTATAAAGCTTCCCAAATGACATTTATTTAAATACCATAAAAGATCATTTCCATAAAAGAAAAGATGACACACAGAGTTGGTAGCTGCTTCTTCTACGCTGTCATTTTTGGTTCTGGCTTTCATTATCAAGGTGACTTTGTAGTCCAAAAGGGTTGCTGGAACTCCAATTACCGTGCCCAAGTTGTAAACCAAAAGAAGAGGAAATGCGGAAGGGAAAATCAGGGCTCATCTAGCTAACCCACCTCCTTTTAAATGGCCTTCCTATAAGTTCTGCACAGTGCTCTACTTATATCTCTTTGTCAAAACTTATTCATATGGTTGTCTCTAATTGCATGGGAAGCTGAGGAATACAGCCTTTGGTTTTGGAAATTCATAGTCCCAGCTAAACAGCAGGATTCTGTAAAAAGGAAGGAAGGAGATAAGTAATCGCAGCAGACAACTAACCATCTCTGTTACACACTCCTATTTAAAGACCTTCAACAATTCCCCACTGCCAGGCACAGAAAGCCCTTCCCAAATGGGCCCCTTCTTCTCATTCCAGTTCTAGCTCCCGTCCATTCCTCCAGATATTCTCTGCTAAAACCTCCTGCAGCCGCTGACCACTTCTAAAACAGATGCAAGCCGCCAAGCCTTTGCTCCTGCTCATTCCTTAGCCCGCGATGCCCTTTCTCTGACAAGTCTGGCTATTTTCAAAGCTTAATTCAAAGGTCATCTCTTTTGTGTAACCTTTCCAGGGCTCCTAGTCAGAACCAAATCTTTGTGCTGGCTCCCGTAGCTCTATGTGGCTACCTGCATTATTACATTTGCTTTGAGCTATAATGATTGGGTTTCATGACATCTCCCTTTCTAAATTATGAGTGTCTCCAAATCAGAAACAACTTATTCTTCCTCTTTATTCCTCTAGAGATTGCTAGTGTTTGTTATGTGGTAGGTGTTCTGTCAAGTTGGGTTCAATGGATGAGTAAGAGAAATTTTAGTCGGTTATAAATCTCAAATGCTTTCTCTCTCTGACGTATGTGACTGTAATGCTGGACAGCACCGCCTTCATACAAAATGGAGGTGATTCTGCTGATTCTTTTTGTTACGCCAGAGTTGTGTTGCACGTTGCATGAAATAAACACGCTGATCTGGGACATTATTTTGTTATTTTTGTACATGTTAGATGATACGATGGTACGAAATTCACTTAAGAGCAACACGATTATAAATAGCAGAACAAGGAATTCCATTTAATTCATCAGGGTAAATCAAGCATCACCTTTGTGTTCCGCAGCAGGAAAGATACCGCGTGAAACCCCCACCCCTCTCCCTTCACAGCTGCGCACCAAAAAAAAAAAAAAAAAAGAGTTTACGGTTCTTGCCTTCTGGGAGTGTGAGACCCGGGAAAAAGAAGACACAGAGCTCCAGAATAAAAGATTAAAATAAATGTCATAATAAATGGTAACTGCTCACTATAAAATTGTATCTGTTCCTACAAATATTTAAAGAAAGAAAGGAAAGATAGAGGCAGGAGTGGTAAGGAAAGGCTTTGGGAGACAGTGAACCCTTTGAGCTGGTCTTTAAAGACACATCACAATTGGCTGGCTCAGTGACTATCACAGCATGAAATATGGGCCACAGGTGGGACAAGAAATGGTTTTGGGTGGATCCAAACATAGCACTGAACAGTATTAAATTGCATAGCATGAAGATTTTGCCCTTTTTCATTCCGTTTTGTTTTTTTGTTTTTTGTTTTTGTTTTTTTTCAGTTTATATTAGTAAGAGTCTCCATTGGTGCATTTGTAACAGAGTAACATTCCTTCTAGTAAATATAGGACATGTCTCAAGCCTACAGTTTGGCAGAAAATAATATTTAAATAAAATGTGATGACACTTTGGTTTTTTACCGCATTCATTTGTTCTGGTATCTTCTATTTATGGCAAGCGATTCTGTTGTGTTTTTTTTTAATCCTATGTTTTCACTTTCAAAATAAATTGATTTATGTATAAAGGAAAAGCCAATTTAAAGAAAGCTAGTAGAGAGAGTGTGGACTCTGAAAAATAATCTAAGGGTTTTGGAGGGGTGGGGGGTGGGAAGTTGGGTGAGCCTGGTGGTGGGTATTGTGGAGGCCAGGTATTGCATGGAGCCCTGGGTGTGGTGCATAAACAATGAATTCTGGAACACTGAAAAGAAATTTAAAAAATAAATAAAATTTAAGAAAAGAAAGCTGGTAAATAACCAAGAGTGCATATGGTATTTGGATATAGGGATAAAGGGTAAATGTTGGCTTCAAGGACTGATGTTTGGGAAACGTAATGACAGTGGGTGTGGCAAAGAGACTTCCTCAGCTATGAGGAAAGATGTGCGAGTAGAAGATTTCAGGTGAGCAGGGCAGAACACAGATGGGGATGGAGAGGCAGGGGGGCAGACAGGGAGCTCTTGGGAGGCCAGAATGTGGAGGACATTCCCACCAGGCTACCATATCTTCCTGGGAGCAGTGCCAGTGCCGTTCCTGGGCCTCACTCGGTGTCTGCTTCAGGACGTGCTCTGTGGGCAGGGGTGCAATATAGAGGGCACCATGGAGAGGCCTGCCTGAAGAGAAGCAGAGGCACACGCTGGAGATCAACAGTTTCCAATAATGGGGCCCAGAAAAAGGGCTGCCATAGCGGTCAGAGCCACAATCCCTTGTGCCCAGCTACCCACACAAGGACATGTCGCAGGGGTCCATGGGACATGCTAACCACACCTGGCCTCGCCTGGAGGATCCAGTAGTGTTAGCTCATCTGTCTGCACTCAGAGACCTGGTCCTTGACCCCTACCCTTTATTTCTTGTCCTCATTTCTGCCCTCTAATTTTATGTGAATTGATTCCTCCTTTCTCTATCTCTCGTTCTGAGAGGACAGGACATCGAATGCAGCCGCCAGTATCCTACAGACAAGAAAAGCAAGGAGGTGGGGAGGAAAGGGAGGGAGACTGTGTTCTGAATAGGCAATCGATGTGACATTTCCAAGTCTGGCTGAGTCTCTGGCTGATCTGACCCAAGGTACCAAGTGACGTGACACAGGGTGGAGGTTCTACTTCTTGGGATCCAATGCCATCAATCTAGACCCTGCTGGCAGCACTGACTTCCCTTGAAAAACATTTAAAAAAGAAAAGGTCAGAACCATTTGTTTCTCCGTGTGAATGAATTCACAAAGTCCTGACTGCTTGTCCCCAGAAGACTCAGCATAAACCCAGATGACTGTTCTAAATCTTCCGGAACAAGCTCTAGGCAAAGGAAGACTTTTGAAGGCAAATTTTCCAGATCTGAGTTCCCTGACTCAGCTGCATCTAGTAACAGAGCAGAGCCATGTGCAGTAGCATGAGGTCTATGGTTGGATGGTTGGAAGTTTGAATCCTGGTTTTCCCACTTACTGGCTTTGTGACCTTGGGCTTATTACTTAACATCTCTGTACCTCTCTCTTATGTAAAGCAGATATAGTGAATAATAATAAACCCTGTCTCATAGGGTTCTTATGAAAATCAAAAGGAATAATCAACAAAGAATACTTTATACAGTGTCTGCCATACAGTAAGTGATTAATGAAAATGGCCATGATGACTATTATAGATAAAATTGTTCTGAAACCCAATTGGTTTGGTTATCACTGTGCAACAAACAACTCCAAAACTTGCTCATTTAAAACAAAAATTTATTATTCTTTCCCATGATTCTGAGGGTTGACTGAGCTCAGCTGGGTAGTTCTCTTTTTATTATTATTAACATATAATGTATTATTTGATTCAGGGATACAGGTCTATGGTTCATCAGCCTTACAAAATACACAGCACTCACCACAACACTTACCCTTCCCAATGTCCATCCCTCTTCCCTCCAGAAACCCTCAGTTTGTTTCTTGAGATTTAGAGTCTCTCTTATGTTTTGTCTCCCTCTCTGGTTTTTTCTTGCTTCATTTTTTTTCCTTTCTTCCCCTATGATCCTCTGTCTTGTTTCTTAAGTTCTACATATCAGTGAGATCATATGGTAATTGTCTTTGTCTGATTGACTTATTTTGCTTAGAATAATACCCTCTAGTTCCATCCACGTCATTGCAAATGGCAAGATTTCATTTTTGATGGCTGCATAATATTCCATTCTATATGTATACCACATCTTCTTTATCCATTCATCTGTGGATGGACATCTAGGTTCTTTCCATAGTTTGGCTATTGTGGACATTGCTGCTACAAACTTTGGGTGCAGGTGCCCCTTCAGATCACTACATTTGTATCTTTGGGGTTAATACCCAGTAGTGCAATTGCTGGCTTGTAAGGTAGCTCTATTTTCAATTTTTTGAGTATCCTCCATACTGTTTTCCAGAGTGGCTGTACCAGCTTGCATTCCCACCAACAGTGTATGAGTGTTCTCCTTTCTCTGCATCCTCACTAACACCTGTCATTTCCTGACTTGTTAATTTTAGCCATTCTGACTGGTGTGAGTTCTTACCTGGGGTTTCTCATGTGGTGGCACTCAGCTGACATCTGAGGAGCTGGAATCATCTCAAGATTTGACTGAGTGGGAACGTTCAAAGTGCTTTTTTACTCACATATTTTGTGCCTCAGCTGGGATGGTTTGAACACGTGGGGGCTGGCTGAGTTCTTACTCTCTCTCCATGTAGCCTCTTTATCTGGCTAGCTTGGGCTTCCTCCTAACTTGCTGGTCTTGGAGAAGTCAGACTCCTTACAGGGTATCTGACTACTGTTGGGGAGGAAAACTTTTCCTCTATCCTTCAAATATTCTTCCTGCCTAAGAATTAAATCAACATGAGGCAGATTAAAGGAAAAAATAAAATGTAATTTTATACATACAGGAACTCCACATACATGAGAGTTTCAAAGACAGAAAGGTAAAATTATATATATATATATATATATATATATATATATATATATATATTTATCACCCTGAGATAAGGAATCAGATAGGGGCCTGGGGCTTCAACAGGAGGAGGGAAACTCACAGGGCAGTAAGGAGAACAGATGTTTGGTAGTAGATGTTTACCTAGTCATATGGGTGGGCCATTTAGATAAAATTTATCTCTTGTAATAATTCTTATTCTGGGAAAGACTTCCCAGTTTGGATTCTTCTAGGTAGTTAAGGGAGGGACAAAATCTCCCAAGCTTGCTGGGTGTCAACTTCCTTCAGCCCAAAATAGTCCACATGCCAAAGTGGCCCATTTTGGGGGGGGCCTTGCTCTGACCCCCTGCACTGTTTCCAGAACAAACATTCTAAAAGCTCAAGAGGCTGAAATTCTTCCTATGACCTAGCCTCAGAAGTTACACAGCATCACTCCTGCTACATTCATTTGGTTACACAGGGCCAGCCTGGATTCAGCCTGGAGACACATACAAAGGTGTCAACACTGAGATAAGTGAATTGGGGCCATTTTGGTGACTAGGTACCACAACAGCTGACAGCTTCTTCTAGTGCATTATTGAAAAGAGCTCTGGATTTTGAATTGGAGTCTTGGCCTTGAGGCTTTAGGTGAGTTACTATCATCTTGAAAGCTCCCACTTGCTTATCTGTAAAATAAGGATAATGATACTCACCTCAGAGGTTGTGGTGAAGAACAAATGTCATCACATATGGACAGGTCCTAGCACAGTGCTGGGCACATAGGGGCCCCAAATTCCGCTTCCCCATTTTGAGTAAGGAAAAATCCTCGCCACTAACATTCTTAGTCCTCTTCAGAGGGGGTCACCTCAAGACTAGGCTGCTGTAACTCCATTGTTTCTTAACTCTGCATGTATGTGTCAGGAAGTTTAATTTAGCTTGTCACCTGTTGGGTTTATCATTGGCACTGAATAAATAATGCATAATTTAGAAGAAGTGTTGTCAACTCATGCTGCTATGCCACAGTCCTTCTGAATGGAATTCCTGCTAACTCTACAGTGGGTTATTTAAAAATAATTTTTAAAAAAAGGTTAAGCCACCTGATCTAAGAAATCCCAGAAATGCTTTCATTTGCTCTTGATCTCTGTTTTTTTGAAACCTGCCAGGAAGCAGCACACATACTCATTTGGGATTTAACATGAATTACTAAGCAGCTGGAGAGAACTCAAGGTGACAAATTACTGACATTTGTTCTGAATGCTGCACTTAGGGCACCAGAGAAAACCACTTAGCCTCTTAGTGTTTAGCTCTGTCCCTTCTGTGTGGCTTTGGGCCTGCCTGGGTTAGGAGGGGTCAGAGAACTCAGCAAAAGCAGGTACTCAGCCTGGAGCACCTTGAGTGGCAGAGATACTGAGGTGCCAGTCACATGTGTATCCTCCTCTTCCAAGCTCTCCCAACTCCAAGGAAACTCTTTATCAAGACAGAAAGCAGCAAACAGTCTTGGCGCTCCTGAAAATTTGGGCATTGGCTTCTTTGGGCAGGGAGAGGCAGTATCATATCAACAGACATATGAGATGTTGGTCAAAGGAGGTGTAGACTACGCAAATGTGGGACAGAAACTCTGGGGAGGTTTCTGAAATTCCTTATCCTTTGGCAAAAAGACTTCATGGAACAAACACAGACCCAGAAGATGCTCTGGCTCTGCTTTTGCCTGGCCAGGAGCTCTTTCTGCAAGATCCTCCCTCCCATGGGTTCAGGTTCCAGAACATCCTGGTGGAATCCCACACCTCACGTTCTGTCCTGTGCTCTGAGCTTCAGGTCCACACATCCCACTGCCTACCAAACAGTACCTTCTGGTCATCCCATAAATACCTCCCCTGATGTGTACAAAGCTCATGGCCTATGCCTCTATATCTCCCATCTCTAAGCCATTCCTGATTCTGGTTATTCACCCAAGATGAATGTCTAGTTACCCAGTATTCAAGTCAGGAATTCCAAAGTCTGTCCTTCTCCTGACTCACATCTAATCAGTCACTGTGACACATCAGTTGTCTTTTGGAATTGTCTTTGTATACAATGTTAAGCCTTCATTTTCCCCATCCACCCTGCAACAGCCCCTAGGCCCCATCACATTGCACCTGTACTATGGGAATAGCTTCCATTGGAGCCTTCCTTTCTACCTCTCTTCTCCATGAGCCAGCCCCAGACTCCTCCTTCCTGAGACCAAGGTACAAATAAAAGAAAACACTGCTAGGGCAGCTGATTAGCTGTTTCTTTTTTCTTTCTTTTTTTTTTTTTTTAGATTTTTATTTATTTATTTATCAGACAGAGAGAGAGAGAGAGAGTGCGCACAAGCAGGCAGAGGCAGAGAGAGAAGCAGGCTCCCCATCAAGCAAGGAGCCCGATGCGGGACTCGATCCCAGGACCTAGGATCATGACCTGAGCCGAAGGCAGCAGCTTAACCCACTGAGCCACTCAGGTGTCCCTGATTAGCTGTTTCTTACTGTCTGTGACTGACTTTCCTATCCTGGGTCCTTTCTTTCTTCATTTGCAAAGTGAAGGAACTGGATAAAACCCTTCTAGAAGCTCCTTACTGGTCCAGGATTCTGTGATTCTTCTGAGAAACCTTCAGCAAAAAAGATAAAATAGCTTATCTGATTATAAGCTTCAGGAAGCCTTATCATATCCAAAGCGGGGAAATCACTAACTTCTCTTCAGTGCAAGTTAATGTCATTGATCTTCCCAATCCAGTTCAGCTCAGCAGAAGACAATGAGTTTTGGGGGAAAAAAGAATGTGCTATAATTAAAAGGCTGGACAATTCCCTTTAGAAATAGCTGATCTTACAGAGATGTGGTAGTGAGCAGACAGAGGTCTCTTTATAAACCAAAGAATCTCTCTACAGCCTTTACAGGGGTAACGGGAGTGAACGCAACATCCACTCTGAGAACATGGATCTGGCTGGGAGCCCCAGGCTGTAGGTTTGGCTTTGTTGGCTGTAGCCTGGGTAAATTACTCCCACTCTCTGGTTCTGCTTCTCCATCTCCAGTTGGAATCACTGATTTCTAGACTGACACTAAGTCATCTCAAGGAGGTAAGCGAGCATTATAGGTCGATGGGAAATTAAGGATGTTTCCATTTCTTTCAAAGCCTTAGTCTGCATCCAGAATATCTAATAAAGAAGAAAAGTAGAAGAAGGTACCTATGATGGTTAATATTATGTGTCTATCAACTTGGCTGGGCCATGGTGGCCAGATATTTAGTCAAACATTATTTTGGATGTTTTCTGTGAAGGTGTTTTTTGGATGAGATTAACATTTAAATCCAGTGGGCTTTGAGTCAAGCAGGCTGCCCTCCATAATGTGGGTGGGCCTCATCCAATCAGCTGAAGGAAGGCCTGACTAACACAAAGACTGGCTTCCCCTGAGCAAGAAGGAACTCTGCCAGCAGACTGCCTTTGGACTAAAACGGCAACTCTTTCCTGGGTCTTCAGCCTGCTGGCCTACCCTGCAGACTTACAAAGAGAGACTTACAAAGCCTCCAAAACCACATGAGCCCAGTCTTCAAAATCTTCTTATCTCTCTATCATCTATCTATCTATCTATCCTCTATTATCTATTTATCATCTATCTATCTATCCTCTATCTATCAATCATCTATCTTGTATCATCTATTTATTATCTATCTATCATCTCTATGTATCTATCCATGTGTGTGTGTGTTTTCTATTGGCTCTGTGGAACCCTGGCTAATCCATGAGCTATCCCATGTGTGTGTGTGTCTTCTATTGGCTCTGTGGAACCCTGGCTAATCCATGAGCTATCCCTACCACCTCTAGTAGAATGATAGGACTTGCCAAGGTTACCAGAAGAGTCCAGCCATACCTCCCAAACTCCTTCCAGGCTGCTCCCTGTAGAGATGTGAGACAGCACAAAATTCTGGAATCCACTCCCTTCCTATGCTAAAGGAGTCTCCTTCGCACAGCTAAGTGCCACAGGCAATAGTCAGAGGAGGCCTGGAGTAGGAGTAGAATACCTATTTTGGTAATAATTAACATTGACAAGATTAGGTATTGTTCTACATACTTTCTTCACACTGTATGATTTGATCGTCAAACCCTAGGATGCAGATACAAATTATCATCCACTTCTCACAGAGGAAGCTGAGGCACTGCAGGGTCAGGTTCCCTACCCCTTTACCTGCAGCTGGCACTGTGGTCTTCCAGCTGGTGTTTGCCAGGAGCTCTACGTGTTCACTTGCTTGCTGGTGACAACCCTCAGCCAGACAGCGTTATCTGTATTGTTCACATGAAGGGATAAGACTCAGAGAGGTGACATAGTTTCATAAGGTCCTACAGCTGGTAATGGCAGAAACAAGATTTGATTCCAAATCTTTCTGACCACATCCCAAGCTCTCCCTAGCCAGCTCTGCTGCTCCCACTTGTATTTGTTGCATAGGGAAGACAGTAGCTACAGGGGCTCCTGGCTCTCTCTGCTATTTACAAGTCTACTGATCCCGCAGGTCACATTTCATTATATTTGTTATCATAAATCACCATCATCTCTTTGGCAATTATACCTGTTTGTGTAATACTGTGCAGGTTGTCAAAGGCTTCAATGTACGTGCTTTACTTAATCTCTTGGGAATCCAGGTCAGTCCACAGTATCCTCCATTCCACAGCGGCTGGTTAAATCAAGGGTAAAGGACGGAAGCTAATGTTTATCGAGTACCTGCTGTGCTTCAGGACAGTGCTTTATACCATGACTTGTCTAATTTCTCTCTCTCCACAGTCCTATGAGATGACCGCCTCCTTTGACAGATGAAGAAACCAAGCACATAGAATATCCATGGCCAGGTAGGATCAGGGAAAAGATGCATTTTTCCATAAGATTGTTCAAATTCCTTGCACTGTCCTACTTCCTGTCACTCCTGGGGCCCTGTTTCCCATCAACTTTTCCCACCTTCTTTTTAAGGAAGTGCTCCTAAGTCTCCCCTTCCAAATTCCAATTCCTAATTTTTGGTTATTCCAACTCATTGTCGAAAAGAAAACATTGAGAATGAATTAATCCTCAAGGGGAGCAGAGAGACTGCTAGCCCGCTCCTCGTGGCTTTGTAGAGAGGAAACACTTTCGTCCTAAATCAGAGGTCATGTGACCATGTGGTTTGAGCTGCTGAGACCGTGTGGTGGGGAGCTCCCCACTTCCACCCCAACTTCACCCAACTCGAAGCCATAAACCTAGGGTTCACCCACGACTCTCCCCTTTCCATCCCCAACATGTCCAATCCAACACCAACTCAGCTAGATGTACCTGCTAGACTCTTCTAGAAGCTACAGCCCCCACCCTAGGGCCATTGTCTCTCCCCAGGATTATGCCAACAACCTTCCTCAACCCCTTTCCACATGGTTTACTTCTTTGTAAGCACCTACTCTTTCTGCCTTGGGGTGCTGGTCACTCTCTGAGCCTGTCTACATACAGATCCCCAGCCCTTTATTCCCACCTGTCTGCCTGGACATTCACCTTGAAATTGACTTAATGTCTAACTCCCCCACTAAACTGAAGCTTTCATAAGATCGAAAACCACATCTCTCTTATTTATCATTTTATCTCAGGGTCTGGCACATAAAAAGACACAATAAACATTTACCAAGTGAATGGATGAACAAACAAGCTAATGGTATTATGGAAAGTATCTGAACATCTTGGGGTTTTTTTCCCTCTGCTTCTTTAACCCCTAATGAGCTTCTCCAGGCCCCAGGCCCCTCTGGGGATTGAAGCCTAGGCTGTTGGTGTGGGGCAGTTTGCATGCCACCGTGGGCCAGTTTCAGCCAAGAGTTGCTCATTGAATCTCCCTCTTCAACCTCCCCCGAGTGTCTTGTGATTGGCCTTCCTCCCCCACTCTGCCTTCTGAACAGCCCAGTTTATCTCCCTCCCTTGGCATGGCTCTCCTGGCACTTGCCCCTTCTTGAGCATTGAGCCACCTCTCACACCCATACCCATAAGGCTGTGTCCGATCTCCCTCCTGAGGCCACACAGAGTTCTATTCCCTCCTCCTCCTCCCTTGGATCTGACCCTCCTTGAGGCAGGTGTGGAGTGCATGCAAAGGGGCCGAGCAGGTGGTTGAGAACTTTAACAGTCAATGCCCTCAATCCTTTCCTCCCTAATGGGTTGCTTCCCCAGGATGGTGGATAATATTCACCCAAAAGATACAAATGTAGTGATCCGAAGGGGCCCCTGCACCCCAATATTTATAGCAGCAATGTCCACAATAGCCAAACTGTGGAAAGAGCCCAGATGTCCATCAACAGATGATTGGATAAAGAAAATGTGTACACACACACACACACACACACACACTAGAATGTATCAGCTATCAAAAAGGATGAAATCTTACCATTTACATCTACGTGGATAGAACTGGAGGGTATTATGCTGAGTGAAATCAGTCAGTCAAAGAGAGATAATTATATGGTTTCACTTATATGTGGAATATAACAAGCAGTGCAAAGGATCATAGGAGAAGTGAGGGAAAACTGAATGTGAAGAAATCAGAGAGGTAGACAAACCATGAGAGACTCTTAGCTATAGGAAGCAAACTGAAGGTTGTTGGAGGGGAGGTTGGTGGGGGATGGGGTAACTGGGTGATGGGCATTAAGGAGGGCACGTGATGTGATGAGTACTGTGTGTTATATGCAACTGAATTACTGAACTCTGTATCTAAAACCAATAATGTACTATATGTTGGCTAACTGAATTTTAATTTTAAAAAATGCACCTCTATGTTATTCTCCAGCAATTTGTATCAACTTAGTTCTCTGCTTCAGAGTCTAATTGATTAAAAAAAGAAGATGATGTTCATGTTTGTGGGGCAACGAAAGTGCGGAGGTCAATCTTATTGTCGTAGGCTCTAGTCTCCAGCCATGGTTACCGTGAAACAGGCAGTGCTCTGGTCACTGGCTCTCCCAAAGTCTTGGTCCTTGAAAATCTGAGTCTTGAGTTAAGGCCAGGATTCTGTGTTCTATTTTCTGACAAAGACATACGTGAGGTCACAGGCATCAGAGCCATGCAACTTTTAAACAACATGAAAAATTCTGCAATTTTCCTCCAGGGAGAAGAGAAACTCTAAGAACACACACAGTTCCTTCTCAGAATAGCTTAGATGTCCCAGTAAATTGGGGATCACTGGGGTCAATATCATCAAAAACCATGCACTGAGTGCACTTGCCAAAAACTGCCCCCGAAATGTCCTCTCCAGGGGGATTGATGGGAGAAGGAAGAAACATCCACATTTTAGGTTTTCCACCCTTTTGTTTTACAAGTCTGTTTCATTTTTATAATTTAAAATAACAACATAAAATTTTCCTCCAAATGCCTTCTCCTTTAGGCATAGAATCAGAGAACTGCAGGATCTCAAGAGCCTTTATGGCCCTTGGAGACCATTCATCCCAGGTCTTCCTTGACAGAGGAGGAATCTGGGCTGGCAAAGGGGAGGGATTTGCTCAAGGTCATATGCCAGACAGGAGGCATTTGGAATCCATTTCCTAGACATACGCAACTATAGAAATAATTGTTCCACAGCTAATCCAACGGAACATGGACTGCTGCTGAAAGTATAGCCTGAAATTTCCCCAAGAAAAAAGAAAAGGCAATTAAAGGTGTTTTAAAAAATGGAGTGTGACCATTTTGGAAGCAGACTTGTTAAAGCTCAAAATTGAGTGAGAAAATGCTGAAAGAACATGAACAGGGTAAGGGAGGCCATTGAGACTAAGGAACACTATCTCTCTGACTTTGTGGCTACTGAGATTTCTAGATTAATTTATCTGTATATGGGGGGGCGGAGATAGAAAGTGATTGAGTGAAATGAGACAGGCAGTGGGAGATAGGTGACCATGGAATGTAAAGCTTCCTCCTTCTCAAGTTCCAGAGGGAAAAATCCTAGTTGCAAGAAGATGGAAGAGCATGGAAAGAAATGGCCCAGGGTCCTTTGGAACTCCCGAGAAGAATAACCTCCTTGCAGTCCATGATGAGGACACCTGGGAAGTTAGAGGGCTGGAAGGTGATACCTCTCAGCAAATGAATCGGGAAGGTACGCGCTTCTTTTTCTATCGTTGGCTGGTGCCCAACGCTGGCTCCCCAAGGAATCACCAAAGCAACCCTGCTGATAGGAAGAAACTGAATCTGTTCTTACTGCAGTGGGGAAACTTCTACTTCAACAGTCTTAGGAAGGTCCAGGAGAGAGTCTAACAAAGGCAAGATACTTTCTGGGATTCTGAAGTCTGATTTAAGATGAGCCTTCCATCTGGGGAATGCGGTGCTTGGGTAGGGTTGGATGGAGCTCATGACCTATTAGTTTAGGACTGGGAGACCCAGTAAGGCAAGGACCTGTGGCAAGGGCTCAGAGAGTATTGGGGTGGAAACTGTCTTTTGATGTTTTCTATTAAAGAGCTGATAAGTCTCTTGGGACGTTCTTGATGTAAACAGTAACATTATTTGCAACTTTTATCTTACTGGGCAAGAACTTGCTATCATGGTTCAGAGTTATGTTGATGAGGATAGTAGAATAAATCATGTAGACTGTAAGCTGCGTGGGTAGAGATGGTTTCCATTCACACTGCGAAGACCACCATGGAGTGTTAGGCTCAGTTCTGGGCAACCAACTTTAAGGAATGTTAACAAATTAGGAATCACAAATTAAAAGTTGCTTAAACAGTAGTTTGTTATCTATCATAATACAGTGTCCTGTTATCTAACATAATAGAAAGTCCTGACAGGGGCAAATCTGCTGGTAGATGTCAGGGCTCTGGGACCGCTTCTCTGGGATTCTCCTGGGTTTCCCTCATGCTCCAAGAGGCTGCCACAGTTGCCAGTGACAGTCCTCATACAAATACTGAATATGGGCAGGAGCAAGTATGATCTCTTTCACAAATGGAGAAAATCTTCCCAGGCGCCTTCACAGGTTTCCCTTTACATGTCATGGGCTACACTCATCATGGAGTCACACTGGTGCACCTCAACCAGTCACTGGCAAAAAGACGGGAATTCGCTTAATAAGCTGGTATGCATGGGGAGCACCCATGAAGCCATAGGTGCCCGGTACCTGAACAGACTGGGGTACTGAGAGCCAGGAAGAAGTGGGAGCTCCTGGGTGGGCAGAGCACACAGCCTGCCACAGCATGAATTTCTGATTAGACAACTCCCAAGGTTGAGTCCAACTCTGTGATTCTATTTCTAGGGTTCCTCCCAGTTTGAAAATCCTAATTTTTACAAGTAGCAGCTTAAAAAAAAACAAAACCCACCTGCTTTTCTGACTTTCCTATGGCCCAATTTTCCTCTCCCACTCCCAGTCTCTGAGGCTACAATTAGCCCCTGGTGACACATTTGGCATGTGAATGCTGTGGGCTCTATCCTGATGAGCTGGGTGCGGGCCCAGATAGCAAATGCCGGAGCTAATTGCAGTTTTACTCTCTCCTTCAACTTCCCTGCAAAAAAGAAGGAAGAGAGAGAGAGAGAGAGAGAGAGAGAGAAAGGAAGGAAGGAAGGGGGGAGGGGAGGGAGGGAGATTATGGAGGGAGGGAGGGAGGGAAGGAAGGAAGGAAGAAAGAAAGGAAGGAAGGAAGGAAGGAAGAAGAAACTGGACAGCAGAGCATGAGCTGAGACATTGCTATTTGCAGAGGACACGCCCTCTTTGATTCATCTCTGAACCACGTCCTTCCCAGCCCCAAGACAGGCAGGCATCTCAGAAGCTGAAATGGGGTAGAAAGATGCTTGATGGGCTGGTCTGTCTTACGTGTCTAGGACTCCAGAGATAGCCTGAGATAGCCAGTGTTATCCTGGACTAACCAAAGCCGACAGCCCACAGCCAAAATCTGCCTCAGCCTCCAGGCCCCGAATGCCAGGACACAGAAGGGGGCTTTGACTTTCTCTGTGTGGGACAGAGCCCTGCTTCCCAGTAAGACTCACACAGCAAGGATTCTTGCAGATTAGGGAAGGAGAGGTTAGATTCTGGGCAAGCAAACAATAAAACATCCACTACATGGCTTCAGAGGCTCTGGCTCTGTTCCCCACTCAGCCAGTCCCCTCCACCCTCTGCCCACCCACTCCCAACCCTGGCTCCCTGAGTTCTCGCCCTGGGAAAGTCATCCACAGGACATGCTAGTAACTTGCATTTGCCAAGTGACAAGCAGGGGAGGAGGGAGGTGGAACGCCCAGTCAGCTGTGATTTCTCACCAATTCCATAATTTCCCATCGGAGCACATGGCACATGACAGATGTAGGTGGACAGATGAAGATGTGGATGTTCTGTGGGGAAGTGAGGACCGGCATCAGACGGACTGGGTATACTGACCATAACGGGCTGCCAATGGGCATTGGTTAGAGACCTAGACACCGAAGCCTCGAATGTTCTAGACCTTCTGCTAAGTGGTGTTGAGGTGACAGAGAGGCTGGGATGTACCCTGAGATGAGGCTAGGAGGTGAAGCACACACAAAAACACTCATGAAAAAAATCAGGCTGCATACTGGGAAGGCAGGACCACATCCCACGGAATCACTTTTGCTTCCCTAGCACCTACCTTAAGATTTAATCATCACTTATTTCTTAGTATGAGCCCAGCTCGGTGTCAAGCTTCTTACATGTGTTATTTCATTTAAACCTGACTCACAACTCTTTGTACCTGGTAATGTTATTTGCAGATGAGACACGACATGAAGTAGAGGACACAGAATTTGGACTGAGAGCTTCTGGTTCCAGAACGTTCAGCCTTAACCATTACACTGCACTACCTCTAGCATCAGGCGGATAGTAGATATTCAAAATGTATTTGTCAATTGCCAGAATGAATGTATGAGATTCCGAGAAACCATTTAAGCAACACCCTGTGGGAACTCAGAAAAGAGAATTTGGCTTGGGATGAATAAAGGAAGCTTTCACAAAATCGTATTTAGGCTCAGGCTGGTAGAGTAGACAGGGAGATTGGGAGAAAGGCAGATGTGGCAGAGAGATGCTAAAATGGGCCCATGACCCCTCCTCTTGTGTTCTTGCCCTTGCATGATCCCTTTCCCTTGACTATGGGCAGGACTTGCTGGCTTCTAACCAAGAGAACATGCAAAGGTGACTGACCAATGTCACTGTCATGATTGTGGGGCAGACATAGATTGTGGGGTAGGTGGTTGCCGAGTGTCCCGGAGTGGAAGAACCCCAGCAGGTGCACAATGGCACGACATAAGAATCGTACTGAGGAGGTGAGGCTGAAAGTGTGGTTGGGGCCAGACTGAATCCCAAATGGTATTTTTTAAGAAATCAGACCACGATCTCTCCAGCTTCTGCCTGAAGCTGTTGTCTACTCTGAGGGAAACGATCTGAGATAGGAGCATGGATGCCCAAGAAATAACCCCTGATTTTCCCAGGCACATCTTCCTTTCAGGGAGCCCCTCCAGGACATTCTGGCAGTCCCGCTTTCTCATCGGGTCTCCCACTGGAGATTTCCTGCAGAAATGGAAGCACTGGAGGTTTTTGGTGGGACATAGATCTTGTTGACTTATCCGCCAGGATTGTTACTGAAGGAGCTCCCATTGCTTCATAAAACATATAAAACCCTCATTTTCGCTCAGTATTCTCCATGCAATGGTCCCTGGCCTCCTCTCCAGAGCCATTTCCCACCACCCCCTGGGTGGATCTTTCACTCCAGAGCCACCAGTCCCTGGAGAGCTGACAAGCGTCTGCAGGTTCTGGCCCACATCCCCTTTCTCTGCTCTGCTTCCACACACCGAAATACTTCCAGGCTCAGCCAATGCAGCCTTCTCCTCTGACCCATTCCTACTTCCAGCTGGGAGTGATTGCCTGCCCTTCTCTAAAATCCCACAGTCCTGCATGCAGCCGCCCCTCTTAGCCACTGGCTGCCACAGGTCAGGGAAGACTGAAGGCTTCCCCTACCCGTACTTATCCTGCCTCTTGCCTCAATGCCCACTTAGCCTTTGCTCCTGTAAATATGGTAATTTGTATTTCTGCTTATTTTCCTGCCAGACTCTGGGTCCTGAAGTCAATCAAATCCTTACTGCACCACTTTGTAAGTAGCCATATGCCTCTGTAGTAGGGGTGATATGTATTTCTTATCTAGATGGGTAGGGCTTGGACAGACATTTATCCTTGCAGTGGTGAGGAAGCATTTGATTTCAGGTACTCACAGGGGAATTAACCCCGACATAGCCCAGCTTGCAAGACCTTCCCACCATTTTTCTTCGAGCAGGTTGTTTACACTCTCCCTTTAAGTCTTGGGTTCTGCAAAACATGGGGAAAATATAGTGTTTACCTTAGAGAGTCTATGAGACAATGCACGCAAATTACTTAGCATAGCGCCCAGTGTTCTATTAGTTTATTCAACAAATATTTATTGAGTACCTATCATGTGCCCAGCACTAGGGATATAACGGTGAAAGAGACAGACCAATTTACTGCTCCAATGAACCTATGTTCGTGAAAGCTCATGTAAGGAAGTGAATAAATAATCTAATCTAAGATGCTGAGAAGTTCTTTGAAGAAAAGAGCTAGGAGAAGGATAGCGAGTGCTGGGGTAGGGACGAGAGATCTTGTTTAGCAAAGACCTGAATTAAGAGAAGGAGCCAGCCATGCAAGACCTGGGGGAGGGTCATTCCTGGCAGAGAGAAGCAGGAATTAGTCTGAGCTGATTACGCCTGTAGCCCTGTGGCCAGCTCCTTCCTTTCCTCTGGCCCCAGACCATGTCTTACAAGATAGGGGAAGTTGAAGAGATGGAGATTACCTTCTTCACTCCAGCCCGGCCGTCACCTTCAGAGGGATGATCCTCACTCTCCTGATGAGGACGTGGTGCCATAACCATGGAGGCCACTGGCTGCCGCGGGTCAGGGAAGACTGAAGACTTCCCCTTCCCGTACTTACCCTGCCTCTTTCCTCAATGCCTCACCTTCTCTGGTCTCTAAGGGAGGTTAAGTGTTTCTTCAGTTCAGGGTCCTGCTACTGTGTCATGTGCATTTGAGTCAGAGAGAGGGGGAGAGCTCCTGCTGTCCCTGGATATGCCCCAGGCTTTTGGAAGTTGCCTTTCCCTCTCTGCCCTCTCCCTCCCTCCCTGTGGTCCCATCACTGGCAGTGCTTTCCAACTAGCGGCCATCTTGCCCTTCCACCTGGATCCAGGATTGGTGGAAGAGGAAGGAGGCATGTTTGGTTGTTTCACAGACTGGAGGTGTTACGAGCACCCCATGGGCTGGGGTCAGGGACATTAACCATCCTGTGATGCGCAGGACAGTCCCATACAACGAAGAACTGTTGTGCCTAAAAGGTGAATACAGATATGTATCCTTCAAAATCTCCCCTCAAATGTCACCAAATCCTTTTGTCCCTCTCTGGATTCTGTCACTTGTCTCTTCATAACTAATCAAGCCTCAGTTTCCCAAAGCCCCCACCTGATATCTTACAAATTTGACAGCCTCAGGAGTGGAATACCAGTGCCTTCTGTCTGCAAGCAATCAGTACTGCTCCGCTAAGAGAAGAAGGGTGGCTTCCCCAGAGTGAGGGGGCCATCCCAGTCCTATGCCTGAGCCAGTGCAGAAGCATGGTGGGAATGGCGTGCAAACTGACCTGTGCCGTGCTTCATGTTTCCCTACAATTGAACCCTTCTCACCACTGAAAGGATACAGGTCCTTCTCCACCCCACCCTTCTATTTGAGAAATACGCATCACCCCTACTCACACCACTCTTGTCACACCCCAATATACATGAGAAAGCTTCCCATCTGAACTTGACAGCAGAGGTGCAAACGCTTCTCCATCAGAGACAACAGCAATGGTGGTGGCAGAGGTGGGTCCTCAGCTTCCTGGCCATCCACCCCCTCCACCTCATCGTTATCAATTATTACTATTGTTAACGATATAAGGCCTTGCACAGAGACTCACACTGGTGGGGGTTCTGTCACAGGGCCCCCAACTGTCTGGGTAGTGGTTCAGAAAAAATGGGGCAGGGCCGTGTTTCTGCTAACCAAGGGCCTCAGACAAAGTGACTCTGATTTGTTTTAAACGGTCCAAGGCTTGATTAAGAGTGCTCAAGAGAAATTCTCTCCTGAGGAGGAGAGGTGCCAGGGGGCACCGGAAGGGCTCATTTCTCATTCTTTAACTTGGAGAGTTGGTCGGGAAAGGGGCCATGACTATTCTTTGCAGAAAGCAATGCTCCAGACGGGCTCCTAGGAAAGTTGCTCCTTGGCAGTCCTGTCTGCCAGCATGACTGTCCAAATGTCTGACCCAAAAGCAGCTTTTGTGGGAGGTTCAGAGCAGGACCCTTGAGAGCAGGAGATCTGTCCTGCTCTCCCTAAATTGGATGTACCTTTTTGTTAAAATGTAAGAAGATCTTACCTGTTCACAGAACAAAGTGTGCAAGTAAGGGTCCTTTCAAGAAATAGGTGGCCACTCAGTGGGTCACGGGGCAAAGATGAAGGTGTGGGCAGGGTTGAGGAAGGTTGAAGAAGCCTCAGGCTGGCAACATCAGGGAGATGTTAGCTCCACACCCCCCAACGCAGGCTGGAAAAGCATAGGAAGCAGCAAAAGTGAGCTGTGGCCATAGGGCAGGCTGATGGGGTCTGTGGCTAAACCATATGGCCCAGCAGGGCAGGATCCAGGAGGACAAAGGCCTCTATCTCAATCTCCAGGCGGAAGGCAGAGAGCATAGGAACTCACTGAGGCAGCTCATACACGTCAGCCTCCTGGCACCAGAACAGGAGGGTTGGGTCAGGGAACTGTTACAAACCACTCCAAAATAAGTGTCTGAAGGCAATGACCAATAATTGAGGCCTTGAATTTGTAGCTTAGCAATTTACAATGTAAGTTGGGCTCAGTTGGGCAGTTCTTCTGGTCCGATCTGTGCCTGGCTTGGCTGACTCAGCTAGGTTCACTCATGTGTCTGCCGCAACTTGGTGGGTTGACTAGGATTGGCTAGTTAGGATGGCCTTGTGTGAGCTGGTTAGAAAGACACGGCCTCTTTCCACATAGATCTCTTGCCCTCCAGGGGGCTAGCTTAGGCTTATGCACAACGCAGTCAAGGGGTCCGGGAGAAGCAAGCAGACAGACCTCCAAGAGCAGGCTCTTTTCAGCCCTCTGCTTCCATTGCATTTGCTCCCGGACCTTTGGCCAGAATGAGTCACATGGTCATCCTCATTCAAGGGATAGAAAAATAAAGTCTACTTCTTGAGGGGAGCAGAGAAGGTCTGGATATTTTTTGCAACCTGCCATATCCTGGGCTCCAGCCACAATTATTCATGTTTCTCCCACGTGCAAAATATGCTCTTCATACCTCAGGGCCTCCAAACCTGGATCCCTCGACTCTGGCCTTGTTCCTGTAGCAATTGGCTTTTGCCACGTGACAAAGTACCCCGGTGCTTAGAAGCTTGAAACAGCAACCATTTATTTAGCTCACAATCCTGTGGGTTGGCCATTTGGCCTGTGTGCAACTGAGGAGTACTGCTGATCTCTGCTGGGGCTCACCCACGTGTTTGTGGGCAGTGTCCTCTCATGTGTCCCATTCCACATGTTCTTCCTCTTGGCCATTGGCGTGTTCAGCTGCTTGGTAGCGGGATTCTAAGAGGGGGACAAGTCCCAAGGTCCAGTCACTTTTCAAGCCTCTGCTTATATATAACTGCTAACATCCCACAGGCTGAGCTCAGGATCAGAGAAGAATAGTGGCAAAAGGTACATGGCAAGAGGGCATGGATACAAGGAGGGGGGTGATTGATGGTCTTTTTTAAAAAAAGATTTTATTTATTTATTTGAGAGAGAGAGCATGAGAGGGGAGAGGGTCAGAAGGAGAAGCAGACTCCCGCTGAGCTGGGAGCCTGATGTGGGACTCCATCCTGGAACTTCAAGATCATGACTGAGCCCAAGGCAGTCGCTTAACCAACTGAGCCACCCAGGTGCCCTGATGATCGTTTTATAATTAATCTATCACAGTAGAGTTGAGACTGAATCTGGAGAGGCACATAGAGAAAATGCAGCTCACAGGTCTAAATTTCCTAATGCAGCACTCAAGCTTCTTGAGAAAAGGCTATCTCTCCAACATCAATTCCATTGGTCCCCAACCACACCCATACATCTGCCAGACTGTTCTTCAGTTTCTTTTACCTTCCCTGGCTTTTCCATCTTCCTGGTCACTCTTCTCTGGATTATCCCCCATCTTTCCCTGACCAAATCCTCTTCATCATTCTTAACTCAAATCTCCCTTCCCCTGGTATCTTTCCTGGTTCGTATCCCCATCAGCCTCCCCCACCACACAATCACACACAACACCACCACCATCACCACCACCACCAAGCTGGTTGTTACTCTGGATTCCTGTCCACAATTTCCAGAACACTCTCTATGCCTCTTTTCAAGCACTTATTTGCAGGGGCCTGATATCTCCTTTCTTGGACTGTGAGCCACCAGGGCACCATGTCCTTGTGGCCCCCTGCAGTGCTCAGCATGGACTAAAAGTCCTCTTGACCGGAGGAGGTCAGTGCTGAATAACCCAAAGACGACAGACGTGTAAGAAGTACCCATCAGAGAAAAGACCCAGGCAAGAGGCCTGAGCTACTAAGAAGCAGCTTAGCAGAATCAGCAGAGAAGAACCTAGAAGGGCAGGAGGTGGGGCACTGAATGAGTGGCTGGGCTTTGGTCTTGCCAGAAGACATACCTGAGACCAGAGGTCAAAGTCATGAGGAGACAGACCCCAATTCCATCCGAGAATGCATTTCCTCTGAGAAAACAGTCCAGAATGAGCTGGCAAGAAAAGGGGTGACTCACCCCCGGCTGACAGTGCCTCAGTCTTCTGGTGAGTTTCTGAGAGAGTGTCTGTCCCGGGGGCCTCTGTCTATTTGCATTTAAGTTTTTCACGAGAATAAGTCCTTCATGAGACTCCTGTTGCACCTCGGCACACGGCAGTGTGCATTCACAGGCTGACAAATCAAGGGCTTTCAGGAGCCAACAGCTCTCCTTATGAGGCAAGCCTGTGCTGAGCCTGGCAGCCAGCCAGTTTCCTGAGAGTCCACTGGGCATCAGCACATCATGTACCGCAGGCAAACTGCCATGTGGCTGGGCTGGGGGTAGAAGGTGTGGGAGGAACGTAGATGACTGGGGTGAGTGTCAGTCTGAAGGAATTCTAAAATGTTTGGGAGGCCCATTCCAGTGAATTTCCTAACACACACACACACACACGAACACACCTGAGGGATGGGCCATCCTCTCTTCTGTCAGAAACTAGTAGTTCAGTCCAGTTAGGAGAAGTCCTCCTGGATGGGGAGAGGCGGGACTAAGATAGCCCCTGTGGGCCTACCTTTCCCTAATATTAACACTCTTGACCAACCTAACTCTCCTTGGTTCTAAGTGGTAAAACAGTGTCACAGAGAGGGGATATGATCTCCCTGAACACCAGAATGTGCCAGAACTATAGCCAGGTCTCCTGCTCGTGGGCCTGAATGCCAGGAATGGCAGAAGGTACCTCAGTGGAGGGAGGATCCCAGGTGGCACCATTGCTTTCAGGCAGGGAGTGAGCAGAGGAAGAACCCTCCCCAGGAGCCTAGAGTGACTCTTCTCATTCCTCCCAAGAATGTCCCTGGGACAAAAATTCCCATAGCCACTAAGCTCCTTATTAACATGTCAAAACCTCCCACATCCTACAAAACCCATCTCGGAGGCTGCCTCTCCTCTTGTCTTCCCATAAATTGCCCCTACTCTAACCCAAATGTGAATTCGCGCCCTTGCAGGAACTTGGCACTTCATCATGGCTCTGCCCAGACTGCTTCTGGAATTTTGGTTAGATGTGTATATACCTTGTTGAGGACCCCTGATCATGAACGCCTTGGGCTCTCATTGTTCCCCCTTCCCCACTCTCCCCTCAGTGCCCAGCTCAGGACCTGGCCCAAATGTAACACCAGACAAACATGAGTTGGGTTAATGATATCCCTCTGCCTCCCCACATCTGCATGACAAGACCATCTAGCTTTCTGATTGGCCAGAACCAATACCTTTCCAACAAGATAGACACACCGTTCCTTCTCTTCTTTTCATTTCTTTTGGGTGAGCAGGAATGAACCGTCCCTCAGGCCTTCTTGCTGGGATACATCCTGACTATGTCAGGTACCCAGCAGGGCTGGGCACGTTCTCTAAAGCTCGGAAGGCCCTCAGTGGACAGGGTGATATTTGATGGCCATCCTCCCATTGGCAAAGCCCTTAGAACAGAACCTGATCCCACCAGTGTCCCCAGCAACCGCCATCTGATTCCCCACTGCAGGCTAGAAGCTTCTTCCTGTTGGTGTGCTGAGTAAACCCTGTGAGCTGAGCTTTTGTAGGGCTGTCCGAGGCTAGAAAGTGCGATTTCATCTCAAACATTCCGAGGTTCGAAGAGCTGAGACTGCTGGCCGAAACCAGTGGCCCTCTTCTGCCTGTGAAGAAGAATCCAGTTAATGCCAGAACAGCCTGTGCTGTTCCAAGAACGTGGCCCTTCCCCCAAATCCCAGCCCTTTCCACACAGAAGCTCAAGAAGCTGAAGAGAAAGGTCCATGTTCTCCTCAGAGGCAAGCATCAGCTCAGTGGATCTTAGGTGCATCCTGCAGAATCCCTAACAAGCACGGGATTCAGAATGGATGGGCTGGGACAAAGGCAGGTTGCCACAAGACCCTGAGCCACATGCTTGAAGCCGGAGTCACCAGTGCCCCCTCCCCATGGTTTCCCACTGTCTACAGGAAGGTTAGATTAGTTCATCCAGAATTCAGGTTCTTCACATCATGACCCCAATCATTCTAGTCTCATCTTCTGCTGGACTTCTAAACCATCAGCCTCCGTGGGGGCATTTATACTCCCCAAGTAAGCCCAACTCATCACCCCACAGGTCTTTGTTCCAGCTACTGAAACATCTTTTGTCTTAGGATAGATGCTCGGATCTGAGATGTGGATTCAAGTGCACATATTTTGGGGAGGGAAGATGGGGAGGATGATCAAGAAAACACCAGTGGGATACGGGGGAAGGAAGGAAATCCATAAAGGGAATGTTAATGAGCAGATTCCCATTGCGGGCAACAAAGTTGTTTCTACTGGGGAATCTGGGATACAGTGGTATGACCCACATCAGAGTCATAGCCACCTAAGAGTTGGGGGAACTGGCGTGTTCATTCAGTCACTGGTGGTGGAGCTCTGGGGGGAAAGGGGAGGCATTGACTCTGTCCCACGCAAATCCAGCTCTCACAGAAATGGTGACTGCAAGGGGATGAGGGCCAGTGCCATCCTCCCCCTTCCTGCCTCTCTTCCCCTTCCAGCCACCCTTTCTTAGTCTCTTCAAAAGGCCTCCTCATTGAAGTACAGTGACAGCTCCTGCACAAAGCTTTTCTGACCTTCCGTCAGAAGCAAAGACTCTGGTATCCACAATCACAGCACACTTGTTACACTATTGTCCTGGCCCAGCCTTTAGGTTTTGCCCTTCACTCCGCCTGATAGCCAAAGGCTGAACTGGCAACCAGACAGTGTGGTGGGGACACCGTGTTCCCCTTCTTTCGCTCCTGTTTTATTCATGGTGGGCTCTGTGGTCTGTACACTCCCATTCCATGACCATGAGCAGGAAGAATAGAACTCCTTAAAGTACCATATCGTACTTCTGCCACAATCTGTTCTTACCGCAAAAATGAAAACTTGAGTGATGTTAGTTGAAGCAGCACATGGTAACTGTCATGTTATTACATAGTATGTTATTACATAGTATTAATAGTTTTATTGGCCCAAAAGATTTTAACTATGATCACATAAAAATAAGAATAAATAAGTGATTCCAAATTGCTCCCTCCGAGTTACCTGGAAAGGTGATGTCTGCATGCGCTGAAATATCTACTCTCCCTCTGAACAGAGGAGAGCATGCAAATTAAAAAAAAAAAAAAAAACTACAACAAGGAAAGGAAGAAGAGGGTGCCCCCAAAGTACAGAGGGCTACAAATGGATGTGTATGAATAGCAGAGTATATAGTAACCCTCAGAAGTGAACGAAAGGACAGACTGGTATAAGACCAGCTTATTCTGTCTCCTAAAAACAATTTCACTGAGTGTTGCAGAGAACTCTGGGAAAGAGCCATGTCATCTACAGTTCTGCAGAGAGAACGAGGGGCTGTCTTGTCTGTCCAGGCTGCTGTAACAGAATGCAATACACTGAGTGATTTATAAGCATCAGAGATTTTTTTTTTTTCTCATGTCCTGGAGGCTGGAAGTCCAAGGTTGTCGTATCTCAAAAGAGCTTGCTTCCTGGTTCACAGATGGCCCTCTCCTTCTCACCCATTGCTCAGCACACATCTCAAACACCACCTCCCCACGAAGCACATGTGATCCCCAGCCAGTCACAATGCTCTCTCCTGTGAGCCCCCACATGCGGTGCCTTGGCCATGGCATTCACAAGTCACTGCCTTCTACTGCATTGCTCATGACCAGACTGCAGGTACCGGTGGGCAGGGGGTCTGATTTATTTCTGCTCCCCCTCACCCTACTGCCACCCCCAGAGCCTGTCCAAGACAAGAGACAAGTTGGGTAAACTGAGTTGTACCGGGTAACAGGAAGTATGGCCGAAGGCACAACTTAACTTCAGTAGATTTTGTTTTAACTTTCTAAGAAGCCACAGTCTGAGCTCTGAGTCTGGGCAGCTGGTATAGACCTGGCCCAAGACTTTCCTTCCTAGGCTCTTGGCAAGAGCGCAGCTGACACTCCCTGTCCTCTGGCGGCCCTGCCACAATGTACCCCAACTAATCTTACAGCTCTCCAGAAGGCTTCTTATCCTTAAGAAGATAGACTCAAGCAAGATGACTATGAAATCCCAGATAGGGAGAGCTGGAAGAGAGTTGCCACCCGAAGCTGCTGTCCCTTCTACCGTGTGCTTGATAAGTACACACTTCCAGCCTTGGCTCGGACAGCCAGTACTGGGGAGCCAGTACCTCTGTACTTGGCCAGCTGAGCCTGAGGGATGTTTTCCTTTGATGCACATCTGCCCTTTGAGCCTCATTCTACCCATGGGGGCTGTGCAGAACCAATCTTCTCCCTCACCCCCGGAGCAGCCCATCAGGTGTTTGGGGACAGCTGTCTTGTCCTTGTGAGTCTTCTTTCTCCAGACTAAATAATCCCCAGCTCTTACACTGTTTTTAGATGTCCCAACAAGGCCATTGTTTTTAACTGCTCTTGAAAGAACATTCTCCTCAAGGTGAAATAGAAATGAGTCATCATGTTGGTACCGACATGACCCTTGCCGCACCTGAGCAAGGATAAATACTTTCACGTCCCTCCAGTGGTGCAGAAATAATTGGCAAGTGTCGCATTCGTATGCACACTCGCTCAGATCATGCCAAGAGAAGGAGACCGTGTTTGAGGAAAGTGCATGGTTTCTGGTTTTGTAGAAAAACAGAAGGCTAGCCCTCTGTTGAGTCTTTTTTTTTTTTTTTTTTTTTTAAATATAGACAAGTGTAAAGCAAAGGAATTGAGCACTAAAGATTCAATCAAACCTCTCCTTTAAGAACTTTGGGGCAGGGTCTGTAGGACCAGAATATGGGCCGACCAAGTAATAGATCACCTAAATAGCAAAAAGGGAAAACCAATGGTGAAAATTCCTGACGGATTCCTGAAGAGGCTTTGTTTTAGGGATGCACTTGTGAATCTTGTTTCCCAGAACCCTCCCTTCAGAGAACACTAGAAAGTGTTCAATAGGCCAGATCTCTACACAAAAAAATCGTAAAAAAAAACTGGACTCCTTCCTCCCTACCTCCCTTCCCGCCTTCCTTCCTTCCTTTCCTTTTTTTTTTCACCTTATTCCAAAATGTGTTTGAGGTAACAAATGTCGTGATGCTTCTGTGGTCCTGTGCTTTGACTGTGTTGAATCATTCGTTGCTTCACACAAAGAGGATATAATGTTTGGAGTCTAGAATCTTCTTGCGATTAGGAGCCTGCATCAAAGCTGAAGCTGCAGTAATGAATTCGAACCTGTAATCAAATTAAATATCATAGCATTTGATTAATTTCATTCCATGCATCCACTGTGATTCCCTTCTATTAATTCCTTGAATTGGTACAAAATCCTTCCTGAAAGTGAATTTCGTATAGACATAAGATATAGATGTAATCCTTAATCATCTTTTTAATGAAAAGACTAAGCAAAAGAATTTTTAAGATCTAACAGTCTTCATTACATCATCTTGAATCCAATCAGCGAGGACTTTTGCAAGGGCAATAACGAACTGATGACAACATCGTCATTTGTGCTTCCTTCTAAGCCCAGGGACGTGGAGGAGATGAGAACATACATTCAGGTCATGCCAACTGAGAAGCCTTTTGGAAAGCCTTGAAAGTTTCAAGAAGAGAGTGTCTTCTTTCCTTCCTAAACATCATAACGCCAGAACCTTCCCCACCTCATCCTACACTCTTTTACAACCCTTGAAAAAGGAAGTCGATTTTGATACCTGATTTAGGCTTGAGATAAGCATGATTCATCTGAGCAACTTAGGACATGTCAGAAGCACAAATCCCAGCCCGAGAGTCTGAGGAAAAGGTGGGGGGAGGGGAGTCAAGGAAGACTTCCTCGGGCCATGTGTTAACTTCCTCCCAAGTTTCTTCCTGAGAAGCCAGTGTGTCTGGCTGACTCACCCATTCCCCAGCCTGGAGGAGCACCCCCCCTCCACTCCCCAAAGTGGGGCTTTAGAAACAGGTCCATCCCTCAGAAGGGGCAACAACCTAGGGCCTAGAATGTCGGACACTCTGCCTTACTCCTCTTCTCTGAACCCAGTGAAGTTCAGCTTGAAGTATCCATCATGACTGATATCCCAAGGGGCCTGTGAAGACACTGATGGTGTTGCTTCCTTTCAAGTGCAAATACCCCAGGTAGCACCCCCCTCCCCCAGCTGCCCCAATTCCATCCTTCTAAGGAGAGCCTGCTTAGAGAGCAGCTCCTGGCAAGCCTTTTACCAACATTCACTGAGTGATTCTTGGGCTCAACTGATATGACCCGGCCCTGCTCTAGGCCATGATGAGTTCAGAAATCACTAATAATGATATTAATAATGTGGTTAATATAATCCATGCTAAAAAGCCAACATGGATTAGCTAAACTTTGATTAGAAAATAAAAAGATTGCATGCTGTCAAGGACACATGAGGTATGTGGCCGAAATCGGGAGCAGCCAAGAGGACTGAGTGGTATCCTCAGGTGGGGAGTGGAGCAGTGAGAAGCAACGGCTTTGGGATGTGGACTAGGAGACTGGGGAGGGGAAGACCCTGCCCCGCTGGCCTCCGGCTGGGGGACTTGCAGAATGGGAACCTCTCTAGGTGGCAGGTGGAGGGTTGAGAAGCAGGGAGGGGGATGGGGATCAGCGCATCCAAGAGGCCAGCAGATGGCCTGGCTTCCTTCTGGAGTTGGAGCTTCATAGTTGCAGCTGAACATCCAGGTGATTTTAGCACATTTCTGCAAAGAGGTTGTGCTGATTTAAAGGAGATAGATGGGAAGGAGCAAAAGAGAGGCCGCAGGAGGAGACAGTATGCAGAGAGGTTTTGCTAAGGAGAGCCAGAGATGTGCATGGTGAGGTGTTATCCCTCAGATGGTAGAGAAGGAGCCTCCAGAACCAGAGGATGAGGGCTGGCTGGACCTCATGGGGAAAGACCCCACCCTGTTGACCTCCCCGAGGTCCCTCAACTCCAACTAGCCATGGAGAGCAAAAGGCTCTTCTTTAATTTGTACCAATTTTTCTGACAAACTCAATTTGAAGGTTCAGCTCAAGTGCAATCAGCAAAGTGAGCCAACCAGAAAATCACTTGCTTCCCTTGGAGCAACGAGGACCATGAGCAGACTCAAAGAAGCCAGAGAGTTTTCAGGCCTCCATCAGTGCACAGAGCCTCTGCTCCTCTGTCATCAGCATGAGCTACAGTCTAGCCCACCCCAGAGGGCTCCCCTTCCCATTTCCCACCATTAGCTTTTGTGAAGACAACAAGCTTGCAGGGGAAAGCACTCTGGACTGGAGTCAGGAGGCCTGGGTTCGAATCCTGTCTCTGCTACTAACTGCTGGGCGGCCCTGGACAAGTCATTGCTCCTGGAGTTGCAGTTTTCTCATTAAAAGGTATGGGGAGCCGAAAATAATCTCTGCAGTGCCCACTTTACAGGGTGATTATGAAGCTCAAATAAGAGAATGGATGTGAAATTTGTGCATTCTGGGGCATGGAACAGATGCTCTTCTCTCCACACAACGGTGAGGACAGCAGTGGTGATGAGGCTGGCTGAACTATTTCTTATGCACAGCTCCTATAAATATCACACCATGACACAGATCCCTGATTGTATTGGCCTAACTGTATGCATCCCACCCATCCCTGGGTTCTCACCCAGGCTCTGCAGAATCATTTTTAGTTTTGTGAGGGAGTTTGGATGGAATATCTCAGAGTATCTTCTCTCCCCGCCAAGTCCAGGGCCCCTCCTAAATGTCCTCCCTGGTGCATCAGGGAACTGTGGCACTGATACCCACTCCCAGGCCAAGCTGTCTCTGGTGTCATCTGAAAGAAGGGGAGGTGGATGATGGTCAAAGCCTTTTCCATATCGCAGGCTCTAAACTGAGCAAATTCTTCTCCTGATACCCCAACTGCTTGCTCTCACTCAAGCCAGAAAAAAAAGGACACAAGGAGAGGGCTAGGTGGGTCAGGGATGTGCACTGTAGGAAGTTATGAGTGTGCAAGTGCACATGTGTGGTGGGTACACCAACGAATTGTAACACTGGTTCCAGCCCTTGCCTGTCCCCATACTGTATCCAGCAGGTGAAAGATTCTTCTAGGATGGATAGAAATGGAAGTTATTTTTGTAGAAAAAGTAACTGAGACAATGACAAAAGTGAATTGCCTGTGGTTTTTGGAGATTCTCTGAGCCAGCTGGGGTCAGAATCCCAGATCATTATGTTCTGGAGCTTTTCCTGAGCATACAGATGGGATTCTGCTCTTGACTGAAGGATGCTTGTGGCCTAGTGCTAGGGAAAGATGGCTGGTGTTGACTGTGGGGGAGGGAACAGGAGGAAGGAGGAGAGCCTGGGATTCTTGGCCCATCTTAGAATCTCCCAGGTGAGGGATCACTGGGTGCCTTGGGCTGTCCCATGCAAAAATGCTTACTAATAAAAATACTTTGAAAGTGTGCAAAATTATCCTTCATCCTCATTTCACATTTAGAAAGATTCTGTATACTAAACCAATTAATATATTAACTTAGAATGAGTGTATTCTCCCAATGCTTACTAAAGACATATTTGACTACCAAAACAAGGGTCTCTAATCAGCACAGGAGTCCCAGTAGAAGGAATGCATGCAATGTTAGTCAAAGCGATGGAATTTAGGTCTTTGGTCAAGCCAGCCCTTCGCTGGGAAATGTAAATTACCATCAGGTTTTTGAAATCTCAGACACAGACTATCTTTGAGAACCTCTGGTAGACCAGGAACCCAAAAGTTAGAGCTTCCGAACAAGACCAACCTCCATTTTACAGATGGGGAAAATAAAGCCCAGAGGGAAAGGAAAAAGTGACATGTCCAAGTATACATAGGGGGTTGTTGGCAGATCTGGAACTAGAACCAGGTCTCCCAATTTGTGCCCTAGATTCACTTTTTTTTTTTTTTTTTTAAGCACCTAGATCCCCTACCTGTTCTAAAGCTGGGAAACAGAAATGCATAGAACCAGCTTCAGCTTTCCCAACACACTGATCTTTCTACAGGTCCGGAGTCAAGCAGGATCAGGGAGTGACCTTTCATCACACCTACTACAGAATTCAAATTGTATCAAGTGTTGTTAACACCCAGTTCACAACCAACTGAGACTCCATTTCTCAAATGTCTCATGTTGGCAGTGGAATGAGCCCTAGCCAAGGTCATACTGCCATCCCCACCCATGCCCCTGCTGTTTCTCCCCATCTCCTGTTTAGTTAGAAACTGCAAAGCCCGATGTTGTGTCAAATCAAACGGCAGATATTATTTAAGTATCTCTTTGGCTCTGGCTGGATTCCCTAGGACGCCCTGGAGTTAGGAGACGCTTCTGTGCCCAAGGCTTGCCAACTGAAGGGCAAGTAGGTGAGAAGGGAGTGGTTGTGCATTTTCAGTCCAAGCCGGATCTTATCTACTGTGAAAATTATGGCACCATGATTTGTTTTTTCTTTTTTTTCTCCCTCGGGGGAGCAGGTGGTAGAAATGTAATTTCTTTGTCATTGAAAGTTAAATGTCCTTTGGTTAAGCACAAGGGACTGTGTTATTGAATGCTTGCTCCTCTGGCCAAGTATGTTCCCTCATAAGAGTGGCATGACTGTCCCACCATTAGGTTCTAAATCTGATATTCTACATATTTGTTCTCCTTCTTACTACAGAGATCTGAGGAAAGCAGATGTTTTAGGACATGTAAATTTAAATTTGGGACTTCCAAGTAAAACTTTCAGATAAATCTTTTTTGTTGTTGTTGTTGTTGTTAATTGTACACTCTATCAGCAGCAGCCCTCACCTAGTTACTCAGTAAGCATTTAGTGGTGCTCCTGGAGGTCCTCTGGGCGAGGAGCTGGGGAGAACTGAGTGAATAAGTGAATGAGTGAGCGAGTGAGTGAGTGAACACGTGGATGAATGAATGAACACATGCCGCACTCTGTCTAGGGTACACCTCCATACCGCATTTTCCATTCTCCTGCTGATCCTTGCAATTACTAAATGCCTGCTCCCCTGTTAGAATGTCAGCCCATGCATGAGTGCAAAGACTATTTCTGTCTTGCTCATCACAGTTCCTGGCATGGCTCCAGCATAAATATTATTTGTTAAATGGAGGATGGTTAGTTGGATGGAAGGATGGGTTGATGAATAAATGTACGAACAAATGAATGGGTGAGAGGGAATGATTTTCACCAAAATATTTTTTCAATTCCTTACTTAATCGTTTTTATGTATATTTTCATTCTCTTGCCTTCATCTGTTTATAGCTTGCTTTATTCCAGAAAGGATTTAAAACATCATCAGAGGTGAAAGTTTTAATTTTGGGCCCCAAAGCAAACATTTCAACATGTGTCCCTATGTCCTCAGTTCATCATAATTCAGAATTGGACAGCATTTCCTGAACACCTGTCCCAGTCCAGGTGGGTCATGGAGGGATCATGGAACATGATTCCTGTCCTCCAAATGCTTTGAATGTGGTGGTATAAAAGACCCATGCCAGTTCTGGAGAGAATGAAGGGATTCATGCAAGGAATACCTAATGCTGTGACAACAGAGGGGGAAGGAAGGACATTTGCCTGAGCAGAATCAATCATATCTTAGTTTCTGTTTCTCCTTCATACTGCTGGTCATTCAGCAATTGCTTGATACTTTTCAAAGAGATTTTATTAACATACAGGGGAAGAGGTTCCACTTAGGACAAAGATTTATTTTCTAAGTATCCATGCAAACCAACTACTTTAGATACCCATTTTGCTAGAAGGCAGTGGGCAGAAATGAACACATTTTGGGAATTCTTTTGCCCCCTTTTATTGAAAATCATAATACGCATCAATAATCTGGCAGGCTGTGGGCTGAATGCTGGGCTGAGGTTGAAGAGCTCACAGTCTAGTGCAGACAAGTAAACAGGTGATCATAATACAGCATAATGAGAGTGATGACTGAGGTCTATGCCGGATGCTATGGGCACTCTGCTTAACCTGAGTCATGGGCTTCAAGAAAGCTTCTTGATAAACCAATGGGACTTAGCCTAGGGAAGAAGGAGGTGAAGAGAATGTTCCAGAAAGAGAGATCCCTCTGAACAATGGCCTAGGGACATGAAAGAACACAAGATAGTTAAGAAGCTATGCATCTGTATCACTGTGGCCTGGAGTGCATGGAGGGTGGGGGATTATGGGGAAATTGAAAGGTGAAGCCAGAGAGGCAGGCATATTCTAGATCATGAACAACTTTATGAGTCGTACTAAGGAGTTCAGATTTTATTTCAAATGCAGTAAGGAAGTGGACACTGCAGGATTTTTAAGCAGGAGGACACGACCAAATACATGTTCTTGACTGGTCTCCTGGGCAAGATGCAGTGGTTGGAGAAGGGCAAGACTGGTAGCAGGGAGACAGTTAGGAGTCTTGTATTGCAACAAGAAGATTTGAGGCCTGGATTAGGTAATGACAGATTAGTGAAACATAGATGGATTCAAGACTATTGCAGAAATATCTGTGAAAAACAGAAACTGCTCAAGAGAGAGGCCAGCAGTGGGCCTTCTGGTTTTCAATTTCAGCTGCTCTTCCCTGGTACCTGCATTCCATCAACCTCTGCTGCTGGGATCCAATTCATTTTAGATGGTCTTAGAGCTCTTATGGCAGCAAGAAAAAAACCCACCCCTAAGCAGGACTTTATAAACAAATCAAACCCTTTCCCTTGTAAGTTCATCTATTAAAAGTATGAGAGACTATGGACTCTGAAAAACAATCTGAGGGTTTTGAAGGGGTAGGGGGTGGGAAGTTGGGTGAGCCTGGTGGTGGGTATTATGTAGGGCATTTATTGCATGGAGCACTGGGTGTGGTGCATAAACAATGAATTCTGGTACACTGAAAAGAAATTTAAAAAATAAAAAAATTATTAAAAAAAAGTAAACTCTATTACCTTGAGCTTTTAGCAGGGAGATTTTTCTCTGAATTTTCTTAATCAGCAGGGGTAAGGTGAGGGCAGTTCTGCAGCTCAAATCTATTCAAAACTGCTCCACCAAAAGCCAGAGATCCTGGTCCGTGGCCTGAAACTGGACACAGTGGTTTTTATACCTGCTGTATACTAGATTACCTTGGAGGTTTTTAACACCCACAAGGGCCAGGCCACACCCCCAACCAAGCACATCAGGGCCTTTGGGGGGTGGGGCCCCGGCATCAGCATTTGTTAAGACTCTCCTGGTGATCCCAGAGTGTAGTCAAGTTTGAGAAGCGCTGAAGGAGAGGAAATGTGCTAACTGACCTGGTAGCCATACAGAAACAACTTCCTACCCCTCTTGGGAGAGGTCCACTGCAGTCAGGAAAAGCATATCTTCATTCTCTGAGTACATGAGAGTATTGTTTTATGAAAAATTTCCTAGGGAACAAGAAGATAAAAACTTTAACAGAGTTACCTGAAGTTAGAAAAGATTTGAAGGGTCCCACAGCTCATTCCTCTGCCCCTAGCTTGCCCAAATGCATTGGAACAATCTGTGTCAGACCAGTTCCTATCTATCCCAATTTAGAGACGATCCTCAGGATACCCTGCTTCCCTCACCACCATTACATGTCAACCTTTCTTAGGTGGGTCTGGGGCTTCTCCACGAACTGTCTCTAATGGCAGAAGAAAAAGAAGATCCCGTGAAGGAGCCAAAATCCTTTTCTCTACCTGTAGGGGAGGAAAAATAATTTTCCCTCTACCTTTATGAGTTCTTGCCTGAGACTCCCACTAAAAAAAGACAGAAAAAAAGAAGGAAAAACAAGCAAGTTTATTAACATGTGTACCTCAGGTATATCCAGGGAAAAATGAGTAACTCCCTAAGGTAGGCTAAGCCACCAGTTTAAATACCATCTTTAGCTAAAGACAATAAAAAGATGGGGGAGGAGGAGGTCAGTTATGAGAGGTTACCAGAAAAAGCAGGGTAAACAAAGGTAAAGTATAATTTGCAGATTTAAGTAGATGCCTTCTCTTTGATTAGGGTCTCTTGTGATAGAGTCATCCTCCTCTCCTGATACAGAGAAGGAGACACACTACAAATGGAGGATTTCCTTTATAAATGTAAATGTCTTTTACAAAAGGAAAACTTCTTTTTTATACTTCTGTTTTCAGAGCTTCTCCTGTGTCTCTGTTTCTCAAAATAATCAGCTCCAAATAATCCTTATGCCAAAGATATTTTGGGGTGGAATATTCTGTCATCCTTTATAATTTTCTTAGGTTCTCTCCAGCTGGGCCCCATAAATTAGACTGGCCACGGATAGATTAATGAGAAAAACAAACAGAAGTTTATTAACATATGTATCACACATGTACATTTGGGAGTATTGAGTGATGAGTAAAGGGGTGGTTAGAACTTGGGTTTGAATACCAACAAAAGAAAAGGGGTTTGGAGTTTCCTGGCAGGGAGAGGGAAGTTTTTGGAATGTGACCAGGAAAAGTATGGAGAACCAATTTGTTTAGTAAGGTTTGTTACGCACATTTAAGTTGTTGTCTTCTCCACTGATAAGAGTTGTTAAGGGTCTTCCTCTTCCTTGTACAGGAGAGCAAGACACCTTTAAAAATGGAAAAATCCTTTATAAATATAAATTTGCATACAAAGGGAAAACTTGTGTCATGTTTTTAGAGCTTTTCCTGCTTCTGCTGATTCTCAATGTCTGTTAGCTCAAATAATATATGTGCCAAAAAGGCATATTTTGGGGTGGTGTTGGGGAATAAAAATTTTATTCTACCCTTTAGCTGGCCTAAAAATTAAATTGACCTGAGACAGATTAGCAGGAAAAAAATCAAATTTAGTTTATGTACATAGGGGGAAGCCACATAAACATGATGCAGAATGAGGTATAAATGTCATTCTGACCGGAGGAGAAGGGACTCCAAGGTCTGTGATTTCAAAGGGAAGGAAAGAAATTCACAGGAAGACGAAAAATAGCAAATGTTTGGTAAACTAATGTTTGCTAGGGCATTCAGAAATAGTAGGACATAGAAATTTTGTCTACCAAGCCTGAAAGAGGACTTTACCTGCATTTTGATCTTAGTCTATACTTTCTGTTTAAGTTCTTCCCAGCTTATCTAACTCAGGCCAAAGACCTGGAGGGCAAAGCATCCCATGGAGAGCAAAGCATCCCATGAAGGGAGCAGAAACAACCCGTCAAGCAATAAGGACTGCCCTGACTCCAGCAAGACCCTGTGTGATTGACCCCAAGACAATGATCAACCTGACTTTTACTACCCACCTGCTTATATGCACCCACCTTTGTCCCACATTTTCCTTATATAAACTTAGAAGTTTTTTCAGCACTTTGAACATTAGTCCACTGTCTTCCTAGTGTTGGCCTCACTGAAATAAATTCCTTTTTCATTTCACCACCGTTCATCTCTCTGCCTTTGGATTTGGTCAGTGGTGAGTGGCCAAATCTGGTCTGTTTGGGACCCCTGGAGCAGGTGTTCTTATACCCCTGAACCCTGGTTACATACCTTATTTATCTATGGTGATAGCTCCTTCCTTAAAGCAGGTCCTCTATATAAATTTTTTAGGCAGTTTGGGGATGATCACAGGTTTTTCCTGAAGCTTCTTAGTTCTTAAAAATAATTGGCCTAAAAAAATCCACATGCTAAAGAGACATATTTTGGGGTGGCATCTTTTGTTCCCCATAAACCCAGGGCAGAGCATCAGAGAGCCTGCAGATGTGTGTTGTTTTCACTGTAAACAATTATGCTAATCTTGTCCTCTCTTCTCTAATATGTTAATGTTGATTTCAACACAAAACTAATGTTTATAAACCGCTAAACAAATTGCATCTCCAAAAGATGGTCCATATTTATTTCTGCGTCTTCTTGCACCAACTGACAGCCCATTGTACACACTGAGGATGATGATGGTGTTGATGATGCTGATGGTGATGGTAAGTATTGTACACATGGCTCACGCTGAGATGAAAGGAGAACAGAATATGTGCCTTGTTATCATAAGGATTATTTCTCTCTGATTATTTTTAAGAAACAGCAGGTATAAGAAAAGCCCTGAAAACAGGTTACTCTTTTGCAGGAGACATTTACATTTATTAGAGAAATCTCCATTTATAAGAGTATCTGTCTGTACCAGGAGGAGAAGGAAGACTCCAACTCTCTAGAAACTCATCAGTGGAGAAAGCAAGGACTTCAATTCACCTAACAGCCTTACTTTGTTTACTGTGCTTTTCCTGGCCACCTCCCACAACTGACTCCCTACCCTCAATATTGTCTTTGTTTTTAGCTGGAGATGTTATTTAAAGTGGTGGCCTGGGTCTTTTTGGAGAGTCTCTCAGTTCTTCTTGATGTCTCCCATATACATAGGAGGTATAGGTGTTGTTAAACTTTTGTTTGCTTTTCTCCTGTGAATCTGGCTTTTATTATAGGGGATTTCAGGCAAGAACCTAGAAGAATAGAGGGAAAATGATTTTTCCTCCCCCACACGATGGACACATGCAGTGGAAAGTCCATGGGATTTGGAACTAGAAAGTCCTGTGTTTGAATACTAGCTATGGCATTTACAGAGTGTGTGGTCTTGGGAAGTATCCTTAACTTCTTGGAGATTGTTTACTTGTAAAATGGGACAGTGATATTTGATTTAAGGTTGGGGGTGCCTGGGTGGCTCAGTTGGTTAGGCGACTGCCTTTGGCTCAGGTCATGATCCCGGAGTCCCTGGATTGAGTCCCACATCAGGCTCCCAGCTCCATGGAGAGTCTGCTTCTCCCTCCGACCTTCTCCCCTCTCATGCTCTCTCACTCTCTCTCTCAAATAAATAAATAAAATCTTAAAAAAAAAAGGTTGTTATTAAGATGAGAGAAATTCTATATGTCTAATAGACATTCAATAAATGCTGGTGACTCATTATAGAATTCCCTAACAGCCACTAAAACTTCTCTCATCATAAAGTGGAGAACAGGCTGCTGATGGTATCTTTTTCATATCTGTGATCCTCTCAACCGGGATCCTCTCTGAGCCTCCCCAGAGCACACGGCCCAGCTCAGGGCCTGGTCCACGGTAGGTCTCAGATGAACATGTTGTAAACTCACCTCCATCATGTCTAGTGCATAGGGAGACCCAGCAATCAAACATATTGAATAGTGCTCACTAATAGGGTCATGCACAATGTCTCATTTTCATGTGACACTGTGAGACGGTTAGTTAAGGGTGAGGTCTAGTGTGAGAAGAGCTGGGTAACAAAGCACAGTAACCCTGGTAGAGATGCTATGAGTACCTGAGTCAGAAGCTCCTCCATGGCCATAGGGCTCACTCCCCTTGCACTGCTAAACCCCACATGTGTGATGAGAAGATAACCAGAATCTTACATATAGAGTGAGTGGCTGGCATTTTCCATCGCTGTTGGGTCAATTGGGCTTCTTCTTTTCCAAGTATTCCTCCCTATAGATTGCAAATGCCTATAGAGGAAAGATAGGGCCTCTCTGGACTAAGGTGGGGAGGAATATGTGCCTAAGCCATCCCTATCCACCTAGGCTCCCTGGCCAGCACCTAGAAGAACTTGGGGCAGCTACAGAGGTATCTGTTCAGTGAGTAGAAAAGGATGGTTCCATTACATGGAATGTTCAGGCTTGACTTCTCTACATTGCTGCATGTTCATTGCAAAAAACTGAGATCTTGTTGATCCCAGAGCCCCAGGGGTCTCAGTGACTGAGGGAGCTACAACCTATCCAGAGTTCTGAGAAGGAGGTGGAGGGAGGAGGTGGTCACTTCTCCCTTCCTGCATGGGCATCGTTATATGACAGAGTGGTTGATAGGACACAGGCTTTGGAGGCAGCAATCTTACATTCCAGTCCCACTGCTGCCACATGGTAGCTGTGTGGCCCTGGGCAAGGTACTCAATCTCTCTATGACTTCATTCCCTCAACCATAAGAGTAATTGTGTTAATGACGCCAAAACCCTCCTGGGAGTATGGTGAAGTCTAGAGATAGTTGTTTTATTTGAGGCAAAGTCTTGCTCAGACTGAGATTGTCTTTCCTAATAATTTATTTGATACAATTTCAAGTTCACCATGGGAATTATAATTTATAATAATAATGTTTCATAGGCCAACAGCATACAGGATAATGTCTCTTAACAAGCCAATAAAGAAATAACATACTGCAAACCAATGACAGATTAATTACACTATTGTTGCAGGCAAAGGAGAGAAGAAAGAAATAACGTTCAAATTTAGTTGAGGGGTATCTTTCTACAGGTTGGTTCTTGGTAGAGTCACTCCTTCTAACCAGAAGCTGAGTATCACCTGCTGGCTTAGGTCCTCGCTGCTGTGGGTGACACCACAGGTGCTGGCCGGCAAGTCTGCCACTCTGAAGGTTATTACTCCAGGTACTGTGACATGACTTGCACCACTGTTTGTAAGGAGTTGCCTGGCCAAGGCAGGAACAGATGTCTGCTCTCTTCCCGAGATCGCCGCATGATTTAACACCACTGCCGACTAAGCGTAGCTTGGCTACAGCAGGACCAAATGTCTCAAGAACTCCAGAGATCTATTTAGATCAGCAAAGAGCAGCTCTGCCCAGATCAAACACTCTTAGTAAGTCCTCAAAAATTCCTGATATTTAAAATTGAAACATCTCTTCTGTCATAGCTGCTCCTCCATGGGTTTTTATTGATAAGTCCCTAACAGTGCCCGTCAACAATTGAGCTACTGAGAGCTTATCGACAACAACAGATGTCGATGACAACATTCTGATATAGCTTCCTCAATGTAAACAAAGTCACCCTTAGATCAAAACAACTTCACTTAAGTCATAGAAAAGTGAAATTGAAAACATAACAAACCAATATACGATAGTTCACCTAGAGCCCCCCCCCCACACCATCGTGAGCTTACAGGAAGTGCTTACCTAAGGTTAGGGATGTTTGCGGGGGTTCCCCTGGCCTGGAATGCTGCTCCGTGTCCCATCGCCACCATCTCTACCAGCAAACCTCAGTTTTCAGACTCTATAAGAAAATGCTCTCCTCTGTGATGCCTTCCATGGCTTCTTCAGAGCTGCCCATTTCTCTGAGCCCCAAAGCCCCCTGCAAGTTCTCCTTCAGCAACGACTGCCTGAGTGCAGACTGGTAGCAGGGACTGGACTAGATGTTGTGGATGCAAAGGTTAAAATAAAAGTCATCCTTTCCCTCGAGAAGATCACAACCAGGGGCAAAACTGACAAGAAACAATTACAATCCAATATGAAAATTGCTTCAATAAAGTCACACGCACGGTTTAGGGAGCTTTGGAGGAGAGTGACCATGAATGCCGATCACGTGCATCATGATTTTGTCTATAAGTCTGGCTCTTTAGCTAGACTTCGAGTTGCCCAAGAATGGTAGTATTTATCCTTATATTCCTCACTGTGCTTAGCATAGCCCCACGTTTGATAAGTGAGTGTTGCCTGTGAATGCATGAATGGATGAAAAAACTAATGCATCTTTAAAGACGACGGCATGGAGCACTGGGTGTGGTGGCTAAACAACGAATTTTGAAACACTGAAAAAAAATTAAATTAAATTAAATTTAGAAAAAAAAAAAAAGGGCGCCTGGGTGGCTCAGTTGGTTGAACGACTGCCTTCGGCTCAGGTCATGATCCCGGACTTCCAGGATCGAGTCCCGCATCGGGCTCCCAGCTCCTTGGGGAGTCTGCTTCTCTCTCTGACCTTCTCCTCTCTCATGCTCTCTCTCACTCATTCTCTCTCAAATAAATAAATAAAATCTTAAAAAAATTAAAAAAAAAAAAGATGACTGCAGTGGGGGAGACTTCGGCGTGTCTGCAGGACCTGAGTCCCAGACTTTGTTTCAGGGTGATCCATGCTTCAGTGGAGACCCGCTCTACACCCCCAGCAGATTCCCATGCTTTATAAAGAGTTCTGGTCCTGACTCTACTGATGATCATATGTCTAAGCCTCAATTTCCCCACCTAGAAGGACAGCGATTATAGTCATAGCTGCTATCTCGCTCATGGAAGTATTTGGAAGTTTAAATGGGATTCACTCATTCAACAAATATTCATTGAGCACAGCCTTTTACTGTCTCTGTGTAACATGGCACAGCAGAGGAAGACAAAGTGTGGGAAATCTACATTCAGCTGAAAAGACAAGGCGGTGCCCATAAAATAAAAACTGACCATTTGCTTAGGAGTGATTCAGGCATCTCTTCTGAGGGTCTTAATTCACAGCACTGAGTGATGAAATGAGCAGTGACCTCACCCATCTCCCTGACAAGGATTCTCACAGGGAGACTGTTCAGTGTGTGTCTCAGCACCAGCTGTGGTTTGCCCCACCCCCAACCTTACCCCACCCCTACCCCCACCATTACCCCCACCCCGAACCCCACTACAACTGCATACCTCAGGGTGGAGTCCGTAGTAAAAATGTGATATTAGATTAGGGCCCTGAACATTCTAGAAAGGGAGAAATGCTAACCAATTCAAGGAGAGAGGAAAGGTCAGTTTGGGCAAGTGGGGAGTTTTGGGGGGTGAAGGAGAACATGCTAAGTGATTAGAGGCTGAGAGATGAGGATGTGCAGGGCAACGAAGAATAAATATCAGGCTACAGAGAATTGTTCACCCGGCCTCCATTAGCAGGAGCAAAGAGGGGACCCTAGTGTTCTTTGTGTCCCTGGCACGAACCCAGAGGGACAGTCTCTCTCCAGAGGAAAAGTCTAGGTCTTTTTTCCTAGCAGGATGGGCTAGCAGGAGGGCTGAGGCAACTGGAGACCTGACCCTGTGAGTAGCTCATCTCTAAGACAATATGGTGGCAATGGAATGGGGAAAATTTAAGGATGAGATTAGAACAATTGTTCTCAACCAAAAGCAATTCTGCCACCTGGGGCATGTTTGGCAGTATCTAGAGACACTTGGTTTTCACAGCTGGAGAGGTGGTGCTACTGGAAGGCTACTGGGTAGAGGCCAAGGATGTTGCTAAACATCCCACAATGTATAGGACTCCCTAGACGATAAAGTGTTATCTGGTACAAAAATGTTAGTGGGAACAAGGCTGAGACCCTGGATTAGGGGGAAAGAAAGGACTCTATGGTGGAGACAGGGATCTCTCTGTTAATCCCCTCAGCCTGCACTGTGCTGGGATTCTGAAGACCCAGATTCCACTCAGAAGATAATGTTTAAGAAGATGATGGTGATGATGATTATGATGACAATGGTGATTCCATTTGTCCACACTGTGGTTGACAATGGAGTCTCACATTTGTGGCCTCCATGACTTAAGGCAATTTGTATCCTTCTCATGGAAGAGAATTGTTTCTTCTTTTCTTTCTCCTTCTGAGATGCCAGTATCTCACTACCCCCTTCCTCAGCTACTTGTGTTGAGAGAATTCCCTAATGTATAAATCTGAAGACTGAAGAAGACAGACTACTCCCTTTCCTAGGACAATAGAGTGTGGGATAATCAGCCTCACTCAACTCAGACTTTATTCAGGAGTCAGGGACCACAGTGAAGTAGGGGCAGGGGTAAATTCTTTCTTGCAGTGGTGGGGATAGCAGTGACAGTGGTGATGGAGGTGGTGGTGGTGATGGGGGTAGTGGTGATTGTCCTGGTGGTGGTGATAACGGTGATGGTGGTAGTGGTGGTCATGGAGGTGATGGTGGCGATGGAGGTGATGGTAGTGATAGTGGTGGTTGTGGTTATGGAGGTGGTGGTAGTGATAGAGGTGGTGGTGGTGATGGTGGTGGTGATGGAGGTGATGGTAGGGATGGAGATGTGTTGGTGATGGTGATAGTGGTGATTGTTATGGTAGCAGTGATAGTGGTGATGGTGGTAGTGGTGGTGATGGAGGTGGTGGTGGTGGTGATGGAGGTGGTGGTAGTGATGGAGGTGGTGGTGGAGATGGTGATAGTGGTGATTGTCATGGTGGCAGTGATAGTGTGGTGGTGGTGGTGATGGCAGTGACATCCAGTGCCCAAGACTGGCAATATTATGGTCTGCTTAGCTCTCTGGGTTTGACAACGGAAAAGACAGCAGCCTTCTCTCTAGGCTGGTTTTGTGCCCGTGGTTCCAGGGATGGTTCTGGCTGCATAGTAAACTTTGTTTCTATTCATTTTCTAGTCATTCTGGCTGGCTGTGTGTGGGCTATATGGTATTCTTTTACAACCTTCTTTCTCGGCTTTAATCAGCCAGAATCAGTTTTTGTTGCCACAAGGAAGAATCTTGACAGATACACTCTGTGTATGACCTTGAGTGGTCCAGAGTTGGGTTCTATTTAGGGTGGAGCTTTCCATAGAGCTCAAACATGAATCTAACAAGACCTATGCAGGGGCCAAATCAGAACCTCAGATATTGTTCCAACAATAAGGCTTTGGCTCTCATTCAAGGTCAGCATGCTTGGCTCCTTCTTCCCTTAGGATTGGTGTTCTCTTCAGGAGCTCCTTAGCTCCCCTTGCCCTTAACCTCTCCTCGGGCCACCGTTCCTCATTTTGCCAGATGAAACACCAGGTATGTGTAAATTCCACCTGTGGCTACAACTTGAAATCTTTCCCATGTTAGGGAGCCATGTTAGCTCCCATATCACCTGTCATTTCTAAAATTCTCCTTTTGGGGCCATGACCCAATTTGCTGCCAAGGGCAGTGCAGTGTCCAGGCAGCCCACCGCAGACCACTGCTCCCTGGAGGCCAGTAGCCTGTGGATGGGAAGGAGACCGGAAGGAGAGCTTGCTGTCTGCAGGGAGTGCTGGGGCTCCTTCTTCACCTCCCTGGGGGACAGTCAGCAGGCTCTGACAACAGCACTCTATCCCTGGAGTCTTCCAGGGATATTATTAGTGAGCTTGTGAGGCATGTGGCCCAAGTGTTCCCTAGAACAGGTGGGATCGTGTTTCTTGTGGGCACTGAGGCCTGGCACACAGCTGTGGGCTGTGAAGTCAGCGTGACACAAGATCCCTCCCTTCTGATACCCGGGTGGTGAAGACAGAACAGGAAAGACAAGCTCCTGCAGCTCCTAGGAGGGGGGTCCAACGATACCGTCAGGAGCGAGGTGAATCTCTTCATTCCTATCAGACAGACAGCCTTGAGCTCCAATGCTCAGAAAAGGCAACGCAAACCTGGCAGAGTCTTTTTTTCCAGCAGACGCATTCACTTCACCCCTGGCGTAGGGGTGGGGCAGGGCGGGGGAGACAGGCAGGGCCTTCAGGCTCTTTCCTAGGGCATCCCAATGGCCCTTGGTGTCCCCTCCTTGAGAACCACCATTCCATCCTGCAGTGCGCTCCCCTCCCTTCTCAAGTTCCCCTGAAACTCTTTGTCTTTACTTCCTTCAGTCATGGGTTCCACCATGACACGCTGAGGTAACTAGTTTGGCTTTCCTAACCCTTCCCAGAAGGGCTGGTAATGCACTAGAGTGGCTTTGGTGTTTGGGGGATGTAGAATTTTAAAATATTATATGGGGGGCTCCTGGGTGGCTCAGTAGGTTAAAACCTCTGCTTTTAGCTCAGGTCATGATCCCAGCATCTGGCTCTCTGCTCAGCAGGGAGCCTGTTTCCCCCCTCTCACTCTCTGCCTGCCTCTCTGCCTGCTTGTGATCTTTGCCTGTCAAATAAATAAATAAAATCTTAAAAAAATATATTATATGGTCAAATCTATCAATCTCTTCTTTTATGATAACTGTCCCAGTGTCATGTTAAGAGAGAATTTCCCTCTCTTGCGATTACATTAGCAGTTTTATTTTTTTCTTCCAGTAATTTTTTTTATTTCCCTCTTGAAACCATTTGGAATTAATATTGGTCCAGAGAGTGAGGTAGGGATGGAATGCTATTTTTTTTTTTTCTTAAACAGTCATTTGCTTCCAGGCCTGCTGGGTGAATTTACCCTTTCTTCCCTGATTTGAAATGTCACCTTTGTAATGAAACAGCATTCTTACGTATTCTTGACTTTATTATTTTGCTCCATTGATCTGTTTTTTATTTTAGCATCATTTGGTTCAGGAAGATTTGTAAAGTCAAAGCAAACAGAACTGACTTAATTAGCTGGGAGTCTTTGCAAGGCTTTACAAAAGAAAAATCACCAGCTGTTGGCAATGTGACTGGGGTGCTGCTCAGGGGTCCTCCCCATTCCAGTGGCAGTTGTCCAGCAAGCTTGAAGAGCAATGGCAGAAATGGCAGAGACAATCAGAAGAGGCTGGGGCTGGAAGGACATTTAGAAATCTTCTGGTCCGAGGTCATTACTTCCCAGCCACAAGAGCTGAGGCCCAGAGAGGTTAAGCAAGGCCCCACCATGGAGGGCTGGTAGGTCTTGCAAGGGATCTCAGAGGGCTCTGTCTGTAAGCTGCTTGTGTTGGACGCTGCTTTCGTAGCCTTTCTCACCTTCCTTGCACTGCCACCACTCCAGCTGTCACCCTTTTCTCCCTCACCTGGCCAGTGACTTCTGTATTAGCCCACCTCCCTCTGGTCTCCATTTCCTGTCTGACTGATGGAACACCTCTAGCCTGGGATCATATCACTCCTCTTTGAAAATCCCGAGTCATAGCCTGATGTCTAAGATTTCTACCCTCTGGCACCCACTTAAGCTATCTCTTGTTTTTCCCTCACGTAGCTCATAAGCTCCAACCAGACAGGACTACTGGTCATGTCCTGTGTATTTCTCCATGGGCCCCGAATTGCCCCTTCCCTTCTTCAATCTTCTCCTAAACCATATCCACTCTTCAAAACCTGGTGCAAAGGTTAACAGAATTGTCCATGGTCCAGAAATTTAAGGGAGTTGTCCAAATTCATCTTCCTCTGTGGTGCCCAAATGGGAAGATGTTTCTCCTTCCCCTGGATCCCCTGTTTCCTTGGAGGTACTGCTTCTCAGACACGTAAATGCTCTGTGTCTCACTGTTGGGTTGTTCCCTAAAGTGTGTGCTCCATGGAGATGGAGATAGTGCCTTTCACATCTGTGTCTTCCATGGTACCTTGCATTGTAGGTGCCAAAGGATACATGATATGCTACATAGCAGGTGTTAAATAACAGAGGACAAGTGGTAAATGAAAGATTTATCCTCCCTGACATTCCCAGAACCGTTTCTTACTTCCCTTGAGTGAGGATGGAATGCATTCCTAGATTACACAGTGACTTAATATACTCATTAAAGCACCTGAGACGATTTGTGAATTATGAAAAGGCCATATAGAAACAGCCAAAGAGGTCCTATTTTCATAAACCAGGTGAAGAGGTACTCTGAGATATACTGATGTAAAAGTCAAGTCCATTCTGGATGGAGTTCTAGACCTATTGTTAAAGGGATGGGTTACGGGCACTTAGCATAGGTTAATGAAGAAAGCATGATAATCCTAACATATATTGAAGACGTGCTGTCCTCTCACATCAATGAGCTCATTTACTCTTCACAGCACCTCGGTGAAGAAGAGTTTGAGCTATTATTACTCACATTTTATAGATGAGAAAACTGAGATTCAGAAAGATTAAGTAAATTGCCAAAATTGCACAACTAGCAAGTGGATTTTGAATCTGAATCCTTTTTCCAAAGCTGGAGCTCTGGCCGTCTTCTCATGCAAACATAAAATCCTGGTCATACAACAAAGTAGTGCCAGAGCCACGGAGTGATTCCTGCCTCCCACATGGGCCTAAGAGAGGGCTTGGCACATAGTTTTAATTGTAGCCCTCCTCATTCTGGGCCAATAATGCAATATGTCAAAATTAATTTGCCCATGGACTACATCAGTGGAAGTGTTCTGGCCGGAACAAGGAAAGAACGAGTCCCATTCCTGGAACACAGGGCTCAGAGGAGCCAGGCAAGCCACGTGAGATTCCAATCCACCGTCTTCTGGTGTCTTCTAGGCTGACCACTCTGGGCATCTTGCTTCTCCTGTAAAAAGTGGGTGACGGTAAGTACCTCGCACTGGTGTTATAGTGATGAAAGGAGCTAATAATGAGAAAACACCTGCTTTGGCAGCAGGTGCCTAGGAACTGCTCAACAAAAGTGGGGGTCCTTACATCCGGGCTCCAAACCCAAGAGGGACTTGCCCAGGTGGGACATGTCCTGATGAGGCCATCAGCCTGAGGAAAGGGGAGCATCTCAAAACACGGTTCTTTGGGGGCACATCACCTGGAGAGTTTCAGCCCAGAGAGAGTTTGGAGCCTACTGCGCCAGAGCCACGAAACAGGTCCTCCACGGCCCCAGAATCCACAGCTTGTTCCAGAGGCTCCCTGGAGCTCGCTTCTCCCCTGGGCACTGGTATGGCTCTTTCTGGGCCATGCTAGACAAAACAACAAAGGTCTAGAAGCAAGTCATTTGTGATTACCGATTTTATAATATTAGTAAAACTCTATTAATAAAAAAATTGACACTCCACTTGGAAGGGTCTCTCTTAATGTTGTTTGTCAACAAACAGGCACTTCATGTGCGTTGGTGTGTTGGGGGGTTTCCCTGGAAACAGAAAAATCTGGGGCTAGCTCTCCTGTGGTCAGCCTAGCAGGGTGCCCAGCCTCCAAATAGACCCTTTGCTCTATTCCTTGTGGGACCACGGAGAGAACACTTTCCTTCTAAGTCCTCCTGTAAGCATCCAAGTTACCAAGGACTGGGGAAGAAAATGTAGGAGAATCACTCCCCAACCCACCCTCCATGTCAGGGAACCCACACTAAGCAGGACAAGTGACAAATGTAAAGCCTCACGTGTGCCTTCCTTCTCCTGCACCACTTCTCGCTAATCCCCGGAATGCAGAAGGGAGGACTTTCCCTAGAGACTTAGCCATTGCCTCTTCAGTAGGGAGAGGCTTTTTGCCTGAGAAAGGCATTTGGGAAGGCCCAGTAACTGCCCCACTTAGCAGATACCAATCCCCATAATGTCACGGGAGTCCTCCCCAGCCTGTCCTTAATATGCACTCACGCATACCCATTCCATTAAACTGTGTTTGCTGGTTTGCAGATAACAGGGCTTCTCATGCTACACAGCTTAATACTCTCACAGCCAAACTTAATTATCGCAGTAACTCAAGCTCACATTAAGTGAGAGATGGGTCTACTTTGTCCCTATCATGAATTAGTAATCTTTCCCTCTGGAGATGCCTTCCTTGAAAATGCTCACTGAAGGTATCTACACAATTAAATGGGTTCCTATTAAGCTCCCATCTCCTGTGAGTGTTGTGGGCTTCCGTTTAGAGTAGATGAGATCATCTGGTCTCCTCCTTCCCTCCCTCCGTCTCTCCCAGGGTAGATCAGGTCTCTGGTCCAGGGAAACCGTGTGTCCCGCCTAAGTGTCTCCTGGAAATGAAGAGGCAATCACTGTAGGGTCAAGAGCACGGGGCTTTCTGAGAGCCAGCTTCATCACTGATGTCACTATGCGACCCCGTGTGACCCTGGTACGTCATGCTGTCTCTGAACCTCGGTTTTTCATCCGTAAAATGGAGAGACCTACCCACCCCATCAGGTTGTCATGAGTCTCAAAAGAGGAGAAAAAAACCAAAACGTGAAAATGCTTCAGACACTATGAATTCTCATAAAATGTGAATTATTTCTGTTAAATGATCTCTGGATTACAAAGCAGATTGCATTAGAAGGCTGCATAGGGGTCAAGGGCTACCAGGCTACCACTTAAAGCACTGAAAAAAATCCTATCCCCTAGCGTCTCTGAGTCCTGGTGGAGCAAACAAACAAACAAACAAACTCCTATTAGCAAAATAAGAGTAAGAAAAATAACAATATTAACAATACCCATAATGATAGTGATAATAGCTGATACATGTCAGTTTCCCCTGCCCCCAGCATGTCATGTATGTTTCCCCTTCATCTTCCCTGAGCTGGCTGGGCCAGGTTCAGGACAGCCGTTGATAAATATCCAGGAATTTTCAGAACCACTGTGAAACCAGGGGTAAGTAAAGATTGGCCATGATGGGAGTATTCCACAGGAGAAATTGGGAAATGCAACAAAGAGGGGCTATTTACTTATTTACTTACTGAACGGGGACGTCTGGGAGTTTGCCAGGATTTAGAGATTCTCCATTTTTTTACAGGTAGAAAATAGAGGTCCAGAGAGATCAAGTGGAGATAATAATCATCCCTTGATGTTGAAATGTCCAACATGAGTTGTTACTGCTTCTGTTCCTTCTAAATCTGCCATTTACTTTCTGCTTTCCTCCATTATTATTTCATTGGAAACAACAGCACCAATATTTTTCTTATTTCCTGGGGGTCAGATACTTGTGCGAGAAGCCTTGGAGCTTAGATACCTGGTTTCAATTGTTAAGTAGGAAGAAAAACCATATAAACAAGTAGTTCTGGATCCTAGCTATACAGCTGAATCGCCTGGAGAATGTTTTGAAGACATCAACAGCCCAGCCCCCTCCCAGCACTTGATGCATCTGATTTAATGATCAGCATCTCCAAGGCCCAGAGAAGAGAGTGACTTGCTCAGAGTCACACAGCAAATTATTCATTAATGAGGTCTAGAACCTGGGGTTTTTTTTAATTTGAGTTCACATTTCTTTCCAGTACATGTACCAATCTAATCAGTCAGTCAACATTTCACATGTTAGTGCCTTGCACACATTAAGTACTCAATTCCATACATATAAAAAGCAAACTTCAGGTATTAATCTCACTCCATGAGAAAAAAGCCATTCCTTCCATGGACTCACTCAAATCGTGTAAAGATCACAGACGTGAAAGGAGTGATCGGGCACATGGTTTGTTCCTTTTACAAAGTTTTCAGAATCACCTGTTGAAAAACCACCTGAGGAACACTTCTGTAAAAACTGAAGCTCAGAGAGGCAATGACATGTAGCAAAGTAGCACCAATACCCAGGGCTTGGTTCCTGCTGGAGGGCTCTTCCCCGCCCTCCCCCACTGCAGCTCATCCAGCCCAGGGTCCTCGGGCTCTCCCTCCTGAGACCCACTGTGCATCCGACTGTTGCCCTTAGATATGTTTTCCCCTTTTCTCTTTCCCTTCCCTCTTCCATATCTCGAACATTCAATGACCATAGGACACAGGTCCTGACCCTTAATTGGTGCTAAGTAAATATATTTTTGGATGGATAAATGAATAGAGAGCCCAGATATGGACCTGCAACTCTGTGGTAAAATAATCTTCGACAAAGTGGGAAAAAATATCTAGTGGAAAAAAGACAGTCTCTTCAATAAATGGTGCTGGGAAAATTGGACAGCTATGTAAAGAAGAATGAAACTCAACCATTCTCTTGCACCACACACAAAGATAAACTCAAAATAGATAAAAGACCTCAATGTGAGGCAGGAATCCATCAGAATCCTAGAGGAGAACATAGGCAGTAACCTCTTCAACACTGGCCACAGCAACTTATTTCAAGACATGTCTCCAAAGACAAAGGAAACAAAAGTGAAAATGAACTTTGGGGACCTCATCAAGATCAAAAGCTTCTACATAGCAAAGGAAACAGTCAACAAAACTAAGAGGCAGCCCACAGAATGAGAGAAGATATTTGCAAATGACAGTACAGATAAAGGGCTGCTATCTAAGATCTATAAAGAACTCCTCAAACTCAACACTCACGAAACGGATAATCATGTCAAAAAATGGGCAGAAGACATGAACAGACACTTCTCCAAAGAAGACATACAAATGGCTATCAGACACATGAAAAAGTGTTCATCATCATTAGCCATCAGGGAGATTCAAATCAAAACCACATTGAGATACCTACCACCTTACACCAGTTAGAATGGCCAAAATGAACAAGACAGGAAACAAGTGTTGGAGAAGATGTGGAGGAATGTTGGTGGGAATTCATGTTGGTGCAGCCACTGGGGAAAACAGTGTGGAGACTCCTTAAGAAATTAAGGATACACCTACCCTACGACCCTGCAATTGTACTACTGGGTATTTACCCCAAAGATATAGAGGTAGTGAAAAGAAGGGCCATCTGTACCCCAATGTTCACAGCAGCAATAGCCACAGTTGCCACACTGTGGCAAGAGCCAAGATGCCCTTCAACAGACGTATGGATAAAGAGGATGTGGTCCATATATACAATGGAGTATTATGCCTCCATCAGAAAGGATGAATACCCAACTTTTCTATCAACATGGACAGGACCGGATGAGATCATGCTGAGTGAAATAAGTCAAGCAGAGAGAGTCAATTATCATATGGTATCATTTACCTGTGGAGTATAAGGAATAACACTGAGGACATTAGGAGAAGGAGAGAAAAAGTGAATTGGAGTAAATTGGAGGGGGAGACAAAGTGTGAGAGACTGTGGACTCTGAGAAACAAACTGAGGGTTTTGGAGGGGAGTGGGGTGGGGGGTTAGGTGAGCCTGGTGGTGGGTATTAAGGATGGCACATACTGCATGGAGCACTGGGTGTGGTGCATAAACAATGAATCTTGGAACACCAAAAAAATAAAATTAAATTAAAAATAAATAAATAAATAACTACATTCCTCACAATTCTGGGCTTTGGACTCCACAGGAATGAATGAGACGTGGTCTCAGTCCTTGAGATGCCCAAAGTCTAAGGTCCAGTTGGAGGCATTAGGGGTGTATGTGGGAAAAAAAAGCACAGGATTGCACTGGGACAAATATGCATCAGAAACTAGGCTGCATGGAACGTGGGCAAAGGTCTTGACTAGCCTGGGTCCCAGCTTCCTCATCTGTGAAATGAAGATATTAATGCCTACATCATGCGGTTGTGGTGAGATTAAAATCATGTATGAAACCATGTATAAGGGCATCTGGGGAGTTTCCCAGTGCATAATGGGGATGCAGTATTATTATTCATGTCTTAGACCAAGAGCCGGAAAGCAAAAGAGCTAAGAAGAAAGTAGTCCATCACTGAAGCTTTGTGTCTTACGGTTGCTTGTCTCGAAGAGAAATCTAAATGATTCCTTGTGACATCCTTTGTGGCACTTTCTTTCTGCCCTACCGGGTCTGCTCCCAGCAAAGACAGGTCAGGGTCAGGCGGCTGCATGTGCACTCACTACTCTGCTGTTCTAGACGGGTCAGAGCTTCCCAGGTGATCCGAAATACACACAGACTTCTGGTCCAGACTTAACTAGTCAGTCTATCTGCACGGTACTACCTAGCATGTTTCCTTACTCAGTGCAGATTCTCAGCAATCTTTTAAGTGAATGCACAAACATACATACTCAATCATCCACCTTTCCCTTACAGGAACACTCTTCTCTAAAATAAAAAGGTCCAATTTAATGCTTAATAATTGCTGGTTTTCCTTTTGGTAATTTTCAGTTGCTAGAGCAATTAAGTAAGGATTTGCCAGTGGATTGCCCCCCTATCAAAGTGCACGTGTACATGCACACACACACACGCAGACACACACACACAATCCTTTATTCCTATACTCCAGGAATTCTTCTTTTTCTTGTTATTTTTACTGCCACTACAATAACACTACCCATGACATGTAAATATATGTTTACATATTTATAGTGTGTTTAGATTATAAGCTTCTCAAGGGCAGTTGTCTTGTCTGTTTTACTCACCACTGAAGTACCAGAGTCAAGCGCAGAGCCTGACACTTGGGAGCCGGCAGGAAACACATGTGGGATGAATGAGTGGGCAATCAGTCCAGGCGCCTTGGAAGTGGACGATGGTGCATTTCCTGAAGATTGGCTTTGAGAGGGGTAGACCACTTGGTCTCCAGAGGCCTTCATCTCCTCGAGGGTCAGGTTGGGTTCCTGTTGAACATACCAGGTGTGGGGCATTGGCTTCCAAGTTACTTCTCACCCTGGGGCTCTGTGAGACAATCTATTAGGGCATAAGAGGAAATATTAGGACTTCTATCTGCATATATTTTCGCCAGGATAAAAAAGGAGAGGAGGGAGGGAGGGTGGGAAGAAAGAAGGGAGTAAGAAAGGGGGAAGGAAGGAAGGGGGAAGGAAGGAAGGGGAAGGGAAGAAGGAGAGGAAGAAAGAAAGGAAGGAAGGAAAGAAGGAGGGGAGAAGGAGAGGAAGGAAGGAAGGAAAGAAGGAGGGGAGAAGGAGAGGAAGGAAGGAAGGAAGGAGGAAGGGAGAAAGGGAAGGAGGAAGGGAGGGAAAGAGGAAAGAAGGGAGGAAAAAAGAAAGAGTTAGGGGGGAATTCCAGGTTCGCAGATGTAATAACCACTTTACTGAGTGGCTGATCTCAATGAACTACCAGCAGGAAAGAGCTTCATTGTCCTCCCGCTGCCGCCTTCCCCTGCCTTTGTTGGATCTCCTTTTTCCATTCTCGATCACATTTTAGAAGAACCCCTCAGCTTTTCCATCATTTTCAGCGCTCGGCCTCAACTTCAGCCCAGCCTAAATCAAAACTTTAAACTCATATCCAATTAACTAATCTTTCTTTCCCCTGTTTCAGGCCTGATTCATGGCTTGAGGACCCACAGCAGGTGATTGCCTCTGCTGTTTCAATCTGACTGCTGGTGCCTTGTGTTGCGCTAGCCATTCACAAACCCTGTCTGTTTCATGGGACACCTGTGTGCACTATTTGGAGATGACCCTCCCTCCCCTGCCCTCCCCCCACAGGGAGACCCACATCCTGCACTCACTCTCTCTGTCACTAGCAGTGTGCTCTCTGAATGACCTCTTGCAAAACCCCTTTCTTAGCTCCTACAGATCTCGTTTTTACCGCTGGGATTTCATTAGTTCCCTAGACCACCCTCTTGGGAGGTGTTCCTCCAGATGCCCTGTAGCCGAGTGTCCTCTGGGGACTTGTGCCCAGCCAGTCTGTGTCGGCTGAGGCTGCGCCCACCTCTGCCTCTCTCCTTGCCCATCACAGGCAGCCCCAGCTGGCCTCCCACCTTCATGCTTGTCTGGGTGCTCGGTAAGCTCCAGTCCTTAGGCTCACCTTGAGACGTGCTTTAGTTTCTCTCAAGAAGCTCATGTCACAATGTTCCCCTGTGAGAGGGCTCCCCACAGGAGCTCAGCAAGCCTTAGGTCAGAGAGTGGGTTCCATATCTCCCTTTCTTGCTGATACTTCTCCTCTTTTTGAGTGGTTCTCCCAAAGTTCCCTCCCTTGGCTTAGAGTACAGTAGATGCCTTCCCTCCCCTCCCCTCCAGAGAGCAGAGGGGAACACAAAGCAGAAGACCTTTCCACTTTGATGAATTCCCTGACCTCAGTAACTTCTTGGAAGTGTGTAGGCCCCACTTATCTAGGCCAGGAGTCTGGGGAACTCTGGACAAGTTTTGCTGTCATTAGGTCCCCCTTGAACATGTTTAACAGATTTCTTTAGAATGTTCCTTACTCCATGTCTCTTTGTGGCAAACAAATAAAAGTTCTTGAAAGGGGATATTCAAATTGGTTTTACTAATAGATGCTCACTTAGAAAGCTTATGGGACGCTTGGGTGGCTCAGTCAGTTAAACATCTGCCTTCAGCTCAGGTTATGATCGTTGGGGTCCCGGGACTGAGTCCTGCATCTGGTTCCTCACTCAGTAGGGAGCATGCATCTCCCTCTGTGCTCGCTCTCTCTTGCACTGTCTCTCTCTCTCCCTCTCTCTCAAAAAAAAAAAAAAATTCCTGGTCTTGAGAGCACACACAAAAATATTTTGTGTGAAGAACCAGATATGGCAGAAATATTTTGGAAAACACAAAATTCTGTTTCATGAATTCATTGATGATTCAATGTCACAGATATGTAACCCATATATAGCAGGAAAATCTTTATAATTTGATACATACACACAATTTTTTTCCCAGTGAAGAAAATAAAATGAACTGGCTTCAATATCCCAATAAGTGCTCATTCCATTGAAAGAGATACTATTTCTAAATATCTCCAAGGTCAAGGTTCACACCCTGCTGCAGATTTCAGGTAACTCAACCAAATAGACCTTGGACACCAACTTATATATACTTGAAATAAAGGCAGGGACTAAATAGATGGATCCTAGTGAGAATCAGACTAGAAAATGTCAAGAATCGAGCTAAATTGAGAACCCTTGCTCAGCAGGGAGCTGGTACACAGTTGTCACCAAGGGAGACTAGCCCCAAAGGTGGCAGGCTGGGGCAAATGTCTTTGAAATTTGAAGTATAAGAACAGGCATGACATTAAAAAGTTTAAAAACAATACCAACTTTGGGTCTGGAAACACCTTCCCATCTCATAAAATATTGTGAGTTAAGTGTTCCTGATTAAGCAAAAGGATTTTAACAGGTAGAACATTAATCCTTTCACCCCATGCCCTTAGCAGAGGACCCAGCACAATTCAGTACTTCACATGTGTGGATGGGCCCAATACGCAAACATTATGTCAAGGAGACGCATACCCTGGCTTGAACAATGTCTTCCATGCAGATTATAGAAGAGAAGACCATTTTGGTTACACCTCCCCAGAAAAACACTTAACCTGAGCTTTGAAGATCTCAAACGGTGACATTTGCCGCCTTCTTAAAATGAGAATAAACGGTTGACATTTCCATAGACAGAAGCCAAACCCCAGGGAATTCATTTCCAATCTAATCATTCCAGCTTCAGCAGGAGCAGTAAGTCCACGTGCTAATGTGAAGGACTAAAAAGACATTTTTAATAAGCCAGATCACATAACTCTAACCAGGTTGATGTGAAATAGCTGATGTTTATTTCATCTATGCTTTGCATTAGGTTAAAATTTCACTTCCACAGACATGGGCCAAGCAGCCTTCTCTCACAGCTGTTTCTCTACCAAGCAATTTCACAAAGACAGGATGTTGTTCTAAAAGAATGTCTTTTGGTTCTCTGCTGGATAGGCCAACAGCTGGCTGGGTGTCACAAACAAATCAGAAAAGCATGTTCAGTGATGTTAGCTCACTAGGGAAGCTGGGTCTGTGACTTCAAAGACAGAGCAGCAGTGAAGTAGAATAGAAGGGAGTAAATATTGCAGGGACTTTGTTAATTTCAGAGAGAGTCCAGGGAAGCCAAGACTGGAAATAGGAAGGGTCCTTGAATGGAGAGTGCCAGAATCCGGTTAGGGAACACAGAGGGGAACACAAAATGAACTTGGAGTGGTCGGCTGGTCTGTATCAGGTCTCATAGACACTTGGAAACAGAACTGAGCACAGGCAACAGATTTGTTTCCCAGATCAGAAAAATCCCATTTGACTTGGATCTGCTAGCATCAGGAATATGGCAGTAGTCATGGAAATAGTAACAGTAGATATGTATTGAACACTTCCTCCCAGGCGGTGCACTAAGTACTTTCCATGCATTTTCTTTTTTGATTTCTGTAAGACCCTGAAATGAAAAACTTCATTATTTTCAAATACAGGTAAGGAAACTGAGACTCAGAGACAGGAAGTAACATACCTCAAATCCACAGCTAAGATATGAAAGCTGGGATGTGAATCTAGTTTGTCTAGCTTGAAAGCGTGTTCTCTAAACCAAATAAAAACCTCAATTCCCACATAAAAAGCCAATAGTGACACTGTGGTGCAGTGGGGGAAAGGATGGCCTTTCAATTGAATGGTTCTGGGCCGACTGGATACTCATACAGGGAAAAGAAAGTATTTTAATCCCTACCTACCACCGCAAACATAAATCAATCCCACTTGAGTTTTGGATCGATAAAGCATTTAGAACAAAACATAGAAGAACATCTTCATGATCTTGGAGTAGCTGACAATCCCTTATGCGGGGCAAAAAAAGTCACTAACCGTAAATAATAAAATTGAGAATTTGGAGCATATTAAAATTAAGAACTTCTGCACATGAAAGGACACTATTGGGAAAGTAAAAAGGGAACATATGAAGTGGAAGAAGGTATTTATAATACATATAGGACTGATATCCAGAATATGTAAAGGGCTTTTGCAAAAGGCAGAAATCCCAGTAGAAAAATGGATAAAAGATTTGAATAGGTACTTCACAAAAGAGAACATTCATATGATTGATAAACATATGAGAAAGGAGTTATTAGTCATCAGGCAAATGTAAATTAAAACCAATATGCAATCTGACTACATACCCAAAAGAATGACCAAATTTTAAAAAAATGGGGAATACCAAGTATTGGTAAGGATGTGGAGCAACCAGAATTCTCAGAAACTGTGAGTAGTTAAACTGATACAATTACTTTGGGAAACTGTTGGTGGTATCTACTAAAGCCGAATATTGTATTATTGTATAATTAATTGTATAGTTAAGTATAATATTGAATTATTGTATAATTTCACTTCTAATATAGATCCAACAGAAATATATATATATATATATTCACCAAAAGACATGTACAAGAATATTCATAGCAACACTGTTCATGACACCTAAAAACAAAAAACAACCTAAATGCACATAACAATAGAATGGGAAAATCATAAAATAACAATGAGAATACATGAACTACAACAACATACAACAATATATGGATCAACCATACACATGTGATGGTGAGTAAAAGAAGTTACACACAAATGAGTGTATTCTGCATGTTTTCTTTACTTAAAGTAAGAAAACATACACAATTCCTCTCTGCTATTAGAAGTCAGGTTAGTAGTTACCTAGAGAGGGGCACAATAATTGGAATGGGGTACCAGGCAGGTTGGACTTCTCAGGGGTGGTGATGTTCTGCTTATTGATCTATGTACTTGTTGCAATGGTATGTTTAGTTTGTGAAAACTCACTGAGCTGTGCACTTAAGGCATTAGGTGGCTGTACCCTCAAACCCAGTGGTAGACAGCATTCATTTCCTATTCATTGGTTTATGGGTAGGGTTCCAGTTGAGGATGACCTGGCCTTGGCTGTAAGCTGTGGGATAATTGTAAGGCTGTTCCTCATGCCTTCATCATTCTTTAACTGGCAGCTACTCAAGGCATGTTCTCTTACGGTGAAAGGAGCCCAAGACAAGCAGAAGGAAATATACACGTCTCTTAAGCTCCAGGCTAGGAATTAGTATCTTCTGTTGCCTACATTCCCTTGGTTAAAGCAAGTCGCACAGCCAAGCCCGACATCAGTGGAATGGGAAAATACGCTCCTCTCATGGAGGCCAGAGAGAGAAGTAAATAGTTGGTGAACAGTATAGTCTAATCCCAGATATTTATGATAGGTGCCATTTTCTGTATTTCATATTTCAAAAATAATTTAAAGGAAACAAACAAAAAAGATGTAGGAACAACTCTGTTTCCCTGTCTTCATCCCTCCCAGCCCTTAATGGAGAAGGGATATGCTTATGAAATTTTTCTGTACAAGAGCAGGGAAGACAGGAAGGAAGAAATGCGCTTCCCAACACCCAGTGCACTTCCTGTCTGCTGGGCCTCGGGAGAAATGTCTCCCGGGTCTGCCTCTCCTGCCAGAGAAATGGCGGCGACAATCCAGCACTTCCGGTTGGTGCAATTGGAGGGATCACTCTCTAGTACGGCCAGGGTTTTCCCGGCCCCTGCTCCTTGCCTTCGGTAGTTCCCTGTGACAATGAAGTTGCTTAACAGAGGTTGAACTTCCTTCAAGGAGAAAGAAAGAGCCGAATATGTCAAAGGCTCAAGACTTCTGCAAGACCGATTCTGAAACAGTTTCTCTTACAGCAGAGGCAGCAGTTCTAAAAGCAGACTGTAAATTACTCTAAGAACAACATCCCCAGCTCCCCAACCTTCCTTCCCTAACAGATGCACTTTCAGGGAGATCTGAGTCTTTGGAGAGGTGTGGTTCCCACTGCAAGGACACCGTGGAAAGCTTGAGGACAGGTATTTTGCCTGCCCTGTCTGCAGTCCTGACAAAAACCTCAGGCCCTTAAGCCTCACAATCAACCCCCTCCCATTTCCTTAGCCCCACTCAGTACTAAAATCTGGAGCTTTTCATGGTGCCCCCAAGAGGAGAAAAAGAATGTTGGAGTCTATTCCTTTTCTGTTGGATTCTATTCCTTTTCTATTCAGGTATTGCCTGAATGTACCCAGTGACAATTCACCCCCATTACAAATTCTTGCCTATAAATATCATCTCCAGATTCAGACTGCTTGGTGCCAAATTCTGGCTTCTGATATTTACTTGCTGTGTGGCCTTGGGAAGACTGTCCAACAATTATAACCCTCAGTTTCTCCATCTGTGGTGAAAGAAATGGGATTCATTTATTTCTTCAATGGCCCTTCCTTTAAAAACCTATATATGGGGGCGCCTGGGTGGCTCAGTCGGTGAAGAGGCTGCCTTCGGTCATGTCCTGATCCCAGGGTCCTGGGATTGAGCCCCACATCGGGCTCCCTGCTCAGCTGCTCCCTCTCCCTCTGCCTGCCACTGTGCCTACCTGTGCTCTCTCTGTATCTCTCTGTCAAATAAATAAATAAAATCTTTAAAAACAACAACAAAAAGCCTATATATGTTTGGGCACCTGGGTGGCTTAATCAGTTAAGCGTCCAACTCTTGATCTCAGCCTGGGTCTTGATCTCAGGGTTGTGAGTTCAAGTCCATACACAGCATGGAGCCAACTTAAAAAAGAAAAAAAAAAAGAAACTAGTATGTGTCCAACAGGGTGCTAGGCTCTAGGGATACAGTAGCAAATGAGATAGACACAGCCCTTGCCATCATGGAGTTTACATGTGAGGAGGTAGGGTAGAAAATCAAATTTATGTCAACATAATCACACTCATGGCCATGAGTGTTGTAAGAAAACAAATCGTGAGCTGGCATGGAGAAACAAGGGAGTGAAGGAGATTCTCACTGAGAAGTGACAATTCAGTGGAGCCTCAGAGGAAGAGGAGCTTACCAGGGCAAAGGCCTGCCAGGTGAAGAGCATATATGCAAAGGCCTTGGGGCCAGAAAAAGCTTGGTGCTGTCAAGAAACTGAAGGAAGACCAGTGAGGCCAGGCAAGGCTGGCAAGCTAGGCAGGAGTCCTATCCCATAGGGCTTGCTAGTCAGAGAAGGAATTCGGATTGTATTCTAAAACACTAGGCAGCCATTGGAGTGTTAAGATGATCACCCCGGCTACAGTATGGAGTTGGGTGGGGGTTGTGTGGTGGTTAAGAAGGGAAGTGAGAAGACTAGTCAAGAGGCTGCTGTGAGCCCCAAGAGACACAGTGATGCAGTGGAGGTGGGGAGAAGTGGCTAGAGTCAAGCGTTCTTGTGGGGGTAGAATCCCTCGGACTTGTTGATGGATTGAGGATGGGGTAGGTATGTACATGTGTTAGTGGGGGGGTTCACCTGAGCAAGTCAGCACCAATGATGCCACTTACCGTTATGGAGAAGGACAGGTAGAGAGGATGGGTTTGGGGATCAAGATTTCTGATTAATCGTGTAAGTCCTGAGATATTGGTGAGAAGCCTAAGGAGGGTGAAATGACTCTGCAGACTGGACCCATTAGAGTCTAATCTGGAGATGGGTATGTGGGAGCCAGTGACAAGTAAGGGGGAGCTTACTTTCTGTTTTAGGTTGTTGGGAATGTCGTAATTAAAATGCCATAGACTGGGTACTTACACAACACTTACATCTCATGGTTTTGGAGGCTCAGAGTCCAAGATAAAGGTACTGGTAGATTTGGTGTCTGGTGAGGACCTGCTTCCTAATTCAGAGACAACCCTCTCCTCACTGTGTGCCCACAAGGAGGAAGGGCAGGGAGCTCTGTCGGGTCCTTGTTATAAGGGCACTAATCTCATTCATGAGGGCTCCACCCTCATGACCTCATCACCTCCCAAAGGCCTCACTTCCTGATACCATTCCATGGGACATTAGGATTTCAACATATGAATCTATGCCTATATGCTTTAGGGGGGTGGTGGCTTTGGAAGAGAGTGAGAGGATCGTGAGGAGAGGGCTCAGCAATGGCCAGAGAGTCACCAACACCTAGATGAGGAAAGACAAAGTGGGGGGGCAGGCAAAGGGCCCTACCAAGGATGGCCAATTAGGCCAAAGGAAGGCCAGGAGAAGGAGCGGGAACATTTCAGGGAGTTGGGAGGCTCGTCTGGATCCAGTGTTGCTGAGACAGGACAGAAGTGCTGTGTGGACCTAGGACACATTGATACGTGACAAGTAAGACACAGAGCCAACTGCGTAGTATACTGCAATTTGTGTTTTCAAAAGGTGGGTATGTGTATTTCCTGGTGGAGGAGAGTATTTTAGCTGATTTGCAGGCTTGCCTGTAGAGTAGCTCTGGAAGGTTCTGCAAGAATGTAAGAACAGCAGTCACCCCAGAGTGGAGCACTGCGTGGGCTGGGAAGGACACTTTTCAGAGAGTATCAAACCCTTTAGCAGCTCTTTGTGTCGTGGGACGCCATTACTTATCAAAATTACAATGATAAAGAAAGAAAAGCACTCTACTGTCTAGAGCTGCTATGAGAATCACATTCTTTTTTTTTTTAATTTAAATTCAATTAATGAACATCTAGTATATTATCAGTTTCAGAGGTGGAGGTCAGTGGTTCATCAGTTGCCTTTAGCACCCAGTGCTCATTACTTCTTTTGTGCTCCTTCATGTCCATCACCGACTTAGCCCTTCCCTCCATCCCCCTCCCCTCCAGCAACCCTCAGTTGTTTTCCAACAATTAAGGGTCTCTTATGGTTTGCCTCCCTCTCTGATTTCGTCTTGTTTTATTTTTCCCTACCTTCCCTTATGCTCCTCTGTTTTTGTTTCTTAAATTCCACATATACTCTTTCTCTTTCTTTCTTTGTTTCTTTCTTTCTTTCTTTTTTTTTTTTTAGGATTTTATTTATTTATTTGACAGAGAGAAACACATAACAAGAGAGGGAACACAAGCTGGGGGAGTGGGAGAAGGAGAAGCGGGCTCCCTGCTCAGCAGCCCCGATGTGGGGCTCCATCCTAGGACCCTGGGATCATGACCTGAGCTGAAGGCAGACGCTCAACAACTGAGCCACCCAGGCTCCACATGCATTCTTGACATGTTTGCAATGAGGGTTAAAGGCCCACAAACCGTCTAGCTGGGCTCCTGGCCCCAAGCTCAGGGACATTGGGTTGAGCCCCACTGCAAAAGGGTATAAGGAGCATTGGTCTGTGTGTTGGGGGTCCCAGTGCAGCCTGAACAAAGCACCCCAACAGGTAACTTAAAGCAACAGAGATGTATTCTCTCCCAGTCGTGGAGACCAGGAGTCTGAGAGCAAGGTATCAGCAGGGCCATGCCTCTCCGAAGGCTCTAGGGGAAAACCCTTGCCTCCCCCAGCTTCCGAGGTTGCTGCATTCCTGCTCCCTGGCTCCCAGGTGCGCCTCCATTCTGCCCCCCCCACATCATGTGCCATCTCCTCCTCTCTGTGTGTCCTTCACGCGGCCTTCTCGTAAGGACAGCAGCCATTGGATCCAAATCCCACCCTCATCCAATGCGACCTCACCTTAACTAACTACATCTGCAAAGACCCTGTTTTCAAAGAAGGTCACATTCCCTGATACTGACTGGACATGGATCTGGGGGGACACCATTCCACCCAGTAGAGCCTGGCAGGTCAGAGCCTCACAACCACACACTTATCTCTGATCCACGTGCAGTTACTTTTCTCCTGGGGCATCACAAATTCTCATCTGAAAGGGGGGCACTGGAGGCCCTCTGGAACCCCTCCAGCCCTGACACACTGGGTTTCCTTAGATGCTCCTGGAACCTTCTCAAGTGTGTACGTCAGGCAGCAGGAACAGGACTGAAGAGGCCAACACCTGCGTGTTCCTTGTTGCTTCAAGTAACAGGGCGTCTGTGACTGTCACTGCAGATGCCCCCAGAACACCAAGCCATTGGGGAAGACTTCTGAAGTTAGGGCCCATGATGGGGTCCAGACTCGGCTTTATTGAGGCTTGAACTCTGGGCAAGTCCCAGCTCAGAATCAGAACAAGCAAACCTGGTCCTGCCCAGCCCGCTTTGTCACCTAACTCATGGGACACACTCAAACTCGCTTTCTGGTCAGAAGAGGAGTCAGAATGAACTGGATTTGGCATGGCAGGTTCCAAGGGATATCTGAGGTCAGGACCAAAGCAAAAGCATGCCGCTGAGTCCAGTCACAGGGGCCTCCAGGAAAGCGGGGATGGGAGAGCAGGGGAAGGAGTTTCAGATGGGAATTTGTGGGAAACCTGTTCCACAGCATGTCGAGGGGGCTGAAGCAAATTCCCATCCGTGACCGGTGACCATGTTGCAGAAAAACCAATGACAGTCCCCTCCATTGACACAGATCTTCTTTCCTCACAAAAGACTTTTACACCTGTCACCTTTTGTGATTTTATTCTTTTTTTTTTTAACCAGTATTTTATCATAAGGAATTTATTTTTTTTTAATTTTTTATTTATTTTCAGCGTAACAGTATTCATTGTTGTGATTTTATTCTTAAGAGTCATGACTGGGCGGGAACAGGAGGGAAATTGAAACCCAGAGCGGTAATGGCCTTGGACCGGGTGGTATTAATCCCCGGGGCCCTGCCACACATGGGGGCCCCTCCCAGCACTGCTTCCGTGGCGGCCCCGCCAGGATGGTGGTCTTCAAGGCCCTGGTCACCCAACAAAACGTTAGGTAATGACCTTTCATGAGGACAGTTTGTTTCCTCATTTTTGGAGGGAGTGTGAGCACATACTTCCAAAACATTTTTATGTTTTATTGATTAATGACGTAAAACATAAATAAAAGCAGAATGCTTGCCATGCAAATGCAGCTTCAAGACAAGCCTGAACGACCCCCTTCTCACCCCTAAGTTACTCCGGATACAACTCCCGGAGTGGCCCCTGGGCTGTCCTGACCCCCAGGAGGCACAGGATGGGAGCAAAACCCTTATCCTGCTGGAGAACATGATCTTGGAAAAACAGCCTCGCTCTGCCAAGATGAGCTTCAGCACAGGTCCTGCAAAGGACACTGCCCCAAGCGAAAATGGGCCATCCCATCCCACTGTCCCAGGCTTGGGTGAGACAGGAAGTAGGTTAGACTCCGCTGCAAGGCTGGTTTCCATAGTGGGAGGAGCTGGTTTGATTGTTGGCTGGTGGGTGGTTTGGGACTTTCGCTGGTAAGTTGCATGGCGCTTAGGCAAATATTTGCGGCTTGCTTTTGGTTATGGCTTTAACAGAGAAAATGGGTAAATGAGTCTTGGGGAAGTGGTATTTTATAGTTCTAGGAGGAATTAGCATTGAGTGATCCCTCAGTGTTAATTTTAGCTGCAGCAAAAATTGCTCATTCTCACCTCTGTGGCATCTAGCCTCAGCCAACAGCTCAACCACAGGACATTGCAGGACAGAGAATGCCTGGGTGTCAGAGAAAGGCATAGAAGGAAGGAAATAGAGCCAGGGCTGTGGAATCACCCAAGGTCTCACAGCTTGCACGGGATGATTGAACTGTGTGGGGGTAGGAACCATGACTGGTTGTGACACCATTTGTCCCCAGGATCCATCAGAGTGGGTGTCTGTGATGTGGGCTGGCTGAGTGAGGGAAGTCAGGCAGGGAAGGAGGGGTGGGCATTGGGGCGAGAACCCAGGCCTTTCGTCATCCAGGTCAGTGCTCTCCGATCTGCACCCCCATTCTGTGCTTGACAAACAATAAGCAGTAGGGAGAGAGTGGAAATAGAGAGGGTATATGAAGAACCAGGATCCCAAGAGGAAGGTGACAAGGCTTGAGCAGATGTTTCAGGAAGGGAGGGAAAGGGCAGGGCAAGCCTGAGAGAACCAGGACTCCAAAGTGGGGTCCCCTTTTCATTTTGGGGAACTGTGGCTGGCCTGGGCCTGCTCTTGGGCAGAGGAAAAACAGATAATCGGGAATGTTTTCCCCAATAATCCTGGCCCCACAGGCCCTTGGCATGGACTCTGAACTTCAGGCCTCACCCACTTCTTCTGCTGGAAGCTATGCAGAATGAAGGGGAAGCTGGGCTGGAAGGGAGGCGAGGCAGCCCCCCTCCCAGAAAAAGGGACCCGGCAACAAGCAGCAAGTCTGCCCCGCCTGGTACCTTGACCGTCCATATCAGATATCTCATTTGACCCTCGAAACAGCCTGCGAGGTTCCATTTTACAGATGAGAAAATGGTCCCTCTGAGCTCTCTTCTCATATGGTTTAGCGTTCTGTTCAGCATTGATAAACCAAACAAAGAGGGACTATTCGTGTGTTTTAATTTAATAAGGAGTTCATTCCTTAGTAACCCCATGGATAGAATCTCCAATGGGTTTTGCTGATGAACTGGTAGGGGAAATAACTGGAATCAGAGAAATAAATCTCAGCAGCAGCTCAGTCAGTGTTTTATTGAACACGTACTATGTGCAAGACACTATCTTTTCCTCTGATTGTCACGTTTACTCCTTACTCCTCTAGAAGGCAGGTGTCATTATGATTTCTAGTTTACAGATGGTGAAACTGAGACTCTGAGACACGAATTACCTTGTCCGAGGCCACCTGATACTTTTGTCTAGGATTAGCCTATGCCCAATAATGGCTGTCTGGGAAACAAAAAGAGGGATCTTGAGGTGATGTAATCTATTAGTGGGGAGGAAGGTGGGAGCAGGAAGTATAGAGGAGAATCTGGAAGGCTATTTTTTGGACAGTGTGCAGGATAAATGAAAGTCACAAGTTGAGAAAGCAAACCTATTTTTTTTAAAGACTGTATTTATTTGGCAGAGAGAGACTGAGAGCACAAGCAGGGGGCGTAGCAGGCAGAGGGAGAAGGAGAAGCAGACTCCTCTCTGAGCGGGGAGCCCAATGTGGGGCTTGATCCCAGGACCCCGGGATCATGACCTGAGCCCCGAAGGCAGACGTTTTAATGACTGAGCCACCCAGGCACCTCTAGAAAGCAAATTTAGACTTTAAAAACTCTGTATCTATTTGTTATTTCTTAAGAACCTTAGCCCATATTACAGAATGTCTACAGACATTGGGCTTTAAGATACGTCCTTTGGTTCAAAAGGTGCGGATAAAAGTAGTCACGTGGAGGGGACTATTCTGGGGATAATGACTTCTAATGATATGGTATGCGAGGCCAGATATTTATGGAAAATAAGCTCCTCGATTTAACAAAACTTGGGGCCCAGTTTTATATGCAGACCTCAGGGATTCTGCAAGTTGGGTTCCAGACCACCACAATAAAGCAAGTCAAATGAATGTTTCAGTTTCCCAGTGTGTATAAAAGCTGTCTACGTGATACTTTGGTCTGTTAAGTGTGCAATAGCATGAAGGCTGGAAAAACAAAGTAGAGACCTTAATTGCTAAATATTTTTATTGCTAAATATTTTATTGCTAAAATTTTTTTATTTTATTTTATTTATATTTTATGTTACTGCTGAAATTTTTTATTGCTAAAAACTTTTTATTGTTAAAATATTTTTAGCAATAAATAAAAATTTTATTGCTAAAAATATTTTAGTCCTAAAAAGTCACTAATCATCATCTGAGCTTTCAGCGAGTTGTGATCACTGCTCATAGATCACCATAACGCATAGAATAATGGTTAAAAAAAGAAATCTAAAATATTGTGAGAATTACCAAAATGTGACACTAGACATGAAGGGAGCAAATGTTGTTGGGGAAATGGCGCCAACAGACTCGCTCCTCGAAGGGCCGCCGCCACCTTCAGCCTGTCAAAACCACAGTGTCCGGGGCGTGCAACAAAGGGAAACACTAGAATGGTGTGCGCCTGCAATGTGTTTCGAGAAGAAAACCTCCTCAAGCTCTCACTGGGTGCCTGTCTCAGGCAGATCAGCTCTCCTCCTGGCTCTCAGCTGGGCCAGGCTGTAGCTTGGAAAGATCACTGGATTCTGAAGCACTGGAAGGAACTAGACCCTGTTCTACAATCCAGTTTCGAAAGACCATCTGGATGGTCTTCCCTTAAAAGCGGCAGGTGCACAGGGCAGCTGAGAGGAAGTGTCCCTAAGTACAGGTTCATCTTGTCTCGAGGGTCCCACTGTCCTTTTCAGAGGAAGGCCCCAGACTTCTCTTCCAAAGGGGAGCTCTGGGCCCTGGACCCACCAGGACCACTGTGAATTCCCCGGGGCAGTGCGTATCGTGTCATTACAGACCCAGCAGCTTGAGGTGAAGGAACTAAGTGAAGGTTTAGCTCTGGTTGAACATCCACAGTGGCTGGGGTGCCTGGGTGGCTCAGTGAGTTAAGCATTTGCCTTCGGCTCAGGTCGTGATCTCAGGGTCCTGGGATCGAGCCCCGAATTGGGCTCCCTGCTCAGCAGAGAGTCTGCTTCTCCCCGCCTCTCTCTGACTCTCCTCCCCGCTTGTTTGTTCTCTATTTCCCTCTCAAAAAATTTAAAAAAAAATTTTTTGAGAACATCCACGTTGGCACCTCTCCCTAGAATCTCATATTTCTGGGTGAAGACCAGTTGGTATGATAGGGGAGCAGTCGAGAGGAGATCGCTACCCAGTTCCATAGTGTGCTTCATAAAGCACTTCCGCCTCCAGAGGCTGACCATCCCTAGGGGGTCACAGGTCACTGTGCAGCAGAGCAGAAATCATTAGATCTATGTTACAGGTGGGGAATATGAGCTGGGTCAACGGGCCCAACATGGGTCGTGGTGGCCCCAGGCCCAGGATCCACAACTCCTCTTACTTTCTCCTCCTGTGTCCTTTCCCCTCTGACTTACATCTTACTTGCCCCCGAGGCTGTGTCAGGGAACCCCGGGACACAGACACAAAACATGCTCTTGGACCCCCTGAAACTCCTCCACCTGGATGCAGTGCCCCAGGCACTGGTGTCCCCCATGTACACAGCGCTATGGGAGCCACACGCACAGGTGGTGAATGTGGAGGTCCATGGGGAGAAAGTACCATTGGTCAAGACGGCCTGGCAGCCCCCACTCCGGCCAAGAAAACACCAGAGGATCCTCGACCCGCTGCCGTGAAGCCTGAGAATCACAGGGCTTGGGGGAGAAAGAACATAGGAGTGATCTATTCAAACCCCAGAGGCTAAAATCCATATCCTTGTCACTTCCTCCTAGACCTGAATTTTGATGCCTGGAACAACACAGAACACATCGACAGTTCTTCCAAGGGTTAGCCTCAGAAATGTGGTAAAAAACAGGCTTGGCCCAAGGATGTTAAGCTCAGGATTTATTCCCTTCCACCAAAGTGCACAGGCACCACGGTCCAGAGCTGAACTCCACGTGGTTCTTTTTTTTTTTTTTTTTAAGATTTTATTCATTTATTTGACAGACAGAGATCACTAGTAGGCAGAAAGGCAGGCAGCGGTGGCGGGGGCGGGGGTGGGGGGAGAAGCAGGCTCCCTTCTAAGCAGGGAGCCCGATGCGGGGCTCGATCCCAGGACCCCGAGATCACAACCCGAGCAGAAGGCAGAGGCTTAACCCACTGAGCCACCCAGGCACCCCCCCTCCACGTGGTTCTTATTCAGAGAAAAATGCTCCCACCAGCATAGAAATGACAAATCTACTCACCATCCAGGTGGTGCCCAGGAAGTCCAATGGAAGGCATGGAAAGATCACACATGAATATACTATTTTGCATCTTACACCTTTCTGTAAAGTTGCTGTATTTTTGGTAGGAAAGCAGGGTGTGAAAATCTGACCATTGTCTGGAGCTCCTAATTCAGTCCTATTTCCGGGCCCTAGTGAGATGGGAAATTCTCAGGTTTAGGTTGTCTAGGGGAGAGCACAGATGGGATGTGCCCGGATGTTGGGGTGCTGAGCCACCTCCCCTCTGCCTCCCGGGGGTCCATGAAGGGCTCATGAAGTTCACAGAGCAATCACAGACATGGGGCTTGTCCTTCGTTGAATCCCCTGGGACAGAGGAGGTATGCAGTCACACATCAGACCTGTTTTCTTCCCTCAATCTGTATCTCTTTTTGAACATTCTAGAACAAAGCCAATTTTGGCAGTCACCTCAGCAGTAAGCAGAGGCAGGTGGGCCTGCCCTGGTCCTTGGCCAATCACCCCACTGGTCCCAATGAGAGGTGGCATCCCAGTGCCCTTCCACTGCCCCTTCTGTCACCCCTCACCACACCACGTCCCCAGGGAAGCCAGGCTTAGCTGAGCCACTCTTGGAGCTCTGTGTCCATCTGTGGATGCTAAGGGCCAGGACAAGGGAACTAAATCAGCTGGTCCCTGAACCTGGGTGGTGGAGGGGTGGGGTGAGTGGTAGCAACCACCAGGACCACCTGTTTCCATGACTTCCTGGTTCCTTCCTGACTGGAGGGTTGTGAGAGATGGGGGGGGCGGGGGGGGGAACACAGGCAGGGAGAGGTGTTGAGTAGAGAGAGGCCTAACTCCACTCTCTCTTTCCAGCTCCCCCATTCCCATGGGAGTGCAGGCCTTTCACGGCTGCTGAAACAATACCTCACCTTCACAGAACCCAGACAGCCAAAATCCATCCAAGGAAAACCAAGTCACTAGTGATGGGGCCTCTTGGTTTCTGTTGACCCCAAGTCAAAATGCAGCAGAAAAGCTTCTAAAAAGCCAAAAGTTAATACGTTGAGGAAATTCCATTTTACTTCCTTGTTTTGCCTGTTTATTACCTGCTCCTGTCTCCCTAGTAGTGTTTTCCTACAGTCCCAAGTCCCCAGATTAAAATTCTTGGAAAAACCAGTAAAGGAATTGCTCCCCTTTGTTTTGTGTGTGTATGTGTGTGTGTGTGTGAGAGAGAGAGAGAGTGTGTGTGTGTGTGTGTGTGTGTGTGTGTGTGTGTGTGTGTGTGTCAGGGCTCTTAAGCAACATGGCTGAAAACAGATACGGGTAAGAGAAACGCAGGAACTTTCCAGAGAAACTCCTAAGGGGTTGGTAAAGGTGCCAGCCAGAGGGGCCCAGTCTCCCTCTCCTTCCAGTGCCACCGACCCTGTTCCATTCCGCTGGGGGTTTTTCCAAGGCTGAGCCCTTCTACCTCCATCCCACCTGTGACAGTCACAGAAATTGTTCAATAGAACTAAGGTAAGGGCACAGAGGCGTAGACCCACGCAGACCAAACCCTCTAGCATGGCACACAAGGCCCTTCATAACAGGGTTCCAACCCACTCTTTAGCCTCCTCTCTTGATGGTGTGTGGACCCCTCCCTACTCTGTCTCACAGTCTCTCCTCCCCTCCTTTCTCACTCCTTATGCGCTGGCTAGGCCTGTTTTCTTACCAACCGTCTTCCTCTGCCATCGTTTCTCTGCCTAACCAGCTCAAGGTGTTCATTCAGTGTTCATTCAAGATCCAGCTGGATGCCCAGTTCCTCAGAAAAGCTTTACCAGACCTCCTTTCCTCTGCTGGCGAGGTTCTGGGTGTTCCCACAACCCTGGATACACACCTTTATGGGGACACACAATGGCCGCCATTGTAACTGCTCATTCTGTGCCTCTCTCTTCCAACTGGTCTCCAGTTCTGTGACTCACAGTAATAGCTTGTTGCAGCTCTACAAGTTTATTTTCCTGATCAAACCATCCACTGATAGTACATCAGAGAGAGCTAGAACGGAGGCAGTGAGGCATTTTCAAGTCCGTAAACCAAATTGATTTTTCTAAGGACTTTATCAAATTTCACACAAACTTAATTATTAAATTAAGAAGCGGCTTTAAAAACTGCCAAGTCATGCTGTTATCCACTTACAGTAGCATTTGCGGCTCCAAATCATTGTCATCAATATAATCCTGTGAATCTTGGAAAGTTTCACGGAATATCAGCTCCTTGGTTGAAGTTGGGAGAGATGTGACTAGGGTCCCCAGGTAAAGATTCTGCGCAATTGGTGAGCGCCCCAGGTCAAGTCGTGGGGCCAGAGGACACTCCAGGAAGACAGAGAACACCTCTACCATGATACTTGTTTTTACTTCTTTTTGCTTGTCTGTATTTTTTATACTTTACAGGTATCACTTTTGTATTAAGAAAAAAAAATATGTAAGTACAAAATGACAAGCAGTTAGTCTGATTAAAACTATAAGAACTCAATAAGGAGGAAGGGAGGGAAGAAGGAAAACTCTTGATCAAAGACATTTCTGTCCCCAACCTCAACCTGCAGGTTGAGCCCCTTTGCAAGAGGACTGCTGTCCCAGGGGTCACACCAAAATCAGAAGGCCAGAACTCCCGGGATGGGGGCAGGGGGCCATCCTGGGAAATGCAAGAGCCCTTCCGCTGCCCAGCTATCATCTGCTTCTGTGAGCATTGCTCAGACAGGCTGGAGAAAGCCCCATGGGGGGCACCGGAAAAGCATGCCGTTTAGGTTCTAGAGCAGCTCTGGACCTTAGACAAGGGGCTACTCCTTGGTTTCTTCATCTCTTCAGGGGCCCACACGGCTGTCTCCAGGGAGGTCCATGATGTGGATTGTAAACCAGACAGTGGTACACACAAGGAGGGCTTCCTGTAAGTAGTGTTGGGGGGGCTGAGAGGTATGTATGAGTCCCACCACCTTTTGCAGGTTCGCAATCATTTCATGAGCTGAAAAATATGCATGACTGTGAAATACGTGGACTGTAAAAATGTCCACGACTGTATAGGTAAAGACTATGATTATTCTCAACTTACAAATGATAAGACTGACTCACCAAAAGGTTAGGCAAATTGCCCAACCGACCACACAGCTAGGAGCCAGACTCTGCTCCCAGACGCTTAATAGCAGAGCCTGTGCTAGTAAAGCATGGCTCATGGTTACACACACAAGCACACACACATACACACACACATGCCCCCTTCCCAACCCAGATGCCCCCGGGGTCTAGTCGCTTCCAGCAGTTTCCATCCTGAATTTTGTTTCTTTAAAACTGAATTGAGCTGGGTGTTGTATGCAACTAATGAATCATTGAACACTACATCAAAAACTAATGAGGTGACATATGTTGGCTAATTGAATTTAAATAAATAAATAAATAAAAATGCCCCAATAAACTGCCAGCAGTTTGTCTCTGGGGAGTGGGAATATGGGATCAGGGTGTATGAGGGGACCTTTACTTTTCATTTTACCCTGTTTTGCCTTATTTCCATTTTTCTCCATGAGCATGTATTATGTTTATAGAATTAATAAAAAGATACATTGCTTCTCCTTGGTAAGACTGTGTTTCCAAAAAAATTTTTTTAAGTTTAATGGAATTTTAAAATCCTTTGTCATTCATAGGTTTTGGTGCCTTATTTACCTAATGCCCTGGCTGATGGAGATCGTTCCAATTCATGCTGGAATCCAGCCTGGGTTTCCTGATTTCCTTACCTCTGGCTCTCGGCCTCAGCAGCCAAGCCAAGCCAACCCCTTCCTTCGGTTTCCAGCTCAGCCTGCCCCTTTCCAGCTCAGCCTGCCCCGAGGGAGGGAGGAGGGAGCAAGGGGAGGGAGAAAGGAGAAGGGAAGAGGAGGAGAGGGGAGGAGGAGGGAAGCATGAGGAGAAGGGAGAAGGGAGGATACCTGTGCTGGGCCCCATCCAGGGGAAACCAGACCTTGCCCCCTCTAGCAGGGACCTCATGCTTGAGGGAAAGAGAGTCAGGTCAGAGTCCAAGCCTCCAAAACCCAATGAGGGAGGCCCAGGGAAGTTGAATAAGCACAAAGAGATCAGGATCTGAGGGCAGGTAGGCTGCAACGAGGGAGGTGAGGTCTGGATCATTTGGCAGGAGGAATAGGAGGCAAGGCACTGCTGTAGGCTTTGGGATAGAGTCCTCTATCCCTGGCCTCAGCCCCCCCCCCCCCAGTGGTGTCCCTACCGATTTCTTTCCAGGTCTCCAGGAGTCTGAGGGGAAGAGTCCGCAAAGTGGGTAGATCCAGGAGGGACCAAGGACCCTTTCCCCCCAAGCCTGAATCTGCCTCCAGCTTGCAACCTGCTTTAAATAAGTTTCTGGGAGCACCTGAATAGCTCAGTCAGGCACCTGCCTTCCACTCAGATCATGATCACAGGGTCCCAGGATTGAGCCCTACATCAGGCTCCCTGCTCAGCGGGGAGTCTGCTTCTTCCTCTCATTCTCCCTCTGTGCTTTCCCTCTCTCTCTCTCCCAAATAAATAAATAAAATCTTAAAATAGACAAACAAATAAGTTTCTGGAGGGACACGAACATGCTCTCACGCATTATTCCCTCAGAGTGGGGGCTGTCGGGCAGAAGGAGGTGAGAGAAGGAGGTTGGCTCCCTCCTGTTATGTGTACCCACTTAGTGATGTCACTCTAATCTCTCAATAACATTCCCCAGCAGACCCCCTCTGCACTGCTCAGGGAACCCAGCCCTGCTAACAGACCAGCTAGGGGACAGCTGGGGTCGGTCTGTCTGCCTTCTCAGGGAGAATTCATTAACCAGCCATCAGCTCTTCTGTCACCAGAGACCTCAGCGCTGGGATCCCTGGGTACAATGGGTGGAATGTGCAGAATATTCCCCGTGGTAGATCACAGACCGAGTCCCTCCAGTGCCAAGAGCCCACAGCCCCTGTGGGACACTGTCTTTGCTACTTCCTCTACAAACAGGCAGTTCTGAGTGTGTGGCTTTCTTCTCTGGCCACCTTCAGGGCAGCATCACTGCTGTAAATGTTGGCCTGTCTGGACAATGCTCAGTCGTATGAACCAGGAAACAATGAATGAGAAGCCTTTCTGCTCCCTTATGAGATGCTGGACATGCAGGCTCTGAAATGTTCTCTGTTCAAAAACCTCAGATGTCCAAATATTTGCCAAGAATGTGATCAGTATCCCCTTGTTCAGCACAGCCAGTGTCCACTGGGAATTGGGACGAGGAATGGTGCCTATGCAGGCCCTTGGGCATGGAGGCCCACTTCCAGAGATAGAAGGTCTCCCCCGACCCCCCGCTTTCCAGTAGAAATGCCAGCTCCCTGCAGTCCTTGACTTTTCATCATGCTGTCTTTGATGTATCTTTCTGATGACCTCTCCAGTTACACACCACACATGGAACCCTGTACTCTGGCCACATGAGATTTCTCCAAACACATATGTCCTTTCTCATGATTTGGGTCTATAGGGACCACTCCACCTGGCATGTCCTTTCCAGAAGGCTCTTCTTGGCAACATCAGCCACAAGTGATTGACTTGTGGGCACAGATGGAAGCTTTGTAATGACCCCATGCACGCTGTGATATGATTTCATGGAGTTGTTATTGGTCTATTCAAATATAAGTGCTACCTCCTCCATACACCCTCAAGATTCCCATCCTCTAAAGTACATGTGATCTCTTCCTACCGGCATTCCTTCAGCACCCAAGTCATTTTTCATTTTCCACCTTGTATAACAATCATTTGAATAGCTTATTCCACTTCCCTGCTAGTCTCTAGTTTCCTTAGGGTAGTGACTGTGTCTTTTTTACCTCTACCATTTCCTTAGAATGGATCATTCCTTGCTCAGAGTCAGTGCAGTCAAGGTGCCTGGATTGAAGTTCTTTGCTGGGGACGGCCAGCTAAGAGCAGACTCATCTTGAATATTCTTCATGATGAGTGGATTTTGAAAGGGGGCTGGTTGATTCTGTGCTCCTGTACTGGGAAAGGCACTGCTCCAAAACAGGCACTGGAGGCACAGGGCAACTTGCTGGGGTCGGAGTGGGGCTAGTAGGATTGGCAGATAAAATACAGTCACCCAATTAAGTGGCGTATATGTATAAAGACATCCTAAATATTGCATGGGATGTACTTATGCTAAAAAACCATTCGTTGTTTATCTGAAGTTCAAATTGAACTGAGTGTCCTGTATTTCTAATTTCAAAACTTAACCCTAGGTGGTGGTGTCGGGAGAAGGTGGTACTGGAGACGGTCTCCACAGACTTCCTAGGACCAAGTCTGTCCCCAAAACTATGTCTTCCTGGAGGAACAGCCTAGAGAGACAGAGGGCGTGAGTCCAGCCAAGCTGACTCCCTTCTGAGGTGGTTCACACTCTCAAGTCTCCCAGTGCTTCCAGATGAGGCTCTGATGTTCCTCCACCGGCTTCCTCACAGGCCTGGCTTCCTCTGAAGGCCAGCTTTAGCGAGACCCAGGTAGGGGGAAGCTGAGCATAGAAATGGTAGGAAACCCTTGAAAGGCGTTTTAATACCTTCAGCTGTAAGCTTCATTAGGTCTGGACCAAGCCTATCTCATTCATCATTGGGTCCCCAGTGCCTTGCACAGGCCCTGGCATAAAGCAGGTACTCAATAAATATTTACTAAATAAGTAAAAAGCTTGGTACTACTGGGCCTTCTCCACCCACGGCTGGGCTTACCTCATCCACAGTGATAAAAATGTGCAAGAACAGGAGTTGGCAGTAAGCCTTCCTTTTATAGGGGTCATCACTAATTTCCATTACCCAGCAAAGTGTCCAAGTGCATTAGTCTGCTTTGGATTTAAAATCAATTAATGCTTCCTCAAGGGATGTGGCTACTAGGAAAGCAAGATAAAACTACATCTTCTTAAGTTAATTTATTTCCATTTAAGGGTAATTAATACTTTCCATTGATGTGAATTTAGAAAACAAGGAACAGTGCCATGAAGGGGAGAAGCTCCTGTTCCCTCAGGACCACAGGCAGACTGAGGATCCTGGGTTCTGATCAGAAGCAGGTGTTCATGGTTACGAAGATCCCAGAAGCCAGAGGAGCCATCAAGCAGAGGAAAACAGAAATAGGCAAAGGTAATGTGGGCCTGGCTTTGGGTGACAGTGGGGCCACAGATGTGACATCGTGGGGTGGGATCAATGGACCTCAGTGGACTAGGGACAATTAGAAAGGATTTCCAGCTTTCCAAGTTGGTGACTGAGGGAATGATGAAGGTATCAGCTGGGACTTAGTTGCAAACAACAGAAACTACTTCTGGCTCTCTAAGAAGAAATGGAATGTATTTGGATATACATGTTTTAGAGCTCACTGAATCGGTATAAAGGTTGGAGAACCAAACTCAGAAGACAGGCAGAAACCAAGAAAAGCTAGGACCCAGGTCAAACCCCCAGAGCAGCCTGTTCAGGTCACCGCCAAAGTATCCCTGTCCTTGGACACTTGCTGCACCTGCTCTCTTCTACTGCTGCTGTGAATAATCTCTAGCCTTGTGTCACTCTCAGGAAGCAAAATCCTTTTTTGCATGGTCTGAATGGCCATGCCTAAGTCGTGTGCCCATGCCCCAGTCACTAGGGAGCAAGTGTGGGAATGTCTGGCTCTCTTTGAACTCACATTTATTGAAATTTCCTCAAAATAGGATAAAGGATCAGATGATAGGAAACGCCCCACCCCCACCAAAAAAAGAGAGACAGCAATGATCACATTAAAGTGAGGGGGATACAGGAGGAAGAGCAGGTCTGTATGGTCGGATTTGAGCTTCCGGAGTGTAAGATACCCATCAGTATCCAGGTGGGGCTGTGGACAGAGGCTGACATCAGAGATGTTGCTCTGGGAGCTGTCTTCAAAGAGGGGACAGGCCATTGGTATAGCATTTCCCCTGGGTCCCTGTGGCTTCTCTAGCCATCCTTGCATTCCAATTCTTCAATAACTGACTTCTGAGAAGCCCGAGACTGGAGGTAACTGCCCCTGCAGGAGATGAAGGTTTGGCTCTGTCCCTTTTCCCAGAAGTCCCAATTCCTGGTTTGGGTTTCTAATCATGAAAAATGACTAGCAAATAAAAGAAATCATGCTGGCTGGGACCAGGACATAAAGACAACTTTCCCTACAGCTGATGGGAAATAAGCTAGAAGAATCACCCCTCCTTAAGATTCCATTGCTTTCATTTCTAGGTTCAACTCATGCTTCAGAAGCAGAAAAACCTCAAGTTTAGCACTGGGACTCTGGAATGTTCAGAGCTGTGGAGCTTGTGAACTGCAAGGACATTTATGGATCCTTCAGTCCAACCTCTTATTTTATACACAAGGGCCCAAGTCTCGGAGGATACCACAAACTACAGCATCCTTTCAAGCTCTCTGGTCATGAAACAGTGACACAACCTTTCACCCACACCTCTGCCCCATCCTGCCAACCCTGCCACCCACCTGAGAGGAAGGGAGGCCTTGTGGAGGATACAGCTGGGTGGAACTCCTCCCCTTCCCCTGGAGGCAGTGACGTCTGTCACTCCTAGGAGATTATGAAATTGCTGCTATTGTTAAATTTTGGCAAGTAGATTCTGGGTTATTCTCCTGTGAGGGCTGGTCATGAGTCACTATAGCACATCCTCAGGAAGAGGCTGGCTGGACTCCTGAAATGGAAGTGAACTTGGCACCCAGTGAACTTTGGCTGTGAACTGGAGGCTCTTGTGGCCACTCCCATCATGGGTGAGGTTTGTTGTACATGTGATATGCACGGGGCAGATCATTAATGTACAATTATACATGGCATGTAGTATGTATGAATGTAGACATATGTATTTATATGTATTTGTAATGTGGTAGGGCACTAACGCATGAAATACCTAAGTGTGGTCTTTTTTATTATTGATTTTAATACTGGCATGGCACGGTAGAGTCATGCTTATCTGTTTAAGGACAGGTATCAGGCAATAATTTAAATAGAATTTCAGCTTTGGGTGATGGTGGAGCTGTTGCTTCTTTCTTCAGTCTCAGGGAGAATTATTGTCCTCACTTCCTGGTTTACAAGACTCTTTATTTCCTGAGGTTGTTTTCAATGATACTTGTAATGGGCATAAGAATCAGGGTAATGAAAAAGCATATAAGATTGATGCTAGTTGACCGATCACAATAGATGGGTGTTCAGCTAGTTGTCCTCTGACTCATGTTAGTGTTACTGGGTCTGTTACTGATAATCAGAAGCAGCATTGAGATATTTAGCTGTTTTGATATAGGAAGCATAGGAATAATGGCTAGAATTAAGAGAGAGAAGATTAGGGCTACTATTCTCGTTTATTAGAGATCAAGTGAAGGATTGCATAGGTAAATAAGAAGTATTATTCAGGTTTAATATGTGGTGGGGTATTTAGGGGGTTGGCTGGGTTGTTACTGTCTGGATTTCCAACGAAGTCAGGCGGAAATAGCACTAGAGCAGATGGTATTAGAATAAGGAAGAAGAGTCCTAGAATATCTTCACTTGTATAGTTTGGGTGGAATTTGTCTGACTCAGATGATATTCCTAATAAGCCATTAGATCCCGCTTCACGGAGAAATTCTAAATAGAGTACTGTAACTGCTGAAATAATGAATGGGAGGATAACGTGCAGGCAAAGAATCAGGCTAGATCACTTTCTCCGCTGAGAATCCTGTTTCTGTCCATTCTACTAGAGAAGAGCTGATAAAAGGTTTGTAATGACAGTTGCTCCTCAGACAGATATTTGTCCCCATGATAGAATGTAGCCTATAACTGCTGTGGCATTTACTGTGAATAATAAGGATAACTCTGATGTCTCATGGTTCTGAGAATGTATAGGACCCAGAGTATCTTTAAAAATCTTAAAAAAAAAAAAAGCAGATAAATATGGAGGCTCCATTAGCATGTACATCAAATGATTCAGCCATAGTTTACATCTGGGCAGATAGGAGTTACTGATGAAAAGGCAGCTATTTTATCTGATCTATGATGTAAGGCTAGGAAGAGACTATTAAAATTTGTAGAACTGAACAAACTCCTAAAGGAGAACCCAAAGATTCATCACGCTATGTCTGATGGGCCTGGAAGGTCAATGAATGAGTTGTTAATGATTTTAACCAATGGGTGGGATTTACTGATGTTGGTTGTTAATATTCTTATAGTTGAAAATTTTTTAAGATTTTAATTTATTTATTTGACAGAGAGAGAGCATAGCAGGGGGAGCAGCAGGCAGAGGGGAAGGGAGAAGCAGGTTCCTCACCAAGTGGGAGCTGGATGGGGTCGACCCCAGGATGCTGGACTCATGACCTGAGCTGAAGGCAGATGCCCAGCTGACTAAGACACCCAGTCAACCCCATTTTCTTGTAGTTGAAATACAATGATGATTTTTCATGTCATCAGTGATGGTTAAATTCATGTGGGAATAATCATATTTATTGTACTTATTTTAAGTACTATTTTATATTCAGTTTTGTAAGTTTTTCTCCAAATCTTTTTCCGATTTATGGTGGATTAGGATTGAGTGGTGGTATTGGTTATGGTATTGTATTGCGTTTGAAAGTTTCCTTTTTAGATCTAACAGTTTCTGAAATTTATTTAGGGGGAATGTTTGTGGGTTTTGGTTATACAACGGCTATAGCTGCTGAACAGTACCCTGGGATTTGAATATCTAACAAGACCGTTCTAGGATTATTTCTTTCAGGGTTGGTAACAGACTTAATGGTAACTTTTTATATTTGAAAGGAAGATGACATAGAGATTGTGTTTAAATTCAGTGATATAGGGGATTGAGTGGTTTATGACATGGGGGGTTTGGGATTTTTTTAGTGAAGAAGCTGTGGGAATTGCTGCATTATATAGTTATGGGATCTGGTTGGTGATTGTCACTGTTTGGTCATTACTATACTGGTGTCTTCGTTATTATGGAGATGACTCATGGAAATTAAATAGGAATAAGCTTAGGGTTAATATATTTGGAAAGGAGTAGAAGTCATTTAGTTAGGACTTTTTGGTTAGAAATTAGGGTGGAGGTTCTTATTTGAAAATAAGAGATGAATTTTTGCAGCACATTTTCTAGTCAAATTAGGTCTAGTAGTAGTGATGCTGATTTTTGGCTTGCCGACAGATTCAGAAATGGTGGTAGGTGGTATATAAGAGTGGGAAAATATCCCAAGAGATCTGAGAATTTAAATAGGCTTCCAGGATAAATTTAAGTTTTATGCTGTGTGGTTGAGTTCTAATGCCAGGATGAAACCTATAATTGTCACAGTAAGGGTTGTTAATTTCAGATAATAAGACATAGTGATGTGTTGAGTGGTCGTTGGTGTAATATTGTAGGAGATTAAAAATCCTTCAAAGATGCTTCCACCTACAATGCATTTAATAGAGTTAATTAGGGAAGAGTTATTTTCATTGGTTAAAACCTTTCTCCACTCCTCTCGTCCCCCTCTTCCTAACTTTTACATCAGCAAACTGAATGTTTACCTCTCTGGTAATCTGCCCAAGTTGACGAAATTGAAAACCTCAGCATCTTCTTCGGTTGCTTTCTCTCTCCGTTCCAACCTTGTTTGTGCCTCTGTTAGACAAATCAGAGATTACAGGTGTGTAATAGTGATAGGTGAGCTGCTTAACCATTGGCTCTGTTTCTGGAGCTCAAAATAAAAATCTTAAAGAGTTTGAGCATTTCTGTGGATAGCCTTGGATAGACATACTGTTGAGAATAACAAATGTGTTTTCTCAATAGCTGGTGGGGAGTTGGATCTACTGTTTCTCTGGGAACCACCTTTGATCTTTCTGATGATGGTTTCAGAAACAATTTTACATTGAGATTTTGTCCTAGGTTGTCTTCTTTAAATAACTAGTCTCGTTCTCCTTGCATGCAGAGTTCTTTCCCTTATTATTTCCAGTAGTCTTAATTATGTTTATTAAAATTATTCACATCTGTTTGTTCTCAGATTACACACAAAACTTCATTAGACATTAGACAAAGTTCTAAGGAGTTTTTGTCTTTTCTGAAAAGTTTGCAACAGAGATAACATGAACTTACTTGACTTTCAGTAAACACAGGCAGAATAAGTTTTACATTTAATGCTGATAATTCTAAGGAGATGACCAACAACCTGAAGTTAGCTTTAGTTACTGAATATTTTTCAAGATCCTGTGAGTTGAAAAACATTTGGGTTAGTTTGTACCTTTGAGTTTTAGAATGCCCCATTCTTACAAGTGCTTGCCTCTAAACCAACTAGAGCTCTCTCACACATCAATTGAAGCAATGCCATCCAGAGATAGAGCAAATATTTCACATTTACAACATAAATGGACACACATACAAATACACAAACAAAATTTAAAGGCCCACTTTACAAATCTGTCCCTTTTACAGAACAAATCTAAGTGCAAGATGATATTACAAGTTATGGCTCTGTTAAGCAGTCATTGTTCTCTAAAATCTAATGAATATTGTGGCCAAGCAGTGTGGCAAAAAACAAAACAAAACAAACCTAATTTTGGAGAGGACAGCCCAGAGAGCTGCGTGCACAGATCCAGTGGTCGTTTCCTACTTTCCAATTAGAACACGGCTGGTTTTATTCAAAGACACCAAAATCTGCCACAACAAACGAACCAAACGAAGGCCAGAGGACCTCCGTGAGCATCGGATCCTTTTCAAAAGTCGGGGCTTCACAGACTGAACCAAACAGTTTCCTAGTTTCTAGTTCCTCCCTAAAAGTTGAGGCTTTCATGACCAAGCCAAATGGCTTCCTAGGCAGAATTTGTCAGTCACGCAAGAAAAGGAGGCGAAGAGAACCAAACCCCTCTATTTGGAGGCTACCGAATGGAAGAAATCTAAGAGAGCCAAACCAAATGGGAGGAAGAAATCAGCTCATGTGCCTTGGCACAAGAACTACACCCCAAGAGATGTCTGTCCAAACTGAAACCAAAACCCACTTCCTTGTACAAATGTTAAATTAAGTCCTGAAGGTTGGCGGCACCCAGTCGGAATGGGGCCCTGGGGACCGTCCCTAGGACAAAGAGCCTAGGCAGCTGCTTGGGCTTGTCATTGGACTCCTGTTCCCATTGGGGATGGCGAACCACAGGCAGAGAGCTCCCGGCTGGCTTGCCAAGTGTGTCACGGAGCCTCAGTTTGCCTGCAGCAAAGACCGTTGTCGAGACGTCCAGTGAGCAGCAAGGAAAGGACTTATTTGAGAGGAAGCCAGACAAGAGGACAGGAGGGCAAGCCTCACATGGCCTGTCCAAAGAGGGAGAGTCGGGGAAATTTAAAGGCAAACAAAAACGGGTCCGGATGAAAAGTGGCAGCTGGGCTTATTAGCGTGCAGCTGTGATGAGTCCCATTCATCCTTTGGTGGCTGGTTTCCTGGGCACTGAGTTCTGTGCCTTCTCCAAAGACCTTGACCATCACGTCCATGGTTCATGCAGCCCACTGACAAACACCCAGGCCTCACAGGCAACGAGGGTAGGGCCTGGGGTTGGTGGCATGGGAGAGTGTCAGCTTTTCAACATTTCTGATGTTTGCCAAGAGACTGGTAGTTTCAGTGAGTGGTGGCAGAGTACAAAGGAGATGAAAGGGGACCAGAGTACAAAGGAGACCCCCCCAAACTTTCTGGCCATCAGATAGCATCCTCTCATGTCCCCTGGCCTTCCAGATCAGGTGTTTCCACTCAGGGACTGTCGTAGACACACAGAAGTAGTTACCACTCCTAGGAGAGCACTGGGCTGGGTCGGGATGATACCACATCCTCGTCTAGCTCATCGGCATGCTGGTGGCCTTGGTAAAGCTTGTCTCTTTGGACATCAGGTTCCTGGTCTATAAAGGTAAGAATTTGGATTTTACATTCATTAATTTGGTTCAAGAACTCTTCCTCTGGTACCTCTTCTGTGCCAGGCCTGTGTTTAGTGAAAAGGAGGCAACAATGCTCAAGACGGTCCTTACATGCTTAAGGTCCAGTGAATAATACACTGAACAAGGAATATAAGTATGCTAATATCTATGACGGAGGACTATAGGGAGCAACAGGAGTATTTAATAGGGGATCTAAGCCAGGTTGTTGGTGAAGAGGGGTGGGTTAGGGAAGGCTTCCTGGAGGTAGTGACCCTTAAGACAAAGGAGGATCCTAAAGGAGGTGGAGAGAGAAAAGGTGCTAATGACTAAGAATGGTGCTTTCTCTAGAGCCTGCATTTCTCGAGGGCAGGAATCCTGTCTTCCTGATGCCCTGACTTCAGATGCCCTGACTGGAACATAGTGGGCCTTGAACATGTATTTGCTGGCTGGATGGCCATCTGTCATTGCATAAGCCTTGTAAGGCAGGGTCCTCGTGACCCAGACTTTACAGATGGGAACCCAGTCCGAGCCCTGCTCTTGGTGAAGCCTCATCTGCTGACTTCCAGATCAATGCCACGTCCAGATGTCAGGGTCAGATGAGGTTCCAGAGGCAACAGGAGATTGAGAAGAGTTGCTGACCACATGAAAAAGGGTAATAATTTCTGTAGCTTTCCTCTTTTTTTTTTTTTTCCTCTCTCCCAGTGGCAAGTATTGAGTCTTTGGCTCTTAGAACAGCTGCCCGGCTGCCTCATTTTCTGCTTGCATATAATTTCAGAGCATGGACTTTACACTTTTGTGCTTGCCTTTTCCATCTGTGCCTGAATTGGCAATTCGAAGAGCAGCCCTCTCTCCTGTCTGGAAGCCAGAGAGGGGCCTTCCCCATAGGCCCTGGGGAGCCCAGCTGCTCTCCTGGGGTCAGACAGGCCTGGAGGGCTCTCCATACCCCCCATCAGACCCTCCCAGAGCCGCCAGGGAAGTACACAGATGGCTTTCCTGGGAGGGCAGGTACACACATTTCCATATTAACCGATTATTTAGCAGCGGTTAAAAAGGTTGATGAGTCCCAAACTCAACACATTATACTGATCCCTAAACAAAAGGATGTGCTACCATTTCTGCTATGGGGTCTTGGGGACATTTCTACTCGGACCTGAATGCTCATTATTTAGGAGGAAGTGCCCCTGATCCTTTGGTCTGATTCTAAATCGATCCCTTATCCTTAAAGACCCTCACAACCACCTCACCCCCATATCCTGGGTTACATGAACAGAGCATCCATTATAGAGACAGGGTCAGTTACAGTGACCCTAATTCCTCCTCACATAGCTCCATCCCCGAACAGCCCTCCGAATCGTTGTCTCAATGACAGCACGGTTGCAGCTCAGACATGATGATAAAGGGAAAAATATTGAAGTAAGGGCAGAACAATTACAAGTGGTAGGGGATTAGGTAATCCTAACTGAAAACCTCAATAGTGTGTGGAAGAAGACAGTAATGGAATTTATGTTATTCCATAAAAGGTATGCAAGACGGTCAGGGGAGATAAATGTCCCTTGACACGGGATTCACTGAAGTGTTCAGTAGTTTGATCTGTTGTCTTTCAATGTGTTCAAAAGGCAGAGCATGTAGTCTGCCCTATCCCATCAAAACCACGGAAGCCCCCCTGCTGGTTGCCACCTGATGGCAGCGGCTTGAGGATGGAGCATGGCTCTTAGTTGGACTTTTCCAAGCCAACTAAGAGTTAGAGTTACACTCGACCCTTGAATGACACAGGTTTGAACTGTGTCCACTTATATGTGGATATTTTTCAGGAAATACAGTATGGTCCTATAAATGTGTTTCCTCTGATGATTTTCTTAATAATACTTTTTCCTCTAGCTTACTTTATTGAAAGAATGCAGCATATAATCTATATATACAAAATCTATAACATACAAAAAATATATATTGACCAATTGTTTATGTTATTGGTAAGGCTTCCAACCTATACCAGAGTATTGGTAGTTAAGCTCTCTGGGGAGTCAAAGTTATACACAGATTTTCCACTGGTGGGAGGGGGGCGTTGATGTCCCTGACCGCCATGTTGTTCGAGAGTCAACTACAGTTTGAAGTCTTAATTGTTAATGAAGTGATAGCAAAGCTGTTCTGTCTAGGAAGAGATGTGAGATGATATTTAGGCACTTGCCCCCAGAACTGGTCAGGAAAAGTCCCTGTGCCCATTGGCTAGTCACTGGCAAAGAGAATGTGGTCTGGAGCTAGTCACATGGGAGAAGGATGGGCACACAGATCAAACTCAGACCCTGCTAGCAACATTGCGTCGCCAACCTCTCCGCTACCTCTGCTTAGACCACAGGTCAGGCATGTGGGAAGGGAAGGGGAGGGTAAAAGTCTGAGAGGAGGTGGAAGGCGTCAGCACACAGATGACCAGGCATGATTGCTATCAACCTTAGAACGGCGAGGGTTCACTCAAGCATTTGCAGATTTCCTTAATATATTATAGATATAACTCTTTCTTGACTTAAGTGCCACCACCGCTCAGAGTAACAAACGAGAAATTTCCTCCTCCCTAGAGGAAGTAGCAGCTCTTATGATTGGCTCTAGGTGTCTGCTTCAATAGACTTCCTTCATTGCCTGTTCTGGAATTTGGCCAACACATCTGCATTTATGCCTTTCATATTTGGTCTCTGTATACTTTTGAGAGTTCTTTTCACCACATTCTTGGGTTTTTAGTCTGCCCTGCCTTCTTACATCTTCTCCACCCCACCACAACTTTCTATGGACATAGGGAATAATCTTGCACAAAGAAAGTTCTCCCAGCCTGTGGCTTACCTTGTTATGTTCTTAATGTATCCTTCAAAGAGCAAAAGTTTATAACTTTGAGAAAGTCCAGTTCTTCAAATTCATTTTTTTTTCTCTTACAAAATATGCTTTCTTGGTTCTAAGAAATCTTTGCCTACTCCCAAGGTTGAAAATATTTTCTCCTCTGTTTTCTTCTGGAACTCTCACATTGTTAAGTCATATATTTAGGTCTATGATCCCTGTCCTGTCAATTATTCTGTATGGTGTGAGACAAGGGGGGATGCCACTTTTCCCCATAGAGATAGTCATTTGACTGAACACTGCTGAAAGGTCTTTTCTTTCCCTGAGGAACTGCCTTGGCTCCTTTGCAGAAAATCTAGAATGGTCATATACATGTGGTGCTCTTTCTGAATTCTGTATTTTTTTCCATTGATTTCCATGTCTGTCTTTTCACTGAAATTGTACCATCTTTATCACTATGATTTTATAGTTAGTTGTAAAATTGGAGAGTATAGGGGCACCTGGGTGGCACCGTTGGTTAGGCGTCTGAGTCTTGGTTTCGGCTCAGGTTCTGATCTCAGGGTCGTGAGATCCAGCCCCCCCATCATGCTGCTCATAGAGCCCTGGATCTGGCTGCACATGTCGGCTTAAGACTCCCTTGCCTCTGCCCTCCCCCATACACATGCGCACATGCAAGCATGCGCGCTCTCGCTCTCTCTCTCTCAAATAAATAAACGAATCTTTAAAAAATAAAATAAAATTGGAGAGTCCTCCAATTTTGGTCTTTAAAAAAATTGGATTTGGGGGGCACCTGGGTGGCTCAGTGGGTTAAAGCATCTGACTTCGGCTCAGGTCATGATTTCAGGGTCCTGGGATCGAGCCCCGCATCGGGCTCTCTGCTCAGCAGAGAGCCTGCTTCCCCCTCTCTCAGTCTGTCTCTCTGCCTCCTTGTGATCTCTCTCTCTCTCTCTCTGTCAAATAAATAAATAAAATATTTTTTTAAAATTTTTTTAAAAATTGGATTTTTGTGGGTATTAAAGGAGGGCACCTGTAGTGATGAGCTCTGGGTGTTATATGCAACTAAGAAATCATTGAACACCACATCAAAAACTATATGATGCACTATATGTTGGCTAACTGAACATAATAAAAAATTGGATTTTCTAGGTCTTTTGTATTTTCAAATAAATTCTAGAATCAGCTTACCAATTTGTGTTTTTTAAAAATCCACTTGAATTTTGATTGAGACTGTGAGAAATCAGTCTATACGTCATTTTGGGGAGAATGGCCATCTTAACGATATCAAGTCTTCCAACTCTTAATTGTGGTACAGCTTTCCATTTATATAGTCTTTAATTTTCCTCATCAATTTTTAATTTTCAGTGTATAGGGTCTTGGACATATTTTGTTAGATAAATATCTAAGTGATTTATGCTTGGAGAGGCACTATCAAAATCTACCACATCCAAGTTGCCCTTTCATTGGTAGTATATATTTGTTTAAATTAATGAATCAGTCTTTTCTGGGAGAGATGGTGGAAAAATTGGTATAATTTCATCCTTAAATATTTGGTAGAATTCACCAGTAAAATTATATGGTCCTGGTGTCTTTTCTTCTTCTTCCTCCTCCTCTCCTCCTCCTCCTCTTCCTCCTTCTTCTTCAAGATTTTATTTATTCATGAAAGACAGAGAAAGACAGAGAGAGAGAGAGAGAGAAAGAGAGAGAGAGGCAGAGGGAGAAGCAAAGGCAGAAGCAGCCTCCCTGCAGAGCCAAAAACCCAATGCCAGACTCGATCCCAGGACTCCAGGATCATGACCTGAGCTGAAGACAGATGCTTAACCAACTGAGCCACCCAGGACCCTGTTGTGTGCTGTTCTATTTGAAGGTTAGTTTTTTATTGTGTTTCCTTAATAGCAGACCTATTCAGATTATCTGTTTCTCCTGTGTGAGTTTTGGTGTTGGTGACTTTCAAGGAATTAGTTCATTTATTCTAAGTTATTAAATCTGTGAGCATAGAGATACTCATAGTACTCCTTTATTAAACTTTAGTGTCCATGGGATCAGTAGATGAGTCCTCATTTATTTCTAATATTGAGGTTTTATCCTGGTTAGTCTGCCTAGAGATTTATCAAGTTTATTGATTTTTTTTTCAAAACTTCAGCTTTTGATTTCATTGATTTTCTAGATTGATTTCCTGTTTTCAGTTTTGTTTATTTTATGCTTTAATTTTTATTTCTTTCTTCTGCTTGATTTAGGATTAAATTGGTCTTCTTTCTCTGGTGTCCTACTGTAGAAGCTTAGATTATTGATTTTAAATCTTTTTTTCTAATATATACATTCAAGGCTATAAATGTCTCTGTAGGCACTGCTTCCTCTGCAGCCCACACATTTTGATAAGTTGTATTCTTATTTTCATTTGGTTAAAAATATTTCTCTTGAGGCTCCTTCATTGATCCATGTGTTATTCAGAAGTGTATTGTTTAAGCTACAGATATTTGGAAACTTTTCTAACTATCTTTCTGTTATTGATTTCTAATTCAATTCCATTGTGATTTGAGCACACACTTGATATGATTTCTATTCCCTTACATTTGTTAAGGTGTGTTTTGTGTCCCAGGATGGGCTCTATTGTCACAAATGGTCCATGTAAGCTTGAGAAGAATGTAAATCCCGCTGGTTTGGGATGGAGTATTTTAGAAATGTCAATAAGATCAAATTGATTGATAATGTCATTCAGGTCAACTACATCCTAACTGATTTTCTGTCTGCTTGATTTATCAATTCCTGAAAAAGGTGTGTTGAAGTTTCCAACTGTAATAGTGGATTTTGTCTATTTCTCTTTGAATTATATCAGCTTTTGACTCACATATTTTGATGTTCTGTTGTTAGATGCCTACACACTTCAATTGTTCTGTCTTGGAGAATTGATCCCTTTATCGTTATGTAATGACCCTTTTTATCCTTGATAGTTTTCTATATTCTGAAGTGTGCTTTGTCTGAAATTAATATAGTCATTCCAGCTTGCTTTCATTTAACATTAGCATGGTATGTTTTTCCCATCTGTTTGTGCTTAATATATCTGAGTCTTTATATTTAAAGTGGATTTCTTGTAGGTAACAGGCTTCAGTCTTTTTTTATTCAGTCAAACAACCCTTTAATTAATATATTTAGACCATTCACATTTAAAGCAATTATTGACACAGTCAGATGAATATAACTGCTATATTTGTAACTCTTTTCTGTTATTACATTTGTTCTTTGTTTCATTTTTTTTCCCTCCCTCTGTCTGGCTTTTCTGGTTGTAAATAAACATTTCATATGACTTCATTTTATCTCTTCTCTTAACATATCAAATACACTTCTTTATAACATTTTTATAATGATTGCCCTAAAGTTTGCAACATACATTTTTAAATTAATCTGAGTAGGGCATCTGGGCGGCTCAGTCAGTTAAGAGTCTGCCTTCGGCTCAGGTCATGATCCCAGGGTCCTGGGATTGAGTCCCACATCTGGCTCCCTGCTTGGTGGGGAACCTGCTTCTCCTTTGCCCTCTGCCTGCCACTCCTCCGCTCATGCTCCCTCTCTCTCATTCTCTCTGTCAAATAAATAAATAAAATCTTTTAAAAAAATTAATCTGAGTATATCTTTAAATAACATTATACCACTTTACATGTGTGTGTATGGGTCTCTTATAACAGGGGGTTCCTGATTTTTGTCTCCCACGCCTCCTGACACTGCTATGTTTTGTTTCTCTTCTCCAGAGCTAAATCCACCCAATGCATCATTATTATTACTACTTAAACAAATGGTTACCTTCTATATCACGTAAGAATGAGAAAAACTTTAAATATTATTTTACCCTCATTGGGTTTTTTTCTCTATTACTCTTCTTTTCTTTAGGTAATAAAAAACTTTAAAAAAAAAAACTGATGGCTCACCTTGTGCCATACCTTTCTTCTAAGTATGAATCCCCTCCTCCAGTTTCTGTCTGCTTTTAGGTGATTCCAACTGGTGTCTTTTTTAAATATTTTCTTCAGAGTGTATAATTGTTGACTCAGGAGGGTTGGTCCAACACAAGCTACTCCACTGCCATAAGTAAAGCTCTTTGTTTAAGGCTATTAGATTTATTTTTATAAGAAGTATTGGTTTGTAATTTTTCTCCCTTGATCATCTTTGTCAGGTCAAGTTATGCTGACTTCATAGAAAGAGTTTAACCATCATTTTCTAATATGGATTTGGGCAGTTTTTTTCTTACCTTAACTAAATTTCCTTGTGTGTGTCCTCACTTAATCACTCATTCTATCAGTATTTATTTAGATTCTACTATGTGCTACCTGGGTTAGGTGGTGGGGATTCAAATATGAGTAAACTCTACTCCCTGCTCCTCAGGAGTTTCTGCTGACAACGACACCATCATATCCCACAGTCTTATCACACATGACATCATGCCCAAACCCAACAGAAAGCCCATGAAATCCGCAGATCTGGGATTTCACTTCCCACATATCAGACTAGCCGGCCTCCCTGGAGTTGTCTGGAGAACCTTTAATCATCATTAAGTCAGTGTTTCTCTCTTGCTGCTGGTCTGGAACACACTGCATAGATTTAGCCCATCTGAGAAATAACTGAACTACAGATTATCAGTCAGAGCTCATATTTGATTGATTAAACTTTTTATGGTTTTATGATGACTTAACATATAGAGAAAATATTTCCACATAGATGGTCCCAAAGACCTATCACTGAACTTTTTTTTTTTTCAGCTACTTTCAAAGATGCATTCTGCAATAGGTCGTGCTGCTGGTGGCCAAACACATCACTGTCCTTCCCTGTAATGTTCCTCCTGCAGGAGATGGTACTTCCCTTCTCCAGTATTGGCAGGCATGGTCACATGACTTCTTTTGACCAATGAAGTGCTCTTATGTTCAAGATGGGGTTTGCTATGTCTCTGTTCCTTCTTCCATAAGTAATGTCCCACACAGGGGCTCTATTATCAACCTACATCATGGAGTAAAGACAAGGTGAAGAACAGCCATACCAATCCTTCCATGAACATACAACATAAGAAAGAATTTTGGGTGGTGTTAAGTCTCTGAGGTTTGGGAATAACTTGTTACCAAATCATCACCCGGACTACCAGACAGATGCAATTATTTATCCTTTTGAGGTGCTCTTTAGAGCTCCCCAAAGCAAATGTTCTGACATGCACTGCAGTGATCCTCCAATTCTAATGGAACTTCATCCAGTTTCTTTTGTTTGATGTACTAACTGACATAAAGAGGATTTTATTTCTGGAGATAATAATTCTGAATTTCAGAGAGGTAAATGGAGCTGCCTAAAATCATACAGTTTATGAATCCAAGAGCTGAGTCTTGAACCTGGGTCTCTTGACCCCAGTCCAGTCTTCTACATCATAAGCTCCCTCACTGTAAACTCCTTGTGTGTGTGTGTGCGTGTGTGTGTTTAACGTTGTGTCATGTTTATGAGACTAGTTTGGAAGATGAGTTATACTTTTGATCCATTTGTTTGCTGCCCCAAAGAGAGAGGAAAGCAAATATATGCAGGGCTCTTTCGAAATAGCTGGAGCAGCAGGTCAGTTCCCATCCAGAGAGAGACAGGAAAAGTCCACAAAGGCTCCCTCTAGGCTGGCAGCCTGGCCAAGTTTAATCAGAGAATATCATTAAACCAGTGAGGGTAATGAGGGCCTTTCGATCCAATGTGAGTCAGTGTGGACAAGCAACCGGCCAGTTATCAATGCTGGGCAGCTGTATAAATGGCCTCGTGCATTCCTGCCAGAGCGGTGCTTTGATGGCTATGGAATCCTGTCAGGAAACAAAAGGAAACAGAGGAGATAAAGGGGACCATTATGTGAGCCAGTAACTAACAGTATTTTTTTTTTAATTATTAGTCCTTAGAATGTTCTCTCAATACACTCTTTCCAGTTGAAATATATAGTAGTCGCAGAGGAGAAATCTGGCTGACAACACCACACTGAATGGTCACACGTCATTGTCCCCTATCATGGGACAGATAGACATCTTATGCTGCTCCTCTCATGAGATGCCAACCAAGTGAACAGTACCAACCATGCACTGTTCCTGTTGAAAGTGTCCAACATACAACAGATGATGTGGAAATAATCAGACACATTCAAATTCTGCAAAACAACTTGCCTAGAACACCTCAAAAATGTCAGTGTCACGACAGATGGAAAACCATGTCAAGGGGACTATTCCAAATAAGAAGAGACTGAAGAGCATGGCAGTGAAATACAGTGTATGATCCTTGGTTGGATCCTAGATATTTTAAAAATCCAGCCATAGGGGCGCCTGGGTGGCTTAGTGGGTTAAAGCCTCTGCCTTCGGCTCAGGTCATGATCTCAGGGTCCTGGGATCGAGCCCCGCATCGGGCTCTCTGCTCAGCAGGGAGCCTGCTTCCCCCTCTCTCTCTGCCTGCCTCTCTGCCTACTTGTGATCTCTCTCTCTCTCTCTGCCAAATTAATTAATTAATTAATTTTTTAAAAATCCAGCTATAATGGCCATTGGGAAAACTTGAATATGGATTACATATCTGACAATAGTTTTGTGTCAGTGTTAAATTTCCTCAAAGTGATCATGGTCATGTGGGAGCATGTCCTCTTTGTAGACATATAGGTGGAAGAATCATGATGTCTGCAACATACTCTCAAATAGTTAAACAAAATTACGTGTGTGTGCATATATATGTGTGTGCATGCGTGTGTACATATATATATACACATATATACACATTTTAATATAGGTAAATGGGTATGTGCATGTGCAGAGAGACAAAACAAATATGGTAAAACATGAAATTGATGAATCTAGTTGCAGGATATATAAATGTTCATTGTACTAGTCTTATTTTTTAGAGTATTATGGAAAAGTATAAGTATACAACATTGTACTTCTCTTGAAACTTTTCTATAAGAAAATTTTAAAATAAATGTTTTGGGGAAAAAATAGTAATCAGAGTAGGTTATATACACTAAAACCAAAAGTAGTTATATATACTATTAAAAAGTAGGTTATATACACTTATATACACTCTGAGTTAGTAGAACAAGCCTGGGTAAGCAGACCTAAAACTAATGTTATCACTACCATTTGTCCCCTCCTGTTGGAGCAGATAACTGAGATGGAGGTGAATTTCTTAGGAATATATTTTGAGCATTATAGCACTTGCCACAAGCCTCAAATTCTCTAGTAAGTGACACAGGGAAACATTGCATCTCTCCTTGGGTCTTACAAGACCTTCCTACCATGGACATGGAGTTCTACTTGGAAATGGAGAAGGATCAAACCTAGAATTAGTCACAGACTTGGAGATTTTCCAAACGAAGCATGAGCCTGTCCCTCTTCTCCCTCCACTGCCCTCCTCTGGGAAGGGATCGGTAGAAGTCAAGGAGCCTCCTGGGGAGGAAGACCCCCAAAGCAACTCTTTTTTTTTTTTTATATTTTATTTATTTATTTGACAGACAGAGATCACAAGTAGGCAGAGAGGCAGGCAGAGATAGAGGGGAGGAAGCAGGTTCCCCACTGAGCAGGGAGCCCGATGCAGGGCCCGATCCCAGGATGCTGGGATCATGACCTGAGCTGAAGGCAGAGGCTTTAACCCACTGAGCTACCCAGGTGCCCCCCAAAGCAACTCTTGATGCTTTCCTTTGAAGACCCACTGAAGCAGGTCAGTCTGAGATCAGGAAAGGACTCCAAGTAGATCTATCGCCTCAGTTGGCCATTGGCTTGTAAGTTTGAGGAGTGGAACCCTGCTCCTCAGGCAGAACCCTGGAGGGTAATTCTTCCCTCCCCTCTTCAAGCCATACCAGGGCCCTCCAGTCTGAGTGTCCGAGAATTCCTAGACCGTACCAAAAGGGAAGCCCTGAGTGGGATGGGACTTCCTGTGAATTTGCCTGGGGCGGGGGGAGGAGTGAGGGGAAGTGATTAGTTTGAACATTACTAACATTCTCCCTTTCCCTTCTCCCCATCTACGTGGTCCTCCACACTCCCCTCCCTGCACGTGGACAGGCAGGTGGAAGTGTTGGCGTCGAGCCAGTGCCAGAGACAGGAAGGTGAGTCTCAAGCAAACTTAAACTTTGGTCCAGTCACTTGGCTTTTCCCTACCACATTCCCTTCCCCTGCCTTTACTTCCCAGTGAAGTAATACTAGGAAACTATGATTCTAAAAAGCATTTCTTTTCTGGCTTCAAAGAAGACTGAACTCTCTTTCACAAAGTGATTGAAGAGCAAGGATTATTCATTTCACTGAATCGACTGGGTTTTGCGCTAGGTCTCTGGGCCAGGAGACATGTTTTAAGTGAATTCGCACATACTCAAAGCGTGTTTGTATAGTCCAGTTTCATCTGGAAAAGTCAGTGCCTGTTCCATGAGGTGTTTGTTCTTTTCTTTTTTTTTTTTTTTTTTTTTAATTCCAAAGTAGTGAAGTATTGGAAGCTCAGTACCCTGGAGATGTGGATTATGCCCTCCATTTTATCTTTTTAATTGTTTACTTTATCATTATCGTGATAAATATAAACCTATTTCAACAAAGAATTGGATCCAGCGGTCCATCCTGCACAGAGAAAATCACCGAGTTTGACTCCTGGCAACTGTCTCTATGGCCAGGAGCTCTCTGTTGCCACTGACTGGAGAGGGCTTGGTGTTTATCATAGGAAGAATATCAACCAAAAGTAAAATGTTATCAAATACTTTATCCACTTGTGTGGAAGCCAAATAGCACAAGAGCACGAGATTCTCCTGCCCTGCTGCTAACATTGTGGTTTCATTTTAAGACCAGGCACGGTATCTAGAAATAAATTTCAACACCCTGCCTGATGTTTCGCTGTAGCTTGGCTTGGCACTGTCATTGTGGGATGAAGTCCAAAGGCAGGGCCCTTTGCTAACAACCCTGCCTCCATTTCAACAGCCTGTCTCACTGGCCTGCACCTGTGGAGATGAAGGTCACAGCCAAAATTTCTCTGTGGCAGAGAAAACCACCAAGAGGTTGTTGTGTTGAAATCAGGAAGGTGCTCTGGTGTGAACAAGTCTCATTTGCAGATAGACCAACAACAAAGTCTATATCCTTTTTCTAGAGGGACGTGAAAAATGGCTCCATTAAAATACTGTATTTCACATTCTTGAAATAATTGTGCTTCCTGACGGGCATTCTTCTCGGAGCTGGACAGGAAGCTTGGCTCAACTCAGTTTTGTGGACACATGAAGTCCCGAGGCACATGCCAAGGGCAGGATGGACTTAAGCAGGACAGTGGGGGGACAGTCCCAGCCCCTCCTCAGTCTAGGGCATGTGGGGGTGGAGGACAGAGAGGAAAAGAGTGGGGAAAGTTGGACAAAAACTAATTGAAAGCCAAGGTCATTGCTCTGATTCAGTCATTCCTTCCTGGAAAGAGAGCATTTTTTGTGCTTAACCTTGTGGCCTCAGATTTCCAGGATGTTGCTGGCTCTCTAGATCTCTCTGAGACTTGCTTATTTACCAGGCTTCTAGGCCAGGGACAGAAGGATGTGAGAGGAAATTACTCAAGTAGGACACAAAGAGAAACCAAAGGCAAAGCAAGAGCTTTTAAAATGCTGCTCACACACATTTCCCATGGGAACTATAATCAATTAAACAGATGCCATATTTTTGTTGCCCACTACAGCGTAGAAGTATCTTTTATGAAGTTTCCAACTTTTTTTTCCCTACAAGAATGTTATTTGGAGAATGCTCACCATGACAAAGCAAAGGGAGAAAAACAAATTAAACTTCTAGAAAACTCAGTTTAACATTTTGCAAGCCTATTTCTGAATATGCTTAAATGTAGGCACCAGCTTTCTTAAAGTTATGAAAAGCAAGAGGGCAAAGTGTCTGCAGGAAGTCTTTCACAGTCCTCTCCTCCTCAATTTTGACTTTATCAGATCAAGCCAGGCTGTATTTTAACACAGTGATTTGTTACCACTCAGGGACAGGGCTCTATGAAAAGATGCATCTGAGAATAACAATGGGCATGTTATTTTGGGGCAGGGAAACTGGAGAACACCTACGGTGTACTTAATACAACTGGGGATGAGTGGGGTCTCAGATCAAGAAGGGGTTGTCCTGTGAGAGGCCTTTTTGAAGAGAAGACCCAATCAACCTCTGAAGATTCCCCTGTGGACCAAGGGGCCGATTTATACTGTGTGGCCCTGGACGACAAAGGTAGGACCGAAAGGGAAACATGATTTAGTTCTTGCTACCAGGTGCCTCAGGAAGTAATGAAACCCCTGACCTTGGCTTATCACTATCAAACACTAGATGGCTACTACTGGAAAGCTGTAGAAGGAGCTCTATGTTGATGCTAGAACCAGATCACAGAATCTACAGTAAGTATTGACTCAGGGAAAGGCAGGGCAATGAAAGGATATTTCCCCATAGAAGGTTTTCTGGTATCAGCATTTTGAGTTCCCAGCAAGGGCTCATTCTGAAAAGGTCAGAGCACAGAAGCAAGGTAACTTCCTGAGCATGGGGGCTTCACTTATTTGTTCTTATGCTCTTCTCTGGGGAGTGGCACCATGTTTAATCAATGAATGGATGGAATGAAGGAATATTGATCTGCTCTGTAAGGAAGATGGTGGGGTGTGTAACAAGCAGAGGGAACAAGCAGAGTAGTGGGGAAAAGCCTAGGGAAGTATGATGGGGCCAGATTAAGAAGGATCTTAAGTGCCAGACAGAAGAATTTGCACTTGGTATGGCCAACTAGCACACAGCCTAGCTAAAGCATGGGAAATGGTTAACTCACACTCCCAAATCTCCCCAACTCACACATCACCTATACTCCTGCTCACACTCTGAGTCTCACCCATCTCACCCTTGAAACTTCCCAAAGTCACACTCCAAATACCACCTAGCTCCAGATAGTTGTGAAGCATCACTATGGAGTCTTTTCAAGGCCTAATCCTTGCTAGAACAAACCAGTCAACAGCACTTATCAGCTCATACAATCTCTCCAAGACTGTGGCACAGACAGCAAACATCAGCAAAGATTGATGTTCCCCTTCCAGAGCATAAAGCTGCTGCCACAAAGCAGTATCTCCATAAGGGACTGTGTTTCCTAGTTTCTCTTTCATCTAGGGGGGGACTTAGGTGATTAATTTTCGCCAGTAAGATAATAAAACCAATATGTCTCATTTCCTTGTTGTTATGGTTAAGAAGCAGGTGTGTCTGCTCCATGGTCTCTTTAATCATCAACCGGCTGCATGGAGAGGCCCTAGCAGAGGGAAGAGCTCAACATCAAAAGAGCCTGGGAGGCTGTCACAGATGCCTGCATTGGACCCTGCCATGAATGGGAAATAAATGTTGATTGGGTTAAGCCACTGAAAATTTGAGTTGGTTTATTGAGTTAGATTATCCCAACTCATAGAGACCCAGCTGGACTCATCTAGGGTCCCCAAACTGGACTTAGGATCAAGGAAAACTTGGAAGTGTCTGGCACAAAGATGGAGCTTAATAAAAACTTGGTGGATATAAAATTCTTTACTTGGTGGTAAATCAAAATTCTCTGGGTCCTCAAACTTTGATAGCGTCTCTAAGTGAGAGTCATCCATTCCCCTCTGTCAGATACGGCCTCAAATTATATCCTAACTTTAGAGAAGGGCCTCTGAGGGAGGGCAAGTGTAAATGGGCACAGATACAAGAATCTGAGGCACAAAAGTTTCCAGAGACAATTTTGCAATGGTTTTTGGTCCTTCCTGGAACACTCTCCCTTTGCCAGCCATTCTAGCTGCCTCACTGACCTCATGACTACCAGCTGCAAATCCCATTCCATTCCACATTTAGTGATACCCTCTTCATGCCAAGTATGGAGGATACATCAAGAACGAAGACATGGCTCCCCAAGGAACATGCAGATGAGAGGGGTGCATAAGCATAAATCTCTAAAGAGGCCGAGTACCACTGAATCATGCTGAGGAACTGGAAATAGTATTTCTCTTGCCCCAAGAACAGCAAGAAGCCAGCCAAACTCCAAATTATAACTTTTCCTAAGCCCATCAAAGAGCTGAGGTTTTGAGGCAACAAAGTGGCCTGAAATCTAAGAAAACACAGGATCTTCAGAGAAGAGACAATATGGGCACTGGTCCTTCTGTGACAGAGTGTGGGAGGAAGACATACCAGGTGTAAGAAGAATTCAGCTACAGTATTTTAAGTAACTCACAGGAGCTTGAGTGTGGGTTAGGGTAGGAACTACAGACGTAATCGAAACCACAGGCACAAGAGGAGTTCACACATATTCATAGACTCTTCTCCAAGAACCTCCAACAGCGCTCTCAAGAAAGATGGGGTGGGCGGGTGGGGGCAGGTGGGACAACAGGAGAAAGTTCCCTCACTGTGGTGCAGTCATGAAGGTAGGAGCAGCTGATGCTACAGGAAAAAAAAACATAAAGCCCTGTCCAGAACTTTTTCCCTGTAGCCTTAAGCCACTAGGGGAAGGGCAAATCCTGTCACCCCAGGGAATCCATTGTAACCGAGGAAAAAGCACAAGATGAAAACCTATACTTCTGAGGAGGGACAGGAAACCATCTAGGGTCCAGATGATTAGAAGACTTCTGCCCCCATGGGAGGAGAACAGGAAACTCTCTTTAGCACAGGAACAGCCTGAAATACATGGCAGAGTTTGGCTGCTACAGGGAGGAGGGGCAAGACGACCGAGAACACTCAAATGCCCAAATCAAGGGATGCATAGAACCTACCTAAGACTGAAGCTGAATCAGGACAACAACAAAAAAAACCCTTCCCCTACCACCAGCCAGCTACTCAGTCTGAGAGGCGCTGAACCACTAGAAACAGCAGTCTACTGGCGAGTGGGAATAAGAGCATGAAGACAGACACTTTCAGAGCTGCACAGGGAAGGCCCAAACCTGAGGATGAAGTGGGAACTTTGAGAAAAACCCTTACCCGAAACACGAAGTAAAGCTAGAGGAAACTGAAGCCACTAGTGCACTAAAGATAACCACGGCAACAATAAGACCAAAAACCAGTTTGGCTAACTAGATTAACTCTAAACCCTACACATAAAGCCTAGCAGAAAAAAAGGTGTGCCCATTTCCAGGAATAAATACTACCTACCTTCATATTTACTGTCCTGCGCAGAATGTCCAGCATTTAATCAAAGATTATGAAACCCTTGAAAAATAAAAGCAACAATAAACAACTGTCAAGAAACAAAGCAATCAACAGAACCAGATTCCAAGATTACTCAGAGGTTGGACCTAATGGACAAGGGATTTAAAATAGCTACAACAGGTAAGTTAGAGAGTCTGACGGAAAAAGTGTACCATATGCATGAAAAAATGGGGAATTTCAACAGAGAGATGGAAACCTAGGGAAGAATCAATAGGAAATGCTATAAACAAGCAACATTGTAATGGAGAAGAAGAATGCCTTTGACCACTCATCATTAGACTAGACAAAGCCAAGGAAAGAATCAGTGAGCTTGAACTGAACATAGGTCAATAGAAATTACCCAGACTGAAACAGAAAAAAAAAAAAAAAAAAGACAAAAAAGGAAAAATGCATCTAAGATCTGGGTGCCAATATCAAATGATCTCTTACATGAGTAATTGGAATCTCAGAAGGAGAAGGGAAAAATAATAGAGCAGGAGAAATATTTGAAAAGAGAGCCAAAAAAAAAATCCAAAAATAATGAAATATATCAAACCACACATCCAAAAATCTTTAAGAACTACAAGCTGAATAATATAAGCCTTCCAACACTGAACTTTATCTGGTTTTATAATGCAGGTCCACTGGTAATGAATTCTCCCAGCTTTTGTTCGTCTTAAAAAGTCTTTTTTTTCCTCCATTTTTTGGAAGATTTTTTTCCCCACTAGGTATAGAATTCCAAATGTGCTGTTTTGTTTCAACACTTTAAAGATGCTTCCCCCCCCCCAACACCCCATTGTCTTCTGGCTTACACAGTTCCCTATGAGTGATCAACTGTAATTCTTATGTTTGTTCCTCTGTATTTAATATCTCTCTTTTTTTTTTCTTGCTCCCTTCAATACTTCCTCTTCATCTTTGGTTTCCAGTAGCAGGGAGTAGAGATGAAGAATACAGTGAATTTTTTCCCATCAGTTCCTTACGTTACTCACATCATAAATTCACCAAATATTATCTCCCATTCAATAGAGAAGTTGACAGACAAGACAAGAATAGAGTCAATAATGCATTCACAAGCATAGCACACAGCAAGAATCAGGTGTGTGTGTGTGTGTGTGTGTGTGCAGGAAATCCAGATGTCTCAGTTTGCAATTAGGTATTCAAATCTCCTGGTTCTGAACACACAAATGATCAAATCAAAGGATGTATGTGTCTCCACCAGGTAAATAGGGTGAAGAGGGTGATAAGACAATCCCAATGCATTGAAAACATAGTTGAGAAATCAATAAAGAATCCTCCTGCTGGTATCACTGGGCACATGGGATGGCCATCCAAATGGAAGTAAGCAGCACAAAGATCTTCAGCTAGCTGTAGGTCACACATCTCATTTATTGTCTGATTTGTTCAGAATACAAGAGAATATGTGATATTAACTATTAAACACCAGGAACGATTAAGGCGGTATAAAGCAAGGTTGCTTCTGAGGCTACACTTTCTAGCCACCTCAAGGAGCTAAGAACAGGACAGATTTCTTCCAGCTGGATTAGATTGATAAAAGGAAGGGTCTTTTTTTTATATGGATCGCATTCTTGTCGTAACAGATTGGATCCAGGATGGCTTGGTTTCAGAGCACCTCAGATTCTTGTTTTAAATCTTTCCATCTCTTGTTAGTCTATTTCCTTTGGAACCAGAGATCATCAAGAACACTGAATTCTCGTGGTTCTAGACAGTCAAGTCTCAAAGGCTGTGTGCAGTTAAGGGACACCAAAGACTTCTCCTCTACCTATTTTAATTTCAGATCGGTGGACATCACATGTGTCATGGAGAGAGGAGGCAGGAGGAGAGCATTAATACCAATACATTAGATATTAACACATCAACTTCATAGGTCAGTGATTCCTACAGTTCAATAAAAACACACCCCAAAAATGGGCAAAGGACATAAGCAGAAGTCCACAGAAAAATCAAAACAAATGACTAATAAATACATGAAAAAATTTTCAACCTCACTCCTAAAGGGAGTACAAACTTAAACAACCCAACACCACTTCTTACTTTTCTGACCGGCAAAGATGAGAAAGTCTGATATTATCCAGTGCTGACAAAGGTACAGGGGAAACAGACCATAGAGTAAAAAATGCTTAGTAGGAGTCTGAACTGATGCAGTCTTTGGAGATAGCAATTTGATGTCTATCACAATTAATGAAACAAATTGCCATTTGACTTATCAATTTCACTCTTACGTAGTTATCCAAGAATACACATCTGTAGAGTCTAAAGATTCATGGAAATAGCTGTAAATATCCATGGCTGTATATACCGTGGATATTCATCGCACATACAAATCTGTTGAATCTGTTCCAGATCGCAAAAGGAGGCCCCAGCCCAGTTGGTCAGAACCACTGTGCCCGCAGGCCAGCAGCGCCAGCCCAGTGTGAAAAATGACATGGAGCTTTGGTGAAAAGCTCTCTCCAAGATGGCAGGGGAAGGCCAAAGAGAGATTCTGCCTCCTTCATGCTGGAGATTCTCTTTTCTGAAAGGCGGTCCATCAGGGCGTCACAGCAAAGGGTGATATGACTTCAGGGCAAAGTGAAAAATTATTAAACCAAATGGTCTCCAGCTGATAAGAAATCCCACCTTCCAACCCAGCAGATTTTGTTTGAGAAACCAAATGGAAATGCAGAAGTTTTGCCAACTTCCTCTCCTGCCTTTTTTGGGAAGGGCTGGGAGAGGACATGAGAGCTTTGACAAGTGCCTTGGGATGCTTTAAAACTTAATTAAGTCAGCACTGAAAAACTCAAGTACACAAAGGCGGTCTCTCTGTAATAGATCAGTTCCCACAGCTAAATTCTCAAGTTGTAGCTTTGATTTAACAGAAGTTTTAGCCTTAGGGAAAATTAATTTTAAATAATTGCTAAAAAGTTCTTTCCATTGTTTTAAATAAGATCATGTTAACTTCTTTTCCAGCTAAACAGTCATTTCTCATTCCAAATTAAAAAAACAAAAAATCTTTTGGGAGCTCAATGCTTGTAAACTCAATATTAGGCATCTCCAACAACTCATGATCTCACCTAGAGATCAAATGAGTCAGGAAATGAAACAAATTAGTCTCCTGACGAGAATAACAGGTACCTTTCTAGCCTTCAAACTGTAACTATACACACACCAGCTAGGGAGAAACTGGCTAGATGTGTAGACAAGGAGCAAATTATCAACTGGACCAGATTTCTATCATTCAATGATACATTTTCCCTTCATTTTCTGACTTACATAGACCCAAGCTCAACATTGTACATGAACTCAGAGCCTGACATAAATCTTTATATCCCTATCATAAGTTCCCATCGATTTCTTCCACAGAAGAAAATCCAGCACTCTTAACTTCCATGAAACTGGATGTAATACCAAGGGTCTAGCAGAACAGCTGAGAACATGGATTGTGAAACCAGACAGGCATGGGTTCAAGTCCTGCCTCTGCCATGAATTAGCTTCTGGGGCTTTGGACAAATTATTTCACCTCTTTGAATCTTGGTCCCTTCCTTTGTTAAATGAGTAATACCCATCTTGCAAGTGTCTCATAATAACGGCTTGAATTAAATCAAATCATGCAGCTTCAAGCAATCGCCAAAGCTCCTGGAATGTCATGAGGGCTCAGTCAGGGTTAGCTGTCATTGTAATCAGAGGAAGACACTGCCACGGGTGATCACTCCTAGGGGAGTTGCTTCTGCCTCTATACAGTAAAGCAGCCACACCAGATGAACAGCAAGAGCCCCTCAGACCTGACATCTGAGGGCTCACTGCTGAGCCCCTCGCAGGATTAGTTAAACAGATGGTGGTAGTTCCCTGGTCCTGATTTTCACTGTAGTGAGTTTCTGCTGGAGCAGAAGAGTCTGGCTGTGAGAACACTGAAGGCTTGCCCTCTCCATCTGAGCTGACCTGGAGATACAGTGAGTTCCCCATCAATGATGGCATCCAAGGAGAAGCTGGACAGTCAGTTGCTGGGAGTGGGATAGACAAGACTCAAATGTCAACAGGGGTCAAACTACCTGACTTTTGGGGTCACTTCCAACTCAAAGCTCTCGTCATTCCAAAAAATAGAAAGTCACATGCTCTAAACTCTTCTGGGATCAGGCTTTGCTGTTAGAAACGTGGTCACCTGGAAAAGCCATGAGTCAGTATGTATCTACTTGTCCATCCAGGCTAAGGAAACATTTCTACCAACCAAAACCAAATCTGAATCTTACAAGCAGGAAGATGGCCACCAGGTCAGATGTTTTCCCAATGGACCCACTGCCTGTCGCTGATGCATCCGACCACCTCGCTCAGGAATTCAGAATGGAATTTGGGGCTAGGACTGGGACACGGGGAAAGAGCTGGCAGCCAAGTTTGGTAGTGAGAAGCTGCATGAAGCAGTGAGATGCTGGGTACAAGCTACAGGGGGTCTGGGGGGTTTCATTTACCAGAATGACTCCTTTTCTTCGGAAATGTTCACGCAATTTGGACTTCCTTATTTTATTCCTTAATTAAGTTTCTCCTACAAAATTGGGCACCAAGTCCTGGGAGACAAGGAAGAAGACCCATGGACATCATCTATGGAAAGAAGCCAAGTCCTCTTTCCACTGGGGAACATCTCAGCTCCCAGGGGGTTTGGTACCAGTCCCTGCCCGGGCCGCTTCTACACAGATGTTTTCTGGCTCTCAGTCCTCCTCAAAGCACTTTGAAAACTGCCCTAAATGAATTCTCAGGGCAATTGCTTGCCAATATCACCTCCCTCCTACCGATGAAGAAAGAGGCCAGGAGGGTGAGGTGACTTGTTCAGGATGTCACAAGCGTTTTCCCAGCTGACATTTTGAATACTGGGCAGAAATAGCAGAACCAATGCTGCCTTTGAAATTGACAACCCTGGGTTCAAATCCCACTTACTAACTGTGTGGTCTTAGACCAATTACTTAAACTGTGCCTCAGCTTCCCTAATTACTACGTGGGGATGGAAATAGAGACCAACTCACATACTGCTGGGAGGACTGAAGTGAGTTGATGATGTGCAGATCTTAGAACAGTGCCTGGGCATGGTAGGTGTTGGGGAATAATAGCTCTTACTGTCACAGGCACCCGTGTCACCCAGATGCCCTGGGGGTCAGCAGGGAAAGAGTAGTCTCATAAGCGGAAAGGACAAAGAGCTCTGCTCCCAGGGAGGTGCGGCTCAAGACCAGTCTTCTGCTTCATGATCCCGTGGGCTGCCCATCACCCAGCCTGCCTGCTCCCCGACCCCCAATTCTGTTCCCTGTGCACAACAGACTACGGCAGTTTGATTGAGGTCTAGCGCTGGCCCAGAGTGGGGATGTTTCCAGGCAAACAGGAAAGGAAGAGAAGCTGAAGGTGGGAGCAAAGAGCTGCTCATCCCATGGGAGAAGCAGCAGGGAACAGACTTCCTGTGTTGCTTCCCCTCCCAACAAATGCCCTTGGCCTCTCCTGCTGCTGCTTCTGCCGAGAGCCTGTCTTGGTCTGGGTTATACATTTTCCTCTGAAACATGACTTAAGCACAGCTTTTCCGGGGATTAAGAATGACCACCGGGGACAACCGACAGCCCAGAAAACATGGTGTGTCATCCTAGCTCTGCTCTCCTGAAAATAAGGTCTCTGCCTTCTCTGGAAGGACTTCAAGACCACAGGATGCCACTTCGGTCATTGTCATCTGCAGCCTTCCTGACTGCTGACGGGCTGGCTTCCTGGGCAGTCTGGGCTCCCAGTATTAATCCCCAGTTAACTGGTGTTCAGCATGGCCTAGATACTCACCAATATGGGGTGGAGAAGTGAAAGGGAAAGGTGAGACAGGTATGGGACAGGCTTCCTGTTTTCACAGGTCAGCCGCTCTGAGCTGATCAGACCAGCAGACACTGAGTGGAGGTACACATCCTTTCTAACTGCAGAGAGCCCAGGAGGGTCCTGGGGAGAAAGCAGAATTTGGCCTGGGCCAAATTCTGGGATGTGCTGGGAGAGACTGGAAAGGACCTCCAGATTGCATGAGCAAAGAGGCAGGAATGTGTGAGGAAGAGGGATGTGGTCCAGCTTGGCTGGGACGTAGGGACCTGAAGGGAGTTTGTGATAGACGGTGCTCAGTCCGTGGCTGAGGCCAAATGCCAATCTAAACCCCGGGCTCCCCTGTAGGTAATAGCACGAGACTGGAAGGGTGGGCTGCCCTGGACTGCAAGAGTGCAGGCCATTTGTTGGATCTCAGTAAACTCAAGTACTATCCCCTTGTCTCTATTAGTGGGTTGCGGGATCCTGGTCAGGTCACAACACCTTTCCTCACCCTTCCAGCATGAAGAGGGTCTTGCCGACCCCAGATCTGGCCCGAGCTCCCTGTATGCATTAGGGACAGCTGGGCCTGGGGCGGTTCCCAGAGGGCCCAGAGTAGGAAGAACCGGCACCATCTTGCTCCTTCCTTCCACAGTGAGGGGAAGCGTGGGTAGGGAGGCCTTACGTACTCAGCTGCCAGATCCAAATGCCTAGTAGTGGGAGGGCTCTCGTCTGAAGCGGGACTGGACAGACTCTGGAGCTTCTCCAGCATCTCTGGGCCTTCGGTGCTCTGTCTCTGCCCCGCATGGGGGCACATACTTGTCAGAAGTCAGAGGATCTGCTCACCCCAGAAGCTGCAGTGCTTGGTAGACTAGGGTGGAGTCTGATAATGTGCATTTCTAACATGCTGCTGGCCCAGGGTCCAACTCTGAGAAACCCCTTCCTGGAACTTTGGTCGCCATTCCCCAGCCCGAAATCACAGGAACTTGGGATTCCTAAATCCACGTACCTTATTGGAAGTCTGAATAAATGTTTCTTTTTTTAAAAAAATTATTTATTCATTTATTTGACAGAGAGAGACACAGCGAGAGAGGGAACACAGGCAGGGGGAGTGGGAGAGGGAGAAGCAGACTCCCCGCTGAGCAGGGAGTCCGATGTGGGGTTTGACCCCAGGACCCTGGGATCATGACCTGAGCCGAGGACAGACGCTTAATGACTGAACCACCCAGGCCCCCCATGAATAAATATTTCTTAGATATAAATGCATTAGGTTTTTTTTCTCAAATGAATATAGATGCTATTGTAGTACAAATGTATTTATTTATTTTTTTTAAGTTTTATTTATTTATTTGACAGAGAGAGAGCCAGCGAGAGAGAAACACAAGCTGGGGAGTGGGAGAGGGAGAAACAGGCTTCCCGCAGAGCAGGGAGCCCAATGCAGGTCTCAATCCCAGGACCCTGGGATCATGAAGTGAGCAGAAGGCAGATGCTTAACAACTGAGCCACCCAGGTGCCCTGTAGTACAAATGTATTTAAAAGCATTAGAGCTCCATGTAACTTTTTATAAGTATGGATAGTCTCAATAAATTGATATGAAAAAGACCGACAATCGCAAGGGGGAGACTGTGGGGAACCCTAGCACTAGGACAGGCTTCCCTATGTGCCTCACTATGTTCCAGTCCAGAGAAAAGAGTTTGGTGGAAAACCACAAATTCTCTGCCTAACTGCACATTTCCTCTGGTCTATCTGCATTTCCATCTCTAGCCCACTTGTGCTTGCACAGCCGAATAAGTCCCCCGCTTTCAGCTTGGGGGACAGCCTCACTCTACCCGGACAGCCTCACTCCACACAGATTAGCAGCATCAGGCTCATGAATTGGCATAGGGTGCCCTTGTTGATTCCCACCTGAGGGGATCATCCTTGGACGCTCATCAGGCTGGAACCCCTTTTCTACTGCCTTTCTTTGTTGTGGGCTAGCACAGTCAACAAGGGAGGACACTGAACACTGTAGTGGCCAATGCCTTCTTCTGGAAGGTGGAAAAATTACAACCAGCAGGGAACGTGCTGTTCAGGTGACTGTAAATCGGTGGGATGGGGGCTTCCTGAATCTGCTCCAGTTCTCTTTCCATCCCACCAGAAAAGGCACTTACCCAAACCCTCATTAAATTAAATTTTTCACATTACCCGGCCTCTGGTTGGCTTGTAATAGGCTTTTGTGCTGGATTCTATCTGAAAAAATAAATATAGACCTGTATAACGTCATTCTCATTGGAGTATGTTACTATTTTGAAAGCAATTGAGGGATAAAATTCCAACTCCATTAGTTAGTATTATATTGTCTTTATAGAGCTTCTTTAACTTTCCTACTCACTTTTGCCTATCATCCCACCGTTACATTTTCACCCAAGAAGACCTGGGCCTGTCAGATCCTGTTTTCAATCTTGGACATGACATCGCTCACCATTTACAGTAGAGGCAGGGAACGAGTTGGCTCCTGGATTCCCCCGTGAGCGTTTCGAGATGGCAGGGTTGGTTGGATAGGAGAGCTTGGAGGAAGGCAGAAATGAAGATTCAAGTGGGACACAGAAGGGGAGACGTCTGTCAGCCTCTCAGACCAGAGAGCAGGAGGCTTGTGCTCTCCGGAGGACTGAGTCCTGAGGGCGAGCCTGTTGCTGGGAGGGGTGAGGGGAGCTCTTAGGGCCAGGGGACTGGTGCAGGCCCATGTGTTCCCCTGTGGAACCCCAGACAAGGCTGGGGAGTATGTGTGAGGAATCGTGCTGTCCGAAAGGTTGGAGAGGCCCCAACCTGAGGTCCAGCTGCAACGCCTCTCTCACTGCCTCCTCCCCTTCTTCCTCCCTTTCCACAAATCCTCACTCTTCTATTTTCTCATATGCCTTCTGGTTTCCTAGTCTTTCTCTCATCAGTCACCTATTCTGTTTATTTCAACGCCAACTAAAACCTTCCTTTATCCCTTTTTCCTCTAGGCTTTCATCTCTGTTTGTGCCTTTGCTGAAAACTGAACAGGTAACTCATGGCCTCAATTCAAAGCAGAGGCCTTCTGTAGTTTCTTCTAGGCCTCCAAGGTGACCTGTGGCCTATGTGATTGTATCGTCTGGTTTCCCCCACCCAGGGGTGTTTAATTTTTCATGATGAATTTGTCTCTTCCTCAGTTTCCCTATAAGTGTCCCAAGGAGCAGGCCCACAGCCTGTGGGGCTCACTCCCCTCACGACCCCTCCTGCCAGGCCCCAGGCGCAGGTGCTCAGTAAACAGGTATAGAGAGATCCATGTCCCCTCTCACCTCCCTGTAGGCTTCCAGACTTCGCTGCCTAGGGGAATGCCTTCAGCATCAGGGATGGCACAGCCTAATGTGCCTGAGCAGGCTTGACCCTCCAAAAATCTCTACTGTTCACCTTAGATAAAAATATACCAACTAAAAAGAACACCCATTTAGCCAGTATGAGCTCCAAACAAATCACTAGACATTCACACCCCTCGTCAGCAGCTTTCCACAGAGGAATTCCAGATTGGCTCCTGGACTAGGAGGATCTTTCTCTCTATTCTCCAATTATTCATGATATTTATGTATTCACCAAAAAAATAAAATGTGTTTTGGAGGAATGGTTAAGTGTCAGGCACTTAGCTAAAGGTTAGTTACACAGAAAGGCTGACCACTTAGGCCTTGTCCTCAAAGAGGAAGTAGCCTGGCAAAGGAGAATGACAGATATGCAAATAGTTTAGATAGATGTTCACGTAAAAATATATTTTAGGAAGCACATACTGTGTGTCAGTGACTGTTACAGGTACTGGGGCCATGGCAGAAAACAACAAAACAGTACAGTAATAGACAGGAAGCCTGTGAGCAGTACTGACGATGTATACCCATTGTCACAGCTTAGGTTCTCCAAGGAAGCTGACCCTGAGATGGAGTTTAGTACTCTTGGGACGATTACCTGCAGAAAGTGGGGGAAAGCCCAGTTGGAGATAGGGAGAAGCCCAGCTACAAAATAGACCCACCAAGAGCATTGGCCAACCCCAAGGACACTGGAGCTAATGTCCCCCATGTCAGAGCTGTGCCATTTGGGGTCAAAATGACGGGGCCATAACACCCCCCGCCTTGGTCGGTCACTGAATGGAGGCCTCCTCAGGAAGATCGTGACCTTGGATATGGTGGTTCTTTCCAGCTGAGGCAATTCCTACAGAGGCTGAGAGTTGGAGGCTGTCAGCAGATAGCCCTCCCTGCAGCTAGGACAACGGGTGCTTCCTTGAAGGGAGAATTGTGTGTGTACTCCTGTGTCCATTACACCTGGAGCATGGAGGAAGGAGAGAGGGGATAGAGAATCCCCCTATGTACCAATTTCTGTGTTTGCATTTCTTCCTGGTCTACCAGAAGACTGAACTTCCAAAGCACTCCCATCTAGTGGGGCCATGTGACTAGTTCTCATCAGTAGACAAGCACCTGCAGGCCTGCCTTAAAAACTTCCCACACACTTCTTCATGGTCTTTCTTCCCTTGCCTGCCAACCAGATACCATAATCCAGCAAAGTGGTCTAGTGTCCTAACACATACCTGAGCCACACACCTGACCACACACATGGTCCCTACGTGCCAGCAGGGAGCAGAGCTGTCTCTTCTCCCACTCCACCCCTCTGTCTTTCAACACTGTATTGGGACATGAGAAAGAATGAACTTTGATTTTGTAACGATTGTTATTATGTTCACTCAGATCTAGAAGCTGTTTATACAACAATTAGCTTACCTTGACTAATACGAGTTTCTTGAAGTGGGGCACTCCCTTAACAAAAACTAAAGTACGAGGTGGTGGCTGAGGAAGAAGGAAAGAGATTTTAGGTTAGGGAACTGGGGACCTGTGTGATGCTGAGACAACATGATTTAATAAAAACTGTTGCCTGTGATGACTTGGAAGTCAAAACACGTGCTTTGGAAAAAGAGGATGGAAATGAGAATATCAATGTTGGATCTTCTTTGTTATTGGTTGAGTAACACAAGATATCACAAGAAAAAGATGAGCTTAGGAAAGAAGCGGTCAGTTTGCAAGATGAAAGGAAATAGAGTCAGAAATTCAGGTCCCTGCAGCAGTGGGGGGAAAGCACCTCTTCATGATGGATGTGTGCATTAACTTGATGGGGAAGTTCTTTCTCAATGTGCACATCTATCAGGCCATTACATTGTATATTTCAAATATACTGCAGTTTTATTTGTCAATGGTACCTCAGTAAAGCTATTAAAAAAAATCTCTCTTCTAGGAAACCATATTTCCCTTTGGTCTCTGTCCTTCAACCTCCTCAGATAAAATGAATCACTCTATTAGCGGGTTAGCTGCTATAACAAACAGTCCACCAACCTCCAAGGTTTAGTCCATTAAAGGTTTCATTGTCAGACACTGTCCAATGTCAGGATTTAAAAACAGATTTCAGCAGTGTAGACCCAGTGAATCTTCTCAGCTAAACAAAGGGGTTCAGCAAAAATCAATAAATAGGCTGTACCTTCCCACCAAAGCCTGACAGCCTCAAGGTAGCCACCGTTAAGAGAAATAATGGCATGAGGAGACAAATAAAAATAAAGCACCTGAGACTTATGACCTGGAAAATAAATTGGGGTACAATCACTGGCCCACGGAATTGACTAGAAGCAGACAGAATAGAAGCCTCCTAAGTGTTTGAGAGGATCATATTGTCAAAGAAGCCGGGATCCTGGTCATAAAAGACCGTGGCTTATTCCAGTGCATGTGAAGATCCTAAATTTTGAGCTAGATGCAGACTGGATGGGACTCTGTATGTTCTCGGGGGGAAGGGATGAATGAACAGGGAGGAAGAGGAAATGGATGGTCCAGGGCAGAAAATACCATGTTCTCCATACTGGTTCTCACGATTGGAAATTGTATTCATTTGCTTGGGATGCCATAACAAAATACTATGGACTGGGTGACTTAGCAACAGAAATGTATTTTCTCACAGTTCTGGAGACTAGAAGTCCAAGATCAAGGTGTCAGCAGGTTCCTGGTTTCGTCGAAGTCCTTTCTCCTTGGCTTGTAGTTGGTACCTTCTGCTGGGTCCTCACATGGCCTTCCTCTGTGCACCATGCTTTCCTTGTGTCCCTGTGTCCAGATGTCCTCTTCTTATAAGGACTCCGGTCCGACTGGATTAGGATCCATCCTATGGCTTCATTTTAACTTTCTTTCTTTCTTCTTATTTTTTTTTATAATTGACATATAGTATTATATTAGTTTCAGGTATACAGTATGATTCAATATTTGTATACATTGCAAAGTGGTCACCATGATAAATCCAGCTAACATCTGTTGTCATGTATAATTACAAAGTTTTTTTTTTCTTGTGATGAGAACTTTTGAGATTTACTCCCTTGGCAATGTTCAAATGTGCAATACAGTATTATTAACTATAGTCACCCTGCTATACCTGACATCCCCAGGTTTATTTACTTTATAACTGGAAGTTTGTACCTTTTGACTCCCTTCACACATTTTGCCCACCCCCCACTCCCTGACTCAGGCAACCACCAATGTGCTCTCTGTATCTATGAACCTGGGGTTTTTGTTTTGTTTTGTTTCTTATTTGCTTGTTTGTTTCTGTGTTCAGAGTCCATGTATAATATAACTGAGATCATACAGTATTTGTCTTTGACTTATTTTGCTTAGCATAATATCCTCAAGTTTTGCCTCCCTATCTGATTTCCTCTTGTTTTATTTTTCCTTCCCCTATATGCCTGTTTTGTTTCTTAAATTCCACACATGAGGGGCGCCTGGGTGGCTCAGTTGGTTGAGTGACTGCCTTCGGCTCAGGTCATGATCCTGGAATCCCAAGATCAAGTTCCACAACGGGCTCCCAGCTCCATGGAGAGTCTGCTTCTCCCTCTGACCTTCTCCCCTCTCATGAACTCTCTCATTCTCTCTCTCTGTCTTAACTAAATAAATAAAATCTTTTAAAATAACTCCACATATGAGTGAAATCATATGGTATTTGTCTTTCTCTGACTGACTTACTTTGCTCAGCATAATACCCTCTAGTTCCACCCATGTGGTTGCAAATGGCAAGATTTCATTTTTTTTGATGACTGAGTAATATTCGGTTGTATATATATACCACACCTGCTTGACCCATTCATCCATCTATGGATATCTGGGCTCTTTGCATAGTTTGGCTATTGTGGGCATTGCTGCTATAAACACTGGGGTGCACGTGCCCCTTCAGATCACTATTTTTGTATCCTTTAGATAAATACCCAGTAGTGCAATTGCTGGGCCATAGGGTAGTTCTATTCTTAACTTTTTGAGGGACCTGTCTACTGTTTTCTAGAGTGCCTCCACCCATTTTTAATCAGATTATTTGTGTTTTTGTGATATTGAGAATGGTGCTGGGAAAACTGGCCCACTTTCTTACACCATACAGGAAAATAAACTCAAAATGGATTAAAGACCTAAATGTGAGACTAGAAACCATAAAACTCATAGAAGAAAGCATAGGCAATAAGCTCCTTGACATCAGCCGAGGGAACATTTTTCTAGATATGTCTCCCGAGGCAAGGGAAACAAAAGCAAAAATAAACTATCTGGACTACACCAAAATAAAAAGTGAAGAAAGCCATCAATAAGACCAAAAAAAGAAAGAAAGAAAGAAAATAGGCAAGCTACTGAATGTGAGAAGTTTTTGGAAATGATATATCCGATAAGGGGTTAAGCTCCAAAGTATAATTTAAAATTTTTAAAATGCCTGTGTAATTACGAATTCTAACAGCCAGGGAAGCTTGCTATCACTTTTTGGTTTGGCTTCCAACGCTGATGCTATAAAGGAGAACCATCCTTCCTAGGTACTCGGCGGGGAGTTGAGACGTGGCCCCAGGGCTCTAGCTACAGAGGTCAAGGGCAGTTTCCTCAAGCAATTCCAGTCAAGTATGCTTTCTATAAACGGAAATCTTTATTATTTTGGCACAAATATATAAATAAACACACATTACGAATGTTTGCCCTCTTCTCCAAAAAACCACGTTATGGAGGACGTGCTTTGGAGCAAGACCGAAGGAAAGAAAGGGCTCTGACGCCTCGTACCTGGAGGAGAAGGTGCGCGCGGCCGTCAGTCATGGCGGCTTAGGAGTCAGTCCAGCCTCCTGTGAGCTCCGAAGCTACTTCAGCTCCCTGAGCACCAGTTTCTTCACTGATACATAGAAGGGGCGGTGACAGCCACATCACCCCTCTCAGAGGTGGTTGAGCATGAAAGTGGGAAATGCCTGGAAACACTCAGCAGAGGGCCTGGTACACAGCGAACACTCAGATAACCAGTCTCACCTTCTGCTGAATTCGATGTTCCTTCCTCCACTTCCTCTAACTTGCCTTCTGTTGGCGGGCTTATTGGCTGCCCTGCTGTCACCCGCTGTTGGGCCCTCCTGCCTGTGTCCCTCTCCCTCTGCTCAGACCCCATCACAGACGGTCCTGCTACTAACCCAGGGCCTAATGTCGCTGTGGCATCTCTCTGGACGCCACGCAACCTCCCTTCTGGGAGCGTCCTCTTTCTGCACTTTCCTTTCAACCCACTGAAAATATTTGTGAGTTCTTGTATTTATTTTACAAACGTTTAGTATGTGTGTGATGCCATTTTGTATTTCTGGCCTAATGATGATTCCAAACACACCACTTTAACATCAGTACATCATTGTGCTGATTTTATATAAACTGTATAGTGAAAGACTAGTGTTTGATGTGCTCTGAATGTGTCGGGCTTTGGAAATCTTGAAGACCAAACCAGCATGCTTACATAATATAACGATACGGAAATAGATCCCTGGCAACCCTAAGTAGAGGTCTGTCTGGGTCAGAGGGATCTCAGCCCAACTTCTGTCCTTCATAGGCACTCAAATAAGCCCATTACCCCGGCAGGTCTCCATTCAGGGAGATCTGGGGGAGGCCCGAGAGGCCCCGGATGGAGATGCCCAGTCCTTGCCCACCTCCTTCTCCTGCTCATTCTCTCCCAACAAAATGGCCGGCCCTGGGCTTGGGCAACAGTCTGGCTGCCACGCTCCAGCCCAGCCCCGGGAAAGAAGAGGATTCTAAGCAAGTTTTCCCGTAGTATTTGCTGAAAAGGAGGAAGAAGCTAATTCCCCTTTTAACCTTGTTATTCGGGGCCCCGGCTCAGCTGAGCTCAGGCATGTGAGAAAGGCCTGCCTGACCTGTGCCAGGAAAGGGGTCACCCTGGGGCGCGTGGGCTTGCTGCACCTCTGCGGGAATGTGTGTATGTAGGTGAGGTTTGTTGGGGTTTCTTCAGCCTCTGTTTCTTAGATTACTTGGCTTGGATTGTCACAAGACTGACAAGCAACGTCCCCAGGGATTCTCGGCACGGGCCGAAAAGCTACACAGGGAAGGAGCTCATAAAAGAGATCGTGCCGCACAGAGAAGGGGGCAGAGGCCGTCCTCTGACACCCATCACAGGGCAAGGGATCAGAACGCAGATCTCCTGACTCCAGGCCCTCCTCCTCTCCCTTCGGCTTCTGGTTGTAAATAGCTGTGGCTCTATTCTTCCCTGCCTACGGGCTCTCCTGGCTCCCTGACATCTGAGGGCCAAACCCCCACCTTTGTGTGCATCACTGGACGGGTACCCATCGCCTGTTCACGAACTGATTCACACATTCACTGGAAAACCATTTCCTGAGTCCCCTTGAAGAAGATGGGCCCGTTGAGGCCCAAAGATCTGGGAGTACTTAGGCCAGGTCCGTGAGAATAGGATTCCTAGCTGGGGGTGCTGCCACGTGGGCTGGGGGCCCTGTCTGGAGGCAAGGAGGCCAGTTAGGAGGATGTTGTCCATCCGGGGGGGAGGAGGTGAGGGCCTAAAATCAGGCTGTAGCAGAGTGGTCGGTGCAGTCAGCAAGGCACCATGGGAAAAATAGCCACATGCCATGATTTTCAGCCTCAGCACTAGAATCTGTTGCTTACTTTTCCCCGTTTTTCCCTTCACTACACTCTGCGTGCTGATTCCCAGGCTGGGCTAGCTCAGACCGTTGGTCTGAGGCCCCACTCCTGCTCTGATCAGCCACTCCTAGGCCTCTTTCTGTAGTCCCCAAAGACCACACCAACATCAACTCAAGTTCAAGTGGGTCTATGGGGGCACGGTTCATTCCCGTAGTCAGCTCTACACGGCACAGTGTAGCTGTGGACTCGCCCCTCGATTCTCTTACTAGCAGCCTGACTGTCATCCTAGCTCTGGTGTGGGCAGATACGTGTGTGTAAGGAGAGGAGGGTGGGGTGAGGGGGGACACCAGCCCTGATTCAAGCTTCCCCACTTGATTCCCAGCTGCAGCTGCTCACCCCTCAGCACCTCACCCCCTCTTTTAAGGGGCTTGGTGGCCTGAATGACACTAACAAGTAATTAGTCAAACGTCTTTCTGTAATAATTATTTTTCCTAACTCCTTTACTGAAGTATTTTGGAAACCACAAGTGTGCGTGTGTGTGTGTGAATGCCCATGCATGCCCAAATCCCACCACTCCCCCCAGCGGCACTGGTCCCCACTCCCTGGGAGTCGGACGCCATGCTCAGCATTTCACCTGCACTTCCTGCTCTATCTCTTGTCTGTTACGCAACCTACCTTGCAGATGAGGCAACGGGGGCTCAGGGCTGTTCAGTATCATGGCCAAGGTCACATGACTATGGAGTGTAGACCAGGAGTTAAGCCCAGGCTTGCCTAGTCTGTAGCCTGCACTGTTCACCACTACTCTTAGGCTTGGCCTCAGAGCACCAGCCATTTACCTGCCCCCGCAGCCGCCTCTGGGATTCCCTGTCCCTGTGTCTCACAAGACAGTGAAAAGGGGATGTATGTTCATTTGTCACTTACTAATCCTTATTCGGTAAACTACATGTCAGCTGCTGCATTAGTTTTTGGCGGGGGTGGAGGAAGGGCACCCAGTGATAAGATCTCTGCCCTCCAGAACCCCACCCCCACCATCTGGTAGCGGCCACGGGACCTACATGTGTCACACTACCCCTTAGGGAGGGCCATCGGACTTGAACTCCGGCAGGGAGGGGTGTTGGCAAACAGCAGGATGTGGAAAGCGAACTCCCTGTCCACACTGTCCTTCATGAGAAGGAGCCCCTCGGGGAAAGTCCCTACATGTAAATCCCCCAAGGTCTTGTAGCTCAAACACAGACAAGAATATGTGAAAATAACAAGAAGGGGACAAACGGAAAGCCTCCCAGCTTCCTTCAATTTTGGCATGCACGTTCTCTCCCTTCCGTCAAGGCAGTCAGGGTCATCCAACATCTGCTGAACCACCTCTGGCTCCCAGGGAGTGACAGCAAGTGAGGGGACATTCTCTGTCACCAGGGTTCTACTGATGTTTTTTAAAGAAGATTTTGTTCATGAGTTGATCGGGTTAGAGGACACTGATGCTCCTTGGGTCCTCCAGAACCTCTTGTGGTGACATGCCCAAGGCCTGCCCAAGGCTTCTGCAAATGGGCTGGATCCTGGCTGAACACCTCAGGTCCTAGAACCAAGGACCTTGCCTTGACAAAGACAGCATTGTCTTCCTGTGTGAGGAAAGGGGCTCTTCGGAACAGGACCACTCACAGTTAAATCCTTTAGAAGAAAAATAAAACATCTCATCTCCTCTTCCAGTAGGAGGTCGGCTGCAGGGCAGAGGGTGTGTGGGGTTGGTTTCTGGCTGTGTGGCAGGTCGCACCCCTGCAGGGGTGATGGCGTGATTATGAGGAAGCTGCCTTTATAAATGGCTCACGGTCATGGCCCTGGGAGAACAAGGCGTCTGCCTGAATGTCTGGGCTAGAGAATCCATCAGGGCTGTGCCATGACGCCCATGGCTGAGAACGTGCCATCATGACCCTGGGGACTCTCCACGCTGCCCGCTGGGGCAGAGGGCAAGAGGGACGCAGGCTGGAATGGAAATCTGCCTCTTCCAGGGATACGGACAAGGGACCAGCTGCCACATGTTAGCTCACCACCTGCAGGGGTGCTCTTGCCCAAGAGTTTCCGAGGTCTTAAGTCAGAGTACCTTTCTGAGCTTTCTCCCACCCCTTCTTTGAAGGGGTACCCCAGATCATGTTGTCACCTGCCTGGCAAAGGAGCCCCTTCTTCTAGATAATCCCTGACTCGCTGTAGTAGCCAGAATTTGCTCAGACTCCGGTTGGCTAGGTGGGAAAGAGGCCATCTCAGACCTGGCTTGGTGGTCCCCACTGTAGAGGAGGAATGGGGGGCTCAGGGCTTGGAGCTCTGGATTTCACACCGTGCCTTCTGAGCTCAGTGTGCAGGCCCAGTCTCGGCTACCAAAGACTGGGAATCATACATAGGTGATCTGGCTCATTCTCTCTTACGTGCCATCCCACGCCCTCCGTAATGCCATCAGCCATTTAGCCAACACTTACTAAATGTCAGGCACCCCGCCGGCTGGTTTTCCCATGTAGTATTTATTTCACGTAAGCCTTTGTAATAACACGACGAGCTCCCGGTTATTGATCCTGTCTGCAGATGGGAAGCGGGACTCAGAGGCCAAGGTGTTTGCCTTGCTCAGTGTCACATCGGCACTGCAGAACAACGACAAGCACTAGCCTCCCAGCCCTCTCTTGCCAAATGCATGGTCTTTCTGTCTTTTGTGCTGCCCCTCTAGGCACACCTTCCAAACAGTGATCTAGAACACCTCCAGTGACGGGGAACTCATTATCTTCTGAGGGCACTCATTTGGTCTCTGTGCTCCTTACAGAGAGCTGAGGTCTTCCAAAAGCTCCCACATGGTCCTCATTCCAACCTTTGAGTCCTCAGAAAATAAATCTGTGCCCTCTGGCTTCATGGCAGCCTCCATATTTTTGCTGAAGGCTCTCAGTCCCCATAGGGCTTCTTTTGTCTGCACATACCTGCCTCCCGTGCCTCTCCCATCCCCCAGGGGACGTGAATTCACACCACACTCTTCTCCTTTCCTGCCTCTGGACATTACTGTTCTATGCCCTTTGGAAGGACTGGAACACACCACATGGCCAAAGACTTGGGATCTCTCAGGCCACCTGTTTTGTTCTAAAGTGTTATATTTAGTTGAACTTGTTTTTTTTTTAAACTGTAAATTTCAGCCATGGACCTAGTTTAAAATATTCAAAATAGCAAAAGAGCATCTAAAGCAAAAAGTAAAATCTCTCCCCACTTATCTTCTTCCAAACCCAATGTCGCTCCCCAGAGGACACTTCTGTTAGAAGTTCCTATTTTATTTCCTGTGACAGTTTCCACTAGAAAATTTGAAAGCACCACTAGACCTTGATTTGGCTACGGCTCTGAGCAGAGGGTTAGGGATACAGCACCTTGCCTCTGCCTCTCGCCTCTCCACACACTTCGACCTCCCACCCTGGTTACTTATATTACTTTTTAAAGTTCTTTTAGCAGTTCCTGTTACATTATTATAAATAATATACCTTAAAAAGCTGTCTCATTCATGAACTCCCCACCATGAACATTGAAGAAACCAGTGAACCTCTTCTTTCTACCTCTCTCTCACGAATTCTCAATTTTCTTATATACATATTTACAATTTCAACGTTTATAACATTTGCACTTGTAAGCATTCCACATTTTGTCCATAATGTAATCCTAAAGGTTGAAAACCAATGAACAGCATTGTGACTATGAACACTATTCCCTGAAGATCCCAATAATATGACTGGATCCACAGGGAAGAGGAAAAGTAATTCATGCCATGATATCCTTGACATTTGAAGGAGGTTTTCCATGGAATAGAATCTAGCAGAGGCTCAGAGTTCTGTTTCAGCTCTCCTCGCTTCTTCTGGGTCATTTCCAACGTATTTTATTTTCTCCTTTTTTAAATTTCTTTTGGTCTCTCATGTCATCCTCTTTTTAGCTTTTTTTTAAAGGTTTTATTTATTTATTTTGAGAGAGAGAGATCACAAGCAGGCAGAGAGGCAGGCAGAGAGAGAAAGGGAAGCAGGCTCCCCGCTGAGCAGAGAGCCCGATGCGGGGTTCAATCCCAGGACCCTGAGACCATGACCTGAGCGGAAGGCAGAGGCTTTAACCCGCTAAGCCACCCAGGCGCCCCTCATCCTCTTTTTAGATTCTTTTTTAGTTCTGCTAGAGTCGTTTTCATTTCCTGTGTATGATTGGTAACTAGTACAAGAGATCCACATCTCCATCCCTAGAACCTGTGAATGTGACCTTGTATGGCCAAACAGGGGTCTTTGCAGTTGTAATTAAGGATTTTGAGATGCGGCGACTATCCTGCATTATCCAAATGGGTCCTAAATGCAATCGTAGGTGTCTTTATAAGAGAAGAGTGGGTAGAGAGTTCTCACACAGGCACTAAGTGGTAGAGACAAAGATGGTTTCCAGTCACAAACCAACAGATGCCAGTTACCACCAAAAGCTTGAAGAGGCAAGAATGGCTTCTCCCCTAGAGCTTCCAGATGGGGTGCTGCCCTGCCAACATCTTGTTCAGCCCAATGATCAGTGATTTCAAAATTCTGTCATTCAGAACAGTGAGAGTAAATTTTTCTGGTTTTAAGCCATGAAGTTTGTGGTAATTTGCTACGGCAGCCGCAAGAAGCTAGTAGAGTAAGCTTGCTTCTCTCCCTGAAAATGACTATTTTGTGTACGCCCTCTTGTTGACAGTTTGGCAAGGTATAAAATTCTACATTCTATACTAAAAACCATAGTGAGGACACTACACTATGGGCATCTAGCATCCAGGATGGCTGATGAGAAGAAATCTCATGTCAGTCTGCGTCTTGTTATTTTTCAAGGTACCAATTATTCCTTGCTCTATAAGGTTTTGTGCATTTTTCTCTGTACCCTTAAAGTTCCATCATTTCATAAGAATGTGTCTGAATGTTGGTCTTTATAAATCCTTCTTGACATTCTGTGGACTATTTTAGTCTGAAGACTCCTGCTTTCTTCAGCTGAGAAAATGCTTCCTTAATTTTTTTTAAAGTCCATTTTCTGTTAAAACCCCTATCTGTCTCCCCTGTCTCTTGACTTTTCTCTGATATTTTATCTCTTTGTACATTTGCTCTATATTCTGGAGACTTTGTTCCAAATCACCAATTTGCTCCTCATTCTTGTCCGTTACATTATTCAGCTATCCCACTAGATTTTTGTTATTTCATCAGTCTTGCTTTGAATTTCTAAAATATCTTTGTTCTTATTTTCTGATAACTTTTCACATCTGGGAAACACATCTACTCTTGCTATCCTCTTGATCTCTCCAAAGACACTAATTACAATTAAAAAAATACTTTTACTGATCTCTTGAATTATGTATGATTCTCCCAAGACTAATTGGCCCTTACTAATGACTTTAGTGTCCCTCTGTGTCAAGAGAAAGTAGATAGAAGGGTGTGTGTTTGGAAAACACACTGAATCTCACAACAGGGGAACGTGTATAGTTTAGAAACTGTACACATCCACAGATCCACATACCCCACAGTTTGAAACAACTCCAAAGATGGTTCTGTTATGAGTCATAGCCTCTCCCCACCTACACATCATCTCCATGCCCACACTGTGAATGAGACCCAGGAGCCAGGTTAGCAATTCTCAATACTGGAATATCAGAACGAACTAGAGAGCTTCTAAAAATCACACAGGCCTGGGAACCCCAGATAAAGGTTGTGTGCCTTTGAGGTTGCAAATCACTAGAACAGACTATCTCTAAGGTCTTGCTTTTGCAACTGGGGCCCATGGACCAGCAGTATCAGCACCACCTGGGAACTGGTTAGACATGCAGATTCTTAGGACTCACCCCAGATGTTCTGAATCAGAATCTTCATTTAAACTAGATCCTCAGTGATTGGAAGCACATTAAAGTTTGCTTTACTTTATGGGGGATCACAAGACAGTGTGGTGTATTTGGGTGTGACCTCCAGAGTCCAGCTGATCTGCACTTGAAGCACAACTCTTGTCTCTTAACTAATTCCTGAGCACACTAAAGACAGAGAAATGTGGCTATAGAGCACTTGGCAGGGAAGCAGGCTCCCTGCTGAGCAGAGAGCCCGATGTGGGGCTCGATCCCAGGACCCTGAGATCATGATCTGAGCCGAAGGCAGAGGCTTTAACCCACTGAGCCACCCAGACACCCCAAGAATATCTTTCTTAAACCAACTTCAAGCACAATCCCTCACGGCAAGACACTTAGAAGCAATCTTTCTAAAGTCAAGGACAGACAGGAATGTTGGTTATCACTGCTATTAGTTAAGACTCTTTTAAAATTGGAGGCCAGTGCATATGACTCAGAAATAAGGAGTATAGCCATAGAAAAGGAAGAGGAGACACAGTTACCATAATGTCCAGATGGTGTGATTGTCAACACACAGAATCCAAGATTCATCTGAAATTTTTTAGCACACATAAAAAAACTCAATAAAGCAGTGGAATACAAAATGAATACAAAAAAACAATACTTTTCACACATACATACCCAATAACCAGTTGGGAGATACGTGGAGGGATGTTTCCTTTCATATATGACAACAAAAATAAGACCAAAATGTAGAAATTAACTTAATAATTAATGTGAGATATCAATAAAGTATAAATAAATAAACCTTACAAAGAGCCCTCAATGACTTGTGAGATAGATCATGTTTCTTAGTGGGAAGATTAAAGAGTCCTTGACTTTTGATCCTAGAGTGCTAACGGTGAAGCAAGAAGATATTGACCGAAAGTACTGAGTGTATGTGTGCCTTGCTGGCTGTCAACTTCACTATACGATGATCTGGCTAAGTCATTTCATGGAAAATTCCTGCTAGCTTTATACTTAGGGATTTTTCTCTTGGTCAGATCCTGGAGAAGATTCACTGGCCTTCTGCCTGGAGGGTATACAACTGGCTGCCATTTTTGGGGGGAACCAAGCAAGGGAAAGAGGCTAAAGTCACTTACATTCTCCACCTAAACTTTCCCATCCTCCTGTTGTTTTCAATACAGCACCCCTGCCTGCAGCTGGGCCTGGGGGCTCCAGCCCAGACCCTCTGTGCTACTCTTTCCAGAGATAAACTCCAGTCTTCAGGAGAGGTGAGAATAGACAGGTGTCAGGCTGCATGGAATGAGGGAGGAATCTTGACATCTATTTGCTTTTTAAGTCAATTTGTAACCAGTCTTCCTCTCTTCAGTGTTACCTTGCTCTAACTTTCACAATTAGGTGCCCCTCTCCTAAGTGCCACACAAAATCCCCAGACTGTTTTGTTTCTTAAGTTTCCCCACTACTGACTTAGCATTCAGCTTTAATGTATCTGCTAAGTAAGTTACCACTCGTCTAAGTTGCTTCTCAGCTTCCAAATTTTGTTGCTGCAACCTCCTCTCCTGTGCTGTTTAATGCATTTATGCCTTTAAATAATCCAATATGTTGTCCTAAATGTTTCCCACGTAGCAATCAACTCAGGGGCCCAGATGAGGGGAAAAAGCCAGTATTGACTACATTTATTACAGCGAAAATCCATTTCCAAGAATAAAATAGGGGATCAGAGGAAAAGAGTGCCTAGTTTAAGACATAGGGGAATGAGGCATGGGATTTTTTTTTCTCTGAGAGGCAAACTGGTATATTTCTTCTGCATAGAAAGTTGGTGCTAAGCATCAAATGTCTTAAAAGTATTCAAACTCCTTAACCCAATAATCTCACCATTTGAACCTATCCTAAGGAACAATCTTAAAACCCCAAATCAACTTCATGAACAAAGATGTTCATCAAAGCACATTTATGATCATGAGAAAACAGAATACCTAACAGTAGGGGCTGTTTAAGAAGCATACAAAACATCCGTTCCATGAAATACATGGTGTGATCATTAAAAATGATGTTTATCAAGAATGAAAAAGATATGGAAAATATTCACATTTAACAAAAAAATCAGGATAAAATTAAATACGTACCATCCTCAAAAATACATAAAATAATTTTAAAAAATTTGCCTAGAAAGGGTGAAGGTGAAATACCCCAAAATGATAACATTGAGTAGAATTTCACTTTCTCTTCCTTTTGACTTTCCTGTAATGAGCAAGTATTTCTCTTTAAGAACAGCTTTATTGAGATATAATTCGTATACCATGCAATCTATTCATTTAAAATGTACAACTCGAAGATATTTAGTATAGTCACAGACATATGCAACCATTACCACAATTTAGAACATTTTCATCGTATCAAGAAGAAACCCTGTACACTTAAGTTGTCACGCACCCCCCCCAACCCCCCCAGATTCCCAACCTTTTGCCAGCCCTGAGCAATCACAAATCTCTTACCTCTCTACCGATTCGCTTACTCTGGACTGGAATCATATAATGGATGGTCTTCTGTGGCCAGCTTCTTTCAACTTAACATAATGATTTTAAAGTACATCTGCATTGTACATAAGAGAGCTTCATTTCTTTTTATGACTATTTTTCCACTGTATGTGTATGTCACATTTTGTTTCTCCATTCATCAGTTGTTGGCCATTTGGATTGTTTCTACTTTGGAGCTATTATGAATAATGATGTTACAAACGATCGCATTAAGATTTTGTGTGGGCATGTGTTTTCACTTCTCTTATGTCTCACCCAGAGCTAGAACTGCTGGATCTTATGGTAACTCTGTGTTTAACCATTTGAAGAACGGTCAGACTGCTTCCCAGAATGCTTGCATGATTTTACATTCTCGCCAGCAAAGTATGAGGGTTCCCATTTCTCCACATCCGCACCAACACTTGTCATTATCTTTTGATTATAGCCATCCTAGGGGGTGCAAAGTGCTATTTCATTGTACTTTTGATTTCATTTCCCTGATAGCTAATGACACTGCCCATCTTTGCATGTGCTTATTGGCCATGTGTATCTTCTTTGGAGGAATGTGTATTCGAGGTCTTTTCCCAATTTTGAATTGATTGTCTTTTTATTATAGAGTTGTAAATATCTCTTTTTGCTTTGATGTTACTTTTCATTGGACCTTTTTTGTAGACATTCCTTTGATCTTTGGACAAGGCAGCGCAGGTCAACTTTTCACATGCTTTCCAGGTTTTTGGTTTTGTTTTGTTTTGTTTTTTTAAATGGCATTCTTTAGGCAGGAAATGAAGAAAGCATTTGTCTGTTTGTTGTTGTTGTTATTGTATTAAGGGCCCAGCATCTGGAACCCTGTCCACGCTTGTGAATTTACCACCTTATGAGTCTTGATAGGAAGCAGAGCCTTCCTCCCACTGTGAAGCCAAAAAGGCCAGATTGGTGTCTTTCTGGCCTCCCTTCCAGCTAGGACAGGAGCACATGGTTCGGACCCCAGACATGAGCCAGGGTCTGATGATGAAAAACAGGTGGGTCAACACAAAAAGCTATGTGGCCGTGACCTCTAGCACCCAGGAAGACAGCAGGGACGGCAGAGCCAGCAGCAGTGAGAACTCCATGTCCTGGGATGGCAGTGGCCATGGGGTGGCAGGGAGGCCAGCTTGGCTTTGTGCTTCCCGGCAGACGTGACAACAGCCTCTTCCCCACCCAACCTGGTTCTGGGCTGCAGTTTGGCTGTGAAACTGACCACTCCTCATCTTCTCTCTTCCAGACTGTTTTCCAAGCTCCTAAGTTTCTTCGGGGCTTAAGTTAACCGAAGGACTTTCCACTGTTGCAATTAAGAAGTCTGACGAAAAAAAAAAAAAGAAGTCTGACGAGCCAAAGATGATGCTTCTTTTCCTGTGACTGTCTCCTTTATCATTAACTCCCGTGCAGAGGGACACTTACACTATAGTAGATGACAGCCACCTGGGTTGGGCTGACGTGTGAGAACCTGAAACAGGATGCTGGGCCCTGACGGATCTCCAGCAAAATATGCTCGTTGTCCGAGAAGCCCCTACAGGCGCCAAAGCAACAATCAGAGCTTCTGGCCTCGGACAAGCCTTCAGATCGCTGCGACTCTGCCCGACATCTGACTGCAACCTCAGGACAGCCCCTGAGCCTGAACTGCCCAGCCAGCCTGCTCCGGGCTTCCGGACCCAGAGAAAACCCAAGCGATATTAAGTGATGACGGATGTTGTAAGCCCCTAAGGTCTGGGAGATTTGCTAAGCAGCAATAGATAGATAATACACCCACTGACAGTCGACACGTTTCCTCTCTATTTTGAGAACCCAATAAATCCCACTGTGTGGGCAATGGAGCCACTCCAGGAACCACTCTCGGAGCAAATCTGTGTATTTAAGAATACCGGTTTTCTTCCGGTGTGGTGTATTTCTCCACAAAACTAGCCTTTCCTGCCTGGTGTGAAATTGTTAAAATAAGCTCAGACCTATTTATTGCCCATATATGCCCAGAGATGTTCTGGAGGCTTTCCTTTTTTGGCGGAGGGCCCAGGGTATGTGGGTGCTTCTTGATTAGGGCCGGGACTGAGGGAAACTATGAAAAGACACCACAAGGAACCAGGGCAAAAGCCAAGGGTGAGAGGCACCTGAACCCATCAGGATCTCAGGCCTGGCCAAGACACAGTAGCCACAGACACCCACCCACCACCGTGAGCCTGTCTCAAGTGGCCCCTGGATCTGCTGCATCTCCTGAGACACGGCCATTTAATAAAATCCTTCCTAGCCCAGGATAGCACACCTTAACCCTGCTCGGGGACTCTTTACACGCTAAACCGCTTCCCACCCCCCACCTGAAGAATCCTCTTACCTACAAAATAATATTTATAAAACTTCCAACCTCTGCCAACACTACACTTAGAAAAATGTCAACAGTGATTAAGTAGGTCTTACGCTGTCCTCAAGCAGTCGTGCGGATCGGCAGGCAGCACTGTAATTAACGATCAAGTCCCTCCACAAATACGGATTTTGTTTTTAGAAATGGGCCAGTTTAGCAACGCTCTAAAACTGGCCAAGTATCCTCTTTAACTTACGACTGCGCCCCAGCGGGCTCACTCCCAGGCACACCTAACACTTTGTGATCCTTTGCAAACTAAACAGGTGGGGCAGTATCTTTGCATACAGTATTGAGATTCTACAAAGACCAGATGTGATGGGTCCTTTGGATACGCTGCTTAAAGTCGGGGTTTGCCTGCTCCGTGACCCCCTTTGCTCCACCCACCCACGGCTGCTCCTGGGGTCCTACTTAGCAGAGCCACAGGTGCGGAGTTTCATACCTTTCCCTCCCCCAGCCCAGCCACAGCAAATGTGTGTGGCTGCCTCCCCTTCTTCTCCTCCAGCCTTTGCTAGTACCTGGAGGTCTCTTCCACCTTTACAAAACAAATAGTCTTCACTAGGCTCTTAAGCATCAGTCCTTTTCTTTCTGAGGAGGAAAAGACCCTCCAGCCTCTGAACCAGCTGTTGGTGCTTCAAGGTCAAGAATCACCAAAGTGTCTCCTTTTATGAGTTTCTCCCATGAGAGCCTTGGGAAGTTAAAGGGCAAGTTCGCCTTAGCCAGGCTGACGTTGCGCACTCATCTCGGCCCTCGGTCCCCCCTCCACTCCCTAGACACAGTGTCCAATCTCACCCCCCTGGGGACCCTGACTCAGTAACTCCAGTCCCCACCCCCCATCCAGGAGGTGAATCTAGGTCAACCCAGAAGATGCCAGTTCACAGAGAGCTGATTTGCAGAACTCAACTTACCGAGCAACTCCTTCACCAAATTAATTTAATTTATTTACTGGAATGTTCAACAGGCATATTTAGCATTGCAAGTGGGGAAAGTGAGGTTTTTAGAAACTGATGATAAGATACATAGAAAAGTGGGGCGCCTGGGTGGCTCAGTGGGTTAAGCCTCTGCCTTCGGCTCAGGTCATGATCTCAGGGTCCTGGGATCGAGCCCCACATCGGGCTCTCTGCCCAGCAGGGAGCCTGCTTCCCCCTCTCTCTCTGCCTGCCTCCCTGTCTACTTGTGATCTCTCTCTCTGTGTCAAATAAATGAACAAAATCTAAAAAAAAAAAAAAAAAAAGATACATAGAAAAGTACATTTCAACAGCAGCAACAAAATAGCAACTTTTCTGTTGGAACCTTTTAGTTGTGACTGATATTTTGGATGAGATTTTTAGGCTAATTTTGACCTCTTTCAAACATTTTGAATTGAAGTTAGAATTACCGCCCACTAAAGAGATCCATGTGCAGAATCAGAGCCTCCAGTCAGAGCCCATCCAGAAAACATGACTTCACACCTCCCCTCTGTGGGGTCTGCCTCCCCAGGACCTGCACCCCTTGAGTCTGCCAGAGGCGGGGGGGTCTTGGCAACAGCTGTCTAGTACAGCTGACTGTGGTAGGGGCCGGGGGCCTCTACTGATGGTGAGAAAACTCCCAGGAGGCTGGGCCACCACTGGATGGACCTGGACTTCCAGCTCTTAGGGCTGATGCCGGCGGTGGGGGGGGGGGGGGCAGGGCAGTTCTCTCCCTTGTCACCATCCACTGAAGAGCCTGGGAATGAGAAACATCTGCTGTCCCAGCTACCCCTTCGTGCAGGGCTGGCCATGGGACCCAGCCCTGCAGTCGGCAGACTCACCACGGAGATCCATCAAGGGGGTTCTGGGGCAGTGAGAGCAGCCCCCCCATGGGTACAAAAGGAAGGAGGTGCATTGTCTGCAGAGAATGTAAAACAGTGGCAGAACTGACCAAAAGCCAATCTGCTTCTTCCTGTCGCCACGCACGGCAGTTCTACCCAGGGCCAGTGACACGATGCCCTCCCAGCTGGGGCGGACCTCTCCCCTTGCAACACACACACTCCCTCCAACCTGAAAGGGCTCCTAATCTAGTGCAGGAGATGAATCCAGAAACATATTAAGGGCCGCAGCCTGTTCTAGAAGCTAAATGGAAGTAGGTGACAGGCTGCACAAGCGGGATCATTTCCCCTTCAGCCCATGTTCTTTATTAAAGCAGCCTCAGTAATGAGTGCAGGGACCTGAGATCCCCTGTCACTCCCTGTCATCAAACATCCAGGACCCAGGGGAACTCATGTCCCTCTTCCCTGGCTACACGGAAGTACAAGTAGCTGAGAGCAGGAGCCTCTGCTTCTACCCATCAGATGTTCACTGGTGTCTGCTGTGCCTTTACCCTTCTGCACCTCTTAGCCAGTTGCCCCCTCCCCTTCCTCAGGCCCCAGCCCAGAGAATCTTCCAGAATCACTATTCCTCAGACCCCCTCAACAATTCCCACCTGCACAGCTGGTCTGACACTTCCAGGGCAAGTAGGACAAGTCTTAACCTAATTCTTGGGAGAACCAGCCACCACTGACCTACTGTACTGACCTACCAGTCAGCTGTGTGACTTTAAATAAGACACTCTCCCTTTCTGAGCCTTGCTTTCCTGGGCCGTAAAACCAGAGGTACTGAATGATCTCTAGGGGGTCCTTTCTGCTATGAAAATGGCCCCCCATCTTTCCCTCTCTCTAATGTCTGTCTGTGCATGTTTCTAAAACTTTTAACACTGTATTACTATAAATATGTAAACATGCTTTTAAAATCTGTGAGAAATTAACATATTAGTTATATACTTTCTAATGATTTTTTTAATGATTCCATTTCTCTTTGCATGAAGTTTGGAAATTTCATCTTCAGTGGAATGGAGAAGGATTTGTAACTTCTTAACCACTGCATTCTTTATCTATTTTGGATTTTAGTAGCTTTAGCTTCCTTCTCCACCAGTACTGAGAGGGATGGATGGATGGACAGGCGAGCAGTTGGAGGGAGTCAGGTGCTGACTGGGCTGACTGTCATTTCTCACCCCAGCCCTAGTTTCTAAAAGTTGTCAGGCCCTGGAATCTTCCTTTAAGACTGGCTCATTACAAATCAGAATAGAAAAATAAAGGAAAGAAGAGGAAAGGGAAAGAAAGGGAGGGGAACGGAAGGGATAGGAGGAGGAAAGAAAGAAAGAAGAGGGGAGGGGAGGGAAGGAGGGAGGGAGGGAAGGAGGAAGGAATGAAGGAAAGGAGAGGAAGGAGGGAGGGAGGGGAGGGGGGAAGGAAGGGAGGAAAGGAGGGAGGGAGGAAGAAAGAAAGAGGAAGGAAGGAAGGAAGGAAGGAAGGAAGGAAGGAAGGAAAGAAGAGGAGGGAGGGGGAGGGAAGAAAGGAAGGAAGGGAGGGAAGGAGATGAGGTGGGGAGGGAAGGAAAGAAGGAAGGGTGGATGGATGGATGGATGGATGGATACAAACCATTCCTCACCTTAGGGTTGCATTCAACAAGGGAAAATTCAATTCTTGAAGGAGCAGGTGCTCCTTGGCTGGGAGGATGCCAAGTGGCTCCAGGAACCCCATCAGTCTGCAGAACCCAATTAGCCTTCCCTGGGGGGCACTGGGCTCTTTGTTGATCTTCCCTGGTTGGGAAACAGGGCTCACTGCTTTGATCTCTCCCACCTGCCTACCAGGGCCTCTCACTGGGAAATGTCACATTTGCCACCACTCCTGCTGCTGCTTCACTCCGCTCACAGCCCAGGGGCTCCCCTACGACCTAGGCCACACGGCCACGGCAGGCTCCCCTAACATTCACCCTGCCTTGACTGTGGTCTCCAGATACACCCCACAAAGTTCCCAGGCACAGCACCACCAGAGAAAAACGAGACATGGCCCCTACCTTGAAAGAACCCAAGGTTAATGAAGAAGATAAACTTGCACAGAAAAACCTTTAATCAAGGCCAGAACACTGTAAACACCAGAATGGAGCTAAAACGTATCATTTCGTGTTGGAACGCTCTCTCTGTATTGAACCCAGGGCTGCATTAAGTCCTTGTGAGTCCCTAATCTGCCCCCCGCCCCCCGCCTTCACCCAGGAGATGTTCCCCTGCAGAGTCCTGCTTACACTCTCGGCTCATCTGGAGATCACTGAGAGCCCGAGGATGGAACTCATCGCTCGGCTCTCTTCAGGCAGGGGCAGAGCCCCTTCTCCCTCCTAGCAGCCTCTCCCCTCCCGCTCCCCCTCGACCTGCCAGGAGATCCTGCATCATCCCGCCAGGGTCCCATCACTCTACCCAGCAAGTCCCAGTTGTTTTGGGTCTTCCTTTTTCCTGAGCCAGACAGCCTTTCAAGGCGTAATTATGATGAATGATCATGCTAAGTTATCAGTCCTGCAAGGAGCAGGTGGAGGGGAAGGCCATGAAATGGAAGGGACTGGGGGTCTCTTCCTGTCTCCTGGTATGGGGACTAAGGGGCTGAAGGGGGTATTCTGGGGAAACTGAGGCTGGCTCAGAACGGTCCAATAATGTGCTTTACGCCACTTGCCTCTAAGCTGTGAGCCTGGGGCCTGACAGTTGATCTTATTAGCAAGTGGGTGAGGATGAGGATTGGGGTGTGGGCACATCAACCCGGCCAAGGCAGACCCTGCCCCCGGCTGCTCACAGTCCAGTATTCCACACCCCCTTGCTGCTGGTCCCACTGAGGGCTCCAGGAAGAGTCGAGAATCCACCCCTCCCTCCACCCTAAGACAGACAGAGCTCCGAGGGCTGGGCAGGGAGGGCTGCGGAGTTGCCGGGGACACGCTAGCCCTAGGCAGCCTCCTGCCACACGGCCCATTTCAGCATAACCCCTGTTTGCTAGAGCAGCTCTGCCGGGGAAGGCGCGGGGGCCAGGCCCTGCGAGGAACACACACACACACACACACACACACACACACACACACACACACACACACACAAAAGCACGCACGCACGTGCGCGCAGGTCCGTATCCTTGTGCAAGCATAGGGCCCATGGGCCTCTGGCTCTGCTAGGCTCCGCCGACAGGGGGCGCTAGAGACCCCTCGCTCTTTCCTGTTTGTTCCCCCTCTGCTTCCTGTGGGCTTCCTGTTTCTGCACGTGCCTTCCCTTCAACTCTTCTTCCCCCTGGGCCACCGGCAGCCCCAAACAGCGGCTGAATCCCATTTGCAGCTTTTCCAACCCTGGCGGTACCGTTTTCACCCCGCCTTGCCCCCCCAAGAGACGCTGTCAACAGCTGGCTGGCACCCCCTGCTCAGAGGGATGGGGCTCTGGCACCTGCATCTTCCCTCCCCCAAGCTGAGTGTCAGCTCTGCAGGGCGCCTCCTCCGGGTTTCTTAGTGTCCCCTTTGCTCCCACAGCCACAGGAACGGTGGCGGCTTCCCGCAGTAGCTACCTCTCCTCTACTGTGGGAGGTGCCCCCTCACGGGCTTAACAGCTTTATGCCTCACAGGCCTCTGTGTTGAATTCTCTCTGTTCCCCTTTCTGGACACTGGTACAATGTCTTCAGCGGATACCTATGGTTCTGGTCTCTCCCACAATATCCCTCTGACCCACCTCCGGATAATAACATCCTCCCTCATCTACAAAACCACCCCTCCCAGGAGACCCATTCCCTATGATTTTACTTGACTGCCAGTGGCAGTCGCTTGTGGCGCTAACCTTGCCTGGATACAGTGTTGGGCCCACCGGTGGGCACGTGATCTAAGGTAACCAATCACAGCCTTCCCTGGGCCTTGTATACACTGAGATCTCTTTCTTCCAGGAGTGAATCCCACAGGCACTCTGCAGCCTGCCTCTCCCTCTCCCCCTCCCCACCCCCCAACCCCACCCCCCACCCCCCCGTCACAAAATATCCCTACCCAGAGTAGAAGACAATGAAGACCAGTCATTAGGAGAGAAATAATTGAGCCTTGGCCAAAGAGAGCTGACAACATGGCTGAGCCCTCCCGCCGGTCATGCCGCATGTCCGCTCCACCCTGTCTTTCCCAATTTCCTGGACCAAGAATTTCTCTTTGCTTTTAAGCAAGTGTGAGTTGGGTTTCTGTCACATTCAACGGGAAGATCCTGACTAATATGGCTGAGGCAAAGCTCCTCGGATCTGAGTCGTCTAGAGTCCAGGTGACTCAGCACCTCGTCTAGTCAAATTCCTCCCCAGGTACAGCACCCCCCTGCGCTGAATCTCCACCACATGAAGCCTGTGGATACTGGGACCCAGCTTACATGCCCCTCTGGACAGAGGCGAAGGGGCTCCGGAGAACAAGGCTAACCAGAGCACAAAGGAAGCCGCCTGAGATCCTGTTTCTGAATGTGCCTAGGGAAGGGCCTAGATGCTCAATCAGTCATGGCTGAGCCAGGACCAAGTTAAAGAAGCAAAATCTGAGAGGAAACCAAGAAATACAGGAGTTAGGAATATAGCCCAGCCTCCATCCTGGGGTCTAGGACAGTTTTTCTCCCTCCTGTATGTGTTATGTAATTACAGCAGCATATTCATACTCCTTCTTTCCCTGTCAGGTCCCTTCTAGAAATGTTGTACTTCAAAGTTTGCTAGGAAGAAAACAATTTGAATCCCCAGAATATCCTTCCCCTTTCTTCAGGAACAGGATCACAGGGACCTTAGAGACCACTTAGTCTATCCCCCACATTCCCAAAGATAAGGAAATGGAGTCTCCTCAGTGCATCACAGAGCTGGTGACTCTCTAGGTCAGGAGCAGAGTCCAGACCTGCTCTCAGCATGTTGGGGGTCTGACTGAACAGAGATTAACAGACAGGGCGGCTGAAGGCACCTGTGTCCTCCCAGGTCACCAGGCCTACAAGACCATTTTCTCCAGCCATGATCATTTTTATGGGATTTCCCAAAAGTAAGGGCTTCTTCTAGATATATTTGCAAAATTCTTCTCTATACTAGAAACTTGAATGAAAACACAGTTCGATGGCACCAATTTGCCAGCCCCAGCCCAAACCCAGCAGATGCTGTGATGATGAAAAATGGCCCAGGGCCAGCAGCCAAAGCTGGGCCCTAGGTCTGGCCTGTAACTTACTGGACAGTTTCGGGTGACTCATTTGGCCTCTCAGGACTTTGGTTTCCCCGTTTGCCACATGGAAGGCAGTATACTTCCTGCCCTTCCTGCTTCCCTGGGCTGTTGTCTGCAACTCCCGCACCCGAAGGCACTGCGTTGACCCAGCCAGCCCCTCCGTTAGGGCCTCCCCAGACAACAGGAACCAGGTCCATGCTGGGTAGGACGTTTCCAGGAGAGCTGAGGAGGGGTACCCGGGGCTGGGATTCACTTAAGAGATATCCCTGTGTCCATGACACACACGTATCTTCCTGTCTTCTGGGTATCACAGCAGATGCAGCCCTGGGCTCGCCAAGTCATTCCCCAGCAGTGGCGGTTCCCCTCTACCCCCCCACCCCCGACTACATGCTAGAGTTGGGAGACCAGAGCAGACCTCCAGGGGCTTGAGAAGCAGAGGCTCTCACTCCTGCTTTGCTGGGAGTCCCCTTCATGGCTTGACTCACTTTTGCCCGTGTCTCCGTTTTAAACCTGTGAATCCTAAGACACCACATGTGGGAACTATGGAAGAGAACACACAGAGTTTAGCCTTCTCACTCCCTGTATCCATCTTCTAGCTGAGAGAACAGGGCGCCAGAGAGAAGAGGGTGCTCTGAGATTCTGCAGTGAATCGGTGACAGTGCAGGTTCCAGGACCCAAGTGTCCTGGTCAGGACTGTGTTCTCCGGGTCAAACCCCAGCCCCGCTTGATTCTAGACATGCGCCCTTGGAAGAGTTGCCTCACCTCTCGGAGTCCCAGCTCCCTCCTCTGTTAATGTGAGGCTAATAAATAGTACTACCTTGCAAGGTGTAGGGAGGATGAAGTGGATTCACATACGGGACATGCTTGAAACAGTGTCCAACACAGTAATTTGTAATTGTGGGCTCTTGCCTTAGTGACTAACTCTAATAAACATATCCCAGACTTGCAAAGTCTCAACACACATAGAACTTCACTTATCAGGATGCCCAGGTGGCTCAGTCGGTTAAGTGTCTGCCTTCAGCTCAGCTCATAATCCTGGGGTCCTGGGATCAAGTCCCGCATCAAGCTCCTTGCTCAGCAAGGAGCCTGCTTCTCCCTCTCCCATGCCTGCTGCTTGGGCTCACTCTCTGGGGACGGGGGCATTCCTGAGTGCAGAGGAAGCTGGAGAATGTCGTCCCTGGCTGAGTGTCCACTCGGTAGCAAGCCAACAGTATGGAATGGGAGCACAAATTTTTGTGAACAGATTTCTCAGCAACAGCTAACAAATCATTCCTAAACTTAGTGGCTTAAAACGACACTCAGCGGTTCACAGCTCCATGCATCAGTAATTTGGGGCTGGTTTCCTCTGCTGGTCTCATCTGGGCTCACCTACGCAGCATCAGTTAGTGGACAACCCAGCTGGGCCAGGATGGTCTTGGATGGCCTCACACGCGTGTTCTCACCCAGGGTATCTCGGTCTCCACACGGCCTCTCCAGCAGGACATCATTCACGGGACAGCGGAATTCTGAGGTAGTGAGAACAGAAACAGCAAGACTGCTGGCCGTCTAGGTTGGGAACCCACATTCCCTCCCTCCTGCCACATTCTGTAGGTCAAAGCAAGTCACAAGGCAAGTCCAGTTTTAAGAAGAGAGACGTTAAGAAAGAAAACAGATGAAAATATGGGAAAGGGGGAAAAGAAGAAAAGGAGGGGGAACATGCCATAAGTAACACTTAGTGATTGAGAACAAACCAAGGGTAGATGGAGGGAGGTGGCGGGGGGGGGGGGCGGTGGCGCTGGATGGGCGATGGGGATTAAGGAGGGCGCTTGTTGTGATGAGCACTGGGTGTTGTGCGTGAGTGATGCATCATGGAATTCTACTCCTGAAACCAATATTGCCTTATATGTTAACTAAGTAAAATATAAATTAAAATAAAAAGAAGGAAACAGACTTCACTTCTTGGTGGAGGAGCAGTGAAGGGTCTGTGATCATGAGCAACCTATACGCATGGTTGGAGGAAGAGAAAAAGCACACTCAGAAGAAGGGAGGGTGTATTCTAGGCAGACCAACGAAGCTCTGAATGTCCCCTGCAATAGCTCTCTGGTTGTAAGGTTCAAGATGGAATGTGGCGGCATCATACTTCCATGTAACCTATGGAATCCACAAATCCATGGGGTGGGGCGGGGTAGGGGTGGGAGGATATGGAGAGAAAGAGAATTTCAATAGTGCCACTGATTCCAGAAATCCTGCCTTGGAGTCAGCATGAGAAGAAAAACCTGGAAACTATGTCACCTGCCAAAGCATGGCTACCCCATCTTCCGGGTTATTCACTTTGCCATTTTCTGGAAAGCACACCAAAAGGGTTCTGTTAGGACTTATGAAATGACTATTAATCAGACCTGGCACTCTTTCCCTTAGAGACACCTGATTCAACCCATTATTTTCAGATAGGGTTGGTTTAATTTAATGAAACCTTTGTCACACAGTATTTTTAATAAAATGCTTTTTTATCACCAGCTTTAAATCTGTTTCACAATACCTAGAAGCTGCAAATTTAGCTCACCAACCCTTGAAAAATATCTCTCACGCAAGTTGGCATACTAGGCCTTGATAGATATTAAATCTATCAACCAAACCAGACTTAACTTTCTATCAGAAAAGCGACATGCAATTCAAGGAATATCATAAAATCTACTGGAAAACAAATTTTGGAATAAGTGATGGAAGATAGTGCCCTAAAAATAGATCAAGATTTGCATGATTTTGACCCAATATAATTATTTGATATATTAAAGTGAGAAGTATGATAAAAAACACACTTCTTTGAACTCTCTTGTTGGTTTGGGGAAATAATTAAAGAAATAATTCCATTAATTTCTTTGGCTGTTATGATCAAATTTTTCTATGTATTTAACGGAAGATAAAGGATAAATTTCACTAAAAAAAAACCTGGTGCACAGGAAGCATATTTGAAATGGTAGGTAGAAAATCCAAACATTTTGTAAGATGAAATAAGAAGAAGATTATCTATATCTGGAATAAATAATTTATGATACAATTTGATAAAAATAACTTTTAATTATATTATTGAATAACATGCACACGAATATGAAAGACATCATATAGAAGTTTTATCTGTATTTTTTTTTCAGTGTATCTCATAAAACATGACAGTCCCAAGAACCTTAGAGTTAAATCTGGGGTTTAGAAGTCTTAAACAAAAATCGTTAGTACTCCGACCACCACATTCCTCTCTGGCATCTGGATCCAGAATTTCCCAGCCTAAGCCCAGATTCCACGTTCCCAAGGCCATGCTTCACCCTTCAACAGAAATGTGTGTAGTAGGTCCTGGAAGCCTTTATGCCCTAAGGGTCTGGGGTGGTTTGATGAATCCTCTCCTTTGTTTATAACCTGGGAGGTCTCACATCCCTCAAGGCGTGAAGGCACCTTGTGCTTTCCTCCTGTAGGGAGGGTTAGCGTGATGCCTGGTGCACCCCAGGGACAATAGCTCTAGGAAAGAGTACCATGGACACTGGGCCCTTTTAGACACAAAGTGCCCCTTGAGACCCCATGGCTGCGTCTGCTACCTGCAGGGGTTCCTGTCTGTCCCTGTGAACACCACTGCCCCAGAGCGTGGGCAGCCAAGATCCATCCAAACTCCTCCACTGGTCCCCATGGGGCAGCCCCATCTGTGTTCCTAGGTCCGGTGGCCCCTGCCACCTCACGCTTACTCAGACCCTTGGCTTTTTCACCTTCTGCCTCCACCCTTTGCTCCAGGCCGGGGCTGCCTTCCAGCCCTCTGGGGAGGGAAGACCACAGCTGTCCAAGGTCACACTGGCTGAACAGAACCTCCCTGGACCCAGATGTTTCCTTGGGCGGGGCCTGTGGCAAAGCTCGAGCTAGTCCTGCCTTCCAGATCTGCCCTAGGGAAGGACGGTGGGCAAGGACTCCCCTTTCCTGGCTTCTTTCATTACCACCTCTATTCCTTGAAAAAGGGGGCATGCTTTATTCCCACAGCAGTGAAAAATCCACACTGTTTGGCTCTTCTACTTCCGTGGCAGAATCTTGGAGCGTGCCCCGCTGGGCTGCATGAGTTACTGGCAGTGTGGCTTAGGGGAAGTGCCAAGACACTGAGGTCACACCAGCTGGACTCCAGCCCCGGCTCTGCTGCTCCCTAGTTGTGTGAGTTTGAATAAGTCACACAGCCTCTTTGAGCCCTAATTTCCTACATCCAGAATGGGGATGTGAATTTCTAACTCTCAGAGTTTGCTGAGGATTACATGGGAGTGGTTCCCTCAAATTCCCTAACACTGAGACAGGAGAAGCCCTGCACCATCCCCCCACCACATTGTCCTCTGCTCTCCAGCTCAGGGCCGGAATCCAGTGTCTCCGCACACACCCCGCAGGCTGCCTCCCTCTGGGGCCAGAGCCAAACCCAGAGAGAAATGCAATGTACAAAGGAGGAGAATGGAGGCCATTTCACATTCTTCCAGGCCCATGAACTTCAGGGTAATTAGATAGATGTGAAATGAATATGGGGCTCTTTTTTAATCCTAGACCTTCTTAATTGTGGCAGTTGGGAGAGTCATTAATAAATGATTCATGGAAATAGCTTCTGTAAAAATTGAATTATCTCAGATGTGTTGCAAGCTGCTGCCCAGATACTCTTGAGAGAATTCAGAGCTGTTAATAGCTTCAGGTTGACTATCTTGCTTTACACAGCAGATAATGCTTCAGCCAGAAGGACTCTCTCCCCAGAGCCAAGTATTTGGATCATTGTCAGAGGGAGAAGCTCAACTCAAGGTGAAACGACTGATTTAAAGCGCCCAAAGCAGCTGCTGTCCAGAGCAGGAACCCCAGGGTGGGCGTCCCTGACCAGTAGGCGCATGGCCGGCACAGGATCGTCTAAGACACCGGCCTGTCCTTCCACCCGGAGATTTCACGGAAGCCAACAGAACACCCGGCGGGCGGGAAAAAGGACAGAAGTATGCACGCCCCCACTGGCAGCAGAAGTAGTCATCTTCAGGTGAGACCAGAGAGGCAAACTGGTTTTTGTTTTACTGTGCTCTTTCTCTGTATTGAGTTTGCATTACTTTGAAATTAGGGAAGAAATGTTATTTTAAAGACTATGACCCAGAGCATCTCCAAGCACACCTGATCATACAAAAGTAAGCTAAACACAGACGATCTGCTCCCACCTCTATCGTTTTCAGGGTGCAGGATGTTTGGGTCTAATTTGGGCGGAGACCACAAGGACACCCATCACAGCAGGAGGACCCGGGCAGATGACGGCAAGAGAGTTTAGACCCTCCCTGTGCTGTTCACATGGCTTTGTCCCAGCATCTGGAGCTTCCGCGCCCTCCAGGGACATCCCAGCCAGCTGGTTTGGGACTGCTGGGCCAGAGAAGCCGTCACCAGACATGTTTCCAAAGTCAAGGGCAGCACTGCCTCCACCTAAGCAAGCTTGGGGGCATGGGAAGAATAGGAAGCCAGCCAGCCAAGACGTGCAAATTAGAAAGGCATTCCCTGACGGAAGCCATGCTTCTGGGGCATGCAGAGTGTGGACGGTGCAAAGCTTCCAAGTTCAGAATAGCAAAGCTGGAGGGAGGCTACAGGGCTGCTTTCCTGCTATCAAGAAGTAACCACCTGGGGCCCAGCTCTTGCATTTCCCTTGTGATTAACTTTTGCAATATAATCCTGCGAATTTGGAGTCAGAGAGTAGATGAGTGGTTGCCAAGGGAAAGAGACAGAAGTGGGAACTAATTGTACGTGGTACAAGGGATCTTCAGGAAAGCTGAAAATGTTCTAGAACCAATTTATGTTGGTACTTGTGCCACTTGGTAAAGTTACTAAAAATTATTGAATTATACATTTGTAATAGCTGAATTTTGTGATGTGTGAAATACACCTCAATGAAGCTGACAGAAAGATAAAAATTGCAAAACAAAAACAAAATAGAACACCAACTATGGATGTAACCTCTTTCCGGGAAACTCCCCAGCTGCTTTCCCTGCACGGAGCTGACCACTCCCTCCTCAGAACTCCGGGGGTCCTGCCTTGGCTTTGCTCCCACTTGATACCTTAAATTGGAATCCTCGTGGCTGTGCCTGCCTCTCCATCTAGATCACACCTTGTCATCTCTAACTGCCCCAGGTCCCAACCCCAGGGTCACACAGGTCCTGCACAGCAGAGGGATGCCGAAGCCTGTCTGCTTGTCTGGAGGGAGAGGGAGGGGGTCCCTGCAGGCTCGCTCTGCGAGCCACACATATTGCTCAGGATTTGCAGGGCTCCAGAAACTTAGTGGCCCCCAAGGCCCACCCCCACGCAGACCTGGGTCACTCGTACCCAAGCCACCCCATCCCAGGCCCAGTGGGACAGACAGGGTCACCTGCGTTGTGACCCAAAACTAAGGAACACGGCTGCCCCCAGGCAGAACAGGAAGTAAGCTGAGCAAAGCTGGATGTCGTGAGATATTCGTCACCTTGTTATTAATAACTGTGAAAACCCAGAAGTCGGAAAGACCAGTAAGGGATTGCTTAACTGAAACACCACGACAGATTGGATCATTATGGAGCTAAATAGAAGGACATTTCTCAAAACAATCTGATGCGTGGGAAACTATTTACAATATCATCTCGGGCCACAAAAGCAGGAGGGACGCACAGAAGTAAACAGTGTGTATGATCCTTGTTTTCTTCCTCGTAGGTAAATCAAACTGGGAAGACTATCAAAACGTTCACGGTGGATCTGTGAGTGCCTGTGATTTCCGGTTCTGTACTTTCCTACATTTTCTGATTTTCTACAAGGAGTGAGCATGCATTGCTCTTTTTAAAGTGTCATTGCCAGACTAAAGAAAAGCACAAGGACCCATATAGTACATCCCGAGGAGCCGCTCCATGAAATGACAAAAGATAGTATTTTTATTTAGATTTTTTTGCGGTGGGGGGGAATAAGACAACAGACTGAAGAAGCCCCTAGATCCTCTTTCTCTGGTCCTCATTCCCGCCCTTCTTCTCCAAAGACGGCAGCTCCAAAGATTAGACATGTATCCAATCTGTGTTGTAGTGCTCGTATTATATTGATTACTTAGAACTGTATTTTTTAAATTGGTTTTTTAAAAGATTTTATTTATTTATTTGTCAGAGAGAGAGAGAGAGAGAGAGCGAGCATATGCACAAGCAGAGGGAGCAGCAGGCAGAGGGAGAGGCAGGCTTCCCGCTGAGCCAGGGGCCTGATTCGGGACTCGATCCCAGGACTCTGGGATCATGACCCGAGCTGAAGGCAGATGCTTAACTGACTGAGGAACCCAGGCATCCCTTTTAAATTGTTTTTAAACTTATCAATAAAATGATTTCATACTGTATATAACACCCTGCCATTTACATCCTTCTAGAGCCACCCATATTGAAATACTTATTTGTATACTTAACTGTCATATAAAATCCATTGTGTAATATGCCATGGGATCTTTCTCCTTCCCTCCAAGATGGACTTGGGCTTTGTTTCGCATATTTACTATAAGAAATGGCATGGTGAACATCACTGGTATGGTTTCCTGCACACAGAAGCAAGAATTTAACTGGACTAGTTCTCCACAGGTTCTCCTGCTCCGAAGGGCCAGCAGCAGCATGGCCTGAGAACTTAGAGGAGATGAGAATTCTCAGGCCCCACATCAGACTGAATCAGAAACTCTGGATTTGGGGCCAGGCAATCTGTTTCAGCAAACCTTCCTGGTGGTTTGGATGCAAACTGTAGTTTGAGAACCACTGCTCTAGCCTGGAAAGGGATCACTGGGTTCTTGGGTGTGCACATTTTAAGGGCCACCATTTACCCCCAAAGAGCTCTAAGTGCAGTTCACCAATTTCCCTCCTCCCATGAGGACCTCCCCTCCCCCTTCACCAACACCGGTACTTTTCCTGTTGGCTGAGCGAATGGATAGAAACAGCATCTTCTTGTTGCTGAAAAGTTGCATTTCCATGATTCTTAAAGAGGGTCTCATATACTTAATGGCCTCTAGGTTTCTTCTCTTCCTTTATTAATTTTATAACATAAAAACTATGGATTTAAAAACATCTGTACAATTTTATAACATAAAAACTACAGATTTAAAAACACCTGTACAAGCAGCTGTACCCGCTTGCCTCATCATCACGTTTATGAAATGGAAACGGAGACCAGAGTGTTTCTGGTGGCTCACACACCTCCCTCCTCAGTGCCCTGCACCCTGGGCTCCAACCTCAGTGCCAGGCCTCCCCCAGGACCACCTTCTGGGCTGAGGTTCACGTCTCCTCCCATAACTGCAGCCATCCCATCCTGAGCCCATTGCCAGAGCATGGTACATGCCCAATAGTTAACAATGGAGAGAACTCTCTCCAGTGCAGCCCCATGGAGCACCAGGCCTAACTCAAGGGATCAAGGACAAGAGACACTATAAGTTCAGAGATCCACTCATTCAGTCATTGAATGAGTGGAATGAATGAATTTATTCATTCAGCCAGACAGGGCTCAGCGCAATGATGAGTAAGAATCATCACTTGACCTGCCCTCATGGAGCACACAGTTGCTTGGAAGAGCGACATCAAATAAAAAATTAGGCAAATTCACCTACAACTGCAACTAGGACAAGAGCCAGGAAGGAGAAGTCGATGTTAGGATGAGATTGGCAGGAGGTCGGGGAAAGCTTCCCGAGGATATGATCACTTGGCCAAGAGCTGGAAGGGTGCTTTCTAGGCACCTAGAGTCCCCACAGCTCATAGCCCACCCCAGCTCTGGGTACCTGGGAGAGCCAAGAGGACAGGGCTGCCTCTTCTGGATTTTGGTGGTTCAGGGACACAGCAGAAAGAGAAATTGTTGGGATAGAATACCTGGATAGAGGTCCCCCACCTAGGCTACAGAGGCCCCCTGACCCTTCCCTCCTTTCAGAGCCTTAAAGGCATTCTCCATATTTTCGGGAATAGGACCAGATCTTCTCTCAAATTTTTCCAGTTTCACGTCCATGACTACGAATCGATTTTTTGTGCCCCATGTTTCATATGATTCTCGGTGGTCTACCAAAATAAATTTGGCACAAGATTTTAAAAACTTAAGTGAGGAAATTGGAAAGGAGAGTAGAATTGGCCATATTTTTTTTTTTAGGAGTGGGCTGAAATTTGCCACTGAGCTTCCTAGCAGCCAATTCAAGGAGGGAAATACAATTAGTTACAAGACTGAAAGCACAGTCATAGTGAGGATAAACCAGTTGTACAGGACATCAACTCTCCTTGGTTCTAAGATCTGAGAGAAATTTCTCTCTTAGGTCTTCAGAAAGAATTTCTACTCTGTCATGTTCAATAACATCTTTTCAGAAAATACATTAACTTTCTTACACGGTCCCCCAGTGTTGGTCAGTGAATTGTGCATAGCACAATTTGACGCAGATCAAAAAACTGCAGTCCTCATCCGAAGTTCTCCTGTGGCCTTTATAAGCCAAGAGAACATCAGCAGAGTCGTTAGAACAGGATCTCTCTGCTGAGGTTTCTCAGGCCTGTTCTTGAATTTGACAAACAACATTGATTTCAGGCAGTATCTATCAATCATTTTAATGTAAATTCCAGTAGAGACGGAGAAAAACAAATGCATGTAACCCAGGGGCCACATGAGTCAAAGGTCCTCTGCCCACAGTGCAAATCTAGAATGAACTTAATGGGACATGGTCGTCCTCTGGGCATATCCCTACTCCACCTGTTCCCCACCCCCGCCCCATATCTCCATGCTAGCTATCCTGGGACCGTGGCAGGCAAAGACTAGCTAGGGTTGGTTTGGATGAAAACAGCCTTTCTTGGCTCCCAATGGCCCCACAGAATAAGGCTCAAACTCCTTCCCATGTTGCTCAAGGCTTTATGAGAACCGTCGCACCTCCTGTGGCCTCAACAGAGACTCCTTGCCCTCCCCATCCCCAAGTCAGGCCCCTAACATTCCCGTCAGTCATGAAACTTTCTTTGTGCTGACACTTTCCAACCTTCTGTGTGTGCCCTTTGCCTCTCTCCTCCCAAGTAAGTCTCTCTTCTGACATTTCTTCCATCCCCCAAGACTCAGCTCAAGGGTCACCAAAGCCAAACCTTCCCTACTTCTCCAGCAGACATAACCTCCACCTCTCCCCTAGCGCTTGGTCAATGCCACGTTCACTCACACAGCCCTTGTTACCGAGTCCTGCAGGCCCTCAGCCCATAGGAAGAATTTGAGTTTCTGGGGGTTTAGGCCTCTCTCTCTGGCTTGACTAGGGACTACTTGAGGGTGAATTCCTCAGCTCACAAGTCTCAGCTCTCTGGGGTCTCAGTCCTCCCCACACCCCCTGTAGAAGTTCAGGAGATATTTGCAGAATTTACCTACGAGAGAGAGGGGCATAGTAGGGCTCTAGCAGGAGAGGGAAGACCTCAGAGGCGCCCTGTCCTGACGGGTGCGGAGGAAGCCAGCAGGCAGCGGGCCTACAGCTGGGGGAGCTGGGGAAGACAGGGATTTGTCCCCCCTTTGTCACAGCAGGGATGGTCTGCACAGTAGCCAAAGGTGGGAGCGCGGGGGTGATTGCTTCTGGCACGCTTGGTGCTCAATTATGTTACTGGGCGTCTGCTTATTTAGCCAAAGCATTCTGATCACAGTGGCCATCAAAGCTGGTTGATGTTTTTGAAATTCTGCGTTCATGCAACACAAGCTTCAGCGTTCTATCCACCAGCTGCGCCACATGGTAATTAAAACAGTGGATGAGGTGAGCCCAGTGGATCCTCTGGGGGTGAGGTAGGGCTCATTTCGTAAAAGGATATGGGTTCAGCTTGCAGGGGTTGCTGGTTTAACTTCAGGGTTCCCACAGGGTGACTATTGAGTACCCGCTGTGCCCAGGACCTTCTGCAGGGTTCCCCAACATTCCCCAGCACTTAGGTATTTGGGCAGGTGCCTGCGACTGTGTCCACGTGACACATGTGCGTGAGTTTGCATGAGCCCTGGCGCCGGTTCCTGTGGGGCAGACGTGTGTCAGTGTCTGGACCTCCGACGCGTCCCCGCAGCTGGTGGCGCACCTTCAGCGAAAGCAGTGGGAGGGCGGACGGCTTCCATCTGCTCTTGTTCTTGAAGCACGGGAGAAGCTGGGCAGCTCGCATGGATTGCTTGAGATTAACAAAGAGAGAGACATTTGTGTTTACGCCAGAGTCTCTGTGATGATCATTACTAAGGCTCTGTAATTTCTCTCATGAGTACCCAAGCCGGCAGGCTGGGAATACTTGATTTTGACTGTCACCAGCTCCTCACAGAAGGGCTCTGTTAGCCTCTCCCAGACCCGGTATTTAGTTACTTGTCTCATTCTGAATGGCAGCTCAGGACCATGGCGGGCAGCGCCCCTAAGATACAACTCCATGGGGGAGGCGTTTATAGAAAAGAGGGGGAAATGGAGCCCCCTGGAACTGTGGAAGGGGGATGGAGACCCCCAGAACTGTGGGAGGGGGGTGGGGGGAAGGAAGCCCCCAGGAACTGTGGGAGGGGATGGAAACCCCAGAGGATGGAGCCCCCAGGAACTGTGGGAAGGGGATGGGGCCCCCCGGAACCGTGGGAGGGGGATGGAGCCCCCTGGAACTATGGGAGGGGATGGAAACCCCCAGAACTGTGGGAGGGGGATGGAGCCCCCAGGAACTGCGGGAGGTGGGGATGAAGCCCCCTGGAATTGTGAAGGAAGTTGGAGGCCCCGCCTGGAACTGTGTGGGGAGGCAGGGACCCTAAGGGAAGGAGCCCAGGCCAGGCAGTTGTGAACTCCGGAGTCTGGGGTTTGGGGTCTGGGCCCAACCCACCATGTGATCTTGGAAAACTACTCACTTGACTTGGGACCTGTTTTCTTCTTTGCAAAATGAAGGAGCTGAATGTATCATTTCTATGGTTCCTCTGCCTACCAAGCTCAGGGACTGCTCCACAGAAGGGAATTCTTCTGCTGTTTGTGGTGGAAATCTTAGATTACTAAAAAATGGAGGGGACCTTAGCTCACCTCCTAGCTCAATCTCCATACTTCCCAGAAGCCCCAGCGACTAGCTCAGAACAAGTCAAGGCAGGGTGGACAGAATATCTATCCCAAGTTAGATTAGAACCATCCTGGTCCCTTGGTGCTGTCTTGAATGCATTTCATTTCTGAGAGCTGACAGAGCTCTTGCCCCATTAGCCTTGGCTAGGATTTAGCTCAGGCCTCAGCTCCTACCTAGGCTCCCATCCCTCTTTGAGTCCCCTCCCTCAGCACCAGGCTGACATTCCTGTCAAGGCATCCGAAGTCTTTGGGGTCTTGCTACTGAAAGGGTGGTCCTCAGCAAGGCAGCAGCAGCGCCTGGGAGCTTGTTGGAAAGGCAGAATGTCAGTTCCCCCCCAGACACTTTAGCTGGATCATCAGTAAGTTCTCAAGTGGCTCATCAGCACATTGATTTCAAAAGCCCTGTTTTAGGAACACCTGGTCTACCCTGTTCTACTCATTGGTCTGTCTCCCCAACTAGACATCGAGCTCTTTAAGGGTAGGGACCACCGCTGATTCATTTTTTCATCCCGGGGCTCACAGCAGTCCCTGATGCAGCACAGGGGCTCAACAAGAGTTGAATGAGTGAATGAGGGCAATGAGCCTGCACAGTGAACTTGGCACCCAAGCAGAAAGGCAAGATTCGTTCTTGTTGGACAGAAAACAGTGGGGCTCTGGGAAAGAGTGTCCCCGCTCCGAGGCGGGGGTTAAGGATTAGCCTGGTTGAAAGGGAGGGGCATAGCATGAAAAAGCATGAGAGGAGTGTGGAAAGGAAAGGAGGCAGGGAGGGAAGGATATCAAGGAGCCCAAAGATGGCTGGATCAGGGTGTTCTGGACAGATGTACCTGGACATCTCACACCCGCCTCCTTTAACCCTGCTCTCCCGTTGCTCAGTCAACCCTGAACGCAGAGGCTCATCGTGGCTGAGATGCGGTTCTGGGACCGGAGGGACTGGGTTCAAATCGCCAACCCACCACACTCAGGCTGGGGATCTGGGCCAAGATCCCAGGGGTCAGTTTCCTCATCTCCGCAATGGAGGTCATAGAAGTACCTTCTGCAAGGGGCCCCATGAGGAGTTCATGAGATAATACAGTGCACGGACACAGTTCTTGGCTCAAGGAAAGGACCCAATGTATGTGAAATGATTATAAGCGAAAGAGGAAACTCTCCTCACTGGCTTGCTGCAGTCTGTCCAACCTGGGAGTCTGGCTTCAAGCTCCATCTGCAGGCTCTGGGCCTGGGCTCTGGCACCAAAGGCCGCTATCCCCCCACACCCCATTGGCTCTCAAGGCCCACCCCAAAACCCTTCTCACCCTGGGGCCCCCAGATGTGTATTCATCAGAAGGGTTTTCCCGCTTATCCCAGGAACCCTCACTTCCCAGAGGAGAAGACCATCCCTGCCACTCACCTCTTCTGACCGCAGGGCAGCTTCTCTGAGGAGTGTGCATGGATGGCTCCCGCGTCCTGACACCAGAATGCCACTGGCCGCGTGTTGGCAGCTGACAACAGAGAGAGCTGGTCAGCACCAGCCAGGGGCTTCTTGGCAGCCTACCTGGGACCCTTGGCTGTGTCCTGGATTCTGCAGGGGGCCACCCACCTTGAGCCACGCAGTTGGCTCACGCTGTCGTCTGTGTGAGCAGCCCCTCCCTGGAATAGCTTGAGCAGACGTCCACAGTGTCCCTGTCGCCAAGGTCCTCAGCAATGTGTGGTGGGTTCCTTGTGAATAATTGGACACAGGGGGTGCCAAATGTTCACAGAGTTGCTCTTTTGAAACAGTACCTGCCATTTTAAATGATGCTCTGGGAAAAGGAATATTAATCTCCATCCCCAGCCATGGAGGAGAAGGGAGAGTGGGGTGGGGGGGAGGACCCAAAAGGGCTCAGCTTGTCCCTTTCTGGGGGTCCTTTCCTAGTGCTTCAGGCTGCAAGCAGGTGTGCCTTCAGACCAGCACCAGGGACACCTTCTCCAAGAACTTGGTGTCCAGAAGTGGGAGGAAGTGGCTGAGCGCAAGCCCGACACCGAAGGCGGCTGCAAATGCTTCATTCCAAACAGCCTGACAAATGTGCCTTGGGCATTGCCAGAGTCTTCAAGAAAAGGGTCCCTCTCCTCCCCACTCTCCCTGCCTAACGAGGCACTTTTTTGCACATTTGGATGTGGCAGCTGAGAAACAGTGGCCCATTTATTCTTAATAAAGCTACTGAAAACTACCAGTAATTCCATAATGACGGCAGAAAAATTACATCTAAGTAAATGAAGAGAGGAATGATTTTTATTACCTTTCCTCAATGAATATGTAATTATCAGCTATAGAAAAGCACCTTCCCGGCTCAAAAAATGACCACCTTTTGTCCTTGTGAGAAAAAATCAGATTTGTGGTTATTTGGATGGGTTGGGGAGCCCAAGATCTTTGGGGTCAACTACCCTCGCCAGTCGTCCCAAATTTCACTGTTCCACCCGGCGCCGGCCGGTGGGATCGGCTCTACCTTATACCCCGGGGAGGTGCATGGTGGGGAGTAGAGGTTGGGGCTATGTGGACGGAGCACCTCTATACTTCTGCACACTATACCCACCTCTTCTCAAGGAGAAGCCTACCATAGGCCCAGAGCTGATGCTGCCTCCTCCAGGCAGCCTTCCTGGTAGCCCAAACTGTGCACTGGTCCATTTTTAAAAGGAAGGAGGGGGCTTCCAGGGGGGAAGAAACTGCTGTGTCTGCCCCTTCATCAGACAGCTAAAGGACCTTTCCCAGCCATCCCTGTCAAAAGGTGTGGCCTGGTGACTGAGTTCGGCAGGTGGAATGTTGGTGGAAGTGACGATCCCTGCTTCCTAGCCTGGCACATTCACATGTGCCATGGGCAGTGTCCCCGCTCATGTCAAATCCACCGGTGGGTGGAGAAGGCTCCAAGCAGCATGAGGACAGAACAGGAGCCCCATGAAGGAAGGACACTGGGACCCAGAGTGATATGTGGAGCCGAGTTCCCACCCTGCGTTGGATTGAGCTATAAGTAAGAAGTAAATGTGTTGAGGGACATTAAGGAGGGACGGCATGTAATGAGCACTGGGTATTATATAAGACTGATGAATCACTGAACTCTGCCTCTGGGGGAAAAATACCTTATTTTACCACACTCAAAAAAATTAAAAAATAAAAAAGACCGAGTTGGAGGGGAGTTGCAAGGGGTTGTGAATTGAGTACAGAGAATTATTCCTAGAATTTTGATGCCAAGGCAAAAGATACATGTAAAGAATCCCTAGATATGTGGAGAAGGGCCCATGACATTAAAGCATATTTTTAAGTAATCAGTTATAAGAAAAGGAAGGGAAAAAAAGAAGTCCATGTGTCTTGTGTTAAAGCCACTGGAAGCTGTGGGGTCATCTGTTACAGCAGCAAGGCTCTCCCCACCGGTAACTCCGGAGATATGGGCCCCTGGAAAGCCCTCGTCCCCAGTGAGGCTGCCTCTCTGAGGCTCAGCTCTGGGCGAAACCAGCAAGTTGCCCAAATCCCCTTTTCCTGATTTCCCACTTCCAACAGCTCTTCCTTCCATTTTCTCCCAGACTGGTGCCCACCCCCTGCTACACTGGGTCCAAACCCCATCACACTCAGGTGATTCCACTGACCCAGGGAAGTTGGCATTTTCAAACATGTTGTTAGAGAGCAACGCTGAACGTGAAGTCAGGAAGCCGCAAGAGCGGGCACTCAGCCTGTGAGACAGGTCAATGCAGGAGGTAATTAGGGTGACAGTCCTTCCAGGCCCTCTCAAATTACCCAGGCTCAGTCTCAGGTGGGAGGGCCAGGCTTAGAGGCCTCTGGAGTGGCTTCGAACCCTAAGCATCTCCCACCCTGCCACCCCCGTCACTCTGCCACCCCCCATCACTACCCCCAACCCTCTCTGCTCCCCGGCCCCGTGCATTCCCAGATTGAGGGCCCTCTTAGCCTCTATCATCTGGTAGCCCCTGGGCCCGTGTGGAGTGAGGCTCTGACAAGCTCTGGGAGGCAAATAACACTGCCCGTTGACTTCCTGAGCCACGAAAGGAGCCACGTCTTGTTCATCAGACTCTGCACCAGGGTTTCTGACCCCTGGGAGGTTGGTTCTAGAATGAGACTGCATTCTTGAAGTTCATGGGGTCCTTCCAGGGGTAAAGGGTCCATGTCCTTCTCTCTCCTCTCCCCTAGGATGCTCTGACCAGGGCCTCTGCGTGCGCTGACAATGTACTGCCCATGGGGACGTCCTCTTCGGCAGCTTCCTCTCCTGCTGACTCTGGGCAGACGGTCTATTCCCATGCAGCTTGTTTCCAGATAAGGACAGATGAGGACAGTGGGAGGAAAAACTGGCTGAATACATTAACTTCTAGATGTCTACAACACTCTGCAGGTCCTGGAGTATGTCCATCAGCAGCATGAGGACCGTGGTTAAGGGAAAAGGTTCTGGATTCAGACAGACCCAAGTTAAATCCCAGCCCCATTGCTTGACCTTCAGTGAGTTCATTACCTTTCCGAATCTCGGCTGGATCATGGGCTCATAATAAACAGCATCTCGGGTGCCTGGGTGGCTCAGTGGGTTAAAGCCTCAGCCTTCGGCTCAGGTCATGATCTCAGGGTCCTGGGATGGAGCCCCGCATCGGGCTCTCTGCTCGGCAGGGAGCCTGCTTCCCCCCCCCCCCTCTCTGTCTGCCTCTCTGCCTACTTGTGATCTCTGTCTGTCAAATAAATAAATAAAATCTTAAAAAAAAAAACAAACCAGCATCTCCACTCTAGAGGTGTTAGGGGGATGCATTGATTCCATGCTTTGGGACCTAGACCCATGTGGGGCACGAAGTAAGCCCTGTGTCAGTGTCTACTATAAGGATTGTCCATTTACCCATTCTTCTATCTACGATTTATTGGATTTCCAACTGGCCTGAAAGACAACACACATCTGGCTTGCCGTCCCCTAGATCTCAGGATGGACCAGAAGTGCTCTGGTATACAGGCTATCGGCCCCCAGAGCAGGGGCGTGGGGCCTATGGATCTGTCGGTCTGCGCCTGCAGGTTTGTACCACACGGACAGAGGCCACAGGCATCCGTGTGGCTTCTTCCTCTCCCACTCTCCTCCAGATTCTGCTGTGGAGGCCAGTATCATGTCTCCAGCTTCCCTTACAACCTGGTCACTAAGGACCAGTGAAAAGAAGCACCAATACACAAAGGATGGTTTGGGCAGCTCTAAATAGTTCTAACCTGCATTCAAAGATCAACCACCTCAAACGTCTGTGACAGGATCACAGAATTTCAGAGTGCCTTGTAAAAACAAACAAAAAACCCACCAACCAAAAACCTAAGGAAAAAAAAAAAAGCAACGAGTTTTTACCTCCTCCATCATTTGCCTGTGGCCTGACATAGGGCTGGATTGCTAACACCTGGTTTATGGAAAATCTTTAGCTCCGCATTTTTTTTTAAATTTTTTTTAAAGATTTTATTTATTCACAGACAGAGATCACAAGCAGGCAGAGAGGCCGGGAGAGAAGCAGGATCCCCGCCAAGCAGAGAGCCCAATGCGGGGCTCGATCCCAGGACCCTGGGATCACGACCTGAGCCAAAGGCAGAGGCTTTAACCCACTGAGCCATCCAGGCGCCCCTCGCAAACTTCTTGATAGACGGTTCATTGATTCTGCAAAGCTGAGTCTAAAATGGGGCTAGGCAAACAGAGGGACCAGAAGAGCCAAAGTGATTTCTGGAAAGGAGCAAAGTTGGAGGAAATGCAGCCCCTGCCTTCAAGACCTCCTGTGGCTAATGGACAGTGCAGAATTGGTCAAAGGGGGACTTTCAGATCTGTAGCCGACGGATGGTAGAGAACCCAGAAATAGACCCATATGTACCTGGTCACCGAATTTGGACACAGGAGCCAAGGTGATCCAAAACAGTTAGCGCTGCCATCATTTAAAATGATGGTCTAAGTTTTTGTCAAATGCCTGTCTCCCCTCCCAGGCTGCAGGCCAGAGGAGGAAGAAGTCCACTTGCTAGGTCACAGCTCTGTCCCCAACGCTTAATACAATGCCTGGCACAAACTCGAAGCTTAACAAATCTGTTTTGAAGGAAGGAAGTGGGGAAGGCTGGCGGGCAGCCTTTCTCAATCTTTCGGGGATGAATGGGACCTTTCTCCAAACCCAGGCTTCTGTCAACATCCATGTGGCTTATCCTTTTTTCTTCACACATACAAGATGTTACATGATGTTTCATTCATTTTATGACTCTTTTTGCTTTCAAAATGTGGTTTTTTCAGTTACAAAGACATGAATGTCGAAAGCAAACAGGGCTTTTGTGCCTTGGCTCTGGCGGGAAGAATCAGGTTGTTAGGATCTGCTCATCTTCGCTTAAGCTCTGAGGTTTAGTCAGGCCACAGACCCTTGGCACTGATCCTTCTGTCACCTGGTTGAGGTGTGGGCTGGGACCGCTGTTGTCTCTGACAAGACCCTCGTTCCTGACGCATAGCCTGCCCAGATAATCTGGGATGATCTCATTTCAAGGTCTCTGAATTAATGACAGCTGTAAAGACCCTTTTTCCAAATAAGGTCATGTGCACAGGCTCTCGGGATTAGGACATGAACATATCTTTTTAGGGGTTACCATGAACCCACTATACACATGCACCCCCAAACTCCCAACCAAGACCAACAGCTCTTACTGTGAACTTCCTAAGCTCACTGGGGCTTTAGCTCATGCTTGTCTTCCACAAACATCAAGTGATCTAATCCTCAATGAGGTCTGTGAGGTAAGTAATAGCATCCTATTTTAAACAAGAGGATTGGAGTGTTATCTCAAGATCACACAACTGGGTATTAGAGCTCAGGCTTGACTCCTGGCCCACGGGGCAGGAGCCGACAGGTTCTTTTCTCTCTTTAGTGAAAGGGGGACTGTTTAATTTCCAAAGAGAAAATTGAAGCACTCAGCTTGCTGCAGAAACGGATTAATGGAGATACTCTTCCTCCTCTCCCATTACCTCCTGCCAACCTCAAATATAGGCTCTCCTCTGTCAGGCCACCTGTGCACAGAGCAAAAGCCCTGGCCTGGGGCCGGGTCAGTCACCTTACATGTGAGGGGAGGTCTCACGGGTAATGTTCCTTTTAAGAAAGAAAGAATGAATGAATGATCTTTGTTAATCACACACACTGGAGGAGGGAGTTAGGCATCTTATGGACTGACCAACATCAGGAAGAATTTTCTAGCAATTTGTATTGACTTCCAGTGGACTCACAGAGGAGGCTGTGAGGGACCTGTCCCTGGAGGGATTCAAGCAGGGTCCAGATGACTGCCTGTCCCCGGCCCTTACCCCAGGTGAGATGCGGCATTCCATGACCCCTGAAGGTTCTGGCAGCTGTCGGGTCTCTTACCAGGTGGAAGAGAACATGAGCTATAGCCAAAGCAGCACCTTCCTGCCCCGTGACACGGGCAGCTCTCACTGACAATGATGCAGAGAAGCCGCAGGCACAGGAAAATGCAAGAAGCAGACACCAAGACGCATTTAGATGTGCGAGATTTAGTGGGCAAATGTCTGTGAAGAATGAAGAGGAGAGCACCAGGGATGGGGGAGACCCTCATAAGCAGAGTGCAGGCTCAAGCTGAGAAGGAGAGGGCCCCCGGTTCTCAGGAGACCTGCAGCAGGAGATAGGAAAGTGGAGGCTTCCCTTCCCATGGGCTGCCCCCAGCCAAAGACCAAGCACACCGAGGGCCCAACACCAGTGTGACAAGGGACTCCCCATTGGGGGCCCCTTGCCTTTCCCACTCCTTCCTGGGTAGGGGCTGTGCTGCCCGGAGCTTGCCTCTCCCAGACCCTCCAGAGGGAAGCCTCTCTTGGCCCTACGTGGCACAGGGGAGCGGTGTCCTGGTCCTGGCTCGTGGCCCCAGCTCCCCTCCCTCTGACACTGGCTGGCTGGCTTTCTCTGGCTCTATTTCTGCTCCGAGGGAGGGAAACGTCAGGGGGCTGAGGGCCAGCCATCTGGGCTGTGAGCCTTGGAGAGAAGTGTTGGCACGGGGTGTGACCCGAGAGCCATCCAACTCCCCCCAGTCTTTGGAAAGCGACTCACCCGCTCCACGTGCCGAATGAGACAGCTCCTCTTGGTGTGCCAGGGAACCTGGGGGCGATCAGCAGTGCTGTGCCAGAAGAGGGACCGGAGCCTGCCTTGACCCCCTGAGATGAGGGAGGTGGCAAACCCAGCCAGCACAGAGTCAGCCACACAGAGCATCCACTGTGTGTCCAGTCCTGCGATGGCCCAGAGAGATGGAGAATAAGGAGCTAGTTCTTGCCTTCTGGAGCCCCAGGCCTTCATTTAGCAAACACTCCCTGAGCCCCTGCTATGTGCCAAGGATGGAGGCCACCCAGGCCCTGCTCCTGAGCTCAGGGACACCCGCCTCTGCCCTCCAGCGGCCTGCAGCCCGGGAACTCTGGACCCTCCCCTTGACTACAAGGTAGAGAGTGAGAGAGGACTGCCAAGAGGTCAAGCTGGCCTCGCTTCTCTGAGGGACTGTTCTGGATCAAGGCTGCTGTCTGCCCAGCACTTGTGCTGTGACTTCAGAGACGTCATCTGCGGTCCATGCGCAGGCCACTTTGATGGCCAGCATCCCAAGTGGGCCCAGGGGCGGATGTACTGGCCCTGAAACCCAGGCTCTGCCCCACTCAGAGCCTCAGGAAAGCAGCCAGAGCAGGGAGATGGTTCTTTGTCCCCCAGTGGGGTTTCAGCCCAGTCTGAGGCTGGTGAACACATGGTCATGCCAACCATCACCCATTACACGAAAATTTGGGGCTCACGTGGTATTATGGATCAAAGCTCCTACTTTTTAAACCTTGGTGCTCTTCCCGGGACACTCGGCATTCCAGCCAGTGAAATGCTGTGATTGACAGGCAAGAATGTCCTTGGGTCCAGGCCAGGGACCATGCCAATGACCCTGTTCCAGGGTTGGCGATTTCACATCCTCCCATCTTTAGAGGATAGATGGATGAAAGCAGCATTGAATACCATTAACCATTTTTGTGGGCTGGGGGCACGGGTGGTTACACACAAGGCTGCCTTACCAGAAGCCGACTTCTCAGACCTCTGTCTCTGTCCTCCCCGGACTTCTCAGAGGGTGCTCTTGGCTGGAGCACCTAGCCTGGGAGCACCCAGCCGCAGCAGACGAAAGCATCTCAGACAGCTTTATGTCCGCGATATTGAATCTGGCAGCTTTCTACCGCTGGCAATGCAGCTCTGGTGGGGGTTCAGATCATTTTCACAGCTTTTAAGTTTCCTCTCTCAGATCAACCAAAATATGTGATAGGAAATGACTCAGTGTTGAATTGGCCCAGTATCTGACATCAGATATTTAAACCAGCAAAGAAGCGTACTTAAGAAAATATATGGAGAACACAAGGCTTGCTTTGCTAAATGGAAATCATTCCTCCCTCCAAGCTTCCTTCAGCATCTTCAGAGCGAGGGGAGGTTTCAAAAGAAACAGCTAATTCTCCGGGAGGCGAGAACTCGGAATGAAGATAGGATCTCTAGCAGGAAATGAATGGGGCATTTCATAAATGTGCTTTTCACTCAGACCACCGCTTAGAAGGTACAGAGCCCAGGAAACCAGGCCTGGGTAATGGCCCCAATTACTGGTTACCCTGGGCCTTGGGGCCCAGACTCGTCTCCTGATGGTATCTCACGTCCAGAGGCACTGTGATCTCACCGCAGTCTTATGTGCTGTCATGTCCTCGCCACACCACCCAGGGCTCTAGGAGAGGTTGCCTGAGCACAGCTGTCACCCTCGGTGCTTCTGAGGTTGACCTCGGAGGCCCGAGGAAGTGCCTTCTGACCAGGCCAGACCCAGCGGGCTTCTCTCCCCACACCTTCCCTGCACTTGAGTTCTCACCTGAAACTCGCTCCTAATCTGAGACTAGAGGGGCCGCAGGCAGCACACAGCTCTCTGCCCACCCCACCTTCCATCATCCATTCTCTCCTCCATATCGCCAAGAATCATCCAGAATATGAATGGCTGCAGTGGGGGTTTGGGGGGCTCATGCCTTGTGAGGGAACTCGGGACAGCTCCTACGGTTGAATCTGGCTTTGCAACACTAGGAGCCAAGACATGTCCTCCTCTCCTCTCCACTCCCTCACGGCTCAGGGCTCTGCCTCTGGCAGCCACTTGGGAATCCAATCCCTTCTATCCCACAGCTCTTCCAGGGCCATGGCTATGTGACACACTTTTTCTCTGTAATTCTGACCCCAAAATGCCGCTGATTCTTCTCAAATCATTCAGCCATCTGTTCACATCACCTGGACTTCAGGAGCTGGCCTGTTCTTCCTTTGTGTCCAAGCGCCTCCCCCCTCCACCTCCTTTTTTTTTTTTTTTTAAGATTTTATTTATCTATTTGACAGACAGAGATCACAAGTAGACAGAGAGGCAGGCGGAGAGAGAGGGAAGCAGGCTCCCTGCCAAGCAGAGAGCCCGATGCAGGACTCGATCCCAGGACCCTGAGATCATGACCTGAGCCGAAGGCAGCGGCTTAACCCACTGAGCCACCCAGGCGCGCCCCCCCCCCCCACCTCCAACGCCCATGTCCTTCTCTCCATAGTTCTCGTACCAGATCAAGCACATAGTACATGCTGATGATGCAGTGCCCAGCAAACCCAGAAACCTCTGCCAGAGGCCACATCAAGGATGGCTCACATTCTGAGGCCCTTCGAATGATTTTGAGGGGATCAGTAACAATCTTCAGGATCCAACAAGTGCTATGAAGGCCTCATAGCAAATGCAAACCGAACACAGACCACTCCTGGGCTCCGCCACCCACAATGCATAAATGAGCCCATGACAGATGTCCTCTTGGACCCAAGTGTCAGCAGGGAACCCCAGACCTCAACTGTCAGGGCCCTGAGGCCTGTTTTCTGACAGTAGCTTAGATGGTGAGGGATTTTCAAAAATTGCTTAGAGTGGAGTCTTTTTTGTAAATGAACTTTCACAAGAATATAAAACAGCTCCGGCAAGCTTCATAAGGACACTCCGGCAGGAGGCCTAAGCCCCACAGCTGGGCTTCACTTAACCCCTCCCAGACTTCTGGGAAGCTTCCTCGGTATCCTGGGGTTCTTTGGAACACAGTGTGAGAACCGCCACTCCCGTCTCGATCTGTAACTTGGATTTGTGGAACCAGCAAAATAGCCCAACAATTGCTAACTCACAAGTCTTGCACCTACTAGAAGATAGGACAGCTCAGACTGGGAGAGCTCTGGCATTGGTCATAACCATGGGCATCGTCTGGGTGGACTCTCTCACTGGACAGGGAAGGAAGGAGATAGTAAATCCAGATAAGAGAAGGAGCCCATGGGAGGTGCGCAGCAGGTGGTAGCAGAGCAGACAACAACCCAGGGCAGAGGAGGAGGAGGGGTCCTCACCGAATGAGAAGTGGGAAGGCCCTCCTGAAGCCACACTGAGGCCCGGGGAACGTGGCCGCTGGAGACCTGCGCTGTCCTGCGTGGGGCTCCCTCGGGGTCTGCTGCCCCACTGGTGGGCCTCGTGGCCAACTACCACGCTCCGTGTGCTCTGCCCCGGGCCGCCGTTGGACCACGGCCTCCCTGCCTCGTCCCTCGGCTGGCTTATTCTGTCTCCATCTCCTCAGCATCCTCCTCTCCATAAGTTCATCTGCTCTATCTTGAAGAGCCTGAACCACCCATTATCTCTCAAATAACACATACAATTCTGGGGTGAATTTGTCTGTTTCTTTTAAATTGTCTCATGTAGGGGCACCTGGGTGGCTCAGTGAGTTAAAGCCTCTGCCTTCGGCTCAGGTCATGATCCCAGGGTCCTGGGATCGAGCCCCGCATCAGGCTGTCTGCTCGGTGGGGAGCCTGCTTCCTCCTCTCTCTCTGCCCGCCTCTCTGCCTACTTGTGATCTCTGTCTGTCAAATAAATAAATAAAATCTTTAAAAAAATAAAAAATTAATTGTCTCATGTATTGGTGTGGATTTCTTCCTAACACCCTCCTGTCAGCCTCGTGGGGTCTGCAGCAGCCACAGTGATGACACTTTCCTCGTCTCTGATGTGGTCATTTGAGCCTTTTCGTGTTCTCTAGCAGTGTTGGGGTGGTTGGTCTACTTCATTGATTTTTGCAAAGATCACTCTATTTCATTAACTGATGCTCCTATCATTTTCCCCTTCTATTTTCTTTAAGTTTACTCTTGTATTTTTGCTGATTTCTTGAGTTAGAGGCTCATCTCCTTCATTTTCAGGCTACTTTTTTTTTTTTAAACTAACAGCTTTATTAGGATGTAATTCATATATCATGTTAATTCACCCATTTTTAAAAGATTATTTATTTAGTTTTGAGAGAGAGAGCATGAGCAAGGGGAGGGGCAGAGGGAGAGGGGGAAGTAGGCTCCCTGCCAATCAAGGAGCCCGATGCGGGACTCAATTCCAGGACCCCCAGATCACGACCTGAGCCAAAGGCAGGCACTTAACTGACTGAGCCACCCAGGCCCCTCCCCATTCACCCATTTAAAGTCTATGATTCAATGGTTTTACAGTCCATTTTGGAACATTTTACCACCCCCAAAGGTAAACATATACCCATTCTCCCCTCATGTCTTCTGTGTCCCCAACCCTCAACCCCAGACAACCACACATCTCCCTTCTGTCTCTATGCACTGAGCTTATCTGCACATCTTATGTAAATGGAATTAGACAACACAGGGGCTTTGGCAATGGGCTCCTTTCATGCAGCATAAGACTGTGAGGTTTAGCCCTGTCATGGCAGGGACTGTGCTTCATTGCTTTTCATTACCCCATAATATTCCACTGTGTGGATGGAACACTGTGTGTTTATCCATTCATCAGTTGAGGGACTGTTGTGGTTTCCACATTTTGGCTACTATAGATAACGGTGCTGTGAACATTCAGGACAAGTTTTCACGTGGCCGTTATGTGTTCATGCCTTTGGCATGCATGCCTATGCGTGACACTGATCATACACGGTAACTCTGCGGTAAGCAGTTTGAGGGACAGCCGCATTGTTTTTATAAAATGACGGTACAATTTTACGTTCCCACCAGCGGTGTGTGAGGGCTTCGAATTCTGCACGTTGTCATCAACATTGCTACTACCTGTTTGATGGTATAGCCAGGCTAGTGGGTGTGTGCTGGTGTCTCATGGTGGTTCTGATTTGTATTTCCCTGAAGGTCAGTGATGTGAACCCACTGCCATACGCCATTTCACGTGCTCACAGGCCAGGTGCGCAACTTCTTTGGAGAAATGTCTTTGTCCATTTTTTTAAATTGGGTTCTTTTTCTTTTTATTATTGAGTTGTAATAGTTTTTACATGTCCTGTGTATTAGTCCCTTATCCAATATGAGATTTGCAAAGAGTTTCTATTATTCTGTGGTTTGTATTTTTACTTTCTTTATTTTTTTTAAAGACTTTATTTATTTATTTGACAGACAGATCACAAGTAGGCAGAGAGGCAGGCAGAGAGAGAGGAGGAAGCAGACCTCCTGCTGAGCAGAGAGCCTGATGTGGGGCTCGATCCCAGGACCCTGAGATCATGACCCGAGCTGAAGGCAGAGGCTTCAACCCACTGAGCCACCCAGGACCCCGTACTTTCTTTATTTTTTAAGATAGATTTTATTTTACTTGAGAGAGAAAGAGCAGGGAGAGGAGCAGAGGAGCAAATCTTCAAGCAGACTCCCCATCGAGCTCAGAGTCCAGCTGGGGGGCTTGATCTCATGACCCTAAGATCATGACCTGAGCTGAAACCAAGGGTCAGACAGTCAACCAACTGAGGCACTCAGGCGCCCCTATACAAGCTGCTTTGAAAATATATTGTATAAGGTTATCCCTTTCCCTCTAAGGACCATTTTAGGTGTATCCCACTACTTAATATGCAAAGTATTAATTATGATCCAATTGTTCATATTTCCAAAAATTTAGTATTATTTCTTCTTTGATCCATGGATTATTTTCTTTTTTTTTAAAAAAAGATTTTATTTATTTATTTGACAGAGAGAGAGATCACAAGTTGGCAGAGAGGCAGGCAGAGAGAGAGGGGGAACCAGGCTTCCCACTGAGCAGAGAGCCGGAGATGGGGCTTGATCCCAAGATCCTGGGATCATGACCTGAGCCGAAGGCAGAGACTTAACCCACTGAGCCACCCAGGCGCCCCTGACCCATGGATTATTTTCAAGTCAGTTCTTAAATACCCAAAGAAAATTGGTGTACTGATAATATATATTGATTTTTAGTTTTGTGATATTGTGGTGCGAGAGTGAGGACAACGGTTATTAAATCTTATTGGATTTATCGGTTCTGTCTTTATTGAGTTAACACTAGAGCCTGGCTATCTTTTGAGAGCAGCACCTAGACAGCTTCTTCATGTTCTTTGAAGCTGCTTAGCAGTCCTTTGGGTAGACACACGACAGTCTACTTAACCAGTCCTCTGAAGAAGGATCTGGATTGTTACCAGTGTTTCAGTATTACAAATAAACTGCTACAAACAACCGTGTCCGTGTCCGTATGTCCTTCTGACTATGTGCAAGTTCTTTATTAATTTTAGACACACTCGCATTCTCTGTCTGACTTACCATCACCCCCGCTTCCTGGAACTCTGCTCATTCTCTTTATTATGTCTTTGGACCCTTGAGTACGGAGGGTATTTTCCTCATCTTCCCTGTGTCTTGTGTGTTCTGTGAAGCCTAGATTACGGACTAGCCCATCCAGAGTATTGCTGTATTTACTTTTCCAGGCAAATCAAAAATATCAGCAGCCTGGGACCCATTTTTTATTAAGCTTTCTGGCATGGGACTCCTTTAGACTTCTGGGTAGGATAAACTCTAACTGAAATCTATGGGAGACACAGGCCGTGAGTTTTTATTTCCCAGGGGAGGATTTTTCCCTCTGAGCCCATGCAGAGACAGACATGATTTCTTGTTCTCTGGCTGAGCCAGCGGATGGGTTCTTTCCTGATCTCTGCTTTCCCTGAGGGTGTAACCCTTGGAGAATGCCAGCTGCAAGCGGGGGGGGGGGGGGCGGAGGGAGGGTCTCATTCTAACTCCTTCCCTTATGTGGCCCTAGGTCTCATTTCCTGCCCCCACGTGGGCATGAGAGCCCGGCCCTCGGTGACTGAAACCGACAACATGGTGCCCACCACGCCTGCCTTGACCTTGGCCGCTCCCATAAGGGCCCCGGACTCTGTTCCCTGGGCTGGCGCTTGGCGTTCCTCCGACCCACCGTAGCTCCTCGTCCCCTCTTCGCTTCGGCAGGCTGGTGATTTTTCCTTTCTTGCTGGCACACAGGGATACTCATTTATAATAATTTTTGTTGTATTTTCTCCAGACGCTTGTGACAGAAGAAGTGATGTTTATCCATCATTTTCCTACAGTCCATTTTCTCCCTGGATCTTACAGAGATGCCCATCAACACTACATACCACCCACGGACCACAGTCCCTGTCTGGCAAACACAAGCAACTATTTCTTTGAACTGTGGTATGTGGGGCCAGTGGGGTATCATACAGATTCTAAAGCCTTCCAGGGCTCAATGCTGCTTGCTTTGTAGTGCCTCTGCTCCAGCTAGGATTCGAGCAATATCCTTTTGTCTTTCCATTGTGCTGCCATTGTTCTCCTCCTATTCTGGTTAAAGAATCATATGGATTATGGATTTTTAATCAAAACCACCTAATACCTATTTTTGAAATAGCCAAGGATGGTCTCATTTTAATCCCCATATTTTCAGATGGAACATGAAATTAAGAGAGTTTAACCAACATACCCTAGGCTGCATTGGTGGGAAAACTTTGGCCAATAGTGACGGGCTTTTTCTGCCTTCCCACACAAGCGGTGAGTGATTGGAGTTTTTTATTAACATTTCTGCCCTTTTGTTCTTTATCATTATGCGCTATGAAGCTGTTTTTCAACAGTTTATTATCTATAAACAGGATGATAATCTGTACTCTCTTTGATCTTAGAACATTTTCCCTCTACCTCTCCCCTGACATGTAGGATTTATGTATCGCTGATATTCCCCTAATCTACTGACAATGGACTTGAGAGCAATATTTCCTATGCCGAAGAGTGGCATAAAGGCTCACTCGCTATGGAAATACTTCAATTCTTTGGGCAGATGATTTATGTCACAAGATGCTACAAACAGACTAGGAGACAGGAGGCGTCCTGGGACGAACATCTCCGGATCAGGGTAGGAGGTCCTATTGACAAGCTGATGTTTCCCAGTTCTCCTGAAAAAGTATCTGCTGCAGGTCATTGAATGGGTCTTTATGGTGATGGAAGTGAAGTGGTTGGGGAAGTCAGGGAATAGAATAGAACCGCAAAATGGTCAGTCGTTTTGTGACTGACATAACGAGCTTTGTTCAAAAGCCTTGATCTAGGCAGGAAACATAAAACTCCAACCCAATAAGAAGCAAGCATCTTGACATTGGACCAGTCTTTGTTTCTTCTGTATTATTCCAGGACATAGAGAGTAACCAGTGCTCAGATAGGGGTCCCATCATAGGTCCGAGACTTGTCAGACCCTTGGAACTAGACCCTCTCCTGTGTCACCCGCTATCTCCTTTGCAAATTTGCTTCTGAGCTCTAAGAACGAAATACGGTCCTCTAAAGAGAACAAGACTTTAATAACCCAGAGTCAGCAGGGGAAATGCTGAGTGTAGGGGCAGAAAATTCAAAAAGTCACTCACAAACAAAAAGATGTGTTCAAATGAGATGCCATTTCCAGCTGTTCCATCATCCCTGCCCAAGAAAGATGAATGCTGTGCTAACTTATCAGTCAGCACGAGGTGCATCTGCTCCACCATAATTATCCGACACTTAGGAGAACTGACCTGGAAGGCAAGTACAAGAGTCACGTAAGCCATTCTGAATGCACAGCGTTTTTAATTCCATTCCCTTGGGGAAGCTGAAAGACAGGCCACTATAATTTGCATAGGCTGGAAGTAATTTGATTTCGTTAAGTTTCTTTCAATACATAAGATGACAGGATCATAAAATCTCAAGGTTGGAAGGGAACGTAAAGGTTGTTTAGTCCCTCCAATTCAGGGATCTCATTCACAATATCCCTACCAACAGTTACCCAAGCTCTGTTTCAAGAGCGCAGTGAGGGGGAGTTTAAGGGACCATCCTTTCCCCACTATGTAGAGGCAGAGATTTCCCAGGGAATGTCACCATTTTCCAAAAACCAAGTTTTCTACAAATTCTTTTTTTTTTCCATTTTTGGCTATTTATTTATTTGTTTAAAATTCACAGTTCTAATTCGAAGGGATTAAAACTTCTTTTATTTTTTAAATATTGGAAAACAATAGCTCTTTGGAGACTAGCTCAGACATTGACATTTTTCTCCTTGCTGTGAACTTGTCTACTTTTTTTTTTTTTTTTAATTACCTGGTGGTGGGTATTAAGGAGGGCATGTGTTGCATGGGGCACCGGGTGTGGTGCATAAACAATGAACCTTGGAACACTACAAATTCATTCTAAGCCATTGTAGCAGGTTCCTCGACTCCCTCACCACCCTATGATTCACCTCTTGGGTCCCCAAACCTGTCCCCTTTGTCTCAAATCCCATCCTTCCACTTCTTCCCATCTCTTGCCAGGCATCCTCACTGCTGCCTTTACTGAGGAAATCAATCACCAGACAAAAGCCATTCGCCTCCCTCCTTTCCAGTTCTCTCTCATTGTTCATGTTTTCCCTTCTACCTATGCTGGGAGAAGTATCTCTCCTCTTGTCCCAAGGCAACCCTGCCCCTCAGTGTGCTGGGATGGGGTTTAGGGCGAGAGGATATCACGCCTTTTCTACCAATTTGGATGTGGATACTTTCTCATTCACCCAATGCATAAGAGCGGCTCAGCTGGTTTCTGGATTATCTTCAGAAGGAATTGCTCCATCCATAGCCGTAGATTTGGTGTGTCCATACAGAAGGTGAGCTCAGGTGCCTCCGCAGTCACCATGTTGGCCCAGAACCAATAAACCTTCCCCTCTTGCTGGAAACCACACCCCTGCTGTCCTATGTTAGATCTGAATGACCAGGCGGGTCCTCTCTTTCCCATAGCTCCAACTTCTGCGCCTCCTCGGAATCATTCTCAGCCTATAAATATGTTCAACTCTTTCCTACACTTAAAAATATCTTCTCTTCACCCTACTGCCTCTTTCATCTCTCTTGTCTCATGCTTCTTGTATTAGTTAGAACAGGCTAGGTCATGCTGCTGTAACAGACAGCCCCCAGTCTAATGCAACAAAGATTTGGTTTATTTTTCCTCACCCAGACCAAGTTCAGTGTGACTTTCTAAAGCAACTGTGTTCCAAGAAGTGACCCAGCAAAGCAGGCTGCTTTAATCTTGTATCTCCCCGTTCTCAACCTCCTCCCCTTGCTGTAGTGGGAGAAGAGATACATAGCAATAGAAAATATTCTTCCTATGTGCCAGGAAGCACAAAATCACTGGAAATAGAAAGTCACTAGAAGCTTTTTCCATACCTTCACCAACTTAATTGAATACAGATTCAGCATCTGCTGGGTCCACTTCCTTGCTTCCCTGTAACTTCACCCCTGAAAATTGCTTCTGTCCCACTCTCTACAAAAAATGCTTGCTCTCCCGGTGACTACTGGTGAAACCTTAGAATCTTGGCTTTCCCTCATTGGGTACAGAAACAACTCCTGCAGCATCCTCTTCACTGGGCTCTGCTTTAATGTTTTGTTCTGGATTTTTGTTCACAGTCACTAAAAGAAACAACTAGAATGGATTTTTTGCATTTGCTATGAAATTTTTATTGACAAACTATTATATGCCACTATTTTCTTTATGTAAATCCTAGGTGAAAAATAATTTTCAAATTTGTTGCCAGCGAAAGTACCACCTCTCCTGAGAAAATACATTCATATCTTTTATAAAATGTTCCATGTTTTGTTTTTTATCCTGGCTGCCTGGAACCAAACCATGTGGTCCATTTTATACTAATATTCATAAAGACAACCAGATTGGACAGGAAGAACGAAGACTGTCTGTGTTTGCAGGTCATCTGATCTATAATAGAGAAAATCTTAAAGACTCCAGCAAAAAACTGTTAGAACTAATCAATGAATTCAATAAAGTCAACATATAGAACATTTGTGTACACTAATAGTGAAACATTTGAAGAAGAAAGAAAACAACCCAGTTCACAAGAGCATCAAAAACAATAAAATACTTAGGCATAAATTTAACCAAGGTGGAGAAAGATCTGTACCTGAAAACTACAAGACCCTGGGGAAAGAAATTGAGGTCATGCACAAACAGAAAGATCTCCCGTGTTTATGGATCAAAAGAATTGATATTGCTAAAATGTCCATATTACTCAATGCCATCTATAGATACAATGCAATCCCTATCAAAATTCCAATGGCATTTTTTCACAGAAGTAGAAGACACAATCTTAAAATTTGCATGGAATCACGAAAGACCCCAAACAGCCAAAGCAATCTGGAGAAAGAACAAAGCTGGAGGCATCACACTTCCCAATTCCAAACTATACCATACAACTATAACACAGTATGGTACCAGGGGCATCTGGGTGGCTCAGTCTGTTAATCGGCAGACTCTTGATTTCAGTTCAGGTTATGATCTCAGGGTCATGAGAATGAGCCCCGTGTCGAGCTCCATGCTGGGCGTGGAGCCTGCTTAAGATTATCTTTGTCTCTCTCCCACCACCCTTCCCATCCCCGCCTCCCTCTCTAACAAATAAAAATTGTAAAAAGCCCAGTAGGGAACTGGCATAAAAATAGACCCAAACACCAGTGGAACAGGATAGAGAGGCCAGAAATAAACCCCTGCATGTATAGTCAACTAATATTTGACAAAGGAGCCATGAATACTCAACCGGGAAAGGCGGTCTCTTTAATAAATGGTGCCGGGAAACTGGATAACCACGTGCGGAAGAATGAAACTGGGCTCCTGTCTCATACCACTCACAAACATGAACTCCAAATGCATTAAAGACTCAAGCACCAGAATTGAAATGGTGTAAAACTCTCCAAAGAAAATGCAAGGGAAGCTTCCTGGATAGTGGTCTTGGCCATGATTTTTTGGATAGGACATCAAAGGAACAACCAAAAAATGCAAAGATTGCCAAGTGGGACCACAAAAAACTAAAAAGCTCCCGTACGGCAGAGGAAACCATCAACAAAATGAAAAGGCAACCTGTGGAATGGGGAAAAAAAATTTGTAAATCATGTATCTGATAAGGGGTTATTATCCAAAATATAGGAAGAACTCATTCAATTTAATAGCAAATAAACAATCTAATTAAAAAATGGGCAGAGGATCTGAATAGGAATTTTTCCAGAGAGGACATACCCATGGCCAACAGGTACAGGGAAAGAAATCAGGGCGTATGAACCCTTCGGAAGCATCCAGCTAGGGAAGTATATTCGGTTGCTGGGACTCCGCTAACAAAATGCCCCAGGCCACCGGGTCAGGAGAGAGGGAGCTTAAGCAACAGAAATGTACTCTCTCTGTTCTAGAGGCTGGAATTCAAAGGTGTCTGCAGGTTTGGTTCCTTCGGGAGACTCTCTCCCTGGCTTGCCGAGGTCCGCCTTCTCACTGTGTCATCACATGGACTTCCTCTGTGCCCATGAACTTCTGGTGTCTCTCCGAGTGTCCAAATGCCCTGTTCTTGTAAGGACACCAACCACGTTGTGGTAGGATTCACCCTAATGACCCATTTGAACTTAGTTACCGCTCTATCTCCAGATATACTCACAGCCTGAGGTACCGGGGATTGGGGCATCAACAATATGACTTTGGGGGACACAATTCAGCCCATAACAGAGAGGGTGAGCTTCTCTCTTTCCCTCTTCCCTGCATCTACTCCTCCTCCCCATCTTGCTAACTGCGGCTCCTGGCCTCCCCAGGGTAGGCGCTCTGGGCAAGAGGAGGCAGGGAGAGTGGGAAAGTTCTCACTCACCTGCTTCTGGGGGCCTTTTCTGCGCTGCTGCTCAGAGGCGATCCCCACCCATCACTGCGGAGTGCTCTCTGCAGTTCCCATCACTGGGTGAACACATCACCTCCAGGCTCACTGGTGTCCTCCCTCTTCCGCCACAAGGAATCTGTAAGAACTCCGCTCTTTCCTGCTAGAGTCTGTTCCCTCCACACATACCTGCCCTTGACTCTTGAGAAGGGCATGCTTCCGGAATACAAACTCAAGGTGATGGCAGCAGGACCAGGGCTCAGACACGAGCCAGGCACAGACAGAATCCAGGTGCAGGGGAGAGCCGAGCACAGATGGTGGTGGGTGCAGGTATAGACGGGGCTGGGCCAGGTACATCTGAGAGCAGGTGGTTGGGGATACAGAAGGTAGGCAGTTATAAAGGTGGGAGGTGTTCTGCCCTGACATTAAAGACTGTCTAGGCATTGGTAGGACCCAGTCACTCTTCAGAGAAATTTCTCCTCCCTTCCAACCAGGACGCACGAGTGTTGAGCTCACAGATCTGTGGACAACAGCGAACATTTAAGAGGGCATTCTAGGTGCTGGGCACCATGTAAGGCAATTTGTATGCACACACTAACTCGTTGAACCCTCCCAACTCTGTGGTGTCTATTCTCTCATGGTCCCATTTGACAGATGGGGGAGCTGAAGCACAGAGAGGTTGTGTAATATGCCCAAGATCACACAGGGAGGAAGCAACGGAGCTGGAGTTAAATCTAGCAGTTTCCTTCCCAGAGCCCACGCTGTCAATGACCCAGACTATCTTCCCTCCCAAAGGACAAGCTGTTTGAAGGAGACAGTCACTCCCCTGCAGCTGGGCAGCCACAGACAGGCTAGGATAGACAGTGGGCAGGAGAGCGCGGTGGGAGCCTGGCTCTACCACCTCCAGCTTCTGTCACGGGAGCCATGGGGTGGGACTTGGCCCCTCTCCTCCTCTGCTTCCGGTGACAGTTCAGTGAGTGGCTTCAAGAGACTCTCCCTTACCTCCTGCTTTCCTTCCACAACCAGCACAGACCAGGTGCCCACAGATCATTCACCTGAAACTTGACTTTAATTGGCCAACAGTATGCAAAACCCGGGCTAAGTCACCCTCCTCTCTAGAAAATGTCTTGACTTAGCAAGCATAACACAACATAGGCTTCATGGCTCAGGGTCCTTTCTCCCTCCACTCCAGATGTTCTCAGCCCTGGCCATTTATTAAAGCCATTGGAGGAACTCTTAAAAATGCCCGTCTGGGCCCTCAAATCAGTGAAATCGGAATGGGGGTGGGGCATTGGGTGATTCTCATGCACAGCCTGGCTGAGAAGCACGGCCCCTGTCTCCCCATTACATTCCCGCTCAGAGCTGTAAGCCAAGATCATTTCTTTCTCTCCTCAAGCATGGGAAATCAGAGTACTTTGCCATGAATGATTTCAGAAGCCCTGGCTCTTCCCCAGGCCATGCTCCCCTAGACCAACCCTAGGTGGGATGTTCAGGGGTGGGCAGGCAAGTCCTCAGGCCCCTGAGTGGTCTGGCGGGCCAAGGAGCAGGTGTGACACAAACTCTGGGGAACGTTCCCGGCCATCTGGCCCATTTGTCTCCTGCACACCCACGTCAGCTGAGGGAGGCCCGCGGCCCTGCGGAAGAACTAGAGCTCATCCGTCAAGTGCTCCAGGCAGGGATGGGGCCCAGCGCTCGGGTGGAAGCAGGTCCAGAATTTATCATTTTGTCCCGGGCACTGTTAGCAGCTGGCAGATTGGAGCCCTCTCACAGAGCTCATCTCTTCTAAGTAATGGAAAATGAGAAATTTTTCTCCACAGAAACAGTGGAGGTTACAAGGAACCATGATTTCCGTTCTGGGCTCTCTGCAGCCCAGAGACAAGTTCCCCTGGCATAGAGAGCCGCTTGTCAAGGGCAAGGACAGAGGTGACGTAACAGGAAGTGTCCTAGGCCTGCAGACCAAGAGAATGGGATAGGCAGGCCGGGGCTGCCCTACCCATGTTCCCAGCAGCCGTGGCTGGGCCTCCCCTCTCGCTGGCCTTTCTCTCCCAATCTCTATAATGAGCATATCAGGACCATGAGCCCTGAGACTCCCCCAGCTCAAAATTGCTGGGATTTCTGCCTTCCGGTGGGAAGGACTTTCCTCTCCTACGCACTCATTCTGGAACAACCAACAAGCTTCACGGGCAGTTCTTACTCTTGAGAAACTTACCCTGTGAATATTGAGAGAAATGTTCTCTGGAGAATATGAGATCTGTTTCCTGTCTTCCATTGCCAGACGCATGACCCTGAAGGCAGGGGTGTGGCTCCCCCCGGGTCTTCCCCAGTGTGATGAGTTCTGGGCCCTAGCTGGAAGGGAAGTTTCTGGGATTCTTGCTCAAACACCATTTGGACCCAGAAACCTCGTGAGCACAGTTGGGGCAAACACCCACCCCCACCACTTTAACATATAATCCTCAAAAACACGACACTAGACAGATTCTTTTTTAATTGAGCAGAGAATTGAGAATTGAAATAAAATCAGCGTAATCATCCAAAATACCTAGCGTCTTTTTGTTTTGCAATAGTTTTAGATTTCGGAAGAGCTGTAGAGATGGCACGGAGTTCCCCTAAACCCCTCACCCAGCTTCCCGCGAGTTCACATCGCCCGTAACTGGGATACATTCAACAGAACTCCCTTAATGTTGGCACACACTAAGAGAGCTTAATGTTGGCACGCACTATTGACTAATTTATAGGCTGTATTTGGATTTCACTAATGTCCTTTTTCTACGCCAGCAACCAGTCTAGGAGATCACTTCACTACGGCTCCTCGGTATCCTACCCTCTGGGACAGCTTTTCAGTGCCTGCTAATCTGGATCAGGTCTCCTCAGCCCCGACTGTCCACTAGAGTCACCTGGGAAGGCTTTGGAGGGCACCAAGGCCAGAGCCACGCACCAACGACATCAGAATTGCTGGGCGCAGACAGAATTCGCATCATTTTTTTCTAAAGCTCTGGGTCATTCTGATATCCAGCCAGCCAGAGTTGAGATAGACTGCTCTTAAAATATCAGAGTTCCTCCTCGTCCAGTCAAAGTTCTTCCTGGTATGAGCAAATGACTCCTTCTAAATTAATTTTTAATGACATATGAATATTTAAATACATTTCTTATATAGTGCTTACTAGTGCTTTATAACTATTTAATCAAATCAGAACATTACAGATAAAGGTTAAGTCCCTTTTAATTACCCTCCATTATATTCTCTGCCCTTCTCTAGAGACACAGACACTCACCCTTACCACATTGGCTTGTATATTACAGATTCGTTTCTGGGACTTAATGGTGTTGTGTGTTTCTATTCCTGCTGGGATCATATATGTAACATTCTGCAATGTGTGTTTTCACTTGCTTTTATTTATTTCTAAGTTTTGGCTCTTGCCAGGTCCACTGCCATGGGCACAGAGGTGGTAGAGTGCTGGGTATAGTCTAGCATCTGTGTAAATGAATGTAGCGCCATTTGGTCTCCTGCACGTGCCTGTGTGAGAGGAAGAAAATAAGGACCTAGGAGTGGAAGTGCATGACCTCAAAGGGTGTGAGGTTGTGTGCTTTCTGTTGTTGTGATATTATCTTATTCTCAACCTAACCTGCTTTCCCGGTTGATTCTGTCTCTTCTGCCAGAAGCAGTGTACGAGAGTGCCGATTTTCCCTGCGTCTTTGCCAACACTAGATTTATTAAACTTCTTAATGTTTGCCAACAAAGATATAATAAATGTTGTATCCTTGGCTTAGTTGGCATTCAAGTAACTATTTTTTTAAAACTTTTTATAAATAAATATAAATATTTTAAGAATACCAAATGGAACTGGTGCAATGAAACACCAGAGTTGGAAGAGACCTCAGCGATCATACAGCCCCACCACTGTGTTTAAAGAATCTTTTTATTGCATACAAATAATACGTGGACACACTATCATGGTAAAACTTGAGAATAAATTCTAATATGTTGAATAAAAAAACAAAAGTCCTCTTTTGTGTCCTCTCTGACTCCCTTACTGAGAGGTAAACTGATGGTAATGGTGGGTATTTCGTGATGGCTCATTTATTGCATAAATACATGCATATGTAAATGCCTATAAAATAAAGTGGGTGGTGACGGCATTTTACATACAAGGGGTACAGCTCTCTGTATTTTTGTAAAACTACAAGTTTCTTTTAACAACATGTCTGAGAAACCCTTCCATATCATACAGAGAACAACCCCATTTTTAACAGCTGCATAAGATTCTCTAGCATGGGATGTAGTTGTTATTTCTTGCCAGGTAACAAGTTAGCCTCGAAATTTAGCAACAAACACTTATCGTCTCACATGGTTTCTGAGATCAAGAATGTGGAAACAGCTCATCCTAGTGGTTCTGGATCTGAGGCTCTCAGGAGGTTGTGGCTGAGCCTGAGGCTGGGGCTGTAATGGATGGAAAACCTGACCAGGGTTAGAAGAAGGGCATCGAAGGTGGTACCTTTACAAGACTGCTGGCACGAGGACTCAGGTCTTCTCTGCAAGGGGCTCTCAGTGAGGCTACTCATGACAAGGCAGCCTCCCCAGTGATGAGCAAGAGAGAGAGAACCCAAGAAGGAAGCTGCTGGTTTTTTAATAATCTGAGCTTAAGAAAGGCATGGCAATCCTTCTGTCACGTGCTCTGATCTATTGGTCACACACACCAACCCCCAACCCTGGTTCACTTCGGGAAAGGACGACCCTTGCGGAATGCCAGGGTGTGGGTGGGATTCACTACAGGCCACCTTAGAGGCTGACAGTCACATGGTGACCACAGGTGGTCCTCATGTCTCACAATCTCATGCAGTCTTGCTGCCAGGTTCAAGCCCTTGGGTATGCTGTCTGGTGCTCACGCACTTCTCTCCTAGCCCTGGAAGGAGAATTGCTACAATTCCTTCATTTTCGAAAGGGGACATCAAGACCAAAGAAAAGTGACTTCTCCAAGGTCACAATGCTAATCACCTGCAAGCTTCAGATTACAACTTCAGTCACCTGACTTCTAGTCCATTCCTTGTCCAGAGCTGTTCTGTGGGCCAGGTAAACATGGGCTGAGATTTTAACTGGTAACCTGAGATAAAACCGGGCTGGTAACTGCCAACAGCCAGTTCCCAGAATACCAACAAAACATGTAACGACTCATCTTGCTTTATAATTGCTAAATGTACGTCACTGAGCTCAGAGGCTAGATCAGCCATTGTGTAAATTCCTAGCTGGACTTAGTTAAAAAGAAGCTAGTGGAAACAAGGAATCATTTCCATGCCATAATTAGCAGAAACATGGAGTCAGACGGACCCTGGATCTAGCTCTGTGACTGGGGTGAGCCATGTAATTCCTCTGACCCTGTGTCTTCATCTGTAAAATGGGAACGTGAAAAGTACCTACAGGACAGGTAGTTCTGAGGCCCACACAAGGTGGCGTATGTGATGGGCTAGCCCAGGCTCTGGCCCATTCCGTAATTGGGATTCTTGTTCTCTGTGTTCTTCCTGGCTGACCCACTTCAGCTGCCCATCAAACTTCCTGAATGAATGAACTCCATTTTCTAAAAATACACGGTGCCTGCAGAGCCCACCGTATCCCGTCTCCTACCTCCTGATGCTCCGCTGTTGAGAGTGACCATTATTTTGGGACCTGTGCTTACAGTTGCAAACGGTCCAGATTTTTGACAAGCAGGGCAACTTGTGGACACGAGGTCTGGATGGAGCCCCCGAGGGCTGTCCCTCTAGCCTGTGCACAGTTGCTCTTTCTGCCTTTTGTGTGGGTTTGATGTGCATGCCATTGTCCCAGCAGGGACAGGCTGGGTCCCCCTCACCTCTGTGACTCTAGTGCCAGCACAGGGCCCGGCACTTTAGAAGTGTCTGGAATGCATGAATAAATGCATGCATGACTGAATGAATGAATGAAGAGCAATCAATTGAACCAAATCAAGTGAAATGAGGTTCATCACCAAGGCCATTAGCCAATTGCCGGGATTCTGATTTGAGCTATAAAAGGATCAGGGGTGTGGAGTACCTTTGCATCCTCAGCCATCTGACAGAATGAAGGATGGGGTGGAGGGATGGGGTGAATGTGGAGTTAGTTTTCTGTGTGCTGAGTGTAAGGAGCCCTTGGCCCATGCAGAGGAGACATGAGGCACCAGGCAGAGTTTGAGGGAGAGACCTACGACTGTTGACCATCTCCTGAGCAAGTGGGCTTCTGACCACAGGCCACAGGATTTCCCTGAGCTTCTGCAGAACATTCTGGGACCTCGACTGTTCTTTGCGATCTAAAGGCCACACGAAGTTTCTGGCCAGAGCCAGACAAGGGACAGAGATGCAAAAGGCAAGTGACAGATGTCCCAGGCAAGGGATTCCCCAAGCCAAAGCCAGCAGGAGACAAACACCCTCTCCCTCTCAAAATTCTGAAGGGTCAAAAGACATTCCCACAGGGGATGCTGAGTTTGGTTTCCCCCGACCACTGCCTCTTCAGTCCTGAGGGAAACTGGACCCCTGGAGGGCTGGCTCGCTGTCCCATTTCCTCCTCTGCTTGGGCCAGGCCCATCAGCGGCTCTTGCGGGTCCGGAAGAAGGCACCCCCCACCCCCCCGAGGGTGAGAAGGGCAGTGCTGGGGCCCAGCATGGCTGAGATGCCACTCCCAGCAAGGCTCCATCTTGGGCACACCAGGCACTAACCATGACAGGCGAAGGCAGGGCCGGGCTGCCGCTTACATCAGATGTTCTCATTCCAAACCTCTTCGCTGTTCTTCCTCAGGAAGCATCCTGTTGGAAGATAAATGCTCTGCTTGTGATCAAACAGATTTATATTTATTTACTTTCCTTTCCTCCCAAGCTTGAGCCAGCCGGGACAGGTCAAAGAGCAGGATTCCAAGCAGCCAAGATGGTCTCTGGAGAAGTCTGGAATTTCCCTGCAGACACGGCGTGGCAGAAAAGAGGTAGGGTCCCCTGGGAGCCTGGACAGGGGGCTGCCAGCACCCCGGGACCCCTGAGCAAGTGGAGTACCTCTCAGGGTAGGCAGGGGTCTCCAGCTGCTTTGAGAACTTGACCTCAATTCCTGAGTCTCTGTTTTCAAGAAGCCAGGGCGTCTTACATCCCCAGAACAGGAACCAATCCTAGAGACACTTACAACCCAAATCAATTTCCCTTCAAAACTGGGCCCGGGCTGGAGTAAGGAAAGGCGATCCTGTGCCGGGTCGCTGAGGACTTTATCTTTGCTGCAGCTGGGCCTTTAGAACTGACTACAGGTCTCTTACGTGACTTCTCACAGACGTTCCACAAAGTTCCTGACAAGAGCCCTTATCAGATGCTGCCAGGACACAGGGGCTTCCACAGAAATGCATGCACTGGGCAACTGAAGCCCATTCCAAAGTCCAAACTCACAAAATTATTTATTTTGCCAATTTCATTGTAAAACTTCCTAAAAACACTGCACTCAGCTTATAAGAAGCAAATAAATTGCACACCACTTGATACCCCAGGGACCACCAGACGGGGACTGGGACAGTCGCCTTCAGGCCTGCTAGGGACGGTGGGTCAGGTTTTCCTACGCTCCCAGCCTCTGAGGGCTGTGCTTTCCAGTTCTTGCTGCCAGTAGCTTTTTATGGTTTTGCGACCTGCGCCTTTGTAAGCCTGTCACCCTGTCACCCCACAGCCATTTCTCCACCACTTCCAGGAGAGAAGCGGGAATGTGGAACACGGGTGAGCGGCTGAGGGCACCGCCGGGAAGAAGGTAAGGGCTATGGTTCTGCCCTTTGTCCCCCACCCTGGTGCAGGTAACTTTTCTACCACTCACACCTAGCTCCTCATCAGAAACACAGGGAAAAAAAAAACATTGCTGCAAGGCTGTACGTCTTTGTAACGCCCCATGAAATGCTCCAGAGCGATCTCCAGCTCAGCCCAGCAACTGAACAGACGGTGCTGTGCCTATCTGTGTAGCTGCCTTCCTCTCGTTAGAACAAGTACACTCTGAGGGGCAGGGACTGTCTTGGATGCATGTTCCATGGTCTGGCAGGGAGCCTGCCTGTGATCCCACGAGGGTGGACACGCAGTGGCCTCAGCCCTTGAGACCCAATTCCCTTCAGCTATGAACCCTCCTCTGTCCCCACAGCTGGGATGCAAGTTCCCTGGGAGTGAGCTAGAGATCTTGTCTTCGTGGGATCTCCAAGCAGGGCAGATGGTCAGTCAGGCGGCACTGGTACACATGGGCCAGTTGTTAAGGTGTTCGAATACTTCTGCGCTGCTACTGCCTAGGACCTCGGGGAGGCCCCCCTTCCCTCAGATTCCCAGCATCTCCTCCAGGGCCTCCTCTCCACCACCCGGCTGCTAAAGGGCCTCCGGGACTCTGCTCCAGCTCCAGCCTTCTGACTGCTCGTTACATCTCTGAATGATGGGCAAGCCTAATGCGGATGATGGGGACACAGCAGGTGTCTGGTACATATGTGCTCTTACTGGAGAATTGCTGTACATGGGCTCTGGTCCCACAGCAGACAGAGGGAGCTCACAGCCCGAAGTGGGCAGTGTCTGCTGCCTGGCCTTGAGAAGACACGGGTATGGGATCCCCCACTGGACAGGCCTCTATACCGCCAGGGGAAGGAAAATACAGACTTGCTGTCCTTGTTGCTCCCTATCCCAGTCCATCCATCCATCTGTCCATGCATCCTCTGTTTGGGTACCACACTCTGGGACATCAGCTCCCGTAAGGCCAGAGAGGTCCCTCAGTACAAGGAGCCACGCTGGAGGATGGGCGGGGGAAGACGAAGAGGACAGACTTGGTGCTGGGGTGGGGGTGGGGGCACAGCTGAGTCCCTGCCCTAAACCTGACTCTCCAGGGGGCCACACCTCACAGAGCCTGTATTCCCTCTTCTGTGCAAGGGAGAGTTAGAACCTGCTTTCCGACTTCTCGTGAGGACGGGAAAGTCTAACTCAGAGTCGGACCCAGTACCCACAGGTGGGGCATCCCCTCCTAGTGGAATCTTACTCTGACACGTCAGGACTTGGGAAAGGATCGAGTCGATACACAAGTATGTTCCGTGCATGAAGACACACCAAGTTATACACTTAACGCATGCTCTTCTGTCCGTAAAGTGTATGTCGGTAAAAAATTCAACCGCCAAAGGCACAGAGAAAAAAAGTGGAGGTGTCCAAAAAACATGGCTGAGCTAAATCTAAGATTTTAGTCCTCGAGAAGGCTCTTCAGAGAGGGGACTTCCAACTTGGCGTTTCTTCTTTCAGCGTGTAAGTCGTGAGGGTATAGAACCAGTCCTGGGTAGACTTTTCTCCCCAAAGCAAGTGTCTAATGGGGATATCTCAGCAACAGCAGAGCTGGGGAGACGCAGCCTGTGAGGATGGGCAGGACGATGGTGATGAGAGGAGCCGGGGGGGCCGTTCCCTAGGCGGCAGGCAGACACAGCAGGCCAAGCCAAGTAGACACCGAGTCAGAAGGGTCGGTTGCATAGAGATCCATGCCGGCCTCGGAGGGAAGGGGAGAGTGGGAGGTCCTTGGCGCACACTCAGAGGTGGGCCTTGGCTAATCGGATCTAACGACTGATCGTTTTCCCTCTGATCCAGGAAGTGCTGTGATACTGACCTTGAAGGTTCAGAGACATGTGTTTAGGCCACAGTGAGGCCGACAGCTGCGATCCCAGCCACAGTGGAATTTCTGGTGTTTCACTAGGGCAGGGCGGGCGGCGTGCGGAGCCGGTTTCCAGGCGTTTTAGTTTACAAGGACAAGGACGAGGGCCTGGCGGACTTTCTGTTTCACCTCTGCTTCTCCCCTTCAGAATGTCTGTGTTCTTCCCGTCTTGGCCAGGCTTCAGCCAGAGCTCCCGGGCTGGTGTGTAGCAATGCAAGGAGTCCCCACGTTCACCAAAGACAGCTGGTTCCTGTGAGCTTATCTGCACCTCAGTGTGTGTGTCCCACGCAGACAAAGCCCTACACAGCGCTGAGCGTGTCCAGCAGGCCCACCGAGTCTGTTAAATCCATCCGTACACTCTGGAGGTCCTAACAGCTCTAGGGACATAGCACCATGTCACCAGTAGCAAACACTTTGGATCTCTGCTTCTCATTCAGCGGTTTGGGGAGGAGCAGTGGGGGAGGCGTCGTGTGGGTTGACCTGTGTCAGCCGGTGTTCCTTCAGCCTATACCTGCGGAGCTACTGCTCTGGGCCGGGTCCTCGCTTGGAGACCCTTTACCTCTAGGGTCTCAGTTGGGGGCAGCACTCAGGACAAGTGCCAAATATGTACACCCAAGATCCAAAGTGGCCCCATTAGGTGAGGGTGGGCTGAGTCAAAGGGGATTCCAAGGTAGGGACGGGACGGGACATGTGGGGTGGAAGCAGGGCACTGAATAAAGACGGCGCAGGGGGACTTGGAGGATGGGCTGGGCTTGGAGGGTCTTTCAGGCCGAGGACGGGACACTCCGTGTTCCTGAAGCGTGGACAGCCTGAGGATGGCAACAGGTGGAATCCCTCCAGACACACTTCCCCTTGCAGCTCCTCCCCAGGCTTCCTTCTCACCAGGGGAGCAGCCCAGGGCCTGGCCAGGCCAACCCTGTCCCCATGGGGGTAGTGGAGGTGGGTCCGGGAGACAGACTCCTTCCCCACCCCCAGCAAGAGGAAGCCTGAGTCCACAGCAGCACCTCCCACTGCCCTCCCACCTGGGGCCTCAGAGAAGCCTCCGAGAGAGAGGACTCCTCCCGTCCTGGGCAAAATCTTCTTCAGAGCGACGACTTCGCCCCACCAGGGCTGTGCAGACAGCAGCAGGCAACCGCACTTCTGGCGGAGCTGAACTGGTCCAGCTCTGGATGTGCTTTCCAGAATTCAGAGCAGCCAGCCAATCCCCCAAAGGCCTATTCCTCTGGATACCAGAAGAGGGGCAGAAAGAGGTCTCCTTAAACCAAAAAGGAATGAGAGCTGGAGACCACTCAGCTGTGGCAGCCATGACCTGTTGGGCCCAGTATCTGGCTCCCTCTGTGCCATGGGCCACTCAGAATAGAAACTACATTTCAGAGCATTTCATGTAGCAGATATGGTCATGCGACTACCGTCTAGTTGGTAGGTGAGTGCCACTTCAAAGACATTTTCTTAAAGGGAATGGATGTGTCTTCCTCCTTTCCTTTTTCCTCCTGCCTGGTGGCTGGAATGAGTACATAATGGCTGGAACTGGAGCAGCCATGTTGGACCATGAGGTACTCTTGGGATTGAAGCTATATAGAAGAGCAACAAGACAGAAGGGTACCATGGCTCCTTGAACCCATGAAGCTGTTCTGCTGGCCCGAGGCTACCTAGCTCTGGATATTTCTATGAAAAGAAGTCAGTTTGTATTTTGTTTAAGCCATTTGCTGTATTGAATCTCTCCGGTACTAACAGTCAAACTTAATACTAAATATTGCACCGTTTTTCAAGGTGCAAATCCAACCTCCTCTAAGAAACATGTCCAGAACTCCGCGGTCAGAGCCAGCCTCTCCTTCTAATGTACCACTGTCCCAACACTGGTCATTATGAGCAGTGAAGCCCAGACACCGTCCTTCTACATGTATGAATTTATTCCTTCCCTGTGTTCCGAAAGCACCAACCCCAGGTTGGTATTATCGTCAGCAGGCCACAGGGGTCTCAGAGGGGTAAATGATTTTCTGGTTGGGCAACACTCTTCAGTTGAAATAGGAATTATTAGTGCCTGCGTCCCCCTCCCCTCCTGCCCTTGAGCTCCTCTGTGGCCCAGCAGGGGCTGATTCCATTCTGATTTCCTCCAGGGCAGGAGGCCCCGCCCACAGCAGGCTCTTAGAAAATCTGTACCAAATCAATTTGCTGTAAATGCAGCAAGTTCTCTTCCATCCAAAAATATTGATTTCTTCTAAACAGTAATTCTCGGTTTGACATTCTCCAAGAAAACTACAAGGAAAGGAGGAAAACTACAAGGAAAGGAAAGAGCTTGGTCCTTTCGGGTGCCTACAGAGGCCAGGTGGCCTGGGCTTGGCAGCTCCTGGAGGGGCCTGCCCCCACCACCCCACCCCGTGCCCCTTCCCTGCCCCCCTGCCCCCTACCACCACTGAGGGCTGAACCTCTTCAACAGAGCTGCGGCTGGGAGAGCAAAGTGTCAGAGGAGGAGCCTGTGAAGCCACAGGCTCGGTGAGGATCCTACCCAGCTCCCTGCCTGGGGTGGGGGACATGAGGAGCCCCAGGAAGGTAAAGAAAGGAGCCTTTCCAGAGCCAAACTCTTTTTGCAAGTACGACTTCATGAACCTCCGAGCGCTCCCCCAGGGTTGGACAGCAGGTGATTTCATCTTTCGATGGGATAAAAAGCTGAGGAAGGAGAAAGAAAATGAGATCTTGCTGCTTGCTACAAGGAAAAACCACTGCCCCAGATTTGCAACCACCCTGCCTGGGGAGGGACTCAGGATTCTACTTCGTGATGGAAATAGCTGTCCTCATTCCCCACATCTAACCAACCGCTCTACACTGGGTTCAAAGGCCACCCAGTCCAGCCTGCCCAACAATACTTTGAGGAGCAAGGCAGGCCTTGCCCCTTTCAACCAGTGAGGAACCGGAAACCAGCGGGAAAGTGACTTGCCAGGGTCCCACAGCACCAAAGCTAGAGGCGAGGCCAGGCGTCCCTCCCACTGCCTGCAGCTCCTTCAGAGGACCTTGCACATGGACCTGGACAGAGTCGTCGACTTCCTCTGCTCCCCAGCCCGCAAACCCTGGCGCTAGCTCCTGCTGGACCCAAAATGCCGGCCACAGGGGAGATGAGAGGGTGGTGCTGGACTGAGTCCAAGCCAGCTCTGCCCCTGTGAATGGGAGCCTGGGCCCCACAGGTCACGCCAGGCCCATGAAGTGCTACTGCCCGGAGGGTCTAGTAGAAAGTGAGAATACTGAGGCCCACTGAAGGGACTTGCTCAAGGTCACACAGCGAGGGCAGTGGGAAAACCCAGAGTACAGAGCGACACCCCTCTCCAGGCACCTGGGAATTTGGGCCCCTCTTCGGGCATACTCCTGTTGACAAGGAGTCACTTAGCAGACCAGCTTCCCTGGGGAGACAGCCCTGTGGTCCTGTGCTCAGCTACTCCCCTGCTCTCCCCCAGAAAGTCCTAACTATCTCCTCAAGATCCTATGCAGATGCCCCTTCCTCCAAGGGGCTGCTGTCCAGCCTCCATCCCCCACGCTCCCCCACTACTTGGGACACCCTGTCTGTACCTTGCATGGCCCTCGTTTGTGTCACATAGAACCAATGACCCAGGTCTTAGCCCTCCAGCTGTTGGGTGCTCCCCAGGACATGATCACCATGCCTGGTCCCCCAGGTTCCTTGGGTGGAGCGAGAGAAGTCACAGTGGCTCCCCGGTGGAACGAGGTAAGCCAGGGCTGTGGGATACTGGGCCAAACTCTGCTCATGGGCTCTGGGCCTGGGGCAGCAGTCCCTCGGAGGGCACTCTTGAAGGCCAGAGGAATGGGGAGGATGGGCCAGCCTTCCAGCAGTGCTCTAGGCCAGGTGATTCCCTGAGGGGTTTGTAGAGCCCAGGGGAAGGGTCCATGAAGCAACCTCAGGGTCAGCATCCCAGTGACTGTCGATGCAACCCACCCTTTTTAAAATTTCATTTATTTTGAGAGAGGAAGAGAGAGAATGTGAACATAATGGGCAGAGCGGCAGAGGGGAGGAAGAAGTAGACTCTCGACTGAGCAGGGAGCCTGACACAGGGCTTGATGTGGTGCTCAATATGGGATTCGATCCCAAGGTCCCGGGATCATGACCTGAGCCAAAGGCAGACACTCAGCCGACTGAGCCCCCCACGTGCCTCAGCTGCAGCCCAGTGGGGAAGCCTTCAGATGCCCCAGGAAAGGCCCTTCCACACCATTCTTCCAAGGAGAGGTGCCAGCCAGACCCCACTACCCCCACGTGGGCCTTCCTCAGCAGCTCTGCCATCTGTCCCAGGGTGATGGGCTTGGCCCCAGTGGCCACCACCTTATCTGGTCACACTGAGCAGTGTCCAGGCACTGAGCAGAGGAATGTACCCACCGCCCAAACCCATGGCCCCTTTGGGGGTCCCACCTGCCCACTACTCTTGATAGGTATTTGTGTGTAATTGAACTACAGAGTACAATAAAGCCAACCCCAGTGAGGAATTTTAAAACCAGTGAGGGCCATAAGTCAAAAGGAGCATTTTCCCTCTTGTGTCTTAAAGCAGTCACCATCCAGGTGACAGCCAGAGGGCTGGCCTCTCAGCAGTCCAGGAACTGGAAAGCCAACCTGGCATGCCCCCCGCCCCCACCCCCAGCCCTTCTCTGCCCTCCCAGATGGTTCCAAACACGAGTTCTGAGGGCTGTGAACATGCTTGAAATGCTGGGCCAGGCCGCCTAGATTAAAGAGGTTGTTGATTCAATTTTATACTATTTTCAGCCCACAACTTCCTCCAAGGTGGCTCCCAGGACCAGAGCATCTAAATGCCTTTGAACATGAACTTTACTCCTTAGATTTCCCCTCCGTGGTGTTTCAGCTGGATTTCTGCAACAGCGTCCTTACCACTCAGCCCACCCCAGCCCTGGCCCCTGCCCCGAGAAGTGCCTCCCCTGCCACCAGAGAGAAAATTCTGAAATTCTAGTGGGGCCTTCACTCCTCACCAGACCCTCCTGTGGCTCTCCTAGACCCCAGAGCAGACTCTCTGCCCCCATTACACACCACAACGAGCTGGGTACTTCTAACAACACATCCTTGCTCAAGCTCCCCCCGCCCCCCAGACCAAATCAATCAGAATTTGGGGGAAGGACCCTCGTCCTCTTTTTAAAGCCCCTGGTAATTCAAACACGCAGCCCGGGTCTAGAGCTTCAAGTCTCTGGGTAAAGGAGAGGGAAAGCTCCTCTTCACAGTTGAAGGCCAGCTAAAAAAACCCAGAAGGAATGAGAGAAGTAGTCGGTCCCCATTTGCCACGAGTGTTAGAGCTGACAACAGCCCAGCAAGTCAGCCGAGGCTACAAGCACTGGCGGAGAGGCCGAGGGGGAACAGGACATTCGCACAGTCCCAAGGATCTCCCCACATAAAGGGGAAAGGAGACCTTTCCATTAGAGTGAGTTGGCTGATTGACCTTAAGCGAGTTTTCAAGTCGACACCTCCAACAGTGAGTGGGAACCACTCCCATCACTGGCCTCCAGACAGGATAGGAAGGCCTCCAGATAGGATAGGATAAGGACACATCACCAGCTATGTTCACTTGTATCTAATTGAAAGAATCCAGACCGTGGGCCTTCCACAAAACAGCAGGCCAGGGAGGTGGTGAGTTCAAGGAGCAGGGCCTCGCACCGGCACCGGGGACAGTGTAAGCCCTGGGAGCGTGCAGAGGTCGGTCTCGGGGAAGGCCCTGGACTTCACAGGGTGCCGGCCAGGGGTGGCAGGGTGACTTTATTGAGATCTGAGAAGACAACTCAGCTGAGCCCAGCGTTATTCTGGGATGCCCTGTCTCCCCCAGAAAGGGTGTCTTGGAGGCCTCCAAGAGTGAATGGTGAGGCTGTTGGGTTCTGGGTCGGGGACTGCCTGCCCTCAGGGATAGGCGTGGACCCTGAGGCTGCTGGATGAGCCCTTTGTTGCCCCCCACTCCCCTCCTGAGCTTGAGCAGCCGACCCAACGCTCACCAAAGCTCCACACTTGTCGTCCAATTCACTAGCCCACCCCAGCTGTTGGCTAGCCAAGGAAGATGACATTGACCTAGAAGCTTTCTAAAGTGACCCTTCATTCCCATCCCCATGTGCCTTCCCCCCAAAATTCTGACGTCTGGGATTTGGGAAGAGGAAAGTCTGATGTACTCACCTTCAGGTCAGCCAGCACTGGGCTCAAACCATGCAAGCTTTGTTTTCCTCACATTCTTTTGGTCTCCTTAGATCTCTTTCTTATGCTGCCATTAAAATTTTCCCTGCGTGGAAACATTACAGGGGCTAGATAGGTACTTTCCTTACATGGGAGAGGGTCTGCTCAGACCCTGTGTCATGGCCAAGGACAGGGTGCAGGGAGAAGGAGGCCAATCTAATGGAGTCCCGGGGAGACACGGAAGCAGCTGCCTTCCCCAGCACCCAACAAGCCTGACGTCCCTCGCTGGCGGACGAGGACGGAGGGATGGAGAGGCAGGGCCTGGACCATATTCCAGAGGTGGAGCAGCCTGCTCTGTAGAGAGAGCACCAGAGTTGGAGTCAGGAGCCTTGGGGTCCAGTCCTATCTCAGCTTCTGGCTTTCAGAACCTAAAGGGATCATTTCTGTCCTCTGTTTTCTCTGTTGATGAGGCAAGAAGGTTGGGCCAGCAACGTAATATACAGAATAGAATAGAATACTTATATTTTACGGGTTATTTTAATTATATATTTTACTACATATTTTATTTTATTATATACTATATTATATACTATATTATGTATAAGCATTTTATTTATATCACATATTATTCATAGTTTATATCATATATAATATTATTTATAATCACATATGATTGTATGCAGTATATGTAATATACATTATTATATGAGATATGATATTATATGGTGCTCTCTGGCTTTAAAATCTGTGTTTTTTATTCTAGGTCAGTTTCCTCTGACCTCCTTGGCCCTGGCGGGGCTTGTGATCTTAGGGAACAGCTCAAGCAGGGAGCCCCCCCCCCGACCCCATGAAACCTCGCTGGCCATCTTGCTCTCACCAGGGACGCTGGCCACCTGTGAGGGAGACACCAGTCTGAAAGCCCAGACAGGTCACGCAGGGCTTCCTTTTTGGGTCTTCAGAAGAGGACTGCACATGACCCAGAAAACCGCCTCAAGGCCCTTCTCACCCACATAATTCCCCAAGCCTCCCAAGGGGCCAGGGCAGTGCGTCCCAGTCTGTCCCCCACCTCCCACAGTCCTGAGAGCCCCTCCCACCAACTCCCCTCCCCAGCACTTGCTCACTCCGCCCAGCTAGCTGCTAGGCCTTTATTTAACTAGGTGGCTGCCTATCTTTCTTACGGAAGTCGTGTCCCTGGGTTTCCGCTGCCCCTAGAAAGTAGGGAAAGAGGAAGTTGGGGGGACTGCGGTGCTTGTGCCAGCTCACATGTGCTCAAAACAGCAAGGAGCAGTCTGGGACAGCGTGCACCTGCTCTGCCCCACCCCTCCTGCGCCTAGCCCCTTCCAAAGGGAGGAGGGAGCTCAGGGTTATCCAGGCTCCATCATTTCAGACCTGACTGCTGGAGCTAGCAGGCGGCAGGCCCGGGTTCTGCACTGTCCTGGTGTCTAACTTACTGTGTGACCCTGAAAGGGCCTTTGTCGGAGGCTGCATTCTTGTGAGGGCATGAGGCCAGATAGGTCATTCTCAGGATGTGGTCGCAGAAGCAGCCTCAGCAGCACCTGCCAGCTTGTTAGAAATGCAGCTTCTCAGGCCCCTCCTTGGAGCCACTGACTCAGAAACGCCAGAGGTTGCGCTTCCAGCAATCTGTTTTACACACCCTCCAGGTGATCCGTGTTTGCAAATGGCTGCACTGGCGGACATGAGGAGCAGCTCACCTCCTCCCCGATGCAGGGAGCACCCCTAGAAGACTGCCCTGCACTCTCAGCCCTCGCGGGGGTGGCCTAGGCTGAAGAAAACTGCCTGGGGGAAGGTCTTGCCTCCTTCCAGGGGCATCCCACGTAGGTGGGCAATCAGCTTAAAGGTATCAGTATCCGGCCCCTCACCCGAGCACGGGTCAATGCCACAGGGCTCCCTGCTCCAGATGGCCCCTGGAGTCACCTGAGGCCTCTACTTCTCCCTTTAGGCAACCCTGCGTCCCCCCCTTCCCTCGCAAGGGTGTTGGTCCCAAGAGCTCCCCAGTACGCATGTGTCCTGCTTGCTGACCTTCGCCTCGGGGTCCGCTTCCCAGAGAACCCAAGCAGCAATAGGCCCAAAGGGCTCTGACACTGAGTCACCTCCAGCAGCAACATCTTCGTCACCATGACAGCATGCCAGGCCCTCACTCTGCAGTGCCCAGCGTGGAAACCCTGAGCGCCTCGTGCTGCTCAGTTCCCAAGACCGCCCCGGGATCTGCCTTCCAGGGAGGCTCAGAGAGGTGAAGGTGAGGGTCAGGGCTGGACTGCCCGGTGCTGAATCACTCTCCCACCCACCGAGCTTCCATCTTCCCTACCTCCTGTCTCCCAGGGGGACCCACACGCATGATGATCAGCAGGAAGGAGCAGAGGTGTAGAGAAAGGGGGATAAGGAGCAGGGCCCCAGAAACTCCTTGAGACACTCAAGGAAGTCCGGGCTGACCCCAGGCTTCCCACAGTGACCTAGAGCCAGCATCCAGGCTCCTCCCACCTTCCAAGCCACACAGCCCAGCCTCCAAGGACAAACAGTCCAAGGGAAAGGAAGCACATACATGTCTCACATGAGGCGACTGTGAGCAGCGCCAGAACGAGGAAGGGGAGGAGCACGGAGAACTTGAGGGGGAAGGGGGACATCCTGGAGGACAGCAGACTGACACCAAGGAAGCCGGGCCAGAGCCCCCAGAGCCCTCCAGGGGCAGCTGTGCCAAGTGGCCAAGTGGGGGCACTCTGCAGGCAGGGAGGGCTTGCCCAGGCCCAGAAGGCAGCAGGAACAGGTGCAGCTCTTGCCCTCAAAGGGCAAAGGAATGCAAACCAAGCCCAGGCTTCCCTACCCTCCTGGGAGGCATGTCGTGGGGAGGAAAGGGCAGAGGCCGTGCCATCAGACGCTGTGGGCCACATCTCCCCTCTGCCACTTGCTGGCTAAGCGGCTTTGAGCGAGTAATTTCACATCTCTAAGCCTCATGTTCCTTACCTATTAAATGGGTGCAATAGGCCCTCCTTTTGGGGTTTTGTGTTAGGTTTAAATACCATGATATTTGTAAAAAGCTCCTGGAACAGAGTAGGCCCACGAGGTCTGTCCCTCCTGTTCTAGTGTACCCCATGGCCAGTGGCTTAGAAATGAACACGAGGGACGCCTGGGTGGCTCAGTTGGTTAAGCAGCTGCCTTCGGCTCAGGTCATGATCCCAGCGTCCTGGGATCGAGTCCCACATCGGGCTCCTTGCTCCGCGGGGAGCCTGCTTCTTCCTCTGCCTCTGCCTACCACTCTGTCTGGCTCACTCGCTCTCTCTCTCTAACAAATAAATAAATTAAAAAAAAAAAAAGAAAAAGAAATGAACACGAAAGGCCTACAGTGACCCCTGGAATGGAATAGACCCTCCATGCAAAAGGTTCTTATCCATCCTCGAAGGTACTCCAGAACAGCCATTGTTTAAAAAAGGATTCTGGGGGTGCCTGGGTGGCTCAGTGGGTTAAGCCTCTGCCTTTGGCTCAGGTCATGATCTCAGGGTCCTGGGATCAAGCCCCGAGTCAGTCTCTCTGCTCAGCGGGGAGCCTGCTTCCCTTTCTCTCTGCCTGCCTCTCTGCCTACCTGTGATCTCTGTCTATCAAGTAAATAAATAAAATCTTAAAAAAATGGATTCTGTAGTGAAATAAACTTGGGCTGTCCTGGGATAAGAAGAAGACCCAGTTTCTTCCTGCAGGACCACTCGGAGGAGCCTAACACGCGAGGAACGTGTGGGACCCAGTGTGGGAACAGGGTTTGCCCAATGTTTGCCCAAGAAACCTTTTGATTTCCGACCACAAAATCCTTTTTCTTCTTTTTCAATAGCCATTAACTCTCTCATGTTCTGAGAGATGCTGATCTATGTTCATTCTATCACTTTACAGATGGCCAGCTAAGGCCCAGAGTGACAAATTAACATACTCAGGGTCACTCAGAAACAGAACTGGGGTCTTCGCCGTTTCAAGGAGTCCAGAAATGGAGGGAGGCGTTTCCTGACAGCTGCTTGAGCAAGAAGGGGGCAGATACTAGTGAGCGAAAGGGGCCCCGCCGTGACTTCTCCCGTGGCCCCCGCTCACACCACACCCCACTGCACCCACAACTCACACCTCTCTCGTTACGGAGCTCATGGCGGGTCAGGTCCATTCATAACCTGTTGCACCAGTGTCTGCCCGAGTTTCTCACCAGCAACTTCTGCATGAGCTCAGCTGTGTCGCTAGTTCCTCCCTCAGCCCAGTTGCCAGCAAAGGTTCCACGAGAAGGAGGAGAAGTGTGTCCTTGGGGGAACAGCGTTACCAGCCTGTGATGCTGGGGGTCGGGGGTGGCTGAGAAATGGCCAGGGGACAGCTGGACACCAAGGCTACTTACAGGTGTGAAGGGAATAGAAGGTACCCTCCTCCCTCTGCTTGGAATGTTTTACTTGAGTTAGCAATAATCACAGGGACATGTCCCGCAACTCAAAGCAAGCTATTCGTTCTCCAGCTCGGGCAAGACGGAGCAGACAAACAATCCTGTCCCACTCAGAACACACATGTGGCAGAGGCCCGAGTCCAACCTTCCTCATGGAACTGCTCTGTGGTTCCACCACCAGGAACACATGTCTTGGGGCTCCAGGGACCATCAGAAAGGAAGGGGGCTTCCAACCACACAGCCAATGACCCCACCAGCCAGCCAGCCAGCCACCCGTCCATCCATCTGTCCATCCAAATATTCTGCCTTTCCTAGTCCCTCTCCCTTCCTGGCCACAGCGTGTGGCTCCATCTGGGAACTGACCAGCTCACGGAGCAAACCACATGAGTCCCTACCACAGTGTGTGTTTCCCCTAAGTCACCTTATACTCCCTCTGGGGCCCCCTCCCAGGCACTTTCCTTCCCTGGCGACACTGCTTGCCTGTGGGATGTCCAGTGTGGTCTCCGGCAGCACATCCGACAGGACTAAGAAATGAACACTGGGGAGGGGAAGAGAGGAGAGGGATGGGTGAGGAAGGGTGCTCGGGAGGTCCTGGTCCCTCAGGTATTCATAGAGGAGCCTCCTTCCTGGAAGAAGGCAGATCCTCTAGAATCCACACCTGAAGGTGCTCAGGTCTAGAGAGTAAATGGTTCCCCGTGGGGTTACTTGTGGAGAAAGGGGAGGGAGATGGCCTTGGGAATCCAGAAACTCAGGGTTGTCAAGGACTCATAAGTCAGCCATCTCAGCTCCTATCTGTCTTTAGGCTTCCATCTTGTGTCCTCTCACAAGAGGCTGTGCAGTCTCTGTTGGCATACCTCCTGCGATGGGCAACTTACTACCTTTCTATGCAGCTCTTTCCCACTCCTTCTGTGCCTCAGGGTCGTGCACCCAGGTCCCACTAAGCAGGGCCACTAGAACATTTGAGGGCATCCCCCAACCAGATACTGGGAGTTTAATGAAAACCAACTGTCACAGGGACTCTCAAGTCCCTGCAATTCATTAAGCTCGATGAGAGGAGGAATGTGAACACCAGATATTTATTAAATGGGGACATAGAGGGAGCTTTCCTTCCATGAGTGTTTAGTTCTGGGACTTTCCCTTTCCCCCAAATGGCCCCTGATGCGAAGTCCTCCCAGCTTCCCAGTGCTCTCCCATCCCTCCTCCCTTTGGCCCTTACTGACAATTTGTAAGGTGGGCAACCCTGGGCCTGTCTCCACCATTCCATCTTGCTCCCCAACCCCCAGGTGCCATTTTTCTTCTCTGGGGAGGCGTGGCACAATCTTCACGCAGTCACATGATCAAACAACAGATTCAGTGAGCACCCATGGTGTGTCAGGCACTGTGTCGGGTGCCAGGACCACAAGGAGGCCTGAGACCCACTGCCCAAGAGTGCAGAGGCTGTAGGCAGAGCCGGATGACTGAGGCGGTAGTAGGATTACGGTGGCGTCTATGCAGCAAAGCCCTGGGCCCTGTGGGACAGGGCCTTTTGTGGCTTTTTAGCCTTTTGTGGCTTCCAGTAAACCAAACCCACCATCAGGACTAAATAAAAGAGCAAGGTCAATCCGTATTTGGTTACTTGAGAGAGAGCAAAGGTGGCTGCGTTCACAACCCCCGCATTATGCTCTCCGCAAAGTCCCCTCATTCCTGAGAACCACAGCCCATTGCCCTCACAGACCCTGCCCCACAACCCTCTCCACACAGGAAACCACTTCTCTTTCCTCTCCCTCTGGCTTCCAGCCCCACAGCCCCTGGCCAAGGAGCCCTCGGCCTCCCTCGGGGCTACTCTGAGTCAGAGGCCCCAGAAGCTAACCCGAATGGAGGAGCACAGGCTTCTACCCATGGGTGGCTTGGGTGTGGTACCTGATGGCACACACGCCCCTGAGCAGGACTCAGGCTGACCTCGAAGCTTCTGGCAGTACCATGCGGCACTGGGGACTAGGGACGGGTGGAGGTGCAAGGGAAGGAGGGTGTCTAGGGCCTCAGGAGTACTTTCCTGTGGCTTATCTCATCTACCACTCACAGCCGTCCTGGGAGGGTGGCAAGGCCAGGAGCGGGTTGAACTCTCCCCAGTTCACAGACATTTATACCGATGGCCAAGGTCAATGTGATACCACTCACGGAGAGCACCCCAACTCAGGCTACACGTTTCGGAGGACTCCAGTGTAATCACGGGTCCACACAAGTGTCCATGCATGGAGATGTGACCAGGAACACAGTCACGCAGAGAAAGCAAGGGCTCATACTGGTGAGAACGGGGAGGGCACTCTGGACACCACTTAGGCCGAACTGTGGGATCCAGCAGCACTCTTCCTGGCTGTACCACACAAGGCAGCTCTTACCTGGTCCACAAGGAAGAGGACAAAGCTGCCTGTGGCAGGCTCATTAGTCTGGGGGTAGGGTGGAGGGCAGAGGTGGGCGGAAGGTGACGTGGGGGTCCAGCAATGCAGGCGAGGGTGGATAAGCTGGGAGAGCACATCGCGACCAATGGGGGTGCATGCAATAAAAGTAGAGGGTGGATTTGAGAAACTCAGTGCTGTGTGGAAGTTCAAAATAGAGCTCCCCTAGGACCCAGCAACTGCACTACTGGGTATTTACCCCAAAGATACAGACATAGTGAAAAGAAGGGCATAGGCCCCCCGATGTTCCTAGCAGCAATGTCTACAATAGCCAAACTGTGGAAGGAGCTGAGATGACCTTCAACAGACGAATGGATAAAGAAGATGTGATCCATGTATACAACAGAATATTACTCAACCATCAGAAAGGATGAATACCCACCGTTTACATCAACATGGACGGGACTGGAGGAGATTAGGCAGAGTGAAATAAGTCAAGCAGAGAAAATCAATTATCATATGATTTCAGTGACCCGTGGAACATAAGGAATAGCATGGAGGACATTAGGAGAAGGAAGGGAAGAATGAAGGGGGGAAATCAGAGGGGGAGACGAACCATGAGAAATTATGGATTCCAAGAAGCAAACTGAGGGTTTTAGAGGGGATGGGGGTGGGGAGATGTGTGACCCCGGCAATGGGTATTAAGGAGGGCATGGATTGCATGGAGTACTGGGTATTATACACAAACAATCGTGGAACACTACATCAGAAACTAATGATGTACTGTATGGTGACTTACATAACATCAATATCATCATCATCATCATCATAATAAAAGAAACTTAGTGCTGAAGGAAAAAGAAAAAAGAGAATATATTGAGTTATTCAAATTAAAATACATGTCCACAAAACAATAACACCATTTTGCATGAACACAGAAGACACTCCAATTGCACCTTAAAATGACTGTTGGGGGATGAGGGTGGGATATGGAAATGAGAGGCCTCCCAGGGAGCAGCGGTGGCAATGGGTCATGTAGTGGGGGGCATCATGAACTTACCCTCCGCGCCCGAGGTTAGAAATGATGGCGAGACTGGCATGTGTAGTTAGACCCTGATACACGTACAAGAATAAATCTCTTCGACGGGGCGCCTGGGTGGCTCAGTGGGTTAAAGCCTCTGCCTTCAGCTCGGGTCGTGGTCCCGGGGTCCTGGGATCGAGCCCCACATCGGGCTCCCTGCTCAGCAGGAAGCCTGCTTCTCCCTCTCCCACTACCCCTGCTTGTGTTCCCTCTCTCTCTGTGTCTCTCTCTCAAATAAAATCTTAAAAAAAAAAAAAAAAAGAATAAATCTCTTCGACAAGCCCGCAAGCTTTCCAAAGGCCATTATCGTTTGTGTACACACACAAGATGACAGAATCAGAAATGAAAGCAGCGGCTGGAGATGCTATTCTTAGGTCACTTTCAGTTAGAGAACTGGGGCATCCAGAGGCAAAGTTGAAGACCCAGAGCCTACTTAGCCAAGATTATGTTTTCTTATGGATGATGGCGACCATGGCCAACATGAAGTGTAGAGTACCCAGGACCAGACTTACCTGTAACTGGGGGGATGGCAGTGGCTACAATTTTATAGCATTTATTGTTTATTACAAAAGTAATTCACATTCAGAAATATAGAAGTAAATATAGATGAAGATAGGAAGCACCTTGATCCTTCCTTATACCCAGAAATGTTCTTTCCAGGCTTCTGTTCCACTCACTCCTCTAGGCTTATGCACTGCAGTGGAAGTTTTCATCAGGCAAAGGCAAAACAGCACAATTAGTCATGTTTGAACCTCATCAGTTACAACAGGATTCCAGTGAGGAACCAGCTGTCTAAGAGCCGTCCAGAAGTTGCATCCAATGGCTTTGCTGGGCTGGCTGGATTTCCTGCGGAGTGTTACTTTGCTCTTCACCAAATCCACCAGTGACAGAGGAGGGGGAAGCTCCTGAGTAGGTGATCTCAAAAGTAGAGGAGGAGATTTGGTTTGGCTTGTGCCCATTTTGATCAATGAGTTCATTGTTTTTTCTTTGCAATAACAAAGGACTCTCATAGCTACAGAAACCCTTGAATTACTAAATTAACATGGGGAAAATACCTTAGTTATCGAGTCTAAAATTCTCTAGCATTTTGCTCCCATTTTTTCCCCATTGAAATAATTGTTTCTAATGTGGTGTTTGAAACACATGGTATTTTAGGATTTGAACTAATTAAATAGAGCGGAACAGACTCTCTTTATACATATACGCATATATACATACATAATCTTAAAAATAAAGTGAGGATCATACTGTACATATAATCTTATATTTGCCTTCTTTACTTAACAGCATTTGTAAGCATTTCCCAAGGCATTAAGTATTCTTGAAAAATATGATTTTAATGCCTAAACGATTTTATCTTATGGATGTAACATAATTTATCCACTCCCTTAGTCAACATTTTAAGTTACTCCTAGTTGTTTTCTATTTTTAAAAAAACTGGTATGATAACGACTCTCTGTCTACATCTCTTGTTATTTTCTTACAATAAACTTGAGAATAGGAATCAACTTCATGAGGTTTTTGCGAGCATTATCAATAGTGTATAAATCCCCCAAAACAATGCTCAGCGCACAGCAGGCTTTCAGCTACTAGTAGCTATAAATAGGAAATCAAGTTCCTAGGAGAACAGACCAGTTTTGTCCAAGCCGAGTCAGGCGAGAGATGTGCTCCATTTGGCTGGGGAATGATGTAACCGGACAGTCTGGGGTAAGGCAGGTGAGAAGGGACGGGGCCATTCTTGCTTCCAGATGATTCTCCAGTGACCCCAGTGCGGCCCTGCTGCCCTCCTTGTGCCCATCTCAGCCACGGCCCCCACAGAGGCCGGGGTGCCCACTAAGCTCCGTCATGTGGATGGTAGGGGCAGTCCTGAATGACCCTGACTGCACTCTTGACTCAACCTTCAGGTAGCAGTAAACTGGGGTTGGAGAAGAAACAATGTAATCATCATGTTCTCAAAGACGGTTTATTAGTTATTCTCACTCATGGTGAAGAGAAATAAAAAGGTGGATGAAATTGAAATCAGAGGAGATGAAAATCCAACAACAGTTCCTCCCCGAGGACCTCCCCCGACTAGACAACATGGGCTGCCAGGGGCTTCGTGTCTGCATCTAACAAGGGAATGTATTCAGAGAAGAACCTAATTTCTTCAAAGGACAGGGTCTAATATGATGTGATGAGAAAATCACAGGATGATTTTTTTCAACAGAGACTGAATGCTTATCCGTCTATGAGGGACACCCCTTCCAAGCCACACGGTTATCCGCAGAAACTGTTGGGCTCCTCTTTGGAAGGTGTCTTGCCCATGAAGACGACTCTGTCACCTGTCCCTGGCTGTGGCCAAGCTCTGCTCTTTGATGGTAGATCTGATTTCCGAGCACAGTCTGGTCACCCGAAGCCAGCTGGGATGAAGGAGGGATAAGGAGGCTCTGGGACGCGGCTGGGAGTGAGAAGCTGGGGAAGCTCCAGTGATAAGGCCGGGTTTCTCAGGTGGGCCGCTGCTGGCCCTGCAGGCCCTCCCCGAGCCGGCGGGGATCTTCACTCCCCACAACTGGGCAAGGGGGGCATGGCGGGCGTGAGCACGCAGCCTCTTAGGGTGCGTGTGTGTGGAAGCTGGGCACTCACTGATGCTTCAGCTCCAGGCCGGCTGCGAGAACACCCCTCTCTTGTTCGGCTCCCTGGGAGCCCTAGCAAGACAGTTTGTTCTTTCTGGCAAGAGGGAAGCTTGTCAGTTTAAAGTAATTTATATTTGGTCTAAGAAAGGCCAGTGCCCAAAAGGATTTCCATTCTTTGGGGGCCGAGGGCACGGAGCGCCATTGTCCTTCCTTTCTTCTCTTTACACGCTTGCTTCTGAGCCCACTGGAGGATGTCTGCGTGTTTGCCCTCCACAATACCTGGCCCCCTGGAACGAAAAGGCCCCAAGCACCAGCAACTCGCAGGCCCATCCTCACTGGGTGGCCTCAGGAGGAGGACCCACCAGGTGGGACAGCTGCAGCCCCTCGCCCCAGAGCACATCCCCACAGGGATTCGGACACCAGCCCGAGGCTGATTAACAGGGGCACCCCTCTGGCCTCCCCCAGACCCAGAGACCTGAGGGCACGGCAGACGGGGCTGGACCTAGACGTCCGGGATTGGGGTGTTGCAGTTCCCATGGTAGATCTTGACGTGGCCCTCACACCGGAAGTAAGCCTCGAAGACATCGCTGTAGCCGTGGTCCCTCCACCAGGTGCAAAGCTGCCGGTTCCAGGTGCAGTCCAGCACGTGGAAGAGCTCGGGGTGCTCCATGCCGATCATGGTGAAGAAGTCCTGGTCCCCGAGGTGGCCACGGAAGTGGTACTTGTCTGCCAGCTGCTGTACCTGTGCGGGCTCCAGCAGGCGGCTGTAGAGGGGGGACTGGCGCATGGCCTCCAGGTTCAGCAGCATCACCCCGCTGTTGAAGCCAGGGAGCCCCTCCGGCGGGGGGCCCCCAACCCGTGTCTTGGGGTTCTCATGGCGGAACTGCCAGAATGTGTGCCTGGGAAGGGGAAAGAGAGCAGATTTAACCCGGTTTGTGTGGGTGAAACAGTCTGCCGGCCCTATCTTCCCTGGTGGTCACAACCAGCCTGGAGAGAGACACTGTCTTCACTCCAGGTTTATAGCTCTGGGGACAGGGAGGTTCTTGGGCTGGGAATTGGCATCACGCCACCAGCAAGTGGCACAGCTCGACTCAGACCCCAGCCTCCTGATTCCAAGCCTCAGGGTCTTCCCACCATCCTCTGCTCCTTCAGGATGACATCGTTGCTAACATTTGCCTAGGACTCAGCAAGCAGCAGGCACACAAGACAGAAAGCACAAGCAAGCAGTGGGAGAGGGAGAAGGCGGCTCCTCAGTGGGGAGCTCAATGCGGGACTCAACCCCGGGACCTGGGATCATGACCTGAGCCAAAGGAAGACGCTAAACCGATTGAGCCACCCAAGTGCTCCTGCCTTTGTGATCTTGGAAAGGAAAGGAGAGAAGTGGAGGAAGTGATTTTGAGAAGCGATCTGGTAAAGAGGTAGAAAGCTACCTGCAGGCTGAAATAAAGTCAGTTTCTGCTTTAGAACAAGCTTCATGAAGGCCCAAGCCTAGCACTTCTGAGCAGCTGGGCAGGGGTTGGAGGCCTGCAACAGAGCTCAGGGCCCACATGCATGGGTTAGGCTGAAAAGCAGCTGGGACAGCCAGGTGGAATCAGGGCTATTTTAGAGGGAATGTCGCCTCCATCTTCTCTCAAGGCCTCGGGATGGGGGATGCATCGGGGCACCTGGAAATGCCACCCCGAGGCTCCCAGAGGTCGCTCCGTCAACCAGTCACAGGGCAGGATCTGTGCGGGGAAGTGACCGCTGCAGGGGAAAGAACACAAGAGACCCGGCCCACGGCAGCCACAGAAATCCATTTCGCAGCTCCCACACACTGCTCTGTGTCTGGGAATCGGAGAGGCCTTCCCTGAGGTCTCGCATATCACAAAGGGCACTGAGAGTTCGATCCTGGGGAGGGGAAAAGCATTCCCTCTGGACATTCTTACAAGCGGAATAACAGGTCTATTGTTTGAATTTTGCCATAATTGGACAGTGAGTGGAACAGAGCTCTGGCGCCTGCTTGGTGATAACAACCTTGGCAAAAATAAGCTTCCAGAGCAAAAGGAGATGCGGGAGCCCTTCTAGTGATGGGATCACAGGGGCGCTGGAATGCTGCCTGGCGACTTGGTCGGTTTTACCATATTTCTTCCAAATGGTTCCCGCAGGTCCAGGCTGTAAGCCACTAAGATTCTCCCAGATGAATCTGGGCCACCACAGCATGGGAGAGGAGGGCTCCTCCAACCAGGAGCAGGGGGGCTTTACTGGGGAGGCAGGACTCAGCCTTCCAGGAGAGAAGAGAAGCACTCATCAGGGAGGGGAGGCCCGGGAAGGGAGACGTGTGTAGAAGACCAGCAGGGCTGGGCCTGTGGAGCGCCTAGACATGGCAAGGCTATCAGCCTCCTTCCATTTGTCCCCCAGGTCTCGTCTCTCCCCTTCCCTGAGGACCATGGGAGGGTGAGCAGGGTGCAGGCTGGTGGTCAAGTCCGCCCTCCCCAAGACCGCCACCGCCTCTGCGTTCTCAGAGCACCTCGCACGGCGCCCACACGGCGGGCCTTCAGAACATGAAAGTACTTGAGGAGGAAGGATGGGAAGGTCAGAGGGGCTCAAGCTATGTCGCCTTCGGTGTCGTCTGGAATCGGGGCAGGGGAATGTCAGGACACAAACCTGCAGCTGTGGATGCCGTGTTCCAGGCCCCGGGGCCCCATCTCTCCGGCATGGTAAGGGGCAGGGGACCACGAGAGGGTGCTCAGGGGTTTCAAAGGGTTCGGTACGGTCTCTACTCATGAGCCAGCTGGGGGGTGCAGAGGCCATCTGCTGCCCTGCAGTACCCCCCCACCCCGACCTCCCTTGTCTCTAGCAGACTGACCTGCTACGGAACTTGCTGGGCCCAGGACAGTGGGGCCAGACGCAGACGGAACAACGAGCATCCATCCAGGTGGGGACAAGAAGCCAGGTGGCTCTTTGGGAACCTCATGCCTAGTACCACCAGCGCTACAAAGAGGTATTTTATAACAAAGCCAGAGAGAACCAGGCCCAGGGCATCAGTGCATTATGACCGGTAAAGAGAAGCGAAGGAGGGACAGGAAATTGGAAATGCAAGCTGCCTGGGATGTGTCCTGAGGCAGGAAAACAGCCTGTAAATGAGCCAGTGCTTCTCTAAGTACAAAATTATTTCCAGGGTGCCCCGGTTTAAAGCAGGCCCACAACTCCAAAATGAACCCAAACAGACAGAGCCGCCGCCTGCAGGACTGCTGGGTTTCTCTGGCCTCCGTGTCAGCTGGTTTGTGTGGAGGAACCACACTGGCCTTGGGATGGAGAGGACACAGGGCCGTGGAGGGACCGGAGCTCATGAGCCCTGATCCCACATGAATGGGCCAAACGGGCAGTCCGGCCAATTCCCCCTGCCACAGCACAGCGAGGATGGCAGAGCCCTCTCCGTTCCCCACCTCGGCTCCTGGGCGGCACGGGGACGTCACTGGCGGCATTCTAAAAGGGATGGAACAGAGGTCCCCTGTGCATCAGGGGCAAGCCCGACTCGAACGTGAGGGCTCTGAGCTCCAAAGTCCCTTTCATCTTTGCTCGGATTCCATGGGCTAGGGTTCCCAGGAGCAGCACTTGGATTTCAAACTCATTTCTGAAGTTCGCTGATACCATCAAGGCCACAGGCTCTGGGGACCTGGCTGGCAGGTGAGGCGGAAGCTGCTGGTACTTCACTGAGAGGGGGTCAGACCCAAGAGCCTCTCTCTCAGGGAGGTCAAAGAGGGCCCTAGACCCTCACCTTACTCACAGGGCCTGGGGCTGAACTGATATGTATGCAAAGGGCACTGCTAGTGGTATGTGCTGAGGCCACAGGAGCCTCCGTATGAATGCAAGGATCTGGCTCCAAGTCCTGGAGCTTCTAGAAGTTTCCCCGATTAAGCTCCAAGCCCACAGTCTGCCATGTTGCCCTGATGCATCATCTGGACTTGGGTATCTGCAAAGGCTTGTCTCCATCCTCCACAGTCCCCTGGAGATACAGAAGAGAGGGGACAAAATGCGAAACAAGCCCTCGCACAGGCAGTCCATTGTAAATACTGAGTCTTTCCTGGAATCCACCAGGCTTGTCAGGAAAATACAAATTAAGAACCTTCAAGTACATTCTTCCAAGTATGGGCAATGCATTTCCTAAATTTGTTCTACTGAGTATGCCCTAAGTAATACTCATAAAAAAGACTATTAAATTATTAAAAACAAGTACACTAGTTTTCGTGAAGAAAACCCATCTTATGAAAAGAGGTATCTGAAATCATTTTGAAAAGCAGTCATTTTCTCCCTTCAAGTCTTTCCCTGATGATCATTACCAAGGTCACTCCCAAGAGTCTCTCAACTAGAGAACCTGGCCAGAAAACCTGGGAAAGAACACATGTTATTATGAATAAGTCTTTCTCCTCCCACCACCCCAATCACAGACCCTCCTGCCTCCCTATCTTTCCATGCTTTTCTCCTGGGTTGGTCTTTCTTGGCTCCTAAGGCTCAGGGTCTTCCATTTTCACTACTGAGAGGGTTGAGAAGCAAAGATGGGAACATGCAATGAGCCTGGGCAGTCTGCATCAGGGTCCCTAAGAAGGTTCTAGAAGCCCATGCTGACTCAGGCTGAGTTCAAGCTGTTGGTTTTCAGGCAAAGAGGGCTCTGTTTTCTGAGGTCCCTAAGGACAGTGTCATGTGTGGCACTTCTCCCTATGGTTTACCCATCGAGTGTTCAGAGTCAAGTGCAAAGTCTAATGAGCAAGCGAGGCTGGGCCTCTTCCCGGAGGAAGCATGCCGTCTGGATGCTGTCTAATCAGTGAAGACTGGAATCAGGAAACATTACTCCCTTTATACCCATGCTTGTATCCCAGGACCAATGAGCTCTTGTTTGACTTGGAAGGGACCCTGTTTTCCAGTCCTTTGCGAGGAAAGGCTGGGAGTGAAGAGCAGCACGTCCTGTTTGGTGACCAGGGGACAGTTGTGGGTGATGCAGGGCTGCTTTCGGAGCAAGGACAGTGTCCCTCGGTCCTGCCTTGAGCTGACGTTCTGGGGGACAGACACAGACTCTTCAGTTCTTTAGCGGAAACACCGCCCTGTGGTCTCAAACTGGAGACGACACGGACTGCTGACACAGTGAGCTTTAGACGGCCACTTCCTCAAAGTCAGGAGTCACAGCCGACCCTTATCAGGATCTCTTGCTAGCAATTCAGGTCTCTAGCTCTGCCAGACAGAAACGTTCTTGAAGTCCCACAGGCTAGTAATGGCAGGACCAGGACGAGAGGGTTCTCTCCTGGGACCACAGGCTACCAGAACCTAAAGATACGTGAAGATTCTTAGCTCACCTGCCTAGCTTACCCACGAGGACACTGAGGCTCAGAAATGTCCCTGCCCATAGTCACACCACTGAAAAGGTAACCCGCACCCCAATCCCAGGCTGATGATTTTGCTTTCCCAGGAATGCCCTGCCCAGAGAAGGCGACTGCTCCCTCCCACCACGCAATAAGCCATGTGACAGGTGAGACTGTGCCACTTAGTGCCAAGTTTTCCGGAGGCACAGATTTCACGCTTTGCCATCTGGCAGGGACTAGCTCCTCCAAGCCCAACATGCCTGCACCTGGAAGGGGATTTGGGCCCCCAAATGGCTGATGGGGCTTGCTTGGGGCAGCAGGTGGAAGGCGTGTGCTTGTCCTTGTTTGCAGGACCTCAAAAGAAATGTGTGCCTGCTTTCAAACACCAGCCCTGTTTGCAAGCCAGCAACTGTGTTTCCAACCACAATATGCCCAGAACCGAGAGAGGACAACAGGTCAAGGGTTGAGGCAGGGGGCACGTGGGTGGAGCTGGGGGTGCTGCAACCAGGTGGCCTGGCAGGAGAGCAGAGGACTTCTGGGGTGCTGAGGTCCAAAAGAGACTCCACAGGGATGAGGGGATAAGGGAGGCACACAGCAGGGATTTCCTCAGGGCCCTCTTCCAGAAGGAACCAGAAGCATCAGGACCCCTGTTCACCCCTCCCCACACCCGAGACTGCCAAGGTTCCTTCTTGGCAAACTGGCATCTCTACACTGCCTGCCCCAGTCTGAGAAGAGGGTTCATGGAAGTAAGAGGAGCTGAGGAAGGTTTGGGGGAAAAGAGGAGGGAGAAAGGGGTTACCATCTGCTGAGTCTGTGTTTTCTGAAAGCCATGATGGAGGCTTTCATTGGGGGAGGGGCGGGGGACTCCCAACAGGGCACTGGGGTAGCTATTATTACAGGAACCAAATTTTCTAGAGAGCTGATCTGGATACTGGGCTCTTCATTCTTACCTACAAGACCACAGAGCTCTCTACAGCTGTCCGTGGGGGCTGCCTAACACAGCACCACAGACGGGGGGGCCTGAGCGACACAGATTTACCCTCCCCTGTTCCGGAGGCTGCAAGTCTGAGATCAGGGTGTTGGCAGGGATGGTTCCTTCTGAGGGCTGAGGTAGAAGCTGTTCCATGTCTGTCTCCAGCCTCCGGTGGTTGGTTGGCAACCTCTAGCTTCCTTTTAGAAGGATCACCTCAGTATCTGTCCTCATCTTCACAGAGCGTTCTGTTTGTGTGTCTGTGTCCAAATCTCCCAGCCCCCCACTTTTGGAAAATATTTTATTTATTTCTTTGAGAAAGAGTGAGAACGAGAGAGAGAGAGACAGAAAGATCACAAAAGGGAGGGGTAGAGGGAGAAGTCAACTCCCAGCTGAGCAGGGAGCTCAATGTGGGCCTCGATCCCAGGATCTGGGATCATGACCTGAACCCAAGGCAGATGCTTAATCAACCGAGTCACCCAGGTACACTCAAATCTCCCCTTTTAAAGATACTAGTCATATTGGGCAAGGGAGCCTATCCACTCCAGTGTGGTCTCATCTTAACTCATTATATCCATGACAACCCTATTTCCAAATAAGCACAGTCTGGGGCACTGGGAATTAGGACTTCAGCCTCTGAACTGGGGGAAGGGGCATACAATTTGCCCAGAACACTCTCCAACAATGAAGACAAAGGAAATGGTACACAGCTTACCTTCACCTGTGTTCTCACTGTCCACACTAGGAGGGCACTGGTAGCATCTAGAGCTGCCCTCAGGAAACTCCCTGACCCCCGCAATCCCCAGTGGGCTGAGCCAGACAGTCATGACAGGCTGGGTTGCATCTGTCCAGGAGGCTCACAGAAGGAGGGGGAGGTATCTGTAGCAGGACACACAGGTTCCAGGGAAAAGCAGAGGGGTTCAGAAATGTGTGTGTGGTGTGTGTGTGGTGGGGGGGTGAGAGGTGACGTGACACCGGTCAGCCAGCAGAGAGATGTCCAGAAGTCCACACTGCGATGTCTCCTGGTTCTGAGGGAGATATGCGGGAGCACCAGACAGCATGCGGATTGAGAGAATAATCAGTCAGCGGTCACCCAAATACTGAATGGAGCACTTATTGGAGCCAACAACAAATGGGAAGTAGAACATTCCTGCCCCCAAGAAACTGGTGCTCTAGCAAAACCCTGACGTGAGCACACCAACAGCGTCTGTTGTAAGATGAAGGGATCTATGGCTGGACTCAGGAGGCCAGGGGTGAGGGTCCGCTGTACAAGGTTTCCTCAGCACTTGGTTTCCTCAGTACTAACATGGGGATGGGGGTGAGACATGCCTATGAGGAGAGGCCCTGACTGGCGGAGAAGGGCAGAGCTCCACCTTGCCCAGGCTCCTCTCATGGTGTAGTATCTCAGGGGCAGCCCTCATCCACCTAGCCAGCCAGAAACCATCTGGAGGCTTCTGTCTCATCATGGCTTCCTGCCTCATGAAGTCTAGAATAAAGGTGACCAGAGCTGTCTGGCTCATTCCCAAAGCTGTACCAGCTGTGACCGACCTCTGTAACATCTGGCACAGCAGTGGAATCAGGGAGGGTGGACATCCCCACCAGGAAGGCCTCTGACCCACCACAAGATAGCCCGACCAATTCTGAGCCTGGAGACCCTCCAAATGCCCACAGCCCTCCTTTCCGCCTAGAGACCTCTGGAAGGGGAGCTGCTCAGTGTGACGCCTCCCATAGCGCGTCACAGCCAGGGCCCCGAGGCTTCCACAAGAGGGTGGGATGTCCTTCTCTGAGTTGCCAGTCCTTTTCTCACACCTCCTGGCCTGCCCATCACTGCCCATGCCCAGCCTGCCAGGACATCTCGGCCACACAAGCCTCCTCCCACACCTGCTGCCCCAGAGCTGTCAACACAGGTGGGTGGGCTGGGGAGCTTGTGGTCATTCAATCTGACAGCTCCCAAGCATGCTGTGTCTAACTGGCTAGGGCCTGGAGGGCAGCATGGGGAGAAACTGGGGAGCACCAAGGAACAGATGATGGAGGAAGAGGCACTGGAGGTTTCAAGCAGGTAGGTGGAGCTCTGAGGGCTTCATACCCAGGTTACAATAAGGATGGTGAACACTAACTAGGGCAAAGCTGGAAGGATAAAAATGGAAAGGACCCATTCAGTCTTGAACAGATATCAGCAAGAATAGTGGGAGAGTCTTGCAGGTGGCTGGGGATGGGTCACAGGCATGGAGCACAAAGCAAGCATGACAGAATTCTGGGGAGTTCCAGTACTTAGGGGATGGAAGAAGAGGAGGCAGGAAGTTCACTTGCAATAATGTCAATGGCCACAATGATGGCTTCATCATCATCAGCCCCACCTGAGCTACCCACTTGGCTCTCCCTCCATGAACCTTGCCATCAGAAGGCACTCTACTCCAGTGACGGGGAACTGGGATAGGTTTCCTCTGACTGCATCATCCTGCATGTCCCCCCACAGAATCAGCTTTCCACCCCTTGTGAGCCACTGGGGGTCCACTGCTCCCTATTCTCTAGATAGTCTCCCCCAGATCCTTCTGGCTCCCCACCCACTCTAAACTGGCCCCATTACCTCAATGCATATGAGAATATGGACTGTATTGAAAGCGGCAGAGGATGGGAGCTTGGAAATGCTATAGGAGATGACAGGTCTCTGACAGAGGTGAGCGACAGAGACTAAGGAGCTGGGCACTCAGCACGGGGTAAGATGTGGTGAGGGGGGACATCTATATGCCCAGGGAAAGGAATGTATATGCCAGACTAACGAGGTAAGAAATACAAGGTGAGTGGCAGGGTGGGTACTTTGAGGAACGATAACCATGATGATGGCTAATACTTGTGTCAGACCCTGTTTTAAGTCCTCATTTAGTGTCTGTAACAAACCAATGAGGTAAGTAGTATTCTCTCCCTGTTACAGGGAGCAAAGTATGGTTGGGAGATATGAACCATTTTCTCATGGTCATAGGAGTCAGGCAGAAGAGTTTACCAAAAAGTGAGAAATCTCAGGACATACCTGAAACTAGAGAAAGGACATAAATAAGAAGATACAGGTTCTGTAGTGGGAATTAGGGATACTGAGAAAAGGCATTTAGGGTGAACACTAAATCTTGGGAAGGTTAAGAGGTAAAGTCATTTATGGAGACAGAGGGACTTGGGTACCAATAAGGGTTTGAGAAAGAGAAATGGTTTACAAGGGCAGTGAGGAATCCATAAAAGATGGAAAAAGGATTTGCCTGAGTATGGAAGGTCTGAGTGGAGTCCGGAACCAGGCTTGGCATTGACAACCAGAATGTGTTATTTACCTTTATGACTTGAGGGCCTAGTGTGGCATTTGGTTCACAGTAGGCCTTGTGAACTCTTAAGTTTCAAAAGGATGAATGGATGGATGGATTAAAGAATGAATGAAAAAAGGGACAAGATACTATAAAATCAGAGAACAGAATTGAAAAGAGGAGAATGGTGAATGAAGGTGGTGGAACAGTAGTTTAGAAAGGGAGTTGGGGGAGAATGTGCCCTGGGCCCCATGAGCTACAGCATCAGAGGTGTCTTAAATGAGGGTGGCCAGGTCTCTGTTGGGGAGGAAAAATTTTCCTCTATCCTTCAGAGGTTCTTCCACCTGGTCTAAGAATTAAAGTGACATGAAACAGATTACCAAGATAAAAGAAAAATTAATTTTGTACAAACAGAAACCCTACGCACATGAAACGTTCAAAGATGGAAAAATAAAGTGAGGTAGATATGCCATCCTGAGCTAAAGAATGGAATAGGGCTGGGGCATCAAAGAGGAAGAGGGCAATTCACAGGGAAATATAAGGAAGAGCAGATGTGTGGTAATTAGATGTCTGCCTGGCCATAGAGATAGATCACTTAGATAAATTTATCTCTAGTAATACCCCTACTCTGGGAAAGACTCCCAATTTAGATTCTTCTAGATAGTTAAGAGAGGAGCAAAAGTTTCTCTTGAACCTGCAGGTCTCCGCTGCCTGCAGCCCAAAATAGCCCACATATCAAAGTGACACATTTGGAGGAGACTTGTTTTGAACCTTGCGTTTCTCTCAGGGTGAGGACAGAGAAAGTGACGTAGAAATGTCAGCCCCATGAGCTGAGGAATGCATATCTGTGAGGAGGTGCCACTGTGATGAAGATTATCAACGAAGGGACCCAGATGGTAACCTGGCCCAGGGATGCCCACAGCTCTCTGGACAATGCCCTTCCTGGCAGTGGCCCTAGAAGATGCCAGGACTCCAAATATAAGGCTTGTGCATCACTGCTAGGGAGAAGCTCAGAAGCCCTAAGAGCTAACCAAGAGACTTTAGGGTGTGCAGCCAGCAGGCTGGGCTACTGAATATCCACATGGAGTTGGCCTGGCATGCGTGGCCATGCCCCAGCTTAGCTCCATAATCCTGCCCTTTCCGTGAACTGAGGTTGAGGGAGGAACTTTCATTAGGGTGAAGACAAAGCCAGGCAGAGTGACCTGCAGAATTAGCTCACTGTCCTCAAAAAGCCCACAGCACTAGGGGACACAGAAAAGAAGTGCCCAGGACACATGCCAGAGTGCTTTCTGGGAGAGTGAGCAAAATACAGTCGAGTGCAGTAAGGGTGATGGGGAAGAGCAGGTGTAGGATTTAACCCTGTGTCCAGAATTAAGCTCAATCAATCCAGCCCAGCACCCTTCACCCTCACAGAAAGGGGTGTTCCAACCCAGGAGCTGGGTGTTGGGGAGACTGTGTGGGCTTGGCTGACCCAGGCACAAAGGCAATCGAGCTGCTGCAAAATGTGTTATTTCTCAAGCCCAGAAAAAAAAATCTATGAGCCTTCCCATTTCATTTAAGCCAACCTCCACCTTTGCTTGTCCCTGCTCACTGTCTTCTACTACATTTGTGGCAGGGTCTCAGTCAAGGGTAAAACGGTGATTGGCACATTGGCAACTGACAAATGCTGAGGATCTCCCACTTGTCAAGTGCAAGCAAGGACACAGGCACGGCCCCACAGGAGCTCGTTCTGGGCAGGGGTACTTCTCAGACTTCACTGTGTGAGGGACTCACCTGGGATCTCGTTAAAATGCAGATTCTCTTTCAGACGCTGCATTTCTGGCAAGCTCTCAGGTAACGCTGATGCACTCAGAAGAAAAAAACTGGTATTTGTATAAAGAGATGAAAACCATGAGAGCTGCAATGATGTCATTTTATCTTGCAAATGGCCATAAAGTAGGTACAGATAGAGTCGCTTACAAATTTCATACAAATTTTATGCTAATGCTTTTCTGTACCTTCTCACTTTAACACAGCTCTGGGAAGGGGGAGCAGGGTGGGCGGGGGACCATCAGGGAAATGGTTCCTGGAAGCAGCGTGCTTATGGCACTGGGAGGGAGGGCCCAGCTCTGCAGCCTTCTATCCCAGGGATTAGCCATTAGTCTGGAGTGGGGGTGGGGGGAGTGGCAGGGCAATTCATGTACACTGGTTTTCTACTGCCTTGGAAAAAAGTACTGGTACATCATGGAGTTAAAAATACAGGTTCTGGGAGCAGACAGTCCAGACTCAAATCCTGGTCCTCTGCTTCCTAGCCCAGAGAAGGTACTAGAGCTCTCTGTACTCCAGGATTCCTGTATGGAGTTAGGGTGGTTGGAAGGGTTTTTCAGGAACGTATGAGATGATGGACGCCGTGGACACACATCACACTGGGTGAGCGGCAATGTGGGTTCTCTGTGGCAAACAAATGTCTGCTTCCCCCACCTTGTCTGTCACAGGGAGGGGGCCTGAGCCTGTTCGCAGAGCTCTGCAACCACCAGCGGAGTGACCCTGAGCAAGTCATGCTCCCGCCCGAGACCTCAGTTCCTGCATCTGTTAAGTGGATTAAGCAGGCCTGTGGTTTTATGCCCAGAATGACCACCAATCTCCAATAATTAATCTTTCTTTAAATGTAGCACCGGTTGGTGAGTATAAGGTGGTTATTTCTTCTTGTTACTTGCTTTTGTTTCTGAACCCCGTTTCCATGTATCCACAAAACCCCATGATTTGTGTCTGCTGACAACCTGGCAAAGTCCAGGCCTGACATGCAAGGGAGACCACTCTGCTAGCAGCAGGCTCAGTGCAAAGTTCTCACTCAGCCTACCCTCGGGCTGTGGCGATCACACAGCCCTGCGAGCACTGAGCTCCAGGGAACAGGCACATGGAGAGCTGGCTGGGTTCGCTATCATCTCCTCCAACCCCTGCAAAACCTAAGGGGCCACCCCGTCCTCCTCCACCTTCTGCCCCACTGGGATCCTTACTCTCAATGATGCCCCAAGATGCAAAACGACTGTTCTTGACTTTGTAAGCCTCTTCTCACCCAAGGGCAGTGCACGAGAGGTCATCTGTATAAATAGATTACACCTGAGCAAACCAAACATGGCTGGCCTCTGGCCCACCCAAATGCCCAACTTGTCCCTGGCCTGCCTGGAGGCCCCACAGAACCAGCTGCTTGTCGAGCCCAGAAGCCTCACCACGTGGCACTCCAATGCACTGTCTTCTCTTTTCTTTTTAAAGAAAGGAAAAAAGGGAGGAAATCCACAAAACAATTTGTCCTTAGATCACAAACGTGAAGGGCTGGATCAAGGAGCACCATCACGGGGGGTTGAGCAGCACCGTCTGATTCAGAAGACAAGCAATTCCTCAAAGGCGGCCTGGAGTCTCAGCTGCCGGCACTGAGGGCCCTTCTGGTCTCTCAGCATGCCAGTCGTCTCAGCCAAGATCACAGGCCTGCAGGGGAAGATTCTCCACAGTTCCCGGCAACAAGCACGGCCGGTGGGAAGGGCAGGGGAGTCAGGCCCGGGCTCCAGTTCCAGGACTGCCCCTTCCCAGAGGTGGGGCCTACAACAAATTCCTTAACTCTCTGACTGTGGCCATCCAGAAAACTAAGACAATGAGATTGTTTTTTTTAAGGGCTCATTGATGCTTTAGCAAGTTAACGTATGCAAAGTGCCAGGGGCAAGCCTGACACATTTATGAATTCAAGAACTACGTACTGAAAACCTACTGTGTGCTAGACATGGTTCTGGGCCCTGAGAGAAAACACTAAACAAGAAAGAAACTAGGACTCCTTCCCTTGTCAGCTTGGTGTCGGAGAAGGGCTGATGCAGCGGGAGGCAGACCGGCCCACAGGCGGTTACCACCCCAAGCGGCAGGAGAAGGGATGGGACAACAGTGGGGACCCTGCAAGAGGGCCTCCTCACCCAGTCTGTGTGGGGATGGAGGAAGGTTCTCCGGAGAAAGCGGCATCTGAGTGCAGACTTGACATGAAGAGGAGGCAGGTGAAGACAGGTAGCAGTGAGGGCACATGGGCCAGACCAGGAAGTTCCTGTGAGGAAGGTCAGGGAGGCTGACCTTGATGCTGAGGGGAACAGAGGGGCTGAAGCAAGGCAGCCTGTGTAGGAGGATGGTGGCTGGCTGGGGTGGGGGTGGCCTGGAGGAGAGGCAGGAGCTGCTGCAGGGCCCCAGGGGAGCACGGTGGTCGTGGTGCCAATGATGAGGGGAGCTATTTGTCAGCGGCAGGCGACTGCACCTGAGGACGGACAGAAACAGGGGATGCAGGAAGATAAGGAGCCCTGTGCCTGGGTTTCCGTCCAGAGCACTCCGGGTGCAGCATGAATGAGAAGGCCTACTTTCATCATGATCACTGACTTTTGCACGTTGCCATCAGCTGGGTCACTCCCCTGTCTCCCACCAGTACAACAGACAGACCTTCCTGGCTCCAGTACAACAGACAGACCTTCCTGGCTCAGATACGCTGTGGCTCTGGTTCTTGACATCATGTCAGCCATAATGGCCTCAGCGCCAGCACCATGGGGCTCACTCTTGCCTTTGTGCCTTTCTCCAAACACAGGACCAGGCTGGGAAGATGGGGAAGGGGACAGCTGAGAGATGCTGGCCAGCATGGCCCATTCACAAGCCCCTGTCTTTCCAGATGACCTGGAGCAAACGTCTCTTTCACTGGCTCCTTCCAGACAGTAGCCAACCTCATCCTCACCCAGGGCAGGTGAGCTCTTCTCCGCCTCCCTGCCACCTTGTGATTTCCTAGGGAGATTTTTTTCCCTGCTTCAAACTGAAAGTGATCCCCTTAGCCCCTCCTTGGGCCCCTTCTGCTTAAGTCTCTTCCCCCATGCCTTCCAGAGAGTTCCCCAGAATCTCTACAGAGCCTGTGGTCCTCCTTATAAAGGGTTAAAGAATCAGAATTACCCCCCTACACACCTAGCGCTCTCTCTGGTGTCCATGCAGGCATGCCTGGGGCTGCCTAGACTTCTGTGACTTCTTAGCTCTCTCAGGAGTGGAGTCCTGGGGCCGGTGCTTAGCCAGAACAGCCAACTAGGATTTGAGGGAACGTGAAGAGTGGAATTTTTAAGAACCAGATCAAAAGTGGCATTAAAATTAGATGATAGTCCAAGCCACTACCTGAGGAAAGTAATTAGGATCTTCTGAAAATAACAGCAGTTCTGCTAGACACTACTCCTGGAGCCATACTTCTTCTGGAATATTCTCGGGCTGGTCAGGGGGCAGCCTTTTTCCCTTGAGAGTTCCTGGCCACCTTCTCTCTGCCTTTGTCCGCATAGCAGTTCAGGCTGCCGGACTGCCGACTGAGGAAGACGATCCTGACCTGACCCATATCCAGACTACTTAGGTGCTTATCTTCACCTGCCCACACCCCAAGGAGTCACCCATCCCACAAATCCTCGTACCACCCAAGGAGGGCTGAGCCGCTCCGCTCTCTGCTCCACGTGGAACCTGCAGGGCTGGCTTACTGGGGAGGCCCCAAGTTTCCGACTTGGTCTCAGCCTAAGGAAAAGAAGAAACCTCCCTGTGGACACACCCTGGGAAGGAGGCAAAAGAGAAAAGAAATGACCCTGCCCAAGGAGAGCCAGGCCAGGCCCCGTGACAGCCGAGTGCCACCAGCCGGCCAGCCTGTCCGCACTCAGCGTGAACCCACATCCACACCCCTGGGCAGGCTGGCATCGTCCGCACTCCCATCCCATCGAAGTCTCGTCCCTCCTGCCACCTGCCCGAGACCAACAGACACCTGCCCACACATACACAGGCCAGGGTGGCCCAACCATACCTCCTCACCACTCGCTCTGTCCAGGCACAAACACACAGGGCTGCTGACCCAGGATACGACTACCTGGCTCGACCCCTACACCTTGTTCACAGCCAGAGTCCTTGTGGGACCTCGGGAAACTACCCACACCAAGCTCTTCGAGCTTCAGGCCATCCTCCTCAGAAGGCACCCCAGAGGCAAACAGTTCACTGAGCGCACTCGGAGCTGACTGTCTCTCTCGCACCTGTCTCTGGATGTGTGGGGGGACTTGAGGCCTGTGCAGGTGTCAATTCTTCCATCCTCACGTGATTTGCCCTCCCACACAGGTGGGAACCTCTCTTCCACGACCCCCAGGGTAGGTCGGCTCATACCTGCCTCTAAGGAGGTCTTCTCGGCCACCTGCCTCTTTTCCACTCCCCCATCAGGCTTCTCTCACACAGGGCCTGGGCAACGGGTGGCCGTGTTTCTCGAACTTTCTTGTGCACACCGAACCTCTGTGTGGAATTCAGCAGGTGAGGTGGTGGCATTCTGCTCTTCTGACAAGCTCCCAGGCCATGCTGAGGCCGTGCTCCACCAGCCCCAGTTCAAGTAGTGAGAAGGCAGAGCAAAGAGCAAGGGTGTCTGAGTCGGTCAGACCGCGTCCTGGCACGTGCTCCCCTGGAGTCAGCCAACACAGCTCCAGAGACCGCCGTGAGGACCACATGGGGCCAGCGATGCTGGCAGTCCCCAGAGCAGCAGGCACTGAGCAACGCAAGCCCTCTTCCGTCTGCTTCAGCTCCCCCGCTGCAGCAGCGGGGAACGGGGAACCTCAGGAGAGAGGACTTGCCAGAGAAGTCAGTGAAGTAACCGACGAACACTCTGGTACCCAGAGGTGAGGGAAGGTGAGAGGTCTCCTTCCCCTCCTTGTGTGTCCAGTCCTGGGTCTGGCGCATAACCTCGGCCCGGCATGATGGGGGAAGAGGGGATGCAAAGGCCTGAAGGCCGCAAGGGTCGGTATGTCTGGCTCTGAGTGTTTGTGTGCACGATGCTGGGGAGAGGGGTTGTTCGGGCCAGGCTGAGGGGCAGTTCCTCAAGGGACTCTAGTATCTGGATATCCGTGCTTGAGCGAGGGTGAAGCTAACCCGGGAGGGGAACCACGATGAAGCAAAAGCCTGCCAGGAATAGCCAGCCTGGACCCCTGTGCACCCCTCTTTGTGCACCTGATGCCCACCGCAGGCCAGAGGCTCAGCGGGAGAAAGCTAGGTGCTTTCAGAAGCTGCCTTAACCAGTCCGGCTGGAAAAGGACCATTTATCAAAACCTTTCCTCTCTCATCCCTCCAGCAGCTTCAGAGAGGGTCTTGGTTGTTTCCAGGGAACGACGAGGGACTAAGGGAACTTAGCCCAATATGTGATATATAGCAGTGTTGCTTCTAGGGTCTAAAGCAAAGCCAAGAGAAAAAATTAGACCAAGGGCCAATCCATCTTCAGCAAGGAAGTCTGCATCCTGCCTCCTCCTTACATAGAGACAAGCCCCGTTGATGTTACTCAGAAAATAATGGTGTTTCAACACACTGTAAGGGGTACCTGCGGAGCCCGGGACCACCTAGGGGAGACTGGGGGACTCCCCTGGCATGGCCCCAGGCCACGTCCAGCATGGAGGGACAGAGGTGGCCTAACAGGGAGCACCGTAAGTGATGATGGCACGAACATGGAGCTCACGGGGCTCTGAGGAGGAGAAAGGCCACATGATCCCCAGAAACCTTGCTCTGTTCCCAGCGTGCACCCCAACACACAGACACACACATCCCCTCGCACTGGGGAAACTGAAGCTCAGCTTCCCAGCTAGTCCTGTGCCCTCCCTCCTGCAGAAATACGAACGCCATTCCTTCTTCAGCCCCAGAGCTTCTCCATGCCCCGGTAACATTTCACACAGCGATTTAGCAAGCTGGGCTGAGGTTTCTTTTAACTGGTAATTAAAATCGGAGCACAGAGACAAGTTTTGTAAAGCTTGGCTTTCACGGAGAATAACTCCTCTGGATTAGAAACCAAAAAAATGAGACTTTTGATTGAAACCGTGAGCACCCACACAAACACGAAGGCCCACTCAGCGTTCTGAATGGAGACGGAATGTGAGGCTCTTTTGACTGAGGTTAAAAAGAATTCAAATTCACAGGATTCGTTTCCAAACTTATGAAGAAAAAGCAGGTAGAAATGCTAGGACGGAGCTGTGAATGCGGAGGGCATCTCTGTATGCAGGCCGCCCTGACCTTCACCTGGCCAGCTCCGGAGAAGGCCTGTCTTCCTGTTTCTCTACGCTTGTCTTCAGAAGCACAGGAAGGGCAGGCACGGTTTCATCTGCCCGAGGGCCAGGCCCCTGTGTCATCAGGACCGTAGACACTGCAAATTGGAGACAGTCCCTGGAACAGGTCTCAGTGCCAAGCCGGTTTTGAGGTAAAAATAAATATATACATGTATAAACACATACATGTCCTCACAGGTACACACATACACACACACACACACACACACATACATATACTCCACACACACATGACAACACGCATACATACATTGTATATCCACTACCACACCGTCCTCCACGGCCCCTTGGGGCACGGGGAGCACCCCACATGACCATCCACTAGGACAAACTCGTCCCTGAGCATCTGCTGCTCCGTCCCACTGCTCCCAGATGGAGAAGAAAGCCTCACCCAAAGAACCTCACTCAGGGCAGTCAGGTGGGCGGAAGGAGTGCTTCCCCCCAAATGCTCCAGACAGAAGAGCAGGCTACTGAGGGGAATCCTGGAGAGTACGACCTCCAGATGAATGCAGGGGAGTCCCAGAGGCCCAGTGGGTGGGGGACACTAGGAGACGACTGTGAGCTCCAGGACCCAGAAGCGGCATAGAGTGGCAGGGCAGGGGGCACTTACACACCTACAGGATGGGCAAAGGCAGAGGGACTGAAAGAACACTAGACGGTAGCAGAGGCTTAGGCAGGCGGGAGGTTGGGAAGCTAGTACTTAATGGGTACAGAGTATCTTTAGGAGTCATAAAAATACCTGGGGAATAGACCATGGTGATGGTTGCACATGGTGAATGGAATTAAACGGCAGTGAGCACACAGGGTAAAAAGAGTTCAAATGGCAAATTTTATGTTATATATATATTCTAACACCCACACACACACACACACAGGCCCCGACCATGGCAAGGTTACAACAGAGGTGAGCCACTTCTTCACGACGGGAGCTGATGGAGTCTGGGGCTCTGCCTGCATTCCCAATGCCACCTGCCCTGGGGACCCATCTCGGGCCCTCTGTTCTCAGATTGGTGGGCTCCAAGCCACCTTGAGGCCTTCAGTCCCCACAGGGCGGTGGCTTTCCCTTCCTCACTACTTCAAGCACAGAACATGCTGCAATTGCTATCTGTTTTCCCAAACCGCGATGCCACAGGAAAAACCGAGGCAGTGGCATACTGTATAATTAACATGGAATGTTCCGAGGGAGCTGAAGACAAGTGGGACAGAGGTCAGGTTCTCAAGCAACACCATTTTCTGTGCAAGAGGGACTGTTTTCGCCTCTCTTTCTCCCTTCACAGGAGACTGAAATAAGAAAACTTGAGAGAGAAAGAAACCTGTTCAGCCTCACACATACAAAGCAGACCCTGGCATGGGTACACAGATTCCTGTGGGGGGGACCTAGACAGGCTGTGCTCAGCCTCCATCACCAGCCAGGCTTCAGGACCACAGAGAAACACATTTAGCCTCTGCCACTGAAGTACCGGCCTGTCCAGCCCAGCAAGGCTGCTGCGAGCCTGTGCTGTCAGTCTGGACGCAGTTGAGGTGCATTATAATCCATTATAATAAACTGGTTCCTAAGCCCCCTTCCCTGCACGATTTAGCAGAGACAGACCCATCTGATGAAGAATCAAATGCAGCAACTATAGTTGAAATCTTGTTCAGTGTAGTTGAAATCTTGTTTCGTGTACATAATTAAAAAATTATCTATTTTTAAGGTGGAGTTCAGTAATATTGGGAGTCTGTTTCTCATCAAACAGAAATAGAAGAGGGGAGAGAGAAAGTCTTCCTATCTATACTTTAAAAAAAAAAAAGACAACAATAGACTAAATTAAGTACACTAAGTAATTTGGGGGGAATGTGGCATTTCTACCTCCTGCAAAAAGCCTTCTGAGATCTTGCACTTGGAACAAATCTCCCCACTGCCCTTGTTCTTGCTGCTTCCTACAGCGGGCTATCGTTCCTTGCAAGAAGGGGTCCAGCCACGTCTATCCGCTTCCGTCTCCCGCCATCCTGCAGACTGCTGTGGGACAGGTGGACAGAGCTGGCTTCCTCGTCATCTCTGACTCTCCTGCCTTCACGCTGGCCTGGAGTTTTGTCTCAGGGAGTATGACCTCTATGGGATGTAAGTCAGTTACAGCTTGGCATTCTGGCTGCCAAGACAACAAGACAGCTTGACTTAGCTAGGACAGGCAGGTGTCCAGGGTCTTCCATCCTGACATTGGGGTGACACCACGCTCCTCACTGCCTACTGAATTAACTGCAACTCCTCAGCATAACACATGAGACCCACCCCCCGCCCAGGACTTGGCCCCTGCCCCCATCCAACCGCATCCTCTTCTCCTCCCGAGCACCCTTTCCTCGTCCTCCATCCAGACCAAAGTAGCTGGAGTGCCTACACAGGACACGGAGGCCTCCGTGCTGTGCTCCTCTATGCTGTGCCCTCTCCCTCCACATCCATCAGACTCCCCTTCATTACAATTCACATGCTGAGGGAAGTGCCCTCCTCCAGGCCTTGGAAGCAGGTGTGCTGTTTATAGTCCTCTTGTGTGCCTCTCGGTCCTCTTAAGCCATGAGCTCTTAGAGGATGGGGACCACGTCTTTCATTATCCGAATCCCTGCTGCTTAGCCTAGTGCTGGCACCAAGCAGGGACTCAGTCCATACGAACCATAGTCAAGTCTAAACAGGTAGACCTTCACCACCAAGCAGTGAGGATAAAATGTGCCTTTTCCGCAATAGCGAGGTTCCACATTTGGCCAAATAGCTAAGACCCCCTAGGTGCCTGCCAGCGTCGTGCAGGCTGCTGGGAGCAGCCCCAGCCATGCCCAGCTCGGTGGGGTAGCCCAAAGCAGCTCACAGCACATGGCAATGAGGCCACCATCACTCATTAACACACTGTTTTCCAAGCCTGCCAGGCCATTTGCCAGCACCGGGCCACCCTTTCAGAGCTGGGACCTTTGTGCTCCACCCGACTGAACATAATCTACTTAATTAATTTATGGCACAGACAGAAACACTGTACCTCCACTACTGCCTTCATTAAAACCACTCGAACCACACTAGGAAAACACAGGATCTCCCTGGCAGGTTAGTACTTTTTCCCCCTTCGGGAGGGGGGTGTGGCAGAGGGAGAGAGTCTTAGGCATCCCCCACACCCAGCGAGGAGCCCAACACAGGGCTCCATCTCACCACCCCGAGATCATGACCTGAGCTGATATCAAGAGTCTGATGCTTAACTGACTGAGCCCCCCAGGTGCCCCTGCAGGTTAGCACTTATATTCTCTGGCCATTGCCATGGGAAAAGTAGTTTTAAAAAAAAGAAGTCTGCAAAACCACTCCCTTCCCAGTTACTAATTTTTCTAGAAATGTATGCAACTTCAATCTGCTTTAAGTAAATATTTTAAAACATTAATTAGCCCCAGTGATATTCCTTTTGTATGCTACACATTTCAGAGAGATTTGGGTAAAACGTGGGGGTTATACACGTATCTCTGATTAGCATATTTTCTGAATGAAAATGAGAACACCTGGCCCTTTGTTAAGACAAAATGTATGAAACTGAGATATGTCAGAAAATACGTCTGGCAGTTCTGACTCTGTAATTTTCCAAAGTGAGGTTAGAAGGAATGTTTTGCCGATTTTGCCGAAGTTTTAGCTCTCACAGGAATGAAAAAGGCATGGCTCCATTCACAGCCAGTACCTAGTGGGGAGGACAGACTAACACTGGTGGCCGTCAGTGTCGTGGGCAGTGTCGTGGGCAAAAAGTGTAGCTGGAATCCTGCGTGGAATCAGGGTCTTCGCAGACAGAGCCTGGGATTCGGGGCCACAAGGCTGGGCCTAGTTTCTCAACGCTGGCCACCCAGGGATCTGGTCACCAAGAAAAAGAAGAGGGCAGCCACGAGACCTCACCCAGCAGCTGTGTTCATCATTTCTGGAATTGTTAGAGGCTGTGTGGGCCAAACTCATACTTGCTCAGGGCCCAGAAAGAACCAATCCAGGTGAGGCAAGAAAGGAGTTAAATTTAGAAGGGAAAATGCGGGGCGCCTGGGTGGCTCAGTGGGTTAAGCCTCTGCCTTCGGCTCAGGTCATGATCCCAGGGTCCTGGGATCGAGCTCCGAGTCGGGCTCTCTGCTCAACAGGGAGCCTGCTTCCCCTCCTCTCTCTCTGCCTGCCCCTCTGCCTACTTGTGACCTCTGTCTGTCAAATAAATAAATTAAATCATTAAAATAAAATAAAAAAATAAAAGGGAAAATGTTCTTTGCCTTTTAAAAGCTGTTGACATTCACCGTCTCTGTGCCTTTACCTAGACTCTGATAAATTTGGGGTAAACGGCGATGCTTTGGGACCTTTGGAATCCACCAAGGGGAAGCTGCTAGGCCAGGGAGCTGTGATTCAGGCCTTGGGCAATTAGGAAAAAGAATTAAACAAACATCGGAATCCTATCAAGTGACCAATCCCAATGGCATCCTTTGACCTGGGGCGGGGTGGCGGGAGTGGGGGGATAAAGGAGAGCCCCTGTTCTACCTCAGAAGAAAATAAGAGGGGGTCTTGCTTCTTCTTGCCGAACAGGGCCACAGAGGCTGAGACCATCTCCTCTTCCTGCTAAACCGAGTGCCCTTACTGGCCTCCCGACAGGATGCAGACATTTGACGTTTGAGCAGCTCCCCGCTCCAAGTCTGTTGCTTGCAATTCTGAGCACATTCTCCTCTAAAAACTATCTCCTAATGCCATCAGGCTCCTTTTCATACATTCAACACGAAATGGACCTAGGGCTTAGAAGGGGACTCACAGCAAGAGGAGGAGGGGTGCTCATGCTCCGTGGCCAGAGCAAGGATGCTCGGGGTCCTCCCATGTGAGTGTGTGCCCGCACGTGCGTGAGCATGGGTATTTCCCAGGAGGACAGGTCCATGAGAGGAAACTGGACACAGAAGAACAGGGAAGCGACTGAAAGACAAGGGAAGTACTAGGCCCAGGCAATGGTTCTGTCCCAACAGCTCCTCCTCTGAAGTCCCCTCTTCTCACCAGATGAGTCCTATCTCTAGAAATGAGTCACTTCTCAGGTGGGAACAAAGGCAAACTGTTGCCTTGAGGCCAGGAGAGGGGGTGGGGAGCCAGCAGCACCCTCCCACCCACTGGCTGCAAAAGGACATTTGTGACTCAGCTGCTCAGTTATGACTGAAGCACATTATGCATGACCACGTGTTCGCTGAGCAGGATCAAAGCCTCAAGTGGCCAGGTGGCCAGGCGGCGACGGGAACACATGAAGCTGGCGGCAGGGGGAGGCCCAGGTCATGCAGACCCAGAGAGCACGGGCCATCAGAACAGGCTGCCGCCGCCCCCGCTCTTCGGGGACCACAGGCCTTGTAGAGAAGGCAGCCTAACACAGTCCCGACTTCTGCGTTGTAAAGCAAAGCTATGCAGTGTCCGGGTTTTAAATGCTGGCAACGAATACACATTAAACCAAAAAATGATGCAGGGAAAATTAACCATTCTTCCACCTGGTCTGCTGGGCTCCCGTTTGCAGCCCTCTTCCCGGAGTCCTATAGTCAGAATCAGAACTGTTTTGTTTTTTGACCTCCAAATCTAGCTATAGGCCAGAATCACTTTGGATGCACGCTCAAAATGTACATTCAGAGGCCCCAACCTACAGCCACTGAGTCAGAATCCCCGTGGGAGAAGACGTGCATTTGGAGAGGCTCCCTGGGTGATCACGAGGGCTGTCCTGTCAGCTAGGAACCATAGGCTAGTCCATATTTCTTCTCTCCTTGTATTCACAAGTATAACCATATTCACTTCTATCTCACGCCTCTAGGTCCTAATGATGAAATAAGATTATAATAATGAGACCATAAAAATATATTAACCAGGGCTTCTAAAACTGCCCCCCCACCCCAAAGAAAGGGCAGAGGCCAGTGTTGAGGGACACAGGACACAGCTGGGGCCAAGTGTCTAAAACTGTGTCTTATCTAAAAGGCTTATAAAACTTTAATATTCTACTCTGTAACATAGCAATACATGCTTTAATATACCAGGTTCTCCATGGCTAAATCTTGGGGTGGATGACTCTTCAGAAAGATGCAGTATGTTATTCTTGTGATTCGGAGTACCCCAAGGATTACCCAAGTGCAAGTGTCCCCAGGATATTTACCAAAGCTTGGGATGTGCAGGTTTACATTTAGATGCCATATTATTTCATTTGATGTAAACCCAATGGCAAAACGCCATATGAAGTCCATAGAAGGCAGGCTCATATGCAATCCTATATAGTGGATTTATATACTTCTATTTAAATTTCTGTTCTCTAAAAAAAAAAAGGCACTGCGTGTATGTCAGAAATGTATTAGATGGGGGAGAGAAATAGGACAGAATCACAAGAAACCATCCTTTAGCACATCCCTTTAAAAAGTTCATGGCTTGAGAGTGCTTTGTTTACATTTTTCATAAAAAGTAGTCAAAGGATATGAAACACTTAAATTGCTGTAAAGGCCCTGCTCCCCTAGACAGTGAGGGCCATGTCTGGAGGGTTTGCTCACTGTGATGCTTGGCAGTGGGAACAGCTCAGATACCCCTGGAAACCACAATCCGTCCCTGGGAACTCCGGCTAAGTCCACACCTAGTCCTCAGAGCAATGACCTGGAGACCAGCACCTGGTGGCCTGGTGGGTATCAGGGAGTGCTACAAGTGCCATGTGCCCTGATCAGAGCCTCTGAGTGCAGAGCTACAGCCCATCCCTGTAGGTCCTTCTGCCATCGTCAGTGACGTTGTGAGGAAACCAAGATACTGCAGCCTCGCTGGGCTTAGCTTTTCCTTTCTTTGTGATGTCCACGACTGTCACCAGCATTTAAAATCAAAACACTTCTCTTACCCTAATACCATTACTTCTTAATAAGCTGAAAGCCTTACCTTTTCCTGGAGTAATTACATTTAGTTAAGTGTGAGACTGCCTGATTAATTTCAGCAGCGTTTCACGGATGTGTAGCATTTAAATATTTATTTGAAGCCATTGGTGCTGATTCCTATAGAAAGGGAAGCTTAGATTAAATGTGGGCTCCTTATGTCAAGTGTCCAACTTGTTGCCATTAATAAAGTGATAATCAATAAAATTATCACTGTGAGAAAAATAATAAAATCTCCTTGTAGAAGCCCAATAATACATTCATTCCATCATCCACTAATGTTAACGGTAGAGAAATGCTCTTGCTTTACTCAGCACCCCCACCCCACCCCCCAAGAAAGTTCTGGCCCTGGCTTGGCTCCAAACACACCCTCTCTCAAGGGATTAGCCTCTTCCTCCCTCAGATCCTCAGAATGGTGTCTAAGTCTCATTAGGTGAAGTGTTCCAAAGCTCAGTGATTCTAAACTGTTGAGGGGGAGGAGCCCTGATAAGGTTCCCCCACCTGCCTGCAGCCCTGGCTGTGACCCAGGTGAGACCCCTGCTGGTGAGGTGTGAAACTGCACCCACACAGGAGGAGGGGCGGGCCAGCTGGCACAGGAAGGATCTAGGGTCTTCTCAGCAGAGACCATCAGAGGGTGGCCACCCAAGAGAGTCAACAGGTGCCAAGCCCTCTTTCTATTTTTCCACCGACGTCCTCCCACTGCCACCTCCAGCAGCGTGCAGGGTATAAGGTATTACTAGTCCCCAGCAACAGACAGGCTGGGCAGCCCCCATCCTGAGACAGGAGACACACCATCAGTGTTCCTGCACCCCCCTCCCCCAAGGCCACAGCTCAATTCTCCAAAACATTCCCTAGAGGGAGGGGGCGGGGGGCGGGGCGGGGGAGGAGACAGAGAGAGAAAGAGAAAGAGAGAGGAAGAAGACACTTGGAGCCCTGGACATCTGGCCAGGGATCCCACAGACGACAGATAAACTGCTCCTGGCGCTAATAAAATCAGAGGCTCCTTGGAGTCTTTTTCTATTGCTAACAGGATTAGAAAATAAAAATAAATCCCAAACACACAGAGGCACCCCCTTTGCCTTGAGCAGAGAGAGCATTTGTTTTGTTTTGCCTAGAACAACCTTGCATTTACAACTTCAGTTCAACAGGACTAAAAGCTGCCTCCAAACTCCTTTCAAAAAAGGGGGTCCACAAAGTGCCAGAGGGCAAAATTAACCACAGCAATCGGTATTCTCCTCAACCATTAACCCCTTCTCAGTGTCTCCTGCCTCAAACAAATGATCAAGATTTATTAGCATTTAACCCTCTCAGTCTTGGGAAGCAGAGAAAGGAAAGGTGAGCAAAGAAAAACCACTTCCCAGCCAGACACAGCTGCTGGCAGGGAGGGACCATGCTTCCCCAGCCAGCTGCCTGCTGACAATCTTACGTGGGTCACACCCACACTCACCTCTCACACAGTCCAGCCACGTGACAGTGGAGGTGAGGTGGAAACGCCCCTACCGGGCTCACATCTGGTTTCAGCAGCCCTCCTCACACCACTCCCCACATGGGGGTCCAGCCCCCTAGAAGGAGACATGCAGGGGCCGCCTGGGACCCCCCACACACACACCCCGGAGTCCCAGTTCTGGGCGGGGCCAACCATATTATTTCACTCTTCTATCCATTCTTGTTTCTCTTCATTAACTACAACTGCATATTAAAACCATCCAAACATAAACATTAATGAGAAATGCAAAAGAGTACCTTTACAAAAACACACACAGTGAGCAAGATATAAAAAGAATCCTATATTGGAATCTTTCCCAAGAACCTTCAACCGTTCTCAAACCGTTGGCTCTCTTCCTTTACTTAATTAAGACTTGGTAAAATACTTCTCCTTTTTGAAAAAAAATCAATTTCTTGTTTGTAAAATACATGTTCAAAGTAAAAAGGCTGAAAAATTTTACAAACCATAAAGAAAAAAATAACACTTTACTATAACTCAGTCTCTCTCTCTCTCACACACACACACACACACACACAGCTGGAACTCCAGTATGTCAGCCAAGAAAGCCAGCTAGAGGACTGTCCTCTACAACATGCTACTGTTCAAGTCACTTCCCAGTGTTTATTGATGATAATTATAGTTAAGGCAGCTCTCATCTTGGAAGCTAAGTACCACGCTCAGAGCCTTCCCTCTATTTTCTTTAGTTCTCACAACTACCCCAAAGGTACTATTATTATCTCTAATCCATCAGTAAGGCAGTGAAGTCTCCAGGAAGTAAAGTAAGAAATGGCAGACTCCAGATTTTAAATTACCCTTGTCCATCTGTGCCTAAAACTCATGCTCTCTGCTTTAAGAGATCCTTCTCATTTTCTTGCAGCTCTCCATTCTTCAACGGGAGTGCAATTTTTGAAAGGAAGGCCTGTGCATGGTCCTTCCACACAAAAGGTCCCCAACACCCCAGCAGCCCCCTTCATTACAACTGAAGCCATCCTGTTCACCCGACCGCCTCAAGGCGCATGCTGTGAGAAGCTGCTAAGAAGTAGGCCGGGCTCTCCTGAGCCCCAGGCTGTGGGTGGGTGGGGGTGAGTGTGTGGCTTGTCCCACAGGCCTGGGGGCTGGGAGTCTGAGATCCAGGTGCCTGCAGGTTGATTCATCTGGGGGCTGTGAAGGAGGATCTGTTGCACGTCCCTTGCCTAGCTTCTGGTAGTTTGCTGGCCATCTCTGGTGTCCCTTAGCCGGTGGAAGCAAGGCCTCATCTCTGCCTTCATGTTCACATGGCCTTCTTCCTCTGTGTGTCTGTGTCTGTGTCCAAATCCCCCCTTTTTCTAATGACACCTGTCATATTGGATCAGGGTACACCCTAAGGCCCTTACTTAACTAATTACATCTGTCATGACCCCATTTCTAAGTCAGGTCAGGTTCTCAGGCACTGGTGGTTAGGACTTCAATATAGGAATTTGCAGGGGACATAATTCAACCCATAACAGTGACTGAGAGAGAGAAGAGGGACTGTGGGAAGGGGAGAGAATGAAGGGGATGGAGAAAGGGAGGGGTAAGGGAGGAAGAGATGGGGAGAGGAAGAAGGCAGGCTGGGCTACTTATGGGAGGGTGGTATGTACTCCTTCCGGGCAGGACAGTTCTCCAGGAGCAGGTGTGGGTGGTGCCCAGTGAGTCTTATGAAGGAGCACCTGTCACTGTGAACATCTGTAAGCAGTAGGTAAGGGACATGCTCGTGGTGACCAATAAATACCACTGTGCATCTCCGGCCCGCCCACCACCACTGGGAGTGATGCTGGAATCCTACAGATTCATACAACAGAATTCTCCTGTCTTTAGGCTCGCAAGGCTGTCAGACGGGTTTCTAATATGTGCTGTCCTCAGAGAGCCCCAGGGCTGTTACCTGTTACAATAGAGTAGAATTTTTGAAAATATAAACTCAGCTTAAAGACTTAAAATAGAGGTAAGGTGTCCTTATTCCATGCTTCCCGGGGGAAAATATGTAAATATAAGGCATCATTTGCTTCCCCCAGTGGCAGAAGCTTGCCTCAAATAGAGCGTGCGTGCTATACATGCAAAATGTACATGAAGATGGGCTGTAAAGGCCGCAGGAACTCATTTCTGCTACAGTTTACTTGGCATTACTGTCGCTGCATAAATAAATTTGCCGTTATGCAAATGATGTGGGTGTTAATATCAATCACTCACCGGCACACCGCATCAGCGCCAAGTGAGAAAAAGATGCTTATAATTATTCTTAAAACAGACAAGCCCACTTCTGACCCGGAAGATAATCCTGGGGGACTCAGACCTTGGCTAGGAGGGAGACCTGCACAGCATCACAGGACCAATGGTCAGAAACCAGAGAAGACCAGAAGAAAGAGAAAGAAAAGTGCTCTGGGAAGCAGATAGGGCGGGAGGGAGCTCCTGCAGCTGGTGGGCAAGGCATGCTAGGAGGAAGGCATGACTGACTTGGCCTTGACAGACAGAGAGGATTTCTCAAGGTGGAGATGGGTGCGGAGAAGTCCCCCAGGTGGCGGGTACAGAACCGGCAAAGATAAGGAAGTGAAAGCTTGGCACAGCCTCAGGACCCCGTGAGCATCCAATTTGGCTGGAGCCAGTCACAGGGGCCCTGAATGCCAGGCCCCAGGGATTAAAATTCAGAATATGGTCCAAGATTCAATTAAGTAATCAGGATGATGATCTGCTGGAGAACTGTCTCCGTATTCTGCCCTATAACGGTGATGATTCACCATCCCACACAAACGGTGCCCCCCTCCGAATGCTCTCCAGGAAAGCTGCAGGGGACGGCCACATTCTCTCTCCTCCGCCTGGGGCCCTGAACACAGTTGCTCCAGTTGTTGCCCCAAAACTGAGGGCCCGGGGGCTGACAGCAGCCTGGAGACCTGGGAGACGCTGAGCCTCACGAGTGTCCGTACTCCTGCCCACATTTCGTCTCTTCTTCTTACACTCCAGGTAGTATGTAAATCGTCCTGAGCCCCTCCTCTCCAAAAGGTACTGAGCCAGGCTGACTCTCTCCAGGGCGCCCAGAAGAGGTACGGGGCCAGGGCCTGTGACTAGCCTGTGGTTCCATTTCACCCCAATCACCAATCAATGTGTGGCCTGTTGGCACCAAACACCTGGCCAGGTCAACAGCCACGAGCCAATCCCACCATCCTGCCCAACAGTCTTCCACACCCTCACAACTCAGAGGCCTCCCACAGGCCCCCCGAGACCCAAATCACCATCATTTCCCTAACACCTGAAACACAGCCCCCCCACCAAAGCCCACAGGCCGTCTTCTTACACAACCATTTCAGGAGCAAGGAGAAGCTCTTGCTAACAGTAGTGCTGGGATTAGTCCCGGAAGTTCCCCTTCATGTCGAACCACAATGACCAGGACTGGCCCTGGAGTCCTAATGACCCAAAACAAACATCATCCAAGGTTGAGGCTGGCATGACTCGGCACACTCAGAATCCCTGTACCCTATCAAGCTTGCCACTCTGGAATTGGGGACAACTAAGCAAACATTAAAATGTCACACTTTCGGAGCATTCAGGAAGGTAGCAGTGTCTGCTGCGCTTAGAGATGCAGAGAGACCAGAAGGAACAAGGTGGGCTCCTAGCTGGCCTGGGGCAGCTGTATCTGTTGGGAAGAAGAACCTGCTCCACGGAGGGGGCTGCCCCCTGCTGAAGGCGCCACAGCCCTGTCTAGGAAGCCGCCGAGGGCTGGCCTCTGTGCAGGCATTCCCCTGGGCTGGGCAGAAGCTGAATGCTGCCAGTCAGATGTACCTGGGGCAGAGAGAGGGAATGCGGCCTCTGTCACTGCTGGTTCAGAAGCCGCAGTCACCCTACACCCAGCTGTCGTGCTGCAGCAGAACAGGGCAGGGCCAGCGGCTACCAGTCCAGCTCCATAAGCCCCGGACCTGCACTTAGGATGTCCGCCTTTCAGCCTCCTGGAGATTCTAGAAGCTGCTATGGGCTGACAGGCGCTGCTCCTGTAGGATCTAGGAATCACTCAAAAGGCCCAGCCTCGACCCTGCCTCTTCGGCCTCTCCAACAATGCTGTAAGCACTGAGTCCCGACATTCACGCCTTTCTGCTTAAAAGACCTGGAGTGGGGGCACCTGGGTGGCTCAGTGGGTTAAAGCCTCTGCCTTCGGCTCAGGTCATGATCCCAGGGTTCTGGGATCGAGACCCACATCGGGCTCTCTGCTCAGCAGGGAGCCTGCTTCCTCCTTTCTCTCTGCCTGCCTCACTGCCTACTTGCGATCTCTGTCAAATAAATGGATAAAATCTTTAAAAAAAAACAAGACCTGGAGTGGTTTTTGTTTTCTGCACCGGCCCCTCGTTGATCTGACAAAGCAACAAGCTCGGATGCCCCAGGAACCATAGTCGGAGTGCTCCCCAGAGCACTGCTCTTTAAAGGAGCACCACACGACTCACTGTGTTAGGTGGGGGCCAGTGAGTCCCCTGGGCAGCTCTGGAGGAAGGCCCTACATTGTTCTCGTAGAGCTGAGGCGCAGGGGTGTGGGGGGGGCATGTGTGAGTGGCATGGAGGTCAAGGGGGGACGGTGGGTCCCAGCAGGTGAGTGCCAGGACCAGGGTGACTGGGAGTGCTTCCTCCGAGGGCGAGAGGTTCGCATGGGGTTAGTCTGGTGGAAAACTGGAGAAGCCAAGGTGGCGGCCAGCCTCAGGAGGGAAAGGATGAAACCGTGTGACGGCGCGAAGGGACAAGGAGCCATCACACAGGAGGTAACAGGGAGCAGAGCATCTTAGCAGCTGAACCATCCGTGTGAAGCCAAGAATGGATCTGGGGGTGAGGGGAGTGCTGGAAGAAGTGGCTTACTGCTCAGAGCTTGGGGGGACTGGAAGGTTCTGGGAAAACCGGCTGGATCTGGGGTTACTGACTGTTCTTAGACTGGGGTGTCCCTGTCACCAAGGGAGGAGGTGCGGTGTTCTGTGAGGTGACCTGCATGAAGAAACCTCAGGATTGAGATTGAGAGACAAGAACTCGCCACGGGGGCACCTGGGTGGCTCAGGCGGTGAAGCTTCTGCCTCTGGCTCAGGTCCTGATCCCAGGGTCCTGGGATCAAGTCCCACATCAGGCTCCTTGCTCAGCGGGGAGTCTGCTTCTTCCTCTGCCCCTCCCCCTACTTGTGCAAGCACTCTCTCTCTCTCTGACAAATAAATAAATAAAATCTAAAAAAAAACCAACGTGCTACTATGAGCTGTTTGATCTACACTGGACTATATCCACGGAGGCACCTGAAAAACTCAGAAGAGTAGCACAATTTCTGGGCAAGTGCTACTAGGAATTTTCCCCCCTGGTTCTAATCAGAGTGTTTAAGGCCAGTGCTTCTCACACTTTTGTGTGCATAGGAATCATCTGGGGGTCTCCTTAAAATGCAGGTTCTGGTTTAGTAGGTCTGCGGTGGGGTCGAAGGTCGGGCAGACCACGCTATGAGTCCCCAGACCTTCAGCTGCGGAGACATCAGTCACAATCTGAACTACTTCCAGATGCCTTACTAAGCTCCTCTCTGCCGAGGGGCTGCTCCCCTCATGCAGATGCAGACTTCGCCTGGCAAGAAGTGAAGTCACTTGCCTGGGGCCAAAAAAGGGAGAAGGAGCAGCTAGCCCACAGGCCAGCCTGTCAGCTTTCACTGGCTTCCGGCTCTCCCCTCACCCCTATTCTGGGACCCCTGGGGGGTAGGGCTTAATAGCTCATTTCTACGGACTCTCAGAAACAGTGCCAGGGCAAGGGAGGGGAGGGAAGGAAAAGAGAAGGAGAAAAAGGGAACAGAAAACCAATGGTCACCAGGACCAGGTGAGGTTGGTTCTGGAAACACACCCTTGCTTGCTGGCTGACCCAGACAAAGACAAGAGTCCTATCGGTCTCATCCCCCAATGTGGGGCGGGAGGCGGGGGGTGGCTAGAAGAAAAACAGGCAAAAGATATAAACAGGTATTTCATGGAAAAGCAACGCAAAGGCCCGAAAATCATAGAAGAGGGTACTTAGACTCAACAGGAGTCAGAGAAATGAAAGCCAAAGCAATGATGAGCTATTCCTGTCTACCTATCAGATCGACCAGCGCTAACAACGGAGTAACAGTTAATGCTGTGGGCGTAGGGGACGGTACTCCCACCAGCTACTCGTGGAAATGAGAAATGTGTACTTTTGGGGGAAAACAATCTGGAAGCATCAATCAAAAAATGCAAATACCATACCCTTCAGCACAGCACGCTTATCCTTGGGAATCTGTCCCTAGAAAATAAAAGCGGTAGTTTACCAGGAGGTTTACGGAGGTTTATGGAGGTAGTTATTTACCAAAAAAAAACAAAAAACAAAAAACCTGAGACAAAATGAATGCCCATCAGTGTAAGAATTGGAGAAAAAAATATGGATGACCCTTCCATGGAATAAAAAGGATGAATAGGAGGCATACCAGTTGACTTGGAGGGATTTTTCTTTGAAGTATGGATGAACAAGAAAACAGTATGCAGTAAATGTGACTAATATCCCCTTTTTTATAAAACCATGACTTTTTTTTTAAAAAGCTAGTACACACATTTATGTTTATGTGTATTGTATAACTATATAATTTCTACAAGCATAAACAAAAGTACAGAAAGATTCCAAGCTATTACAATGAGTTATTTAGTGAGGGGCTCAGACAGGGAAGGGAGGGAAGCAAAGACAACAAACCCCATGCACATCCAGGAACGTACCCACACACGCACGCATGCACGCACGCACGCACACACCCAGCCCTCCACTGATAAACGATGACTGAGGAGAAGGTCACAATCTGGGGAGTCCATCTATCCTCCAGTCCACACTTCCCACTGACATCACCACTGGAAGGGAAGCCTACCATTCGGCCATGCTGCTGTTTTCAGCAAATGTCTCCCATGGCCTGCAAGGTAGGAATCTGGAACTCTGATGTCATAGGTTCTCTCCTCTATCAAGAATCCACCTGAATTGTCCCCAGTCATGACAGCCAAGGTACACTCAAACTCTGCTCTTCTCTACAAAAATCACAGATGGGCCTGTTTGACAACCATCTTCATCGCTGCCCCGAGAAACTAAGGCTAAGACCAAACGCACGGGTCCCACATCTGGAAGGATCTCTCCCTGACCCTCTCCATCCTTTGGGGTATCTCCTCAGCATCCCATTCCGGACTGGTTCAGTCCTTGTGGGCAGCTGTCTCTCCAGGACCCTGGGGAGGGCACAACCAAAGGCCAACAAGATAAAGGGAGAAGGCCATCTCATTCCCCAACTCAGAACTGGAGATGCCATCCCCGGGACCTCACGTCACAGCCTGCCCATCACAGGAAAGTGACTCTCCAGAGAAAACTCACTCCGCTCCCACAACATATTCTATTTCCTGAAAACTACACTTGTGTGTTCCTTTTTTACACTATGCTGAATTTCAGCCCCTTAAAAAATGTCTACTGTCTGGGGGGAAGTCCTACCCCCTGGAGCCACAAGGCACAAGTGTATTTCCTCTCTCACATGAGGACAGTGATAATGCCCCCCCCATGTGTTTTCTCTTATCTTGACTAAACATCCCCATTTCCTTTGACTGGTGCTGAGCATACATCTCAGGAATTTCCTGCAGGCAGGTCAAGTCGTTACTCCTCCAGGGCAACAGGAGGATTTTGACAGGGCATGGGCAAAGCCCCCAAAGGAACAAGACTGCGCCATCTCTATCAGAAGAAACCTGAAGGAGACATGGGCAGGATGAGGAGGAAGGCATTCCCAAAGTCCTTCCCCATTGCCTCAAGAGCCCTGCTGTGACAAACGTGAAAGCAGCCCACCACCAGTGTTCTGACACAGAGGACCGTGGCCCAGCTCCGGATGCTCGTCGGGCCATGACATAACACAGGGAGGGCTCCAGAGATTAAAGATGTGGCAGAAGGGAAGGGGAGAGGCAACTGAGTCACGTGTCCTCGAGGAGGCAAATGGCAAATGAACAGGCTGGCTCCCCGTGCAATGGTCACTGAAGGGCAGTGGGCTGTGGTGGGGGCACTGGGCCCCTAGGGGACCATTCAGAATGAATCGTGTCAGAATTAGAGAATTCCCCAGTCCTGGAAATAGCTTTCAGGGACAAAGCCAACAGTGGGCCCACAACGTTTTAGAATTTCCAAAACTGAAGCCGTATGCTTTAGATGTAGTGCCTCGAAGGAAGAATCCTAGTAGGGATTGAAGGGGCTACGTTCCCAGAGGCTCTGTCCAGTTGTGAGCTGACCAACATCGGGCAGGTCAGCTCCCTGCTTCAAACCTCAGTTTGGTCCCTGAGGACACGGAGATAACATCTATATCATGAAACATAAATAAAGGTGTGATAAGGGGTTACTATGTAGACGAGGGACTGCCGCGTGAATGTGACTTTACTATTCCTGCCGAGGGTAGGCAGTTGAAGGTGGATCTGGAAACAGCTGCATAGCTAGGAACGAGGATGAACTTACTCGCGATCACTGGGTGACACCCCTGAGCCACTTTTCCCGACCAGATGGAAAGAACGGACTAGAAACCAAGTCAGAACTAACGGCTATTACCAGTGTAAATATGCCTGGCACAGAGGACGGGCGCCTGAGGCTGGGAAGAGGGCTCCAGGGACATTCACATTCCAGAACAATCAGCTGCAGACTCCCAAAGGAGAGGAGGCCTCAGAGGGGCCAGCGCCGTTCCATCCTGGCTCCCCGGAACAATGCTGAGTCTCCTGAATGCCTCTTTGTTCCATACGGCACAAAAATCACAAACATTTTTTAACTACCCTGTGTTTTTCTAGCTGTTTTGTTCTTTTCTCAAAGGTCCTAAGATCACAGAAAGGCTTCCAAGTACAATAGCTGGTGAGCCTGCTCTGTGCAGTTGAAACAACAACGCTGAAGGCAGGAAGGCTGGGCGAAGGGTCGGGGCTCGGTCCCCAGGCTCCCCCAGGGACGGGAAGTTCCCGCTGCAACCGCAGGATTCCTGCCGGATGACTGGGGCACTTGCTGCGTTACTCCAGGATCAGATTCCAGTCCAAGCTCACAGCGTCTCTCTTTTCTCTCTGAAAATGAAGAGCTTAGATTTCTACCAGGTCTTCTGGCTAAGGCCTTCACCAAGGCCTCAGGGAGGGGATGATCTGTTCGAAGAAGGGCCTCACCCCTCCCACTCTGACGCTGTAGCTGTCCTGTCATCCCAGGGTGTCTTGCCTCCAAACACCACTGCTGCTTAGGTGTGCCTGCGAGGGCCACAGTGAGGGTAAGCCTGGTACAGAGCCTGAGACTGTGTGTGGAATCCTAGCTCCCCCACTTCCCGGCTCTGCAGCCGGCCTCGAGCAAGCAGGCAACCAATCTGTGCCTCAGTGTTCTCATCTGGAAAATGGGGGTGATTACTAATAATGACTTTCAGGCATCACAGTGACCGTTAAATAGCATTCCACATAGAGTCCTCAGCACAGTGCCTGGCACAGGGGGCACCCCCAACAGGCGTTACCACCAGCAGGACCAGTATAAGCCCACGCATCTCTGTGTTGTTATTAGTACCATTAGCATCACTATTATATCCCTTCAGGGTTCTCCCACAGGAATCGGGATCCAGGAAAAGCTTTTAGTCATTGCTAAAGCCAAAGCGAGCCCCTGCTTTCATCATTCTAATTTCATTTGGGATTTCCATTCTCTGTGGTTCAGTTACTGAGCACCTACTACGTTGGGTTCTGGAGGGGAAGACAAAGTGAGACCTGGGCCAGCTCTAAGAGTTCTCACAGTACTGGGACCGGAGCCCCGGGCTCGCACAGCTCCTCACACCATGTCTCTTCTCTAGCCCGTCTGCCAAAGTCAGGGTCCCAAGACCTGCCTTTGGGCAGAAACGTGGCCAAGCCCTAGCCCAGCTTGAAATTAAAATAAGAAAGGTTAGGAGAAAAGAGGCTCCCTCTGGTATGGGAAGGAGGCACAGAAAGCCTGGGTCCCTGTGTCCAGAACAGATGGAGCAACATTTGGGACCCCTGCCCTGCCCCATCTCTGCTCCTTTACCAACTCTGGGCCCTCATGCACCCTTACCCACCGAGATCCCGCAGAATACAGCTGCTCTAGGCATCCAGTCCTCTGCTGAAGGGCCCCTGAAGGTTGCTTGGCAGCACAGCACCCTCTGACTTGTCCATCTTACCCGTCCCTGCAGCCATCGGCCACACTAGAATATTCTCTGTGCCTTAAACCTACTCTGTACTTTCTAACCACTGGGGTTTGGAGCTATGAGACACGCAGGACAACAGCATCCCAAACCAGAAAGGCTGATGGTTCTGCAGGGAAAACATGGGAGGGGCATCTGTAGGGTAGCCTGGGCTTCATCCTAGCTCTGCCATTACCTGGCCCTGTGATCTTGGACAAGGGCTACCCCCTCTCTAGACCTTGGATGTCCTCACCTATAAATAGTGGGTGCCGGACCCAGTCGTCTCTGAAAGCATTTCTAGCACTGAGACTCCATAAGACACCCCAACCTCCAGGGCGTCAGAGTGGCATGCTCCCACTCCATGCAGATGTAGGTAGCTCTGACACCCACCTCTACCTTCTCTCCAGGCTCCAGGGAAAGGTGGAAAAACCAGCTCAGTATCTAGCCAGAAAGTGCCTACGCCCAAGCACCCAACAGCCAAACCCAGCAGAGCCTACGACAGGGCATGAAGGCCCCATGCCCTGGAGCAGCCTGGCTTGGTTCCAGCAGATTCTAATCTGTCCAAGGGGAGAGGGGACTGAAGAGGGGACAGTCAGCCCTAATGGCCATGAACCAGCGGGGGAGGGGGAGCATTCTTTCACTTTCGCCTTACTGATGGCTCACAACATATGCACCTCACAGCCCCAAAAGTATGCCAGTCAGGACAGACGTGCTACCCTTGGCATCACAGAGCCACAGAGGGAAAAGAACATCTGCTGTCCCAGCATCATGGTGCCTGGGACAGTCTGAAGCCCTCCCAGAAAGACGCTGTGCTCTCTGGGCTCAAAGTGCACCGTGACGGGCTGGAAAGGACATGGGGCTATGAGCCAGGAGGCCTGGGTGCTGGCCCAGCTCTGCCTTGAACCAGCTGGGTGACCTTGAAAGAGTCACTTTTCTCTGGTCTCATTTTCCTACGCTGAAAAATGATGGAGTTGGATGAGATGATTTCTGTGTTCCCAGGCAGCTGTGACATTCTATAATTCTACTAAATGGGAATGAGAATCAGATCTAATCAGCTAGAACTAATTCAACCAATATTTTTAGGTACCTCTAACTTGCAGGGGGAAAAAAAATTCTAGATTTTTTCGGAATGGCCAGGGATGCTACAGAGCAACCCTGGAGAGGAATGAGTGGAGGGGGCCCACCCACCCCTCACAAAAGAGGAGCACGAGTTCATCCCATCACAAGGGGCCTGTCATAACCTGCTATTGTAGCCAGTCCCCCGCCTCGCTGTTGGCAAGCCCGCCACCTCTGAGCTGACAGAATTCGAGTGGAATTAACCTGTATCAATCTTCCTTCTTCCACCTGACGAGGCCTTGGGGATTCTGGGGAAGCACTGGAGGTACCACGGCCTGAGTCATTAACATCTGTAACAGGTCCAAACACTCTCCCTGGAACATCTCCGGAGGCAGAAGACAAGTGAGCCCCAAGAGCTGGAAGGCGGGGGTCTGAAGAAGCGCGTTGGCTGAATTATTAATGGGACTCTGAATGCTGCTCAAGTTTCCCATGACAGATGGTTTTGTGAGCTGATAGTTCTGAGGCCAATTAGGAATCATTGTGGATTCTGAGGCAGTGACACCACTAGTGAGTGTCTTAAAATGTCTCCGGAACCCGTGGCAGGAAGTTCAGTCAGCTGTCTCCCTGGACGCTGGCGTCATAATCACAAGGGGGTAAGGAGAGCTGGGTGTCGCAGGGTCGGGGACCGCTGCCCCACACCGGCTTCTGTCCCCCAGCCCAGAGCAGAAGGGGACTGCCGGGGTCTCTGCCCCACTGGCTCTGTGGGGTCTCTGAGCCTCAGGAAAACAGGTGCCACGTGAGAAAAGGGATCTAATACGTTCAACAAAGCGAGGCCGGATTGAGTCCTGAAGGACTTCTGAGGGTCTTTAAAGCACTCTGGGAATCTAGAAGAGGAAAGTACAATTTATGTATTTATATAAAATGTTCCCTTTCCCAAACGTATTCCATCATGAAATCCTCTTCTCCAGTACAAGTCCTGGGATTGGTATTCTACGGAACTCACCTGAAGAAGTGGGTGATGGGCATTGGGGAGGGCACGTGATGTCATGAGCACTGGGTGTTATAGAAGACGGATGAATCACTGACCTGTACCTCTGAAACCAATAATACACTATATGTTAATTAATTGAATTTAAATTTAAAAAAAAAAAAAAAGAAGTGTGGCCCTAGACCACAGCCCTTGTTTTACAGATGAAGAGACAGAGGACCAGAGCGGTCCCACAGTGAGCCAGAGCCCAGGCAGAATCCCTCATGCTAATTAGTAATGCTCCAGATGCTTTAGGGCAAACTCCAAGGCTTTCTCCAGGAACTGACAAGAGAACTGAGGACTGAAATGCTTCTGGGAAAGCAGTGAGTAGGAATCCAGACCCTAGGACCCACCTGGAGAGAAATGGTTTGGATTACCAGCAGGAGAGAGCCCCAAGACCTTCTTGCTTGGCACAGAATAACACTTTTTTCCTGATAATAATTTGTTTAATGTTTCTTTCTTTTTTTCTGTCTTTCTTTTTTTAAAGATTTTATTTATTTATTTGGCACAGGAAGAGAGAGAGAGAGCACAAAAGCAGGCAGAGGAGCAGGCAGAGGGAGAAGGAAACTCCGCTGAGCAGGAAGCCTGATCATGGATCATGACCTGAGCTGAAGGTAAACGCTTAACCGAGAGCCCCTGCCAGGCACCCTTGCTTAATGTTTCTATGTCTCCCCCGCTACACTGTGAACTCCAGGGAGTGGGGACCACATCTGATTTGTTCATGAATGCGTCCCCAGCCCCTGGCACAGGGCCTGGCAAACAGACAGCACTTGGCAACTATTTGCCAACTGACAGACTAATGAGCACATGCCTTAATGTCTATGTCCAAGAATCCAAGACACCTTCCAGATGAGGCCTCTTGTTTCCAGATGCAAGAGCCCCACGGAGACACAGACACAAACCCATTCCTCAGCGCTGCGGGGCTGCCCCTGCTGCTTGGGGATGTGGTCAGCCGGGGCCCCTGGAGCTGACTAAAGTATGGAAGGGGCCGGCTCCACAAATACTGGAGTCCGAGCCAGCACTGGAACCATGTTTTCTGGATGTAAGCCACATCTGCATTTCCTATCAATGATGCCAGGGGAGCGAGGCAGCCCTGGGTTATCTGAAGTACGCAGCAGAAAACAGCTGCTCTGGCAATAAATGGTATCCCAGCTTCTTTTAGGCCAACCCAGGACCCATTCACTTCTTACGCATTGAGTCGTTACTCAGTAGAGGAAAAAAAAAGAAAGACCTTGTCTAACAGCCTAGAAGCTAACAGCCTAGAATGAGAGAAGAGATGGGTGTGGAAGTAACCACGTTAACAAGGAAGACCGTGGTTATCAGAGATACACAGATAAACCACACCCCAAGACTAAGACAAGGAGCTTGATTCTGATAGAAAGTTGCAGTGGTAGTGAATCTGGGTGCTGAAAAATGATGCTTTTGGCTTCCTCCTCCCAAAACTGTGACCAGAACGGTCCCAAAAAGGTGAGGGATGAGATGAAGGGGAGGAAAGCTGGGGCTCCCTTCATTCCCATCTCCTTCCCCCAGGGCTCAGGAGGGAGTCAGGAAGCCACCCATGGAACAGAGGAGTCTTTGGCAAGACTGTCTGCAGGAGGTGGGGTGGGAGGGCAGTACTCTAGCTGGGGTGGAACAGGGGGCGAGGGGCAGAGCCCAGCGTGAGCAGCAGAGGGCTGGGACCACCATCCTCTCGGCCACCGGCTGCAAACCTCTTGGGGTGGGCAAGATCCCCAGCCAAGATCCCAGCGCCTTCTACCGCCAGGTAGTGCCAGACAAGCCCCTGGCTTCCAAATGAAAAGCATTCCAACCAAGCAAAGAAACCACATTGCTTTGCAACTGAAATCTTGCGGGAATAACCTGAGGTATCCACATTAGAATCTGTGGCCAGGAGTGGTCACACCAAAAGCCTCTGACGGTGTCCACCTGGTGTGGGGGCCAAGCCGCCACGTGAGGAAAGCTCCGGGAGTCACAGCAGCTTCTGTCCACACGCACAGGTCAGACCACAGTGCCCCTAACTGGGAAAACTGGGAAATGGAGGGTAGCTGTGGGCAAGACAAAGAGAGGACCTAGAATCTGAGTTTCTCCCTTCAATCCCTGCCACAAGAGTGTTGTCTCAGAAGTGATGGTGAAATAGGAGAGCTGCTAGCTTCTGCTTGGAAGGATGCCTGGAGATAAAAATGGGAATATGGGGGCTGCTGCCCCTGGAGGGTTTACTACAATCACCAGGGCCCCTTCGGCTAAATCAAGCGTGGCTTTGATGATGTACACATACACTAAGCACCCCTGAATGTGAGAGATCCAGGGAAATAGGCCTAATGGGCCAGGTGCACAAGGGACACTGTGACACTGGTTTTCAAGAGCTGAGGACACTGGTTTTCAAGAGCCGAGTACACTTTCTTGGCCAAATTGGATCCTAGGCTGGACACAGAGAAGGGCCCTTTCTAAAACAAAGTACTCCTAAACCGTGGGCACGCCCATGGTCCCCACCAGCCCTGGGATGGTGGGAGGGTCAGAGGCAGCGTTCTCTGCGGTTTGGTTTCTGCCTGTGTCCTGGGATGTGGGGTAGGCGGGATGGTTCAGAGCAGAGCCCAAGACACGAGCTCGGGTGCAATTTGTGAGGTGATCCTAAAACGCAGGAGAAGGGAGAGACCGAGAAGAAGCAGAAGCTGATGTGACCGTGCATCATTAAGATGACAGCTGTTGGCACGGGTGCTTGCTCTAGCCAGGACCCAGACATGTGGGTAAAGCCGCTAGAACTGCCCTCCAAACGGAGCCCTCAGCCCCAGGTCCCAGGCCCCACCGGTGAGGGCTGCGTGGGGCGCTCTCACCCTCTCCCACCTCTGGGCTGGTCACAAGGACATCAGTGGTTGGGGGAGGGGGTGTCCCCAGGGCGGGGCAGCCCTCCCAGCACTTCACCACAGCTGCACCTGGATCGGGAGCTGGCCAGGGCCTCCGACTCGGGCGTCATCGACTTCTGCTCCAAAATGTACCACGCGCTTGCTTTGCCATATGTATTTTCTTTCTAGGACTCAAAGAAGCTAACTGCTCAGATGAATCTTCAACCAAAGCAATTAAAATATGTGATTTTTTACTTGCTCTTCCTACAACTGCTAAATCTCTTTTTTTAACATTGCTTAGCTCTCCTTTATTAGATGCCACCTTAAAAATGTTTGCAAATTGGGGTGCCTTGATGACTCAGTCAGGTAAGCGTCCGATCTCGGTTTCAGCTCAGGCCCTGATCTCAGGGTCATGACATTGGGCCCGGGTAAGGTTCCACACTCAGCACAGGGTCTGCTTGGGATTCTTTCCCTCTGCCCTTCCCCTGCTTGCTCTCAAAAAAAAAAAAAAGAAAAGAAAGAAAGAAAGAAAAAAATCTTTTAAGTAGATGGGATCTAAGGTACAAAAGTATGTGAATTCAAATTCTGACTCAAGCAACCTTTACCAAGTTCATGACCACCCTCGAGACCACTGAGAAACATTGCAGGGAGTACCACAAAACCACATCTAGGAATTACAGCTCTACAGTCAGCAAATTAAACATACCAATGGTGACCAACAGCCACATCACACACACACACACACACACACACACACACACACACACACACACACTCCCTAAAGTTATTTTTAAATTTTGCTTTGTCATGGACCTTCCCAGAGCAAGCCGATGCTCTTTTTCAAATGAGTTGTGTTCTACTCCTGCTTCATGGAAGTGAGGGTGGGAAACCTACTCACTGTTGTGCAGCCTGAGGCAGGGTGAGGCCCACAGGAAAGGCTGCCAGAGCCAGGTCCACAGAAGCCCCACCAGCAACATGGCGAAGGAACCAGTGGTGTGGCGAAGGGACCCCACGGCACAGGGCTAGCCTGTGGGCGCAGACAGACCTGTGCCTCGAAGAGCACGTGTGGTCCAGAGGGCACGAAGAGAGCAGAGCGCCAACCCCCCCACCAACCACCCCTCCCACCTGGATAAAGACAGGTCAGAGGTCATCTCCTCATTGGGAAATAAGATCAGCCAATCGGCCCTTCATTTGCTCACTCAGGAAACATTCGCAGAGACGGTGTGCCAAGTGTTGTGTCAAGGGCTGGAGGCATAAGGGTGAAGAAGACAGTCCCTACTCTCTAGGAGCTCATGAATCTGGACTGGGCCTTCCAACTCCAACAGTCCTCAGTTCTGTGACAGTCTGGGCAAAGACCCCACGGGACAGAGCAACTTCAGGGAAGGAAGCAGACAGGGACAGAATGTCCATTCTTGAGAAAGAGGTAAGACAGAGAAACAGGCTACCCTATGGCATCCTTCTCTCTTTGCTCGATCTGATACCTACACTGTCCTCCCTGGAGAAACACTATCCAATGTCAATGCCACACTGCTCCCCACTGCGGGGAGGGCCTGGCCTCTTGGACGCCCTCACCCTGCCCTGGTCACCCCGTGGAAAACCACTGTCAATCTGGGAGCAGGTGATTTGATTTCCCTGTTGGGTTGTGATGCAGTTACAATGCCATAAAGTAGAGAGGTCAAAGAACCCTCACCGAGAAGCAGAAAGAGTCTCTTCAGCTTCATAGCTTCCATTCTCCAGCTCAGGTCAGCAACCGACACTGCGGTCCACGTCACAGAAAGTTCTCCGTGTGGATTTTCTGAACTAGGCTGAGAAATTAAATGAAGAGGGCCTCAGACGTAAACGTGGGGAAAAATGTGAATTAGCCCAGATGGGCGTCGCCTTCTAGAAGAGACTTTGCTTTTGGAAAACCTTCTCCGACACAGCTCCCCAGTAAATCCAAATGTTCAGAGATTAGTGCTCGAAAGAGAGGGCTTAGGAAAGCAAGCACGACAGCAAAACCCACACCTAAGCTCCTGGAATTCTCAAACAGTGAAGAGATGATGAGAAATGAATTCTGAACCATCTGTGGAGTGATTATGTAAACCATCAAAGTGGGGGACCGTGCGAATGTGTCATCTTCCACCGTGAAGAACGAGAGAGAATCAGAGCTGGAAGGGAGCTTGAAGACCAGCAAACGCACCCCCGTGCACAGAGAGCCAGGGAACCTAGAGTTGACAGGAGTGCAGGAACCCAAGGCCTGCAAGGACCTGGAAGCCAGGACAGGACCAGTGAAGCCGGGAAGCATGTGGCCACACCACTGGCTGGTGGTGGATCCAGGAATACCTGTCACTTTCGAGCATGTGGTCCAGGACTGATCGCTCTGTATGGCTCCACTAGGAGGCAAAGGGCCAACCAGCACATTGTAGCTCACATACAGGCATCACCACCCACTGGGATGTCCCAGACAGAACCCCGCATGGCATCCCTGACCTGTAGCATCCTCCCCCTCCTACCGCCTCCCCCTCCTTAAATCTCATCCCCACCCCGGGCATTCATGTCTTTATTCCTCTGCAATCTGATCTCCATCATGCAGTCAGTTTGATCTTCTGAAAGGAAGGGGAAACCAGGCCTACCCACCCACTACCAGATAAAGCCCAGATGCTCTGTGTGGTTTACATGGGTTCCATGTCTGATTCTTACCCTGCCCCCATTGGCATCCTGCACTGAGCTCTCACAGTGCCCCTCAAAGCACCCTGGATGCTGTCTCTGCAGCTCTCAAGACCTAAAATGCCTTTCTTCCTGGTCAACCAACGCCTACTTCTCTTCTGATAAGTGACCTCTTCCTGAAGCCCTCTCTGGGGACCCCCAGCTGAGTTCAGGGCCTCTCCCACATGTTAGCCGAGCCCCCCATCACAATACAGATCCATTACTTGCTCCCTTGAATGTTTTCCCCACTGCACCAGAAGCAGAGACTTTCAATTCTGTCTCTTCGGAATCTAAAACACTGGCAGGCAACGTATGTTTGCTGTGAAAGAATGAATGACTGACTAAATGAATGAAAACAACCACCAACACTAAAAGATGAGCAGAGCTGTCCTGTCCCAGGGGCCAAGGAAATCCAAATGTGAGCTGAGTCATTTTAATTCTCTTGGAAAGTAAAAGGGCAGCTAAATCATAAAAATGAAATAAAACTCTTCATCCTTAAAAAAATGGCTTTATACAGATCTATCAGTACTTCTGCTTCCTCCGTTCGGGAGAAAAATACTGCGTTGGGGCAAGAGGGGTATGCCAGCCCTGTCGGCTGGTGGCCTTAAAAGATGTCTCCTTCCAGAAAAAAAAAAGGCTTTAGCACATACACTAAAGTCTCTACTTCCCTTGCAGCAAGATAACTTCTCCCACCTTATTTTTTGTTGTTGCTGTTAACAGTTTTATCAGCATATCATTCACCTGCTATATAGTTCACCCATTTGATGGTTTTTACTGTATTCACAGAGTCATGCAACAATCACCACCATCAATCTTAGAATGTTTTCACCACTTCAAAAGGAAACTCTGTGTCCTTCAGCCATCAGCTCCCACATTCCAAACATCCAAACCATTCCAAAGCAACCATTTGGTCCTATTCCAGACATTTCATGTAAATGGAACCAGAGACTATGTGGTCTTTTGTGACCAGCTTCTTCCACTTAGAATCATGTTTTCAGCTTCCTCCATATCGTAGCTTGTCAGAACTTTGCTCCTTTCTAAAATGGCCAAAAAATATTCCAGTCTATGAATATACCACATTTTGACTATCCCTTCGTCAGTTGATAGACACATGGGCTGTTTCTAGCTTTCGGCTGTCAGGATGAATGCTGCTGTGAACATCCTACTGTGGCAGCAAGTGGCATTTCCCTGATGACTAAGGAGGCTGAGCATCTTTTCATGTGCTTTTTGGCCATTTGTATCTCTCTCCTGCCTTTCCGCCAGCCTCAGCAAACTCAGTCTGATGCACTCAACTCCTGGGAACTCTGGGTGGATCTCAGGGTCCCACTCTGAGGATGGCCGGGTACAGCTCCAACATTCCCGCTAACAGGGAGGGCTTACCCATGAGCACCTTTAGAGAGGACTCTACAGCTGACTTTGAAGCGACAATGATTCTGCTCAACAGACGGGGACGGTGCAGCCTGCTGTCATTAAACAACTGCTAGGTAGAGAGGGGCTGGGAGTGAAAGGTATAGAGATGGGTGACAATGGACCTTAGACTTGGCCGTCAAGCCGTGGAGACAACAGAGCCTAAGCGAAGAGTTTCATGAACAAAGGGAAGGGGAGATGGGAGTCCAGCTGAGGGCTGGAGTGTGGCTCATGGGAGGGATCATGGTAGAAGTAGCTAGCTTGAGCTCAGCTTACAGAACAAGGAGGATTTCAACAGCGGGAGTTGGGGAGGGGCATGCCCAGCTAAGGAATCAGCATCCGCCAAGCTTTGGAGGCAGGAAGAGGGGAACGGAGGCAAAAGGCAATCTGGGGCACGGAACCCAAGGCCAGCGCCTCTGAGAATCTGAACAAAAGCACCAATGCCCACACACGGCTCACTGTACCTACAGTTTCAGGGAGTGGAGGGTAGTGCATCTGAAAGATCAGGTTGAAGCTAGATCAAAGGGGGCCTTCACACCAAAGTAAGTATTGCTTGGTCCCCCAAGCTACAGGGAAGGAAGGAGGGTGGGGTCCCAGCGCTGCAGGATCCCCAAGGGTCTGCACGACTTGGGACCTGCAAATACAAGAGCACAGCCCAGGCCCGCAAGTTTGCAAGTAGCAACATTTGGGTGCCACCCTTCAGGTATGCCAGCCAGCCCCCCACCCTGCAGCTCACCCTCCAAAATGGACACAGTGCATGTTCTCCCGTATGCGGGCCTGTCCCATCAGCCCGTCCTCCTCCATAGCAGGGAGAAGCAGCCTCTCTCTGTCCCAGGCAACCTAATTACCAAAGGTCCAGCCCTCACGCTGCTCCATCAGCCTAGCATCAGATCCCGAACAGCTGGACGAGGTCTCTTTCACCCCTCCTTCCCCATACCCACCCATTCCCAAACATACTGTCTTCCCCACAAAAGGGAAACACAGGCCACTGCCCTCAGGGCATGGGCTCTGCCTCGCTGTCTGTAAGGCAGGACAATTTCTCAGTCCCAGGCCCGCATTTCATCAGCACCCTGCAGGCAAGGGCAGGCCTTGGCTTCTCGGCAAGTTGTCCCAGAAAAAACTCAGACGGACGGCCCTCAGCTAACGACAGCATAGCCGTGTTTGCCAACTCCAGCAAGATGCACAAATCAGCAGTCACAGGGAAGGGCTTCAAATGTGCTGCGGCAAGACAATGCATCTTCAGAAAGCTCCACTCCGTTTGCAAGAAGACACTTTCCCCCGCTCTCTTTCCCCCGCTGTGGCCACAAGCCAGCAGTGCAGCAACAGTTCCAACTAAGAAATGAGAACCTCCTTCCCAGAAGACTGTTCTCGGAGCACAGGGTGGGGAAGGCTGGAGTGGCAGAGCAGGAGGGAGACAGCAAAACTCTGTGGTAAGTGCTGACCGGTGGCCCTGACCTACACAGGCGATTTTCACCACTAACCATGCAGCCCCGCAGAACAGTAGAGAGAATGCTGGATTAAGTTAGAGGCCTGGAGCCTTCATTTTCTAGTTTTGTGACTTGGGGCCAATGCTGTCAAGTGGGCACAGGCCAGGGCAGCACAGTGATCAAGAGCAGTCCATAGATTTGAACTCAGGCTCCACAATCACAGGGCAGGACACCCTGGGCATGCATGTTTTGCCTTTCTGTGTCTGCTTCCTCACCCATAAAATGGGCACAGGAACAGAATTAGCCTGATGGAGCCAGAAGAATGAGACACCCAGCCTTCCTGAGGTATCACGTCAGAACCACAGGGCCGAGGGGTGACTCCGCGCTCTGCCACTACTTGCTGACCTGGAGGTTTGCAGGGGGCCCCCACCATCCGGGAGTCGCATGTGTCGAGTCCAGTAATAAAAATCATCTTCCAGTACCGTACGTGGCCCTGTAAGGTTTCCTCAGATCCTGAAACAGCTCTGTGAGACACACAGTATGATTCGCAGCTTAGCCCTGAGGAAACTGCAGGGAGACTGTAATTCAGTTTGCTGGATTCCATGAATAATTCTCTTTGAGACTCGTTTATTCTGATGGATGGGATTTTCTAGTTAAATAAGGACAAGAAACAGCCACTTTCCATAGACCACATCTTCCACCTGGGTTCTAGAGAAACTGAATCTGACAGCACTGTACCCAAAGAGATGTGCTTGGAGTGGAGGAGGTGGGCTGCCGTATAGACCAGTTCGGTCCAGGAGCCTGATGGAATAAGGACGTGCAGAGGAGGAACCAGCTGGATGGAGGAGCATGCAATGGGAAAGAAGAGGCAGCTAAACGTCCTGCTGAGCAGACAGGTGGCTGCCAGGCTGGGAGGCTCTGAGGAGGATGGGAAATTAATGTTTCCTGAATGACACAGGAGTCCTGACAGCCCCATCTGCAGATGGACAGCTTTGTCAGCTCTGGGGAAGGAAAAGAAGGGTAGGATCTTTCTCCCGAAGCAGGAAGAAGACAAAAAGCCGGTGCATCCAACAGGTGTCCGAGAGTTAGGCAGGAGATGTAGGCACATCGGGGACTAAAGGCTTTCTGGAGAAATCATACCAGGAGCAAAGGCTTAGTACCACACTCCAAAGGAGTGTGCCTACGTCAGGCAAATGCGATTTTCAGCCTCACGTGGGAATGCTCCATAGTTGAATCACCCATGGGCAGCTGAGCTCTCGGGTGCGTGTTCTTGGTGGACGGTGACCAGGAGGCACTGTACATTTTGACACAACTGCGTTCCTCACTTTCCCAGTACTCACACATACCATTTGTGCCGGCTGTCGTTCAGGCACTTGACAAATACGAACTTATTCAGTCCTCCTGAGCCCCACCCCCACAAGGAAGTTTCTGTTTTCCAGATCATGCTAGGACCCTGGCAGACTAGACTGTTCGCTCAAGGTCACGCAGGCGGTGATGGGCAGAGCCAGCATTCAACTCCAGGCATACAGACCCGAGCCTGGGAGCGCAGCCCGTCCATGAGGGCTGCATCACCCTCAGCCCCATTCTGAGAGACAGGAAGGAAGTGACCCAGTATCCCCCCGCAGAGGCTGGGCCCCTCCTCTTGGCCAGCACTAGAACCCCCTGCTCCCCAGAACCTCCTAGCAAGCCCGGCGCAGAGGACGCTGAGCCACTGCAGAGAACCGCTCTACACCACAGCTCTGTGCTCCAGTTCCTCAAAGCCCCTGGCAACCCACCGAGGTATACACCAGCTCTAGGGTTTCGGTTCGCTTCTATTCCAATAGAAAATTTAATTTTTAATCGAGGCAGTATGTTCTCCAAGCAGCCATGGAGAAATCCACCCAAGGCTGTGATAAAGGCCCCATGGCCATGAATTCCAGCGGTCAGGAAGCTCCAGGCAGCAGAGGCCCTTAGAGCTAGCAGGTGTAAAAACGCACTGCCCACACTGGGCAGGAAACCCAGAAGGTACAGGCACCCTCCTGCCCCCAGACTGGCGGGAAGAAGCAGAGACAGCTCTTTGGTGCACCAAGGTTTGGAAAAGACAGACGGAACTTCTGCCTCCCTGCTGGGAGTGCTAACACCCATCTCAGGCTAGTTCTGTAGTGTGAGATGGCCAAGCCAGCCCACCAGCCAGGAGCAGTGACACAGCCATGGAAAATATCCTATTTTTCCTTCAAATGGAGATGGGGAGAAGACAAGGGAGGAGGGCACGCCGAAGCACGCGGTCTGTGCAGCCACACTCTGGCTGGTCGCTGCTGTCAAGGACCTGCCAGGCAACTCCCAACAAACTCAAACGTTTCTTCCAGATACTGGCTATCTCAAAGCTTTCCTCTTCTGTGCCTGTCTTCTTCTCATAGCCCCAGACATCCTGAGAACCATGCTGGCCCCGGTACCCTGAATGAGAACACGACCCTCGCTGATTATCATGTTACATTTCTGAGCCGTGTACACAGAGCGAGGCTGGAGACTAGGCCCCACGGAGTCTGCACGGTGTGTTCCTGCACTGAACAAAGTCAGCCCTCGGGAGGCTGCGGGGGACACAGCAAAAGCTATGAACGGGACCCTGTCTTCCCAGGCAAGAAATGTGTGTCCACCCTGCCTTGCTCCAGAGAGGCTTTCTTCCTGCCTCTTGGTGCCTGTGCCGAGAGGGAAGGCCTTCCACTCACAGTTCCTACTTGCTGACGTTCAGAAGTAAATGCCCATCCCTAGGGGAAAGAGAAGGGGCATGTGTGACGGAAGGGCTATGAGCCCACACAAAAGAGGACTCAAGGGAAATGAGAGCCTCTCTGCAAATCTGAGTATCAGAAGGACCTTTGTGGGGAAGAGTTACATATGCCCGTTTTGTGTGGCCCCAGAGTACAAATGTGGGGAAAATGAGTAGGAACCACAGGGAAGCAGATTGTTTAAATCTGATATACAGGAAAACATTCCAATGAATTTGTCCAAAAAAAAATAATGGACTGCTTTGGAGATAGCAAGTTCCCCCCTGCTGGAGGTAATCAAACTGAAACCTGGTAAGTCAGAGATGTTGCGGGGGGGGGGGGGTTGGATTCAGACAGGAGAAAAGATGCCCCCAGATGTCTCTCCTATCCCTGAGATTCTGCAGTTATTTAAATAGAATCTGTTAAAGTTAGGGAAGACATTCCAAATCATCCTTCTCATTTTATAAAGGAGGAAACCAAGGCCGACTAAAGCCAGCCAGGTCTGCCTCTCCATCTCTGCATCAAACAAAACCTTCAGCAGGATGAAGAACACTGGTCCAGCATTTCAGGGAGAGGACAGAGGCAAAGAGCAGATGGTTCCGATTTCCAAGAGCTGATGACACACTGAGCACCTCCACATCTCCCTGGGGACCCCGGACTGGCTCTAGACCCAGGCCGCAGCCTCAGCACCAGGAGGCCAAGACTCATGGGAAAGACACTCCAGTAGAAACAGGCTGCTGTTGTAATAAACAGCAGGATGGGATTTCTGTAAGTTAAGGGATAGGTACTGAAACTCATCAGACTCAAAGAAACAAACCCACAGTATATCTTTCCTGTCATCTTAGAGGGATGATGGGTGGATGGATGGATGGATGGAAGGCAGGCAGAAGATAGTACTCTAACACTTCCAAAACCACGAGAGAAATTCCAACCCAAGTCAGACTGCAGACCTATCAAAAAAAAGAAAAAGAAGGAAAAAAAAAAAAAAGGCAGGCCATGTCCTCTAATAACTAAAACCATTCCCTCTTTGGTGTCAAAGCCCTGAGGAGTCTGCCTGGACACAATTCACACTAAAACCTACACAACTGAGGTTCCCCAAAGATCAAAAACCCTAAGAACAGATTCGTTCATGACACACTCATCACGGCATCACCAGGGAGAAAAAGTGATGCTGTGAGAAAAAGTGATAAAACCATTTTGCTGGAGGGACCTGCACACATTGGAGCAGAAATCCAGCCTTTGCCCAAATGTGTCTGTGGCAGTCTATATAGAGTTCGGACACCGAGGCAGGAACTTGAGTCATCTGAAACATTTTCATGGAAAGATTGGCATTGTCTTTAACATGGAAGTCTAGTCTATGAATCCCCAAAAAAGGGGGAACTCGGTGACCCAGGCTGTGAGGTGGCCAAGTATGAGGCTGCAAAACCTCTCTATCTTGGTCGTTTCATAACTCGGGAACTATAAAGGCAGGGGCCAGAAGCCATCCCCCGAGGATCTCAGGTGCTTAGAAGACGGGCAGGGCACACGAGCCAGGGACCCAAGACTTAGAAATGACCAGGTGACCTGGGCAAATTTAACAGTCTCTTCTGCAAAATGGGAAAACAATACCTGCCTTCCTACTTTGCTGAGTTCGCACAAGGAGCAGATATAAAACCAACTTGCAACAACTGAGGGTGGTTCAACCCTGAGGGAACGCAGCACTGTCATAACCACGGGCAGGAACAAAGATGCCGCAGTGGGGAGCTCATGGCCCGTGGCCTGCAGTGCCCTCCTGAGTTGCTCAGGTGTCAGCCATTAGCATGTCTGTCAACAGGTGTGGGGACTTCACACGTGAACAAGAAAGGACCAAAGGGAGGCCCAAGAAAGCAAATACCTTATTCTTTGCCTCTGGAATGGAAGTGGCATGGGATGATAAGATCTTAATCACAAGAGTCTGGATCCAGAAGACAGGTTCTTCAGATGAGAAAGGCCCCTAGGAAGCAAATGTCTAGAAGGAGGTGCTTAGACTTCAACTTGATCAAGTCATGTGAGGCTGTCTGTAAACAGAGCCTCGGTGGTAGGCAGCCCTGGGTTATCCCGCACAATGACTGCACAATGACTGCAGGCTGCCAGGCTGCAGAGGAAGTGGTCCTATCGGCTGGCCTGGAGAAGCAGGGGTGCACAAGGGGCCCTTAAGTGACAAGAGGAAGCGGAGAGAGAGAGAGAAAGTGGGGTGTGACCCTTCTGGGACACACCATGGAGGGACAGTGGAGGGACAGGCACATTACAAGGGGAAGCCTGACACACTTTAGCACTGGTGCTTCTAAACATCCTCAACCCTTGGTTGGTGTACACAGTTTGCAGTTTGTAATCTACGAAGCACAGGTAGCTACTCACCCACCGGTGGCTCCAATTGGGCCACTTTCTACTCCTTTGCCATTGGGCTCTCCGCATGGGTCTTCTGCACCATGGGACAGAAAAGACAAGTCATGTTTTTCATCAAGACCAAGGGCACACACTGGCCCATAAACCGTGAAGAGGAAAGGGACAGTGGCAGCTTCGTATAAGGCAGGATGTGGCCCTCTTCCTGCACAGCACACTCCCTTTCTAAGTCAGGACCAATTCCTTCTGGCTTCTGAAGCTGCCCTCCCCCAAATACATATATACATATACACACACACACACACACACACACACACACACACACACACTCCATAGCAACCTCTCTGTGTTATGGGAACATTTTCCACTACTGACCAGCACCAAGGGAAGGTCTGGGTTGTGCAGGACAGGAAGAAGGACAGGGCAGATAATGCTCACAGAGCCCCCCAGGGCCTGGCGCTGTGCAATGTGTCCAGGACAGGATTTCATTCCTATTTATCGAGCACCCACAAGGATTTAGGCCAGTGCTTCTCAAATAGGCAAAGAGAGGAGGCACAAACTCCAGCTTCAGAATCACCAGACAAGCTTTTCCAAACACATCTTTTCTGCCTGTAGAGGGACATGTGAGTTATGTATCTCAAATAGGCCACGAGGTGGAGGCGGGGGGGGGGGGCCAGAAATCACCTTATAACCAATATGCTGGAAGCACCCCAATTCCACAGATGAGAAACTGAAGCATTAAGTATATTATACAAAGTAATATGGTTAGGAAGCAGTGGAACAAGGAGTCCACCCACCTCTGACTTCAAGCTCGGACAATTTACCAACATTCTAGTCTATCTCCAGAATATAATAAGAGCATATGTATTCCCAGAAAAACTAATGATTTGGCTTCATCCCTATGGCTACAGGTCAGTTCCCTCTACTTCCCCCTGATCCTTCATGCCATTATTTAAAAATAACCCAAGATGTTCTTAGAGGACCAGAGCTAGATAATGGCTGGAGGAAGGGCTCCAGTCCAAGGCTCCCCAAGCTGGACTTGTGAGGCTGGAAGAAAAGACAATATTTTAGTAGTCAAAAGCCCTGTCCCCAGGTGTACATAGGAAATACCTGTCCTCTAAGTCATGACCTGCTGCATGATCTCAGAGCAGTCGGAGCTGAGGAGCTGTGGGTACGGCTGGGACCACAGAGGCCCTCAGGGGGGCTTTTCAACAATGGTGGCCTGAAGGATGAGAAGGGTACACAAAAGGGCAGGATGGAGGGACAGCATACCCAAAGGTCCCATGTGTGAGCAAGGTACCTGTCTGGGAGGTAGCTGGGGTTCTGTACAGCTGAGACAAAAGGCACAGGAGAGCTGCTGGGAGAAGGCGAAAGGTGGGGGCAGACTGCAGAGGTCCCTGAGTTGGTGGCCAAAGTGGCTTTAGAATTAGCACAATGCCTACTAGCATAGGGTAGGTGCTCAAAATAGTTTGAGAGCCTGTGAAGTTAATTTGGGGACAGGGATGGGGTAGGCTGTCCCTTGGCTACAGAACACATCACTGAGAGTCATCCAAGAGTCTGTTTATCATAAATGAAACTGAAAGCCAAGTGGACAGTCTGGCCGAGGAGCTTCAGAGAGGCAGAAACAGTGTGGCACGTGGAGAGGGAAGCCGGGTCCCCAGGGTCAGAATGAGCAAGGAGGAAGCCAGGTCTGGAGATAGCTCTAAGTTAAGGAAGTGTGGCCACAGACACCGTTACAGGGGGTTTTCTAGGCTGCTCCGACCTTCAGTTGCTGGTGGGGCCGGCTCTCCAGGCTGTACACTCCTGACGGCAGGCCCTGGGACTCATCAAGGCCAAGACTGGCCTTGAGCAGACCCTCAACGAATGCCTGTGGAATTCTTCACGACTGAGCTGCTAGTCCCCATATTAGCTTGGAGAAACCCAGATGTGCTAAAATGAGGGGACAAGGGCCACCTCCCCAAAGGACCCCGGACTGAGGCCCAGCTCACATGCATGGCCCATGGTCTTCTCCATCTTGCTAATACCAAGCCCAGGCCGCAGGAGCAAATCAGCAGCAGGGGCCTGAGTTTCCATTCCCCTCCCAGAGATGGGCTGTGCTGCCTTCCCCGACCGCCCCCCACCCCCCGATCTCTCCCAGACGGGGCCCCTGGCAGCTTCTGGAAATTCTGCTCCAGACCTACGGACAAGCCCACCCGGGAGGCACTGAGGCCATTGTCTGAGCCCTCCACCTTCGTCTGGGGAGGAGAGCACCCCCTGCTATGAGTGGGTTTAGGCCCTCCAGCGTGCCCGGAAGCACAGGGTCAGCCTTCCCATCACAGGCTGCAGGGGCGCAGCCTGGGTGAGGCTCTGGCAGGCAGCTAATGCGCACTGAGGGTTCTTGGGAATTTTGAGACCTGCCAAAAATCAATGGTGAACACAAAACATTTACACTTTTGAGAGGCCGTCGCCTCGCCTATGCTTCTTTCCCTTGACTCCTTCTGCACAGAATTACGGCCAGATCCCAAGGGTGGGCTCTCCAAAGTAGCAAATCAGCCTCCACAAGGCATGAGCACCAGCCTGCACAGAAAGTCCAATCTGCCCATTCAACACAGGGCCAGACTGCAGCTCGGGGGCTCACGCGGGCTACCCGGAGATGCAGGGGGCAGGCGTGGTGAGATGCATTTATAGACACAGGGTGCTTTTCCTCTTCACCTGGAAAGGCCAGTCAAAGGCCAAATGCCAGCCCAAGAATGATGCAACACCCCCTTCCTGGTTCCAGCAGGTGATGGGTCCAGATTCGCTGCCCGCGTCAGCAGCATCTCTGACTCCAGGAACCTCAGCCCTCCCGGCTGCCCTGTCCAGCACCAGCCCCCCGTCCTTTTCCCTCTGTCTTTCCCTGCTCAGCCAGCTCGAGTGCAGGATGAGGACACATCCTGGGGCGGTCCAGGACAGGGCTGGCTCACACTCATCCTAGTGTAATTATCAATAGCATCCCCTTTCCACACGTGAAGGGTTGTAGCTTAAACAATAATTTCATGGGGAAATTAAACGTTCACCGCACCCATGCTGTACTTCCTCTCATGATGTTTACTATTACTTACTATAGTCAGGCAGATCTAGAAAATAGGATCATTAGTGGGAGGGCCTAATGAAGACAGCACACATCTTCCTTCCTACCCTCCTTCTTTCCTCTCCTTTGAATGTTATCCCCGATTTTGTTCCAGGAGGAATTTCTCTTAGCTAGCAAAGATGCCAGAATGCATCCCCTAGAGAGCCATGAACTTGATACAGGCATCCCACATGTGTGGCTCTACATTTTCTATTAGGCAACTGAAGAAAAGGACATCTAATTAGTTGTACAGAAGGAGACACCAATTAATTGTCCATGAGAAATACAAGTATTTGTGGCTCGAAGAGCAGGGAGAAGACTCTCCAGGTGGGCCGTCCAAGAGGCCACTCTGGGTGTTGTTAATGACGTCTCACTACCACGCCAAAGCAGGCAGCAAGCTTTGGGACTGGGGTCTCCGTGGGTCTGGTGCCACCCTAGCTTGTTCATGAGGCAGCACTGAACAGACAGGAGGTGAGATGAGGCAGCGAGCAGGCAGCAGCCACATGGCTCCCGGACCTCTCCTGTCCCCTTCCCTCTTCCCTTTGGTTTCTTTCCCTCCCTCCAATCTCCCAAAAGCATCTGCAGACACAAGACGAATTTAAAGGTGTTCTAATACACGGTACGGTTAAAGTAGTTGCCAGTTCTGATAAATGGTTAAGTCTGGGGATCTTATTATTTTCTTCCAAAATTATATTCCTGCACAAGAATTGTGCTTGGCCTTGACACTTTATTATTAGGTGAGTCTGAGGCTAGTTAGAAAAAACTTTTGATGGAATTTTTTTCTAAAAATTTTATTTATTTGAGAAAGAGAATGAGAGAGAGCATGAACAGTGGGAAGGGGTAGAGGGAGAGGGAGCAGCAGACTCCCCACTGAGCAGGGAGCCCGACATGGGGCTTGATCCCAGGACTCATGAGATCATGATCTGAGCTAAAGGCAGACGCTCAACTGACTGAGCCACCCAGGCGCCCTCATCTTATGGAATTTTAAATTACCAATCAAAATCAACTACTTCAAGTGATAGGAGAAGACATATGAGAAAAAGAAAGTTTAAGCACCCCAAACTGTGGCCATCAGCAACCAATGACCAGACAACCAAAGTCTTCAGAAGGTCTAGGCCAAACTGGTAGAAGCATTTCATCCATTTTTGCCTCTGAATGTTTAAACTTGAAGTCTCCACTGGGCAGTTCTTGGGCTCGATCCGGTATACCACAGTTTGGCTTAGCTAGCAGACTGTTTGCTTAATCGTCAATATTTAGAGATCAGAAGCTTTCACATTAACAACAGAGATTTCTGGCTTCCCTTGGAGGGGGAATCAAAAGATTTGGCAGCATGGGACCCATATTCATGCAAAACAAATGAAAACATCAGAAATACCAGTCAAGGTCCAGGACACAGATAAGGTTTCAGTCAATTTTTTCCCTCCTTCTCTTTCACAATCCATTTCTAAATCTTCAAAAACTTGTATTACTTCCTGGAGGCATTTACCTGAAACTAAACTGCGATAGCCTGTATCCTGACTTTCTGAATCACAGACAGTCTCTTCTTGTGCCCGTTACAAAAGGCTATATTCACCAAATGATCCCCTTTTGAAAGCCTACCCAATCCTCCTCATTTTATATAAAACCACCACTCACCTCCATATGGTCTTGAGTAAGACACAGCGCGAGGCCCAGAGAGTGGGGCTCCTCCGGTCTGGTCTTCGCAGGTGACCAGTGGGCACCCATATGTGCAGCTAATCATAGGCGACCCAGACATTGCGTTTGGCCCACGAATCCCGCCCTGGTTCTGGCTGGCAATCCCAATCTCCCGGGGACTCAGAAGCCTCAAAGGCAGTCTCTACTCTGTTTATACACAAGTATATTGCTTGCTCAACTGTAGGATGCCTTTGACCTTGGACAGCAGCTGAAAAAATGTGAGGGGTGAGGAGAGTGGTGGCCTGAATGACCAAGGTCACACCACCATCTTCCCAAATCCTGATGACATCTTGGCAGAAGGAACAAGCAGAAAAAATGGAGAAGCTTTTCCTCTGCTCTGGTTCTTCCTTCTAAAAAATGATTCATCATTACATCCTTACCTTCCTTAGACCCTAGCTCCCAGACTCCCTGGAAGCTGAATACCAATGAACTACAGTCCCACGAAGAACACGCAAATCTCATTTGCTGCCAAGCCAAGTAGAATGCCACAATTGTATTGTCTTCTTTACAGTTCCCAATTCAGGAGTCTTGGGTCAAAGAAGATAAAATGGTCCCAGCAGCCGGGAAAGGGTTTCCCTTGCTTCCACTCTGTGCAGGTAGGAGGCTTCATTTTATGAAGGGTGGCAGTGTTTCCTTACAGGGAATCAAGTGGAGGCAGAGAAGCAGTGAAGTGCACCAGTGCCTCACACCACACTGACTGACAGTAATGAGGCCCCATGAGCATCTCTGGGACTTCACATTTCTGGAAGCCCATGAGGACCAGTAGCCTCATAATGAGTGCTCATCGGCAGCAGCGAGGACATAACAAATGTTCGGGCAAACTGTTCTACGGAAAGCAATTCTAGTTCCTAAAAAGCTTCCTCTTTTATGAGTAATGAGAAAAAATTCTGGAGGATGGAGACACTTGGGAAGGCTGAGTCCCTGGAGCAAAGTGTTCCTGTGGGCAGCTCCTTAATAGAGAGGGGTCGGTTCTGCCACCTGTAAGCAGATTATAGGGGCGCTCTATCACCAACAGTAAATGGCTCCTTTATTTTTTTTTTTAAAGATTTTATTTATTTACTTGACACAAGAGAGAGATCACAAGTAGGCAGAGGCAGGCAGAGAGAGAGGAGGAAGCAGGCTCCCTGCCGAGCAGAGAGCCGGATGCGGGATGCGGGGCTCGATTCCAGGATCCTGAGATCATGACCTGAGATCATGACCTGAGCCAAAGGCAGAGGCTTTAACCCACTGAGCCACCCAGGCGCCCCAAATGGCTCCTTTAAAGAAGGCACCCAGTGCAGGTAGAGGAGGGAAGGTGTTCATTTCAAACTCAAGTCCAGTTTGAAAGCTTGCTATTTCTGCAGTGGCTAATTCTGCAGCTAATCTGGAGGCAGACGGCCTGGAGGCTGACTATCCAGTTCCCTTAGGTCAGAAACGCAGCTGAAATGTGCACCTGCGATGGCTGCAGAGGCACCCTCTAATTCCTCCCCCACCTGCAGCCAGCCATGCTCAACTATCCTTTCCACACACTGTCTGTCACAGAACATCCCTCTTCTACATGTGCCACTGTGATTCAACTATGTTCTTTTGCTCTCCACCCACCCCAAAGAAGACACTTATAGATGAGTCTTTTTTCCCGCCTGGATTGCAGATGAGGATCTCTCAATGAGAGGTCTCATTGGCAGAAGAAACACGTTCTAGTAACGCAAACAGGGACAGTCCTCCCGGCCCATTATCCTTTGCTGGGTCTCAGTTGGGAGCACCTGCCTGGGACCCACCTCCCAGTAGAACCATGTGGGGAGGTGGTCCCACCAACTAGGCAGCAACCTCTGAGAGACAGGGTCTAGTTTCTCTCTCCTGCTCAGCCAGAGCCTCAGCAAAAGCCTACTGAGGGAGACTTCTAGTGCATACAGCCTGGTCTGTCCTAGGGGCCTCCTGGAGGCTCTGCCCATACAGTGATCCCACCACCCTTCCAAAAAGCCTTTCAGAAGAAAGAAACATCTCACTTCTCTCTCTCTCTCTCTCTCTCTCTCTCTCTCTCACACATACACACACACACACACACACCCCTTGGGATTCTGAAGGCAGCATATTAAGCCAGAATGATGTATATGCCACATGGTGACATTCACAGTTCCTGCAGCAAGGCATCTTTGTGGCTCGTCCGAGGAAGACCTCTAAGTAACAGGACTGACTTGCCCTTGGGGCCTCCCCAAATCTTACCTGCCCCACCTCCTTCACGTGGCAATGGCTTTGAAAGCAGGGACACGTCTTCTGAACCTCATAAACTCTAAGTACTTAATCATGACATTCACGCGCCTGATGAGCCCAGTGAAAATCGAGAATAACAATGTTTCCCACGGACTGTCTTTGAAAAACCAAATGTGGAAGCACTTTGCGTAGGAACAGCCACGGTGGGACTGTGGACCTCTTCCTAACAACCAGCCCACATGCCACTGAGGAGGCGGGCTCCATCAGACAAAACTGGTGCCCCCTCGTGTATTCAGCAGGCATCTACTGTGTGCCTGGTCCTCAGTCCACACAGCCTAAAGAGAAAGTGCCACCTGGTCACGCCCTGATGCTCCCTTGCTTCCTCATTCATTCCTTCACAGGGCATCTGTGTCAGGTTCCACACAACGGGTTTCTCGTTGATTCGGTGCCCCCCACCCCATGCCCTGGTACTGCTAACGGGTGGGAAGCCAAAACACCTGAACTGAGCTGTGTCTGCAGAGCAGGGAAGCCCATCCGTGTTGGACCAGAACCCCCACCTGCGCCGGAGCACCCAGTGTTCGGCAGCCTCCCCAGGCCCCGTGGCATTCAGCAGGTGCTGGGGAGCCCATAGCCTGTGCAGAGGACACAGCCGGCTGACAGGTCACGAGTCCATTCATAATCACCTTACATTAGGGACCATAATTCCACTGCAGGACTTCTGTGTACATCTTTTCCCTTTTAAAACACGTTTTCCCAATGGTGTGATTAAAGAACCACCACCTCACAGGGGGAATTTTTTAGGTCTACCTCCTCTTTTATTAGGAATTCTGTAGGGCCTCGGTCACAGCCTCTAGATCCCACAGGCTCTGCCAAGCAGGCCGACCTTCCGCCACCCCAGTAGTGAAGAAATACTCAGCTTCTTTCTCAGTCACTACTGTAAAAGGTGGCAGCCTTTTTTCTCTGTTACTCAGATTTAACTCTAATAGAAACTGACAGGTTCAATCTTGGTTAATTTAAAAAAAAAAAAAAACAACATGAGAACAAGAGCCAAGAAATTCATTTTTGGGTGTCAGAGAGAAAAAAGAGAAGCTACTACCTGAAATGATGGTGGTGGTAGGGCTCCCTCCTAAAGCAGATTCATGCCCAGTGAACAGTGGACCTGAATTTATATCAGTGTCAACCTTTCCAGACGTGACTGTTGAAATAACAGCCTGACATGAGACAATCTGGAGAGAGACGGAAAATGCTGGTTGGCTAGATGTTAGAGCCGTGCCTGTCTGTTTTCCTCCCTCATACAGATTGATTTCAGACCGAGGAACTTGAAGACAAAATGACACCATGTGTTCACACAACCCTCCTCGGTCCAGACCCAGCAACGGCAGAGAGGATGCTTTAAAAAAATAATAATAATCACAGATTAAAAATGACATTTACAGATGCAAGGGTATGCTGCCTGGGATTAGCTTCAAAATAACAGAGGTGGAAGAGAAGGGGGAAGAGGAGAGGCTGGGGACACAGAGGAAACCAGAGCAGCTGAGGGCCCCTAATCGTTGAAGCTCCATGAACACGGTAATATCGAAGCACTCGGCAGACTACGTGACTCTGTCTGCTTCTGTGTATGTTAGGAGTTTTCCTTTTGGGAGACTAGCAATGCTTAATACAGAAATACTGAGTTAGGTATAAGGATGGCCAAGACACACTGAGGCAGTGAACAACAACAACAACAAAGATGCACAACAGTATATAAAGTATGAGTCCACTGAAACACACCTAACTACTGGTAAATTTGTAGAAAATTTCTGGAAAAATAATAATCCTCATATACTTCTCAGATCTTTAATGAAAATACATTACTTTTACATAATGATTTTTTTTTTTTTTTTTAATTCAAGGAGTGCAGCAGGGGAAAAGGACACGGGAGGGTTAAAAAATGAGATGGACATCTTGGTGGGGCAGAACCAGAACACAAACCTCACTGGTGATCAGGGCTACAGCCACAGGCTGGAGTCCAGAAGCAGGCGGCGTGACCAGCAGTCCACCCTCTGCAGGGCACTGAAATACCCCAGCGGTGGGGCGGAGGGTTGGGGGGAGGCCTCCAGGATCACAGTGGGAACAGGGACTAGGGTGCCTGCCCCCCTTCCTCTCTGCTCTGCTGCAACCACACTGCCATCTTCTATGTGCACAGCTCCCCTCTTCTGAGCTCCTGGTTTCCCACAGAGGCATACTAAAAGTACCCTCCTTTATCGGGGACTAGTTGATTTCTCCTTGTAACATTGTCTGTTTTGCAAATAGCCTATATTGCTTAGGGTATAAAGTAAATGTATAAAAACCCACCTGCACAGATATGAAATTCGTGGTACTGATTTCCTCAGGGGAGGGAGGGAAGGAGGGGCCCACACCACCAACACCCCAGCTGCAAGTGCAGGAAATACAGTATCAGGCTTTTTCTGTCTTCCTTGAAGGAAGGCTGGCATACCCAGCAGGGAATTCCTCAAACACAGGCAGGGAGTTCAGACGCTGAGAAGCCAAACTATTAGCACTAATTATGCTAAGTTATCAGTTGTTCCAATTTTACATAAAAGGAAACCGAAGCTCAGAAGTTAAGGGACTTCCCTTGGGTCCCAGAACTAGGAGCTGGGACAGGAGAAAACTGCCAAGACCACTACGGACTGCTACTGTATGCCAGACACTATGCACACACTGATTTCATCCTCCAGCCAACTCCACCGTATTTCCTACTATACAGTGCTATAATCTCCATCTCTCAGCTAAAGAAGCTCAAGCTCAGAGAGGTCAAGAGGCTTGCCCAAGGTCACACAGCTATGAGTGGCACGGGTGGGGTCATTTCACAGCCTCCTCTCTTACCTCCCTGCTAAATCCTCACTTCCTCCCCAGCTCGCCTGAGAGCCCTTCACCGGTCCTGGGAACGGGATAAGGCAGCCTGCAGATAAACTGGACATTTCCATTCCAAGCATCTGGAAAGAGGCTAGGCCGACACAGTGCTAGCAATAAAAAGCACGTGACCTAGAAAGGTGAAAGAGTAGACACTATTAAAATACTTAACACAAAAGCAAATTCCTGCCTTGTGGTGTGTTATCAGCAGCTGACAGGATTAGCCTGCTGCTTCCACCTCATGGTGGGTCTGGGCTCAGACCAGCACACAGCTGGCCTGTGGAGCCAACAGAGAATGAACCGGAAGCCTGGGGCCCCCACCAACAAAGCTCCCATTCAGCAGCTCCTCAGGTGGCCAGCTCCAAGACAGAAAGACCATAACCAAAGGCTGTGATCCCAGCTCCTCTACACATACACACACACACACACACACACACACACACACACTCACATACAAACATATTCTCTCTCACACACACACATTCTCTGTCATATATATTCTCACACACACATACATTCTCTATCACACACACTCTCTCTCACACCCATGTTCTCTGTCTCTCTCACACAAACACTTTCTTTATCATACACATTCTCTCTGTCTCATACACATACACACCACACTCTGTCTCACACACACACATATTCTCTGACATACACATTCTCACACACGCATTCTGTTTCACAAACACACACATTCTCTGTCACACACATTCTCACACATGCATTCTGTCTCTCACACACACACATACATTCTGTCTTCCTCACACACAGAGATCATTCCCTTCTGTGAAAAAGAGGTTTTAATTTTTGGGTAGGGGTAGAGCTATTAGATTTAGCAAAACAAACAAAAAACAGAGCACCATATATATAGATAGCAAATAATTGTTTTGTGTATGTATGTCCCCACGCAATATTTGGGGCATACCTACATAAAACAATTATTTGTTGTTCTTTTGAAATCCAACTTTGGTGAATGTTGTGTATTTTAACTGGTAACCCCCGTATGGTTGGGGTGGGGTAGAGTAGAGGTATCCAGTAGAACAAATAATCTCAAAAAGAAAACACAAGGAAAAGTTGTGAGGATTAGGGGAGGAGCAGGTGAGCAGTGAGCAGGTGCCCTTTGCTGAGCATCCCTTTCACACCAGAAGCTTTCATGCATGTTATTCATTCGAATTTTCCAGTAATTCTATGCTTCAGTTATATTTATCCCCACTTATAGACTAAAAAACAAAACAGAGGGTCAAATAATCAAGCAACTTACAAAGCACTGGCGGGTAATTCAGGAAAAGTGGGACTATAATGTAGAGCTTCCAGGTACAACCCAAATGCAATTTCTTCTGCATCAAGCTACTTTGCCTGCTGATACACATTTATAAGGTTATACACTACATAAAGAGGGCCCGACAGATTTCTTTGCTTTTCCAATACCTTCATGAGGAAGCAAATTCAAAATGGTATCCTGGACTAATACGCATGTGTAAAAATACAGTTATCTCTTCACAGGAACCATTCTGCTTATAGAGAAAGCACTAGATCTTTCTCTCCTTTTGGTCATGTGCCCCACCCAACTAAACACATCACCTATGAGGACCACCTATCCAGTGGTCTAGCTCCTTGACAAAGAAGCAGTCAAAAGCTCAAGACCATTTCCCCTGAAATGACCACGGCTCCCCAATTTTCAGATAAGAAAGATCACGGGACATTTGACTCAACAGAATCCTGACAGGGGCCCAAGAGAAAAGGTACCTCTATCACTATCCTAGCATCCCACAATCCATCATTTCCCAGAAAGCACAGTGGGTTTAGTGTACGTTTGGGGTAGAAGGGGGTGGAACTTTGGTGGGAGAATTGTAAAAAACAGAAAAACAAAAAACGTTATTTGTCAAATGAATAACGAGAAAGACTTTGCCCTCCACCCTCCTCCAAGCTCCTAATGTTCTTCGCGGCGCACAATAGAGGGGAAACAACCATAAAAATGACTTAATATGTGCCCTTTTGAAGTACAGTAACTGTCAGGCAAGAGACTATAAAAATAACACAGTTGAGGAGATCCAAATTTATTTCTGCTTAGTGAGTTTCCAGATCAAAATGCGCTCAGTTAAACAGTCCAGTTTTGCTTTTGTACTGTTGTTCTCTTTCTAAATTTTCCTTTTCGTAGATGCTAGCAGATTTTGCTTATGATAAAATGTTTGCCCACCTCACACTCCACCACTTAGGGAGTGAGACTAAGTAGTTGTGGGAACCCCCATTGGTTTCTTGTTCCTCAAGGAGGGCGCAGGAAGTGGCACACGAGTGGGCAGATGCCGGCCTGGGGATGCCCCACCAGCGGTGGTAGCCAGGTTCAAAGCCATGGGGCTGGGGCTGCCTGCTCCTGCAAAGGGCCAGGCTCTGTCTGTCCTCGTGCTCGCTGCTTACTCTCAATACCCTTCCCCTCCCCCGCTTCTTCTCCCACACCCTCCTACCCCCCAACTCCCACCGCCGCCCCACACAACCAGGCACAGGCTCCAAAGGTGCAGACAACCAACATTTACTCTTGGGCCACTGGTGTCTCCAGTTTTCCAGTGGAAGAAACACCCCACACTCTATTCCGCCCCAGGCCAGCCAGAACTAAACCATTCCCAGCCCCAGCACCAGGCTGCGAATATTCAGAGGCAATTACCCAGAGCCAGTAGGGTGTACATTTGAGCAGGGCCGTCATTTGCAGACTTAATTATGAGAGGCTTTATAAACATTTCAGCTGCTGGGGGGTGGGTAAGTAAGGGGAAAGGGGGAGCACATAATGGAGGAGTTTTCATTTCTGCTGATCGTGAGTGCACGAGCCCTACAACAGGCCAGGCTGGGGTCTGCCGGCAGAGGCCTCATTTTTCTCATTGCACATGATAATTAAAGACTCCAAAGGTGAGAAAAATTCAATTTCATTTTGGATCTAAAATCTTTCAGAGATTTCTTCTGAGAAGTCCAGATAATTAAATTGATTTAAGTTTCACCATTAATGAAATCCTGGATCTACAAAAACATAAATTCTGGCCAATACTGTTTAAATGGGATCACATTTCCATTACTATTGCGCAAGAAGATTCCAAACCAGGGCTTGAAGGCCCCACGGCTCTGATTGGATTTAATCAGGAGCCTGGTGCGAGTATCCTGGGACCCTGGCCCTTAGGAAGCAGTGAGGAGCCCAGCAGCAGACCAGCAGTCTCAGGACAGAGGAAAGACCATGAGGAGACGGTGAGGGTCAGGAGAGTAGGATCACAGTGCTGAGCGGGGGAAGGGAGGTCTACAGCATACCAGCTCCCATCCTCAGCTGGAGGAACCCCAGCCCCAAGCATAGGGAATTAGCATGTAGGACTCTGGACTCTGAGTTCAGTGCTCCTTCCACTGCTTCTGGGTGTTAAATCAAAAACCCTCAAGAACCCCTGATGTAAGGTCCACCTTGTACAAAGGGGAGGGAACAAGGCGCTAAGGCTGCTCTGAGTTGAAGTGGCAAGTGCTTACCTAAACCCTCCCCTCCAGTTCCCTGCAGACTGTGAGGCTCTGCTGTGTGACTGGGGGACAGCCTGGGAGAGGATGACGTCAGGGCGAACAGCCCACAAGGCCCGGGAGTTATCAGCCCATTCAGAGGCCTCGCAGGAATTTCCTGTTATGGGATCTGTCTTGCAAATAGTCACAAGCAAGTAAGCTGTCACTCTTCCCCACTTGTTTAGGGGAAACAAGGGCTCTGGGGTCACTAGCAGCCTGTGCCCCACAGCTCTCCAAAGGCGGCCTGGCTCCAAGAATGCCCACAGGGAGCCAGAGGGAGGGTCTGCTCAGACAACAAAGGGCGGGCCAGCCCAGGGGGATGGTGAAATTCCAGCTCTAGGCAGCTCGGTTCTGGGTGAGCTCTGGCATTACCGGGAGGAGGATCAATCAGCAATATGGAACTCTCCGGACCCAGAACCATGGTTCTAGGTTTTAACAAACACTTCTAGGTATCTTTTCCTTTCCTTCATTTCCACTGTACATACAGTACACACACGAGACAGGAGACTGAGGTACTCCAGCGGCACCCTGTACTCAGATCCTCCTCCCCACCAGGCCCCCACCCCTCCGTAGGGAACACCAGGCCGGCTTGGGGGATCATCGCTGCCTTGGTTTTCCTTATAATTTTTGCCACATGGCATGTACCTCTACAGATTACAGTTAACTCTGCACGGCAGGGCGTGTGTCCACTGGCTCTCTGTGGTGCTGTGTGGTATTCAGCTGGATGAAAAGATTTTCTTTATCCATTCTGCCATCTATGGACAGTGAAGTCATGCCCAGTTTCTGGCCACTGCCCACAATGCTGCAGTGAACATCCCTGAGCATGTCTCCTGGTTCTCAGGTGCTGGGGCTTCTCTACAACCCGTGCTTGACGATGAAGTGCACGGCACTGCGCTGGAGGCTTTCTTCACAGTGACGAGGTGACCCCAGCTGGGGCTCCAGAGCTGTAAGGCCTTCCCCTCCTCATGAGACACCGATACACTGGTTCTGCTCAGACAGAGGAGGGGTCACCGGTGACTCAGAGGCCAAGAAAACCTTGGTTGTCACCAGACGAGGCAATTAAAGCTATACAAAGCCTGAGGTTGTAAAATTCTGAGCTTAACCAGAACCAACAACCCAAGCAGCTCAGCTTTCTACGAGAAAAGGGCTCCAAACTCCCCCAAAAGAAGGAGGCAGCAGCTACAGTTTTGAGGCAGACCCACCTGCCACACTAGTCACCATATATGCAATAAGGACAAAGGTGTCTCTAGGAGATTTAGTGCAGATTAAGAGATTTAAGACTGTCTAGAAATAAATCTCAGTCTGCCGTGGGAAGCAGGGCAGGGGAAGGAGATGAGGGGCTAGAGAGGATCCTGGACGCCACTGCCCCCACAGCTGCCACAAATCTACCTGTACACCGGCTGCATCTCTCTCGCTATGCCGATGACGGTGCCTGGCAGGAAGTTGTCAAACTCCTCAAACAATTCCCGGATGTTGGTCTTGTACTTCAGGTCCAGGTCCAGCTGAATTATCCGCAGGATCTCTGGGGGAAAGAGAAAGAAAACAATAAGACGCAGACACACATCCTGGGAGGCTCAGCCACTGGCAGAAAATAAGGGGAGGGGGCAGAAGCAGGTATCCGATCACTCTGGTGGTCCCGGAATAATGCAGAGCTGTCGTTGGAAACAGAGGTCCTTCGTGCCCCAGTGACCCACTCTGCATCAGAGTCTTCATGAAATGCCCCCCCCCCCCCGCCGCCTCTTGCACACATGCATTTTTTTCTAGAACAAGGAGACCGTATGCTCTGCCTCGGGCCCACTGTCCTGGTGTAACTTTCAACAGCATGCCGCTCCATTCTCAAAACGAACCAGCCTGGATGCTTGTATGATGGATACCCTACCGAAAGCTCAAAGCTTACAGGTGTTTCTCTGTGGGGCACAGGTGGTAAATGACCCAAAAGAGAGAGGGCTGGAAACCTGCCCTGACTAGTACTTTCTCAAACTCAGACGTGAGCCAAGTTCAGAGGCCGACAGCACCGCTGAAAGACCTCGGACACGGTTATATTTTTATTCCACTGTCTGAGAGACAAAGTGAGCTATAATTAGACAAACTGAGTCTCACAATTACCCAGCACGTAAGTGCTGTTTGCTTCCGTTGCCTCCAGATGATTCAGGGCGAGGAGGGTGGAGGGAGGCACCGGCTCTGGTCTCTTCTCCTCCTTACCCCCCCATCCCACACTCCCCACCAAGCCTGACTCAGCTCCTGTGTGGCAGCGGCGTCAGGGGACTAGACCCAGCTGCCCAGAACCCCTGTCCTGCCCCCCACCAGGAGTGACACACAGGTGGCTGGAACCAAGAAGGGAGGAACTTGGTGCATGACATGGGCAGGGCTGCAGGGGCTCCAAGGAGGGGGTGCTTGGGGTCAAACAATGCAGGAGAGAAAGTGCTCCACACTGAGGAGGGGGCCTGAGGTGGGAATCACAACACGCAAGTGCAAGTTCCAGCTTTGTTGCTGCTTACTTCTGGGACCCTGGGAAAATGACTTCCCTAAACCTTAGCTGTTCCATTTGTTCAAGTGGGAGTGATCCGACAGGCCCTCTGAGCCTGTGATGTCGGGAAGATGAGACAACAGATGGGAAATGTCTTTTATTCAGGCTGCAGAGCACAGCAGGAATCCAGCATCTGGAGAGCAGGGAATTCACTGATGCCTAAGGCAGTCAAGGGAGACTTCATGGAGGAGGGAGACATGGGCTAGGCCTTGACACCTGGGCAGGGTGGACAACTGAGGCTGAGCGACGCCCACCAACACCCACCATCAGGCTCTCCCCAGGGCACAACGGTCTGAGGACAGGCTGTCCGGGGAGGCCCTCTGAAGACAGGGCCCCCATCTTTGGTATCTCGGCCTCCACTCAATCATACTGCGGGCCTTGGTGGTCAGTAAACACTCAGGAATGTTTGTGGAATTCAATAGGCATTCTCTAAATTCGTTTATGAAGAAATCATAGCTTATGACTCCAGAAAAACTGATTCATTTGTTCTTGTTCTCTTTTCCTTTGTGGCACAGAAAAAGAACATTAGTTGACGTCCGACGTGAGTGTTTTGAAAAAAATAAGCTACACTAGGTCAGAACCCGGCAGCCCAGGCCAGAGGACAGTGAGGGGGGTACCAGAGCCAGACTTCTCTGGCCCTGCAGGAAAGGGGTACAGGAAAATGGGTGGGTGATCAGGAAAGGTGATGACTCAGGGGTCTGGAGGTTGGGAAGCTGCTGTGGTGACTTCGCTCTCTCCCAGAAAGCTGCCCTCCACCAGGAGTGGAGAATAGGGACAGGCCACAGGGCAGAGCCTCAGGGCATCTGCTGCTCTCAGAGGCGGTCTTGGGAAACAGAGAGAAGGAGCCTGATGGTGATCTTAGAGAAGAACACCATGTCCCTGGAGAGAATGTCTAGGAATGAGAGTCATAGCCACCAAGAAGTCACGTTGGGGAGGCCCCATAGCACGCACGCCCCCTCTAGCCACTTTCCTTTTCTTTCTGCCTAACTCCTGTGCCCCAAGCTCCCACATCCACAGTATGCACAGCAGAGTGGAGCACTAATGAGACAGGGACGGGAGGGCACTGTCATCATCCCAAGGAGAGAAAGGACATCATCACAGGTTCTGTCAATGAAGGGAAACAATGGCATTTAGCCAGATGATGGGGAGGCCTGGGAACATATGGTGGGACTTCTGAGGTACTGACAGGGCTATGGAGGAAGGGGTTCATGTCATCCTCATGGCCCCAGGGGGTACTTTCAATGCCACCAATGACAGCCACATGGAGGCATCTTTCCGTGAGCAGTTCTTAAGCACCCAGCATTGCACAGGCATGAGCTTATTTCTCCTAACCACCCAACAGATTGAGTTATTCCTATGTTCTGATGAAGGAACAGGCTTCGAAAAGTTCAAAATGACAGCCCACAGTCCCGCAACAAATGAGTGCTAGGGCTGGGATCTGAACCTTAGTCAGCTTCACGGGAGAGCTCAGTGACCCTTTCCAGTAGAGCCCGACCCCCCTCTCACCAGAGAGAAGCTCCTGGGAGGCAGGCCCGGCACCCCTGCTACCCTCACAGGGGCACACAGAAGTGCCAAGGGCATTGACAGACAAAAAGCAGAGCAACAAGCTGGGCAGATGTGAAATTTAAGTGAGGTCTTCTATAGGCAAGCAGTTTCGCTAAAGCTAAAGAAACTCCCAGTGGCCGAGAGGCCAGTCAGCCAGCTGGTCACCTTCCTTGAAAGCCTACCATGTGCTGTGCGTACTCCCTGGGCTTTCAAGGTCATGTACATCCAACCTATTCTCCGAGGAGCAACCCCAATGCCTCCTTCCCTGCCCCACCTGGACAGGCCCTGGTCAAGGTCATGGGCACTGACACCTGTGTCCTGACCTCACCACCTTGGCCAGACAGAGTGCCCCTTGAGGGCGGGAATGGGCTGGGAGGGCAGAGCCCTGGCTTTGTCTTAAAAGCCCATCCGTAAATCTGAGCACCTTCCCTGCCCTCTAGGACCAGCTGGGAGTGAATCCAGAAAAGGTCATGTATAGCCCTAAGACACAGGAATTCGACATGCTTTTATAGATTTAGAACTCCTCATTTGTCGAGTACCTTAGTTTGCTAAAAGGTGCTGATACTTCTATCAACAGGGACCTTTCCAGATGAGGTGAACTGGCTAGGAGCAAACTCACTGCTTCCCACCGATGTGAAAGGACTGGCCCATTCCTACCTTTCCAGCTGAGGCTGGGAGATGCCCCCTTCTATCCTGAGAGCTGACAGCCCTTCATGCAACCTGCGTTGTTGTGCGGGCATCTGTCTAGGCGGTTATTCTTTTATGTAATTATGAAATAAGACGCCAAGTTGTAAATGTCACTGCTAGAAAGAGGAAGATGCTTACCAGGAAGGCTGGAAGTGATTAGGGTGAGATTCTCTTAAAGGGCCCTGTTCCTCTGGCCTCTGGTCCCTGTTGTCATCCCCTCTCTGTGGGAATTACATGGCGGTGCTGATAGGCCCTTCTGAGGGTGCAATAAGATTGGTACATGGCAGTGACAGCCACAGTGATGGCCCAGAGATGATGCCGGTTGGTTGGAGGACAGCTGTAATGACAGCACTTAGGACCACTGAGATTTAAGGAATAAATAGGTGAGAGAATTGACTCCAAAGGGATGAAGTCTATAAAGCATGGGGAAGAATGTCCCAGAAAAAGGACTAGACATCTTTAAAACTCAAAACAATGGCCAGCGGCCAGGTCTACCATGTCTACCACGTCAGAATCCCATGAGAAAATGATAAAAAAACAAAGAGGACAGAATAATCTAGGATAATAGGTCTGAAGGAAGAGCCAATCTACCCATTACACAGATGGGGAAACTGAGGACCAAAGAAGAAGTGGGCCTTGTCAGGGGTCACACTGTTGAGCTAAGTGGCAACGCTGATCCCAGAACTCAGGTCTCTGATGGCTTAGCTAATGTTCTCATGTCAGTCGGTGCTCCCCTTCCACTACCCGCTCCCATTATGGGTCATAAACTCCTCAAAGCAGGGAACATCGTGGCCAGACTAGTATGGCCCAAAGGGCTGTGCACAAGACTAGCCAGGCCCCCAGTGCAAGGAGCTCATAGAGGGTATGCCTCTCACACCATGACAACGAAACTTGAGGATGAACAGTAGTAGCTAAAGAAAGATCTCCATCATCCACATACTGGATAGCCAGCTTCCAGGAAATTGCTCTCCATATTCCCACACTACCATCAGGCAGGGATCGTAGAGAACAAACAAAAACAACAAACCTTTGGGTTTCTTTGGGAACCCACCTTGAGCTGCACTACATTCAAAGGGAGGCAAGAGCCAGACTTCACAGCCAAGGGCCACACCATCTCCTGGTGTGAGAACAACCACCACCAGTAGTAAAACACTGTCCCCGAACTTCAGCCTCTGCCCCCCCAACCTGGCCATCTTCTGTTCTGGCTGGACCCGTTCACTCCCAGAAACAGGGTACTGTGACGTCCAATCAGCTGGATGAGGGCCTTCCCACCAGCTCCTCAAACCTTCAAATCTTGCTGTGTCTGTGTTTAATCGCAAAAACAAGGAGTTTAATCGCAAAAACAAGGGCATCATTTGAGAAAATGACAGGTAGGAGGAAGCTTGCCCATGTGTTAGGAAGAGTCCTGCGTGGGCACCGTCCTCGGGTGCACTGACGCTGGTGGGCCAGGCTCCTTAGGGGGATGACAGGACGCAGAGGTGCTCCCAGCAGGGTCACCTCTCGGGGCAGCTCTCAGAACATGGCTTCCCCTGTGGGATGGTCGCTTGGTAAGAGATCGGGCAAGCCGAGCCAGGCCACTTCAGGAAGCAGAGGAATTGTTGCCTCCTTGGTACAGAAGGTGGTCTGGGGGTCCTGGCTGAAACCCCCGACCACAGGACTGACAAGTGTCTGACCATAAGACGGGAGCCACGGAGGTATGTCAACCCAACGTGGGAAAAGATGCTAAGGATCTAGGTCTGAGACCTATTTCCTGTTGAACTTCAACTCCAGGGGGGAAAGTAAAGAAGGTGGTACTGTCTTCGCGAGAGGCCCCATCTGCTCACCTCAGCCTCTCATGCTGCGGCCTGACTAACAAAATGGTACCACTCCTTCCTAGCAAGTGCAAAAAGGAAAGATGGGACTACAAGTGCTGGCTAAAGAGGCAGCTTTCAGGACCTGGAGACCCCAGATCTGGGCAGTACTGAGGAAGTTCCTAACTCTGCAGGGGTGTTCTCGGGGTTCGGGAGGCCCAGCCTGGCAGGGCCCCAGGGGCCGTTCACCACAGAAGGCAACATGCATGGCCTCAGAACCGGCTGGGAACTTCCCAAGTCAACATTCCCCTGTGGAAAGGCTTGAGACAGCTCATCATCAGCCTCCAATTAAACCAGTCACAAGGCATGTCATCTGACTATGGATGGAATTACAACCCAGAGTGAGTAATTAATGATCGCCAAAAACAAACAAAAGGGGGGAAAGAAGCTTCCTTTCCTCTCCCCACCCCTCCTATCCCCAGAAACCATTCCTGGTAGATGCATCTTCACACGCACAAAACAACATACAACAAAAGAGCCCAGGAAATTAGGAAAAGACAGACATGCTTGGGTAAGCCTACCATCCTGGACAACAAACAGGCCTTCTCTGAGGGGCAGAACAACCGTGCAAGCGCCTCCTTTCCCTCTGTCTGGAAAGAGCGTCAGAGCTTCCCAGAGATAAATATTTATAATGCACCAGAGGGCTTTCGGCTCAGAACACCAGGCCTAGCTTTCCACTAACCAGAAGAGGGTTCAGGGAGAAGGGGACACTGTGACAACCCAGGCTCTGTGAGGTGTCATGAGGCTGAGACTCTGGAAGCAGCTGCTCAGAGAGGAAGCCTGACTTCTCACCGTCTGCCTAGAAATAAAGCAGCCATCGGCCACCTGCTTCATCAGCCTCTGGGGCTTCTTCATTGCCATTGGGCAGGACTTCTGGCTGCCAGGGGCTGAAGGGCCACTGAAAGGGGTAGACACCTCCTCTAACAGGAGGAGGCCCACAGCCCAGGAGAAGCCGTGCAGAGGCCTGAGGGACAGGCCCAGTCCCAACGCACCGCGCCAACCCCCTCCCCCCGCCCCCTGGACTGGCCTCTCCTGCGGCAGGGTCTCGGGCCATCATGGCAGACTCCCCCCCCCCCCCCCCGCCACAATGCACTGACCCCAGCTGTGTCCCCAAGGGCGTCTGCACTTGGAATGGGCTGTGGTGGCTCTCTTATCCAACCGAGAACTTGGGTCGCTTTCCAGCTGGGCTTTTCCCGGTGCCCCCAAAGCCCCCTTCTCCACTCCCTTCACCATGTGAGGCCCAGCTGCAGGACAGCAGGCTAACTAGGGGGGAAGCTGCCACCAAGGAACACGGTGGAACACGCCAAGGGTCCGAGGCCTTGGGTCCCTACTCCTGGAGCTCCTCCAGCCTGGCAGCTGAATGGTCCCTCCCTGGAAGCAGAGAGAGGGTGTCTGTGCGCCAGGCCCAGGATGGGGGCTTTCCACTTGCTGGCATAGCTCGGGAACTTGCACTACATTTTCTGCTGGGTGGGCGTCAGTAGCTCCTGTGTTCGGAGGAGAGACCTGAGGCTCAGAGAGTCTGGGCAGCTTGATGAAGGCAACCCTTGACGTGAGGAAGCACTGGAGTTGAGATCACAGACTTCCTCACTGGATAGTGTATTTGATCCATCACACACGGGTTTTGGAGAAAAGCCTTTAGACATCTCCAAGTCCCTTTTAAAGTCCCCCTACTTTTAAACACAAGAAATGCTGCCACATCAAGGGCAAAAACATCAGACAGCTCCAGGCCACCCTGGCGTGGTGACTGGGACTTCTGTGGGCAGAGAAGGAGCTCCCACTTCCCATAACCATCCCCCTCAGGACCCTCTATGCGGTGAGTTGGAGAATTCCTGGGGTTCCCTTTCACTGAGCAGAGACCAACAGAGAAACTTCAGGAAAAAAGGGGGTCCCACACCACAGAAGTTGAAAGGAAGTTTTCAGTGACGATAGCCAACCTGTGTAAAATGTGTTATTATATTCATGGAAGCATCCAAATACTCCGAGATGGGCACGATTATTTCTACTTGACAAATGAGGAGGTGAAGAACCTTGGTAATCGAGATCACATGGCTGGGAAACAGTGGAACTGGGACTCCCAACGAATCTGCCAGGCTCTAAAGCCCAGGCCTGCTCTTCACCCCCACACAATCCCACCCTCCGGCCCCCAGATGGCCGTGGACACAGCCGGCTCAATTCTGCCGGCGCTGCCCAGCTGCGGAGCCCCCGACTCTCCTGGGGCTCCTCTCCGTTTCCCACGTCAGCAGCCGGCCCCTGCCTCTGAGCGTGGAGGGAAGGGAGGAAATGGAGTTCCTAAGAGTGATTTATACAACCTGTTAGCAGCACTGGTAAAAGGTTTGGGGGCCAAGAGGTTGAAATTAATGACCACAGTCATTTTTATGTATTAGCTATACAACAAATTCTTTCTTCCAGCCCTCCTCGCCCCCTCTCAAAATTAAGCATGGAAAACTAACTGTGAGCTATGCGCCAGCTCTCCCATTTTTTACAACCATCACCTCCTGTTTTGCGGACAAAACAAAACAAATTATTATGAAAAGACACAGTGTTTGCTCCAGCGCTGGTGTGACATGTGTCCCCTCCCTCACCCCTCGTGCCTTCAGTGACTAGGTATATAAATCACATCCTTTAAGCGAGGACAGAATTTATTTCCAACTTGGTTGAAAAACTTTAGGGACGTTTATAATATATGACAACCCATAAACACCTGGTCCCCATTTTCCTCTCACTGCTATTGCCAGTATGAAATTATAGCTCAGGCACTTTTGTATGAATTTCAGTCGGCAGAGGAAACTGGATTCTAGATCTGGAAAGCAGAATGTCCCCCTTCCTTTCATTTCTATGGCACAGCTGTCCGTGGCCCCCGCTGACCTCTCCACAGCTTAGAGCTCTCTGGGGTCCGCTAAAGATTTTATTTTTTATCCGCAAGAGCTCAAGCCCTGCTTCCTATTTGGGGCACAATCACATTCTCACTTTGTTCACCAGCCTGAGATGGATGCCTGGTCTCCGCTCTTCACCAGCAGGCTTTTTTTCATAGACCCCTGGGGATGGCAGCTGTAGCAAGCAGTGCTCTTTGGGCAGAATTAACAGGTGTTTTCTGAAAATAGTGATCTGGTTACCATGGGTCTGCCTGAATGGTCACAGATCAACTTTCCAAATGGCTCACCCTGAGGTTGTTTATGGGAATTGTGGGGGCTCCTGTTTCAAATCTCCTCTGTCCTCTCTTTTACCTCCCCCAGCCACTTTTTCCCTCTTTCCCGGCATTTGTGGATTCACTATAAAATTAGGAAAACTAACCATGCAGCTTCTCATCCCCATGCTTTAGCTCTGGCACACACTCATGCCCCTAGCCCAGCCAGCCTGTTCAGGGCCTGTCCACCACAGCCCTGTCCCGCAGGCCTCCTCAAATGACAATGGCCACAACAGGACTGACTGCTTACATTTTTAGAGTACCTAGCAGTGTTCAAAGTGCATTCCCAACTCACGAAACTCTTTGTTATACTTGAGCTCACTTAAACCTTTCCACAACTCTCAGGGGCAGGTGCATCTGTATGGGTCGGGTCCAGCTGCTATAACAGAAGACATCAAGTAACAATGGTTCGAATAACATACAAGGAACAAGCTAAGTCACCCAGGTATTACAGGACTGCTCTGTAAAGCTCTCAGAGGTCCTGGCCCCTTCTACCTTTCCATTCTGTTATCCTGGGTCTGGTTTCCATTCTCAAGGTCACTGCATGGTGCAAGATACCTACTGGGGCTCCAGTCAGCTTGGCTGCTTTCCAGACAACAAGGAGGAAGACAGGGACAGGTGCCCGCCCCTAGCCCCCTGCCATAAGGCAGACCCTTTCAACAACTTTCCTGGAAGTCCCAAATTTAGTCACTTGGCCACACCTAGCTGCCATGGAAGTTATGAAATGAATGCTTTTACCAGGCATAATGCTGCTCCCAATAAATGGGATTGGCTTACAAAGGAAAAAGGAGAGAACAGACAGAGGGCAGCAACCAGCAGTCCTTCCACTGCCAGCACATGGTAATTCCACCCACTCTACAGATGGAGAAATAGAGGTCCAAAGGATTAAGTGCTGCTAAGGTTCCACTGTCAATGATGGCAAACAGGAACCAGGTGCATGTCATCTGACCCGTATCCACATGCCTCTTCCTCGTTCACAAAGTCCCTTCCTTCACTGCAGCAAAGCTGCTGGTATGCTCCTGCCAGCACGCCTATCCACTCACCTTCCAGACCTCCGCTCAGACCTCATCTGCTCCTTGCTGGCCGACAGGCCCACTGGCCCTGGGCTGCCACCCTCAAGGGCTCCAGTCCCCCACCCCTGGCCTCATGCTTCCCTTCCAGCCCGGCTCTCCACCCAGTGTCCCAACATGTCTCTTAGAATCCAGATATGGTCACTAGTGAGGGGAACCACGCCAGAGCGAGCCAGACTGCAGCGAGCCGGGCAAACCCTCCAGGCAGGGTCATAATCCCCAAACGGTCTCTGTCCTGCCGTGGGGTTCTGGGAGCACCAAACCTCCCTCAGGGGTGCCCATGCAAGCACAGCTGTTGCCTCTGAACTCTGTTTCTGGTGACAGGCCTCTGGCGTGGCTGGCACGTTGTTCCATCCTGGCGCTGAAGGCACACTCCATGCACACTGCCTAGTCACGTCCTAGGCCAGGACACTGCCCCAGCAGTCCCGGATGACAAAGGCCACCCAAACACGGACAGTCTGGCTGACAACCTTGGCCGTCTCTCTCACGTCACTAATAAAAACTGTATTTTGGCAATTCTTCCTGGTAGGAATGGTGAATCCTTTACTCTTTCCTGGGGCTCAACTTCCTGGGGCCTTTTCACCCCACAGACTCATCCTTCCCTTGGTGGAGTTCTGCAGCCCACCACTGCCCTCAGAGGCCCAGGTCGCCTTCTGCACCCTCTCCAGTGGCACATGGCAGAAGGACCCGCCACCATAACCGGAGCGTGCTACTGAGAAGTCTGCACGAGGAGGATGGGTGCAATCAGGTGGAGAACAGCCAACTCCCCCCCCAAGGAGAAACAGCAGGTTCTCCCGGGACTGTGGGGCAGCCAAGGGGAGAGTGGCCCACCATCACTCCTTGTGCCCAGAAATCCACAGCACGGCAACTTTCACAGAGAAAAACCAGTCTCTCCATGTGGGGAACCCAGAAATACCTTTCTGAGATTTATATGTGAAGACCTACCCATTCCCTTACCTTCCGCAGCAGGAGAAAAAAAAATAGGGTTTTAATCTTTTCGGGAGCAGCACCTGTGGCCCCGTGACAGTTTGCAGACTGACTTGGCCAGTGGTCAAATAGCTCTTCAGGCTTCCCGTCTCCTGAGCCAGGCCTCTTGCCAAAATGTCATGTTATTTTATTGATTCTTATGCTACAATAAAAAAAAAAAAAAAGGCGAACGATCTATCATCACCTACAAAATGAGGTTCCAAAGGCCAGATCCTGAGCTTGGTATTTGTATGTGTTTTACCTCACTTAATCCTTACATGTAGGGTTTACTGTCCTCATTTTATAGGTTCTCTCACCAAGACAGTCTGTGTTTCAAGGCTTTCATCCCTGTTTCCCAAGGTTAAGGGGAACCCCACAGGAGCCCACGTCTGCTGGGTCATAAGAATTACCCAAGAACAGGGAGAAGTCACAAGACTCCACTCTTACTTCCATTTAAAATACAACTTCACCTTTCTTTGGAGCAGGGCGCTCAAGAAACCCTCTTCTAACTTATTCCCGTCCCAGACTCTACAATAGAAAAGATTCTGTCTACTGAACTGTACCTAAACACTAATTAATTCATTTCTCTGTTTTAATTAAATTTTAATTTCATTTAATTAACTAGTTTCTATTTTTTAATTAAGTAGAATTTAAGTTATTTGTTTTCATTTTTAATTAAAGACATAAAATATAATACCAAACTGACATAACTGTAGATAATAGCAAAAAAAGGAGAGAGAGAGAATTTAGGCTCTAAGATATTTCAGTATGTATTTCCTAGGAAACAAGGCCACTCTCCTAATGGTGGTACTACCACCAGATCCAGGAAATTAACATTAATACATCACTGCCATTTAATCTACAGCCCCGTACAAAATTTGCCAATTGTGCAAAAACAAAATTTGTGGTTCAGGATGACACAGAGTGGTCCAGTCTCTTCCGCCTGAAGTCGTTCCGCCTAAAGTCATTCCACAGTCTTTCCTCATCTGCCATGGCCTGGGACAATTTGAGGAGTACAGGCAAATGGCTTTGTAAAATCTCCGTTAAGGTGCATTTGTCTAATGTTTCCTCACGATGAGATTCATCGTTATGCATCTTTGTCAACAACACAGAAGTGATACTATGTTCTTCTTTCTCAATCCCATCAGGACACACAATATGTCAATCTGTCCCATTATTGATGATGTTAATTTTGATCATTGTGAAGTTACCACTTGTTCTCTAGAACAACAGCATCATGGAGGGAAACATTTCAAGACTATGAAAAGGTCCTCTTCCTGAACAAGTTTGATTCTTCTCATCTGAATAAAGGATTACTATAATGGTTATCACCAAACGGGGACTTTCCAATGCCTTCATTCTCTCTGTGTTTATGAACTGGCATTCCACTGTAAAGATGAAGTTTCTAGGGCGCCTGGGTGGCTCAGTTGGTTAAGCAACTACCTTCGGCTCAGGTCATGATCCTGGAGTCCCAGGACCGAGTCCGGCCTAGGGCTCCCTGCTCAGCGGGGAGTCTGCTTCTCCCTCTGACCTCTCCCGTCTCATGCTCGCTCTCGCTCTCTCTCTCATTCTCTCACTTGCTCTCAAATAAATAGAATCTTTAAAAAAAAAAAAAAAAAAGAACAACAACAACTTTCTGGCATCCCCACTTACAGCAGGTCATGCCAACCTTCCATGACTGGAGGTTCTGGTACTACCTGCCACAGGGGTCCTAGACAAGGAGGGAGCATCAGGATTGCTGTGATTGGGACTTTCGGTCCATCCTCCTCCAAGCACCTGACGGCTGGGGGGCTGAGGAACAATGACCCTCTTGAAAAACTTCTAGCAACACCAGGCTAGAGCGCCCTGGTGCATTCTCACAAAAATAAATAACTGAAGAGAAAAACAAGTATCACAGACAGTTTCAGAAGGCAACCCCACCCCACCCTGGCTTTCCTCCATTTTGTAAAACAGGAATATATGGGCTCTACCTTACTTAATGAAATGTGACTTAGGGAACTTTAGGCAAGTGTGCATGGGCGGGGCCCTGGGGTGGGGGCTGGCTCACAGGTCTGACTTTTCCCCTACATCCAGCCTTGAGCAAGCCACCTCCCATCTGGGCATCGGTTCTCCCAGACTGTAGAGATAGGAGGCTTAGGACAGATGCCCTCCAAGACCCTTCCTGGCCCTGCCACCGATGATTCTGAATGGAGGTGGCCCTTTTCCCTTACTCATAACCCAGCAGCTTGTTCTCAGAAGAGCATAAGATACATAGATCAGGCACAGAAGACAGACGTCGCTGTGTTGACCTCAGCCGTGTCAAGCCAAGCAAGCCCCCCACTGTGTGCCAAGTATGAGGACAGTGTGAGAGAGGTTCAGAAATGCAGGACCTTGTTTCTAGCCTTAGAAACTGCAAAAATATAGTAGCATTTTCATGATACATTCTCCGCAGCTGCCACAGCCACTGCTATTTCCAACATTCCTTATGATCATTTTCCATGATGGTAAATAGTACATATGAAACTCACACTGATTTAGTACCTACTATGTGCCCCACACTAGAATACTTTTAAATCTCCCAGTTTCCATTTAACGAATGTAGAGAACGACGGTTTGTAGTGGCCAAAGAACTCGCCCAAGGTCATATAGCTCATGAATGCTGGAGCAGGAATGCACACAGCAAGTATAAGTGGTTCTAGAGTCTGAGTCCCTTTAATCAGATTTACTTCAAAGTCTGCCCATACCCATGCCAGTTTATCTGTTGCTGATAACAAACCACCCCAAAAGTCAGCATCTTCAGTATATGCTTATCTCCATGGTTCTGTGGGTCAACTACACTTACTGGGTGGTTCTCCCAGGGGGTCCCTCTTACGCGGACGGTAAAAACAGCAGCGGAGGCTGCAGTGGGCCAAAAGGATGGGCCAGACTGGACGTTTTCTATTACTCACACGGCTAGCAGTTGCCACAGGTTGTTGGCAAAGAGCACTCCACCGGGCTGTCCACCGGAGCACTTTCATAGGGGTGCTCCCGGGGGGTTTGGCTTTGCCCAGCATGGCAGCTGGATTCCAAGAGGGAGCTTGCCAAGAACAAGTGTTTCGAAAGACCCAGGCAGAGAGTATGCGACTCCTGGTGACAGCCTTGAAGTCCTGCTGCGTCACTTCCACAGTATCTTGTTTGTCTAAAATGAGTCACAGGGCCAGCCCACGTTCCAAAAGGGGGACCACATGAAGCTGTGAGCACTGGGCGCCACGGCTGGTGAGAAGGTCATCTTGGCACCCAGCTACACAGACCCACGCCCCACAGTGGTGTGACAGATTACCGACATTTCTTCTTTATGGTTGTCTACATTTCTACCATCTGTATGTATTCTTTCATAATCCCTGAAGCAAATTAATATTTTGAAGCATAATGTTATAATACATATGATTGTCACTATGTCCAATATATATATTTTCAGGTACTTAATGTATGGATATACACATATGAGACAGGAAGAAAATGTGCATTTAAAAAAAAATACTTCTCATTTTCTCAAAATGGACATGTATTGCTTTTAAATTAAAAACATTTTTACACTTGATCTTAGCCAAAAGGCCAAGAAGCAATTAACTACCTCATAGAAAATATCCACTTTCTGGCAACATATATCAGATTTAGGACATCTGCCATGACCTCAAGATTCTTTTAGGAATCTTGAGGTCAGTTATCCATTTTTATAATCTTTTTCCTAGGATGAAGTCCGTCTAGAGACTTCTACCTTCCTCCTATACTTTACCACAAGGTAGCTTTCCGGATTTCCAAAGGGAATTTTTTTTTTTTAAGAAAAGGTAAACAACAACCTAGGAGTTACTTTTATCTGATTTTTTTTTTCCTGTCATTCATGTAAGTATATTTGTGCTATATTTTCCACATCTCCTCTTGCCAACTACAGCTTGGAAATCCAAGGCCAGTGGCAGGTACTCTGGATATCTCAGCAGCTTAGAAAAGCCCGCAAGTCTATGGTAAGTGAGTCTTTCTTTCAGAGGTCAATTTGCATTCTCAGAGCTCCAGGCCGGGAATCCAAAAAAGAGTGAGCAGCCGTGAAGATATATGAGGACATTCGATCACAACCTGGAAAGTTCAGTCAACCCTCTGCAGTGAAGGGGGTTAGCCTGAGGCAGAGTGAGCCCCTCTGGTCAGGTAAATGACTGTGAAAACATCCCCATGGAAAATGGGGGCTGCAGGTAATAGACTTGCTGCTCTCCCCAAACAGAGAGCCTCCCTCTGAGTCAATAGCACCAAAGGACAGTGGTGAACCTGGAGTGGACACATCTGGCACTGAGTTTGGAGAAAGCAGGGAATGGGGGCAGGAGGTGTCAGGAGTGGGATTGAGTTCTCCTGGCAGCCCCGCCCTCCCAAAGGCAGGTGGGCTGAGCCCCGCCCCACCCCGCCCTGGGGTCCCACTACCAAGCCCACCAGCAGAAGCAGCTCTGGGAGCCTAAGAGGCTGATTCATTGAGTCATTCGGCACTATTTTTACCCAGTCACTTTCCAGCCATAAACCCACATTTCAAATTTCATTGTTTGGGGTGGATTAAGAAATTCAACTTTGCCTTTCGTGTGGTTTAATTTCCTGCATGCCTGTATGAAGGAAAAACTTGAGAATTCAGATGGAAACATGACATTTTAACCTTTTCTTGGCAGGATAGCGTCCAGATTTTTGGTTTCTCAACTGTTGTCCAAACCTACAACTGATTCAGCAGAGAGGCCTGGACCTGCCCCGTTCTCTCCTCTACCGAGGCAGACAGAGCTTCCCCCATGGCACTGTTTATGGCCTGGCTATTGGCAGACTAGGTTGGGGCAGATTTGTTATGAATCTTCCAGTCCGTTATTAAGAGCTGATGCTGCCTCTGTTCAATGCGTATAACAGTTAGTTGTGACACGCTCAGTCATTAGTGAGCAACACCCAGGTACGGAGTTTGGTGACTGTCAGTGACAGCAGAGTCAAACGAGCTTGAAAACGAGTCCCAAATGATTTTGATTACAAAGCCACGCATGACTCTGCAGTCACAGGAACAGCAAACACACGCCAAAAAAAGAAGGAATGTTCCTTTTCTGTGGAAACCAGGATGAGTCCTGTTTTCTTTTTAAAACACATTCGCCTCCCCTCTTAAGTACAATGATGATGCCTGGTTAACTTTAATTCCTTTGATATAAATAGGCTCTAAAACTTCAAGGTCTTCCTGACGGCCCAAAACACTTCTAGGTCAGGCAGAGCTATGATTTGCTGTTCAAGGATGGAGCCCCCTTTTCAAAAGCAAAATCCAGAACTGCACCAAATTTTCCTTCTGTATCTCATGAGAGGCTTGACATGCTATAGAAAAAACAAAAAGTCAGTGTGGCTAGAAGTACACTGCTGGGGAGCAGACACGCCCCCCAGAGGCTGAGAGCACGAGCACACCCTGCTTTCCCTCCTGGTCCAGGGGCAGCATTGAGCCAGGCCCTCAGCGTTCAGCCCACCAAACCCGCACAAGCCAGCAACGCACGGCAGTTCTGAGACCCGGGCCACCATTCCTGTTTGTGATGGACAACTCTGCACTCTTTTGATTATCCAACAACTATTTACTAGACCCTCGCTCTGTCCCTGGCATTCCAGCTACTGCAGCTGGAGCAAGGAAGCCAGCCCAGGGCCCTGCTTTCATGTCCCTTCCGGTCTAGATGAGAGGACAGCACACGGCAGTAAATGCTGTGGGGAGATGCTGAGGAAGGGGATGCAACATGCCACGGTGATGGGCAAGTGAAGATGGGACAAGAGAGAAGTGAGGCCTGAACAATGGGGAAGGATCCGGGGAAAAGAGAGCAGAGGGAGCCACTGGTGAACATCCGCGTGCAAGAGGAGGGGGGGTGTGAAACTTGTGGCCAGAGCATGCGGTAGGCAGGCACGAGACCACAGGGGACTTGAGCACAGTTGGAGGGTGGCCTGACCAGGGAACCTTCCCCCCACTGCAGAGCTGGCACTTCGGTGTGCCTCTGTCCCCAACCAGGGGTCCTGGCCTCAGATGGGACATGCCCCAAGGGCACCCCGGCTCTTGGAGCTGTGCTCTCCACAGTGAGGGTGCTCGACTTGAGAACTATAACAGAGCTTCCCTATCTAGGGAACTGCTTCTGTCACCTAGTTTCTAGGAGGCTGGGGTATACGGACAGGTTCTGGTCCTGGCCTCAGCTCTCCTTTGTGCAATCGCCAAAACAGTTCCTTTCCTCTCACTGACTACGCCAGAAAAGCCCGGGATGGGGGGGGTCCCCGCCTCCACCCTGCCCCCACATATCAGTCAGTACACAGGAGGACTTAGGTTAAAGGGTCGTCAAGAGCAGGGAGACCAGACAAGTGGTCATACAAGCACTCCACACGGCCAGGCAGCCACCTGTAATGAAGGCCAGTGAGGGGCGGCTGTGGGGGTGAAGTCATTCAATTCTTATTCGGTTATTAGTTGAATAAACATATGCTATCTGACTGATTAGGCAAAGCCAAACAGGGTGTCCGCCCTGGATCTGCTCATAGACTAGTGATAGAGATGAAGTGACAGCACCAACCAGCACCCAAGGACACCCATGCTCAGGGTCTGGGGTGCTGGGGGGGGGCAGGGGGCAATGCTGGGGTGCCCCGAGCAGGCACATTGGAGAAGACTTGGCATGCACTTGGGCCTTGTCCCAGCCAGCTCAGGCTGCCCTAACAAAATACCAAACCCTGGGTGGCTTACACAAGAGACCGCTTCGCTCATGGTCCAAGAGGCCGGAAGTCCACAGCCCCGGTGCTGACAAGTCCACTTCCACTGAGGGGTCTTTTCCTGCCTTGTAGACTGCCACCTTCCCCCTACGTTGTCACTGGCCTTTCTCTGTGCTCGCTCAGACAGAGCCATGCTCTAGCCACTTTGCCCCTTTAACAGGATACCAATCCTATCTGACAGGGTCCCACCCTCATGACCTCATGTAACCCTAATATCCTCCCAGAGGCCCATCTCCAAATACCATCTCCTTGGGAACTGGGCTTCCACATCTGAATTTGGGGGTATGCAACTCAGTCCACAACAGGCTTTGAAACACTGGTAGGCACCAGAGGCTTCTCTGTGGGAAACGGAATTACAGGAGAGCCTGGCATCAGCAAAGGCAGGGCCACGCGGGCCTGGAGGCCCTGCTGGAAGAGCAGAAAGCCAGCCAGTCCGGCTTGGGTGAAGGAGTTGTAAGAAGCACAAGGGAGGTGAGACTGCTGCAAAGGCGGTCTGGGGGCAAGGGATGGCAGGGAGCCAGGGGCCTGCTGAGGAGAAGACGGACAGGTTCCAGCCTATGTATTGCAAAACCCTCCCAAGCTGCATGAAGGACCAGACAGAGGAGGGGGACAGTTAATGGGCAGCTGCAATCATCGCGACAAGAGAGGGAGAGGCTCTGAATTAAAGCCATGGTTCAGACTGGTGAGAGGCTGCAGACAGAGGAGCTCAAGCTCTTCCAGGACTGGCTGACTGGAGCCCCAACTTGGGTGGGAGGGGTGGGAAACAAAGCTGAGGTCCCCTTGCCCAGGACTGCTTGGCCCATGCCCCTCTCTGGGCACCAAGAATCTGCCCAAGTCCAGGGACACAAACACTCCCGTGTTCTCCCACTGCCCAGTGAGGAGGCCCTGGCCCAGTGCAGCCGTGGCCCTGTCCTGCTAGGAGCCAGGGCCACAAAGGGCGGGGGCCTCGAAGAAAGGGTTTACAGATATAAGTGGGGGGCTCTCTCCAGTGGCTCCTCATCTGACCAGCTTCCCTGAGGGCTACTTTGCTCCCCTCTCGCCCCCCGGGACGGAGAAACCGAACAAAGAATGGAACCAATGATTACCAAGCACTCACTGTCCACCCCCCACAGGGCCCTAAAAGAGGGCAGCTCTTGGATGGGAAAGCAGGAGGAGCTTCCAGATATTCTGGAACTGGACACATGCCAGTGACCCAACAGGCAGCATTCCTGATCCCTCATCAGTGGTTCTGGTGAGGCCAAGAAGCCGGTGTGGCTCACAGGGTCCCTGTCACAGTGGTCGGCCTCCCTGTGGCCCCTGGGTCCATGTCCTCATCTGCAGAACAAGGGGTTAGGCCTAGGGGTCCCTCAGGCCCATTCCAGTTCTAGCCCTACAACCACCAACTCAGTACCTACACCTGGGAGAGCTGACCTTGGCAGTGCCTGATGACAAATGACATGGAATTTTCTGAGACTTGGCCAAAAGAAAAAAAAAAACACTTCCCAGGGCACACTCAATATATGCCTAAAAAACTGGCATGACACTATATTTTTGTTAACTGAATCCTATTTTCTCAGTGATTAAAAGCATCATTTCAAAGCTCTTTCATTTTCCTTTCTAATTTTCAAACAGCCAGTGAGCTTCCCATTTCCCCAAAGTTCCTTCCTCCCACTATCCCCATCGCACCAGGCAAGCAGCTTGGGGTTTAAAAAAAAAAAAAAATGGCCTCCAGGGAATCATATTTAAAGGAATCTCTTTGGAGGAAGTGAGCTTCCCTTTACAAAGCAGGCACTGCTCTGCTCCCTACCAAGAGCACCTGCTTCTGCCAGAGAGTCCCTCCAGGTGCCTGTCAGACACCACCAACCCCTTTCCTTGCAGAACAGCCACCAGCAGTCATTCAGGGGACACCCCCCACAAGGGATGAGGGCATAGCAGCCATGTCAGCAGGAACACTACCAGGCACAGCTTTTGGCTCCCTCACTTTGCAGGGGGTACAGTCATGAGCCAGGGGCTGGATGGGAAGCCCATGGCACAAAAAGGACATGAGGCCGTGAGCCACTTCTCTGGTGACTGCCTTATCTTAATGAAGCCTACGGTCACTCCATGTCAATGTCCTGTAAACCAGGTCTCACAGTAGCCAGGAAATGCAGCCTTGCCATCGGATGTCAAGAAAACCCCACACTCCCCACCCCATGCTGTCTTGAGTCACCAGACCCTCAAAAGATGCACCTTTGGGGGCTCCTGTGTGGCTCAGTTGGCTGAGGGTCTGACTCTTGAGTTCAGCTCAGGTCATGGTCTCAGGGTCACAGATCGAGCTCTGTGTCAGCTCTTGAGCCCTGGTCAGCATGGAGTCTGCTTGAGATTCTCTCTCTCGCTCTCTCTCTCTAAAATAAATATATCTTTAAAAAAAAAAAAAAAAAAGATGTATCTTTCACTTCCCTCCCCAGGGCCCTAAGAGAGGGGTCTTAGGATCAGGACCCTACAGACAAAGCCCAAGGATTTGCTTATACTCTCTTGCTCTAGGAACCCCATTATTTTTCTTCTTAGGACTTGTCACAATTCATAATTACATATTTATTTATTTACTTATGGTCGGCCTCGCCCATGAGACTGCAGGCTCCATGAAGGCTTATACTGTCAGCACCCAGGACCGTGCTTGGCACATCTCACAACTACTGCTTTTTTAAAGGAGGAAGTACAAGACTCCCCCGGAACCAGAGTCACTGTGAGGAAGCTATATCCACTAAGGAGCAGAGTGTCTCATGGGGGCGACTAGAAAAACAGCTATTCCAAAGAGCAATCAGGGCTGTGTTCTCAGGCCCACAGAGGCAAACAGAAAACTCTTATTGGGGAGAGGGGGTCAGGCGAGGACACCCAGGAGGTGATCCTCAACCTAGGTCCTTAGAAGACAAGTGGCAGGACCTTACAAGTAAAAAGAGGGCCCACAGGTCAACAGAGAACAGGGCTGTGGCAACTTACCAACCAGACTGTCAGTATTTCAGGTTTTTACAACCCAAGTAGCAATGCAGTTTGCATGGACTGAGCACCAGCCCTGGAGACAGGAAGAGAGACCAGAACCATCAAGAGATACGTGTGAGAACGGGTGAGACCACCTGACAATCCCAGTGGGAATGAGGGAGGGACGGAAGTCTAAGACGAATTCTTTGTTTCTGGCTCAGGCAACCTATGATCTGCCAAGATAAGGAAAAGGCAAACTTAGGAGAAGACAACAATCAGTTCTGTGATGCGTGTTGACTCTGACATACCTGTGGGACATTCAGATGGAGACCTCTAGGACCAGTCCTAATGGAAACTTTCTAAAAGTGGGTGTCAGGCAGATTCAGAGATAAGGACGCTGCTAGCGCACTCCCGCACCCTGTCCTCCTGGCTCCTTGCAGTCACAGAGCCGTCTAACTAGTTCCCGGGTTATGGACAAGGACTAGGAGTGATGGGGGTAACGTCTAGACTGGAACAGTGAGAGGCCACTGTACAGCCCCGCCCCCTCTTCCCCTACGAGCTGTGAGTTCCAGGTGGTGGGGCTGCAGGATGGAAAAGCCTGAGCCCCCGAGTTATCATTTGAAAGGAAGCTGACCTCCAGGGCCACATACCCACAGAGCAATTTGTCTGGAGGGGAGAAAAAAGGTATGAAAGCACTGACATTTCAGGCATGTTCCTTACAGCAGCCCAGTCCAGCGCAGCCTTACTCATGCAAATGACGTCAGCACATAGTAGCTCCAGTCAAGGCACAGATAAGGTGGGCCTGCAGAATCTTTTATCTGCCCACCCCTAAACCTAAAAGACAGGACATGATTTTAACAACAGGATCACACTCCAGTAAAGCCCTGTAAGGATGAAGGACATTCTTGCCCCACCCTGGGGTACATATCACAACTTCAGCGAGAGGAGGGCTACTCAGAATCCTCCCCAGGTCATTCTGGTATCTTCAGGCTCCTACTCCACTTGCTCCATCCGCAAGTAACTGGGATGAAATGCAGAGAAGCGGGTCTTGAAGAAGAATCTGGGTTCTGTCACTCAGTCCCAAACGCAGCAATCCACACTCATGAACCATCAGTGTGTACCACCTCTGATACTCTGGAATTATTCGATTAGTTTATCACGTCTATCAAGCTCCCTCCACTTCTCCCTTTCCCCCCATTTGGACATATCCCAAAGTCAGAGAGACTGGGGAAGTTGAAGAGGGTACGACATCAGTCTGTATCATACCACAGCCTGCGTGCACAGACTCCCTTATGCTTACCTAGTGACTCCGAACAGGCAAAAGACAGAAGTTTGCCACTGGAGTTGACAATGTGAATAAGTCAGGAAAAAGACGCCAAAGTCACTGTTCCCATGGCAACACTCCTTACCTCACAGAACGCATGCCCACAGTGTCTGCAGAAAATGTGATGTTAGATGAAGGACACAGCCACTCAGAACCAATGGAAAGGAATGCCCAAAACCCCTTCCCGGGAACTGATTCCCCAGGCCCACGGACACAGCAGACATCTGCTCTGCTGCATGTCTGGGGCCACCTGCCACTCCTCTCTCAGGACAGGAGCACATCAGCACATCCAGCTCTGGGCTCCCCTCGTGAAAGCTCTGCCCCTTCCTCAGGCTTCATGGGTTGGGGGGTGGGGGTGTCTTCCTGTGGAACTCATCTTCAGACACTTTCCTGGTGATCCATGCAGACTGGCTCCCTCCCTTACACTATTTATTACATAATCCTACCACATGCACGTGGAGTCCCATTAGTTGTTTCTGCATCTGTGTCGCTCACCAGGCAGCCTTGCCCTCCTTTTATTCCTGAGAACCGGATCCAAAGAAGGGCCTTAGCTACAAGGTGAGCTCGAATGAATGAATGAATATAGGACTCTTGATTCAGACTTGTTCTGTTAACTGTGTCCACTGAGGATGTGTTAAAAGATACAGAGACTCAGCTACCCGCTTGCCGAGGTCATGCCAGCAGGAAGTCCAAGTGACCGAACCCTGGCCTATACAAAACCCTCACCCCAACCCCACCCCCAGCCACCACAAGAATCCCAGGCCAGTCTCCCTTTTCTACTCTTGCTGCTCATTTCCAGTCCAGTTTAGGAAGCTGCCCTGCTCACCCCAAGAAGTCTCATTATGTGGTCTAATACCACATGGTAGGGGCTGGGAGGGGGCAGGCAGGAATTTGCTATAACCGCAAGCACTGCATCTCCAGCCAGATGTAGCCATCAACCACGAATGGATGTGTGGTTACATCAACAGAGGTATAGTGCCTCACACATGGAGGTGAGACTATCACCTTACTCTGCACTCCAGTTTGTACCTGTCCCTCTCACAAGTCCGCCTCTGAGTACTCTCCTATTCAAATCTGAGCCCCACACTTGAAGAGGAGCAGAGACCAATAGTAGCATGCCAAAAAGCAGGCATAGGGATTGCGGCTCGTCTGGAAGCATTCCCTGTGGGGAACGCATGAGGAAACTGGGGCTGTTTCCCCTGATTGAAAGCTGCCTTTGAATTCCTGAAAGAAAGGAACTAGGCTTCTTCACTGAGGCTGAGCTAGTACAAGCGTCAACAGATAAAAGCAGGTTCTGGACAATGTAAGAAAGAAGTTGCTGAAACCCAAACATGTCCAAGGATGGAAGAATCTGCTTCTGGTGGCAGCGGCTCCCTGGCAGAGGGAATCCAAGTGGTATGCACCACACCATCTCACTCCCCGGGGATGCCACAGAGGAGACTTGAGAACAGATAGAGGGACCGTGCCTTCGAGCTTTTTCCAACCCTGCAATTCTCTGACCCAATTCAACAACTCCCTTATCTCCACTAAAAACTGAGATGTTCCATAGTCTGACCAGAAAAGGATATGGAAGGTTCAAGGACGGGTTTGCAGTCACGTCCTATTTAAGCTGAACCTGAATCCCAGCCAAAAAATCAGGGAGCTGGAGAGATCTGTGTGTGTGCACGTGTGCACGGGCACGTGTGAAGAGCTGGGGGCGTGTGGGGGGCAGTGATGAGACAGAAACCCCAGAAGGGGCATTGCTAGGTTCCACATTCATAATCAATCCCAAGAAACAGAAACAAACTAGTCGGACTCACCCAGAGGGAAGCAGATGCTAACGGGGGACTCAATTTCCTCCTTCCTGCGAGGGGAACATTTAAAGGTGATTTCCCAAATTTCACTGAGAGTAGTAAAGATCTAGCACAAAGTTACCACCTGGTAGCCTGCGTGGGGCCCTGTGTCTGTACTTCCATGCTGTATCACTGGGCTGTGCTCCTCTGCGAACACCCCTCCTCCCCACGTTGTACCTCATCTCCCCGCTCTCTCCTGTCTCTCTGCCTCACCCATGGACCAGGACTCCATGCTGCGGACAGAGCAGGACCAGGTGAGGTGGAGTGACAGAGCCACTGGTGAGGGACAGGAATCCCTGAGCTCCATCGCAGAGAGACTGGGGCTCCGGAGCTTCCTGGAAGGGCGCTCTTGACTTCTGCAGGGGCGGGGCGGGAGGAGGAGAAGAAAAGGTGCAGAGAGGACAGGTGGCCGTGCAGCACCTGGGAGGCACTGGCCCTGAAGGTCACACATTCATTTCTTTACTTTTTTTTTTTTAAGCTTTTATTTATTCATTTGAGAGAGAGACAGAGAGAGCACAAGCAGGGGGAGAGGGAGAGGCAGAAGCAGACTCCCCACAGAGCTGGGAGCCCAATGTGGGACTCGACCCCAGGACCCTGAGATCATGACGTAGGTTGAAGGCAGACGCTTAACCAACTGAGCCACCCAGGTGACCCAGACCATACATTTATTTCTAAGTCCAGATCCCCAGATCTGTAACTGAAGCCAGGGGGTGGGAGTGGCCCAGAAAGTCCCTCAGTAACCGTAAAGGACTCTTCCACCCCGAAGACCTGGCTGGTCAGGGCCAAGAAGGACGGAGTCTCAAAGTCTGCATATGATTTATCCCTCTGGGCTGCCTGATCCCCAAGGCTGATTTCCTTCGGCTGCAGCCTCCCTGATTCCCAAGCTGTTTCCGGCTGCTTTTCTCATCTCATTATGCCCTTTTGAACAGTTTCCTGTTCCTTTTTCTTTCTAGGGGGGCTGCTCCTCTTCCTGGCTCTATAGCACTTGGAAATAAGCAAACAAACAGATGAGAGCCAGCCTCTGGGACCAGCCTCCTCAGCCCCTCCTGGCCCCAGTGCACGACGTGGCCCCGTCTGGCCAAGGGGAACCAGGCAGCAGCGGTGACCAGCGGCCGGAGCAGCCGGCACCATGGCCAAGGTGATCGGACCCACATGCCCACAGTGCCACACACATGGCGGGAAGACTGGAAAGGCATCCACGGCCCCCTCAGCCTCCACACAGCTGCTCGCCAGGGACAACAGCGGAACAGAACATCATTTCTCCTTAGGAGCAACTTCAATCACCCAGGACTTTGGTCATAAGAGGGTTCCAAACATGAGATGGTGGAAGAACCTTAGCCATTAAAAAAAAAAAAAAGTGACATGGTTCAGCCCTGCTTGGCTAAGGAGAGTTGACCACAAACCAACGTATAAAATGCTCCACTGATTCCGAAGAATTCAGTTTCGACAAAAAGACAAGCAGGTGGAGAGCATAGCGGGGAGTGGAAGACGTTGGTAAGCTGGGGGAGAGGCCTCCCCAGTGGGCCACGGGCGGTGAACAGAGCCCAGCGATGGGCCAGGAGATTAGAACTCGGAGCCCATTTTCCTCCATGAAAAGAGAAATCAAGGCATTAGCGTAATTCAGAAGGCAATGCTTGAGAAAGTGTGGCTTCCTCGTCTCAGATGATGAGGGCTACGGAAGGGGCCATGCTCGCCCTCCTGCACTGGCCAAGCGCTGAGGTGCTCCTTCTGCAGCTCGGTACGTGGCTGGGTCTTTTGCTGAGGTCCGTGCTTTCATTCGCTATCTATTCAGCCATGGTCCTACCTCTCCACTTGTTTTTATTTTTTTAACTTTGTGTCATCTTACTGGAACACCTCACATTCTTTGAGGAATAAGGGATTGAGTAGAAAAATACTTACAAATATCAACAAGACTAGTACAAGAGCACTGTTGGCTTGCTTACCATGTGCCAGCTATCGCTGTACACTACGCCCATTCATGAACTCATTTGGCTGTCACCACAGCCCTGGGCACAGGGATTTTATTGCATTCACTTCACAAAGCGGGGTGCTAGAAGCCCAGAGGAGTTAAGGGCACATACGTGGTATCTGGCAGAGCTGGGGTCTGAGCTGATGGGTTCTTCTCCATAGGCTGTACCCTTACTAGGAGGGGAAGCTGATGAATTACCCAGTTAACTCACAGACTAAGCTCTCTGGCTAAATTCTGAGGTTAGCTCCAAAGGAGCCATAGTAGCTTTCTTGACAGCCCTGGTCCTCCAAGATCTCCAGTGAAACATGCCATTCCAACCACACTTCCTATGTCAAGAGGTGCCCTGCTTCTCCAGACCAATTCCCGACCAGTAGGTCTAAAAACTGCCACCGGCAGAGCTTCTGCCTTGTGCCAGACGCTGTGAAGGGCACACTGACCCAGTGACCCAAATTCTCGGACTCCTAGTTGCCAGCTTCCCAGATACTGTGCCAGCCACCCCACCCGGGGCGTGCTCACGCGTGAGTCACCGAACCTCTTTGGCCGGGATTTTTCATATTTAAGGTGGGTGAGCTCTGGTAGCCACCTTCTCAGCTCACGCGGTGGCCATGCGGTTAAAGGTCAGGACTCACAAAGCACTTAGACTTGTGGCTGGCATCAAGCAAGTGTTCAGTCAAGATCGGCCAAGCTGTCGCTGCCGCCACCGGACAGGGACAGCAAGGCAGCCTGTTCGGTGAGCAGAACCAGCAGCTTCCGCCATACACAGGGCTGCACATAGCATCTCCGTTCTAAAGGTTTGAGGGCTCAAATGACTCTCCAGACGACCCCATGAGCCCCGCACTCACAGGGGGTGGCCTCCTGCCACAGAGTGACGTTCCCTGGATAAGCAGGGAGTGTTACTCCCACTGCCCAAAGCTTGTAAACAGTTCCACAGAGAAAACATCCTGCTGGGTTTGCGTTCTCCTTCCGCCTCCTGGAAGCCTAAGCAATGAGCCAAGGTCTGCTTTCACCATCAAGAGGTGAAGATCTTAACACAAAGAGTCACTGGTGGAAAGAAGGAAATGAAACACACACACACACACACACACACACACACACACAAAACCTTACATTATTCATCCCTTTATGTGAAATTTATTTTTTCCTCCCAACAATATCAACTCCCTCCCCATAAAAGGTCAGAATTTAAACTGTTAGTTTGGGGTTGCCAAAACAACTCCCTAAACCCAAAAAGATTTACTGAGAATCTTCTAATGTGCCTGGTGCTCAAGTATGTACCAAGGACAAAAGAATTTCAAAATCTAGAGAAAGAACAGGAAAAATGAACTATGTTTCTAAAGCGTGTGTCATGTTTTCATGTACTTCATCTCCTTTATTTTCTATAAAACCCTGTGAGGTACACATTATTCTCCGCATTTTATAAATCAAGAAACTGAGGCTCAAGCATGACAAATCAATTCAGCTCACACCACCAGTTCATGACGAGCCTGGGATAAGATGTTCGGGCTTGAGAATTATAACTTCCTCACTGTTCTCACTGAACTCTTGGGACTCAGGCTAGGACTGGTCTGCTCTTGGGCTCTCAGAGAAATTGGCTTCCATCTGCTATAGCCACTGGAAAAAGGTTAAGTCATTTCCAGGAATCCAGGGGACTCAAGTCCCTCCAGACTGGGGCCAAGGCTCTGCTGTGGTTGCGAACAAGATGGAAGTAAGATTACCACGGGGCCCAGAACCCAGTTGCTACTCACCCTGGTCCCCGGGAAAGGGGTAATTTGGAACTGACTCAGACCACACCTCTCAACAGGCCAGGTTTGAAGGGAACCTAGGGTTGAATGGCCAGAAAAATCTTGAAAGCCTGTGACTTCCCAGAGTCAAAGAGCTCAGTAAGGCACCTATTTTTGGGAAAGGAGCACTGTCCTAAATTCTGGAATGAAAAGCTGTTGGAAGACAGGCTGAGTTATCGTCTAGAGAGGGGAGAAAGAGAAAATCAAAGATAGAGACGAATGGCCTAATTTGTGCAACACTTCCTAACATATATTAATTCATTTCATCTCCATAATTGCCCTATGAGGTCTACCAACAACAGTCAAACCAAGCAATACAGATGAGCCCTGCACAAAGCCACCTGGGTAGCCTCCTGCCTATGTTCCTCCTTTCACAGTGCATTAGTCCAACGCCAGGAACAATGGACAAGCATGGTCATTGTTTCATTTTTACAATGACGGACTATACAGGTTTTCAGAAGAACCCTTCCAAAACAAGATAGGTATAGAATGAAGAATGGTCCTTAGCACAATGTGTGGGGCCCTCCATATGGCTATTGATTTCCTTCTGGATTTCAGACTGCCAAACACCACTGGATCATAGCAAGGGGACTCACAGAATGGTATCGATCTTCCCTGCCTTTGCCTTTAAACTAAAACATGATTAAAATCCCAACTCCCCTCCCTGACTAGCACCATACCCTCAGACCACCTTCAGAAATGGCTTCCTAGGGGCACCTGGGTGGCTGAGTCGGTTGAGCGCCCCACTCTCGGTTTCAGTTCAGGTCATGATCTCAAGGTTGAGATGGAGCCCTGCATGCGGCTCACTGCTCAGCAAGGAGTCTGCTTAAAGAGTCTCTCCCTCTGCCTCCCCCCAACTTCAAATAAATAAATAAACCTTTAAAAAATTGGCCTCCTAATTCTGGAGGTTAGGAAAATCCCCAAAGTGATTCAGAAGAACCCCAACCCTCCACCCCCAGGAAACCTGATAAGTCCGTCTGCTCCAAGTCTGCTTAACCAGAAGTAAGACAGATCACTGTCTTCAGGTCCCACTGGACGATCAACACAACTCCCTCCCTCGTCCCATGCAGCCAGCAAAACTTCCAGCATTCAAATTAGCATCAACTCTGTGGGTTGAGAAAATATTCTAGGAGATCATTAATCCTGTAGGAAGTACCTGCACCTTAGTTAAGGAAAAATTCTGAAGTTCCTCCTTCATGTCAAATCATTCTTATCTCTGTCAATAAAATGGACTACATTAAGAAAGAAGAGTCTTATAGTTTATCCCTGTGTCTTCATCCTTTCAGTTTCATTTTCCTCCATGCTGGCATTTTACGTGGTCGCTTTCTGGACTGGACAAATCAGAAGTCGTAGCAAGGAGGGTATCCTTGATGTCTAGTCTCCTGCAGAGTAGTGACAGCACCACAAATGACTTCACTCCAGTTAAACCAGAAAGGTGGGCAGGAAGGAAAGAAAAGAAAAATAAGGAAAAAAGAAAAGAAGGGAGGAAGTGCACTAGAGCATTGGGAAGAAGGGTCTGTTCTGTGAGACAGAACAATCAGGGTTTTGGAATGCTCAGTGTCTTTGAACTTCGAATAAAGAATGGAAAAAGCAGCTCGGTTGGGGAGCGATCCATCATGATAATCTGATTAGCGGAACACGAAACACTGAGCACATCTGCAGTGAAACAGGGGAGGAATAAGGATGCCGAAGGGACACTCCCCAGAACCAACAGCACAAGGACAGAAAGACTAGCGCAGAAAACAAGTTGCTGGTATCTTCTGGTCCTGCTTCCGGAGCAAAGCTGTGGTCTGGACAGGTTTTTGATCCATGTTTGTTTTTTCAGTCCGATCTCTGAAGTCACTGAATGACCATGCGTAAAGAGGTCATATTGTGCTGATTTATAAAGTCAGCTTTCTGACTTCAGAGTTGTGGCCCAAGTTATGTTAGCCCCTACCCTAAGGTCCTGTGGTTTCCGGAACTGGACTGACCTGGCTGAGGGCGGCAAGTCAGCTCACCCTCTAGGTACTGAGGGACCCAGTAGGGTTAAGGCTTCACTTTCTTCTTTCAGGTCCTTCCTGAATGTCAAAAATGAGCCCTTATTCCTCTGAAAGGGGGTTCACACACCCGTCTGTACGCCTGTAAACCCACATCTCCTTCCACAGCAAGCCCTGACACCCGCCCTCCACTCCCCATACCTCTCCCCATCCGCTTTCACTCAGGTTTATAATCTCCTGACTTCCCAATGAAGGCCTTGTCTTCCCTTAGCATTCCAACTCTGAAGACTCTTGACTACAGCTTCCCCACTCCACCGTCCACACCTGCCACAGTGGTTAAACCCTCCCTCTCACTTAACGATTCCAAACCACTTCTCTCCTAGAATCCTCAGGCTGCCTTCTGGTACAGACTAGGTTTCCCTGGTACTTGAAAGCCACTGCAGAGCTGCTTCCCAGACTCTGTCAATCTCCTCTTCAAAACCTTTCAAAGCTGGCTCCCCCACCACAACCCCACAAACAGAACTTCTCACTGGGCTTTGATGTGCTCCATGGGGATCGTCAAGTCCAGGCCACACTCTTGGGTCCATCCCACAAAAGAATGCACCAAGAAGCACTTAAACCACTAGATGAAAATGCAAACCACGTTACTCCCTTGCTTTAAACTCCGTCAGCGGTTGCAAATCCCACTATCCCCAGGAGAAAATCCCCAGTCCTCAGCACAGCTCTCCATCCAGCCTGGCCTGGCCCCACCTACCCCAGATCCCCAGCAACACAGCACCTGTGGTTCCCCTTCACTGCTCTTATCATGACTGTAATTAATTTACCACTTGTTCAATTATCTGATTAATGTCTGTCTTCACTATACATTCCATGAGGGCTGAAACCACATCTGTTTTCCTAACCCTACGTTCCTCGTACTTGGGGGCAGGGTTTGAGGCACAGTTGGAATTCAATAAATCTTTGCTGAATGAATGAGGGAATGAAGTGCTGGTGACAGCTTCTCTGCCCACCTGAGTCCTCTTACTGGCAATATAGGCTGATGCTTTGCTCCTGATCCCCCCAACATTCTCTTCTGTGTTCCTTCCTTAGATCTCTGTCTCCATAGCCATTAGCTTGCTTCAAGGTTTTCAGGAAATTTCAAACTCTCCATGTAGCACTATGAGGAACCATAAGAATACAGCCAATCAGTCAGAGAGGCAATCTCCCCCTAATATCTTGTTCTAACGTTTATTAGAATGACTTAACCAAGAACTGCAACACATAGAAGGAAAAAGAAATGGGATTCCGCCTCTGGAAACCATTCCTCTAAGCTCCTTTGATTTTAATTGCTCTGCGTGCAAATGGAAGTAGAGTCCCAGTTGATTGGAACTTTTTTTCATTTGCAGCCAGAGTGAACGATGCAGGCTGCATTCCAGTGAACATACTCTTAATATTATAGCAAGACTTGGGGCTAAGGACATGTCCAGACATGATTAACAAAGCTGTGCACTTGCAAATTAGATGAATGCCAGGAAATATTTAAAACTTTCCTTTCTCACTAAACACTTCAAAGACATGCCCTTGTTTATTGTCAACCTTTTGCCCCCAACTTGAAACAAAAACAAAAACAAAACCTTTCTCTCGGAGAAAGCTCTACTAAAGAAAGTCCCCGTGATAGGAAATGTACCCCGAGGACAGGAGTTCGACTAATGCCTTGTTTCCTTAGCTCTAAATTTAAATGTGAGAGTAAATACCTGAATCTAGGAAAGGTCTTATCCCAGAGATAACCATTTCTAGACAGGAAGAAAATCTAAGGGACCGAAATGAATTCATTTACCTCCCAAAGGTATGGTCAGTAGGCATCGTCTCTAGCCAGCAAACCACACATGGAGGACTTGACCTTTACTCCTTGGGGAAGGAAAGCCAGGAAGCAAGGCTGGAACAGTCCCCTGTGCTGGCTGGAGAAGACTGTGGGCAGTGGTGACTGTGCGCTTGTGTGCTCCAGCAACAGAACAGCTCTAGCTCATCAGCAAACCGTCTTCCTCGGTTTCCTCTCACTTCCTGAGCCGGGCAGATGGTGATGTAAGGTATGCTGGCCCCGGGGAGCTCTCTAGAAACCTAGACTTCCGTAAAGACCCTGGTGAGGTGAGCTGTGCTGGGTACTTTCCAGACCAAGGGCTGAAGGTATCTCCTGGATGCACATGGTCTCCCCCCACTCTAGATCCTCAGTAATCTTAAATGCTGATCACCAGCACTAGGTGCCCATCCAACTCAAGGTTCAACAGCTGAAACTCCTTGCTCCCATTTCTGTCCACCGAGCCCTATCTCAGAATCATAAGACCTTGGGGTTGAAAGAGCAAAATTTCTTTCAATCCTCACTCCAGTGGTTGACCTTCCTCTACAAACAAGCTTGTGTAAACATCAAAGATGACTCAAACATTTTGTGATTTCACTTGATAGAAACATGTCAGAACCAGAAGGCGCTATTCTACCACGCTGCATCAGACGGGCCTGGAGTTCAAGCTCTGCTCTAGCTTTCAGATGTGAGATCTTGAGTCACATCTTCTCACTGAGCCTCACTCTCCTCACACAGTAATAGTAAATAACGATGCTCCCATGCATTGCACACTTATTATGTACCAGTCACTATACTGAGCACTTTACACTGATTTGGTAATTCAAGCCTCCCAAAAACTTTATGAGTTGAATACCATGTTATTCTCATTTTATATAAGAAAACCGAGATCTAGAACGTACATGACATGCCCACTAAGCTACACAGAGAGAGGGGCAACCCCTAGGAATCCAGTCTTTAAAAAAAAATACTAAACAAATACATTAATGGCCACACACAAGAGGTGAGACATTTCACAGATTTATCCCAGGCAACTTACTAAACAAAGAAATAAGCAAAATAGAAACAGCAACCGGGGCGCCTGGGTGGCTCAGTGGGTTAAGCCTCTGCCTTCGGCTCAGGTCATGATCTCAGGGTCCTGGGATCGAGCCCCGCATCGGGATCTCTGCTCAGCAAGCAGCCTGCTTCTCCCTCTCTCTTTGCCTGCCTCTCTGCCTACTTGTGATTTCTCTCTGTCAAATAAATAAATAAAATCTTTAAAAAAAAAAAAAAAAAAGAAACAGCAACCATAATAAGGAAAACATCAGAAACTAGAATTGCTGTAATATATTAATCAACATGTTCAGTTTCCAACAAAAAATTATGAGACATGTAAAGAAACAAGAAAGCATAACCCATATTCAAGGAATATAGCAATTAATAGAAACTATTTTTGAATGTACCCAGATGATGGATTTGGCAAGCAAAAACTTCAAAGCAGATATTATAAAAATGTCCAAAGAGCTAGGGGGAAAAACACGTAAAAAGAACTTAAAAATATGATAACAATGAATCAACAAATATTTTCAATATGGCTAAATTCTTTTCTTAAGAACCAAATGAAAATTCTGGAGTTAAAGAGTTCAATAACTGAAATGAAAAGCTACTAGAGGGGCTAATGGAATATTCAAGAGGGTAAAGAAAAATTCTGTGAACTTGTATATAGAAAAATATAAAGTATCCAATATGAAAAACAGATGGAAAAAATGCATAAAAATGAGGAGTCTCAGAAACCTATAGGACAACATCAAACATACCATGTATGTGCAATGAGAGTCCCAGAAGAATTGGGCAAGGAAATAAAGAAAAAAGTATTTGTAGAAATAATGACTGAAAATTTCCTGAACTTGATTTAAAACACACACACACACACACACACAACTACACATTCAAGAAGCTCAAAAACTCTAAGTAGGGTAAATACAAAGAGGTCTACACCTAGAGAAAGTATAATTGAGCTCCTGAAAGACAAAGAAAATCTTGAAGGCAACCAGAGAAAAACAATTCATCATATACAACAGAGCATCAATGTGTTAGTTCACAAAACAAATCTAAAGGGGCGCCTGGGTGGCTCAGTGGGTTAAGCCTCTGCCTTCAGCTCAGCTCATGATCTCAAGATCCTGGGATTGAGTCCCACATCGGGCTCTCTGCTAGCAGGGAGCCTGCTTCCTCCTCCTCCTCTCTCTCTCTCTCTCTCTCTCTCTGCACCTACTTGTGATCTCTCTCTCTCTGTGTCAAATAAATAAATAAAATCTTAAAAAAAAAAAGATTCTCTCTCTCCCTTTAAAAAAAAACTTAAAAAAAAAAAACTCAATAAATTTAGAAGGTCTGAAATCATATCAAGTATATTCTGTGTTTAAAAGCAGAAATCAGGGGCTCCTGGGTGTTTCAGTCAGTTAAGCATCTGACTCTTGACTTCAGCGCAGGTCCTGATCTCAGGGCTGTGAGTTCAAGCCACATAAAGAAACTTAAGAAATCTCCAAACATTTAGAAATTAAACTGCAGGGGCACCTGGGTGGCTCAGTGGGTTAAAGCCTCTGCCTTCGGCTCAGGTCATGATCCCAGGGTCCTGGGATGGAGCCCCACATCGGGCTCTCTGCTCAGCGGGGAGCCTGCTTCTCCCTCTCTCTCTCTCTGCCTACTTGTGATCTCTCTGTCAAATAAATAAATAAAATTTAAAAAAAAAGAAATTAAACTACATACTTTTAAATAACCCACTGGTCAAAAAGAAATGACAAGGGTAATTAGAAAATATTTTGAACACAATGAAAATGAAAACATAGTATAGCAAAATAAGTGAGATACAGCTCAAGCAATACTTAGAGGAGAATATATAGCTTTAAATGCCTATATCAGAAAGGAAGGCTCTCAAACAAATAATCTAATCTTCATCTTAAGAAACTAGCAACAGAAAAACAGAACCCACAGCAATCAGAAGAAAGGAAATAAAGACTAGAACAGAAATTAGAGAAAACAGAAAAACACTTGAGAAAACAAAAAAACAAAAGTTGATTATTTGAAAAGATTGACCAAATGAACAAATCTTTAGCTAGACTGATGAGAGAGAGAAAGGAGACACAAATTACAAAATGAATGAAAGAAGGGACACCATTAATAAACCCACAGAACGACTTCATGCCACTAAATTATACAACTTAGATAAAATAGAAATCAATGTGTAAAGTAACATAAATTATCCAAACTGACCCAAGAAGAAACAGATTATCTGAACAGATCTATAACAAGAAACTGAATTCATAATTTAAAATGTTCCCACAGGGGCGCCTGGGTGGCTCAGTGGTTTAAGCCATTGCCTTCGGCTCGGGTCATGATCTCGGGGTCCTGGGATCGAGTCCCACATCGGGCTCTCTGCTCGGCAGGGAGCCTGCTTCCCTCTCTCACTCTCTCTGCCTGCCTCTCTGCCTACTTGTGATCTCTCTCTCTCTGTCAAATAAATAAATAAAATATTTAAAAAAAAATAAAATAAAATGTTCCCACAAAGAAAAGCAGAGGCCCAGATGATTTCGAAAGTGAATCCTATCAAATATTTAAAGGAGAAATAATATAGGGCACCTGGGTGGCTTAATCAGTTAAGTGCCCAACTCTTTTTATTTTTTTTTTTAAGATTTTATTCACTTATTTGACAGAGAGAGAACACACATAGGCAGAGAGGCAGGCAGAGAGAGAGGAGGAAGCAGGCTCCCCGCTGAGCAGAGAGCCCAATGCAGGGCTTCATCCCAGGACCCTAAGACCATGACCTGAGCCAAAGGCAGAGGCTTAACCCACTGAGCCACCCAGTGTCCCAACTCTTGATTTCAGCTGAGGTTGTGATGTCAGGGTTGTGAGACTGAGACAGACAGACAGACACACACACACACACATACACACACCCCTTAGGCTCTGTGCTCAGCATGGAGTCTATTTGAGATTCTCTTTCTCCCTCTCTCTCAGCCCATCCCTCTTCTCACACACACACATACTCTCTCCCTCTCTCTCTCTCTCTCTCAAATAAATAAATAAAATCTTTAAAAATAAATAATAAATATGGGGCACCTGGGTGGCTCAGTGGGTTAAAGCCTCTGCCTTCAGCTCAGGTCATGATCCCAGGTCCTGGGATCGAGCCCCGCATCAGGCTCTGTGCTTGGCAGGGAGCCTGCTTCCCTTCCTCTCTCTCTGCCTGCCTCTCTGCCTACTTGTGATCTCTGTCTGTCAAATAAATAAATAAAATCTTTAAAAAATAAGAAAATAAATAATAAAAATAAATAATTAATAAATAAAGGAGAAATAATGCCAATCTTTCACAAATCTTTCAGAAAATAGCAGGATGGAATACAACACAATTCACTGTATGAGACCAAAAATACCACAAGAAAAGAAAATTTAATTTTTAACAAAATAATAAGCCTTATCTACCAACATATAAAAAGATTATATATGATAGCCAAATGGGGATTTATTCCAGGAATGCAGGGTATTGGTATACCATCCAAAATAAATTAATATAATATACCATATTAATAAAGGAAAAAAAAACCCACTGATAATCTCAGTAGACAAGATAAAAACCCTCAATAAACTAGGAAAATAGGGAAATTTCTTCAACCTGATAAAGGGCATCAATCAGTTTTCTTAAAACCTGTAGTCAACCATCATTACATAAATGGTGAGAGACTGCTTCTTCCTCCCAACACTGGGAACAGGTATGACCATCTCTATTAGACACTATATTGTACTCACAGCTAGTGAACACTGAACTCAGACCTAGTGTAATAAGGAAAAAATATTAATCGTCATCATCATCATCATCTAATGAAAAGCATCCAGATTGGAAAGGAAGAATTAAAACTGTCTTTATTCACAGATTACATGAACCTGTATGTTAAAAATCCCAAGGAATCCACACAGAAAAACTATTATGACTGATCCCCTCTAGCCACCTCTAAATACATTTGGAGATTAGAATTTCAACATAAGAATTTTGGACAGACACAAACATTTGGTTTGTCACATCTAAGAATCTACCCAAGAAATACGAAAATATGTTCACACAAAAACATACACATGAATGTTCGAAACAGCATTATTTATTTATTTTTTTTTTTAAAATGTTTTTTTAAGATTTTATTTATTTGTCAGAGAGAGAGAGAGAGAGAGAGCGCGGATCACAGGCAGACGGAGTGGCAGGCAGAGGCTGAGGGAGAAGCAGGCTCCCCGCTGAGCAAGGAGCCCGATGTGGGACTCGATCCCTGGACGCTGGGATCATGACCTGAGCCGAAGGCAGCTGTTTAACCAACTGAGCCACCCAGGCGTCCCGAAACAGCATTATTTATAATAACCCCAAACTGGAATCAAAATGTTCATCAACCTATAAATACGTGAACAAAATGTGGTATATCCATACAATGGAATAGTACTTAATAATTAAAAGGCATGAACATGCTACGGTATGAATAAACCTCAAAAAGATTATGCTAAGTGAAAAAATCCAAATGCAAAAGATTACATATTGTATGATTCAATCCATATGAAATCTTCAAAAAAGTCAATAGAGAAAGAAAGCAAGTCAGTGATTGTCTATGGCTAAGGGTAGGAGCAGGGATTAACTACAAACAAGCAAGATCATTTCCTGGAGTGATGGAAAGGTTCTAGAACTGGACTGTGGTGATAGCTGCATAATCCTATAAATTTACCAAAATCATTAAATTATGCATTTAGAACGGGTGAATATTATGATATGTAAATTGTATCTTAACAAAGTTGTTGGGAACAAAAAGACAGTGTGTGTAAAAATTCTTTTTAAATCATAAAATATAGCAGCTGCTAGTACATTGGTTGTTGATGTTGCTAAATGCTATGGTCCTGGGCCTTTCTCACTGGGAACCTCCATTGATAAACTTTGCTTATTCTCATAATAGTCCTCTTAAGTAAATTCCCATAAATCACTTAGAATAGTGCCTATGTCTTAGTAAATATTATGTAAATATTAACTATTGTCATTATTATTAATGTGACAGGCATGCCCCCAAAGTGTTCTGAGAAGGTAGTCCTGGGCCCTGGAGGCCAGAATTGTTTCTGTAAGGGGTCCCACTGAGAAGTGGCCCTGTGCGTCTTCCATTGGACAGACCCTCTTTCAGCTTAAAAAAAAAAAAAGAAAAAGACCACCTTTGTGTTCTTTGTTCCTTTGTTCTTGGAGCCATTTAGATGCCTGGGAGAAAGGCCACTCCTAGTATATTGTAGATGAGAGAGATTCAAGGGCACCTGGGTGGCTCAGTTGGTTAAGCAACTGCCTTTGGCTCAGGTCATGATCCTGGAGTCCCAGGATTGAGTCCCACATTGGGCCCCCAGCTCTGTGGGGTGTCTGCTTCTCCCTCTGACCTTTTCCCCTCTCATATTCTCTCTCGCTCTCTCTCAAATAAATAAATAAAATCTTAAAAAAAAAAAAAAAGAAAGAAAGAAAGAAAGAAAGAGATTCAAGAAAGACTAGCCTTTTGTGTGTCTTGGTCTCTGGTCTCTTGAAGTAACCCCCTCGCCCACCCCACCATCTGCACTCACACCGCTCTCCAGAACAGCTCTGAGCGGCAGGGGAGTGCTGGATTGGGAACCCCCCTCTCCCCTGCACTGCAGATGGCACCCCTCCTAGCAGGCTCGACCCCTCTGGTAGGCAGGATTTCCACAACCCCAGCTTCAGCTTGGTCTTCAAGGATGTCTAGGCTACCTCAGCAGGCCAGGGTCTTGTCACCACCTCCGAGTTAGTCCCCTTTCCTCCTCACTGAGCTGACCAGGGTGTGGCTGGGGTGAGCTTCAATTTCTTTACCTGGCATTACTATTCCCTCCAGCCTGAGGCCACAGCTTGCTCTCCCCTCTTCAGGAAGCGGAACCCCATTCCTGTACTTGGGGCTTAGCCAGTAAGTATCCTAAATGCTGGCTTCTCCAACCACCCAGGAGGCTGCCACGGACTGTAGAGCAGTGCTGACAGAACAGCAACGGAAATGTTCTGTATCTGCACCATTCAAGGCAGTTGCTACTCATCACATTTGGCTATTGAGCACTTGAAATATGCTTACTGTGAGCAAGGAATTGAATTTTTAACTTTATTTACTTTTAATTAATTTAAATTTAAATGGCCAAATGTGACCACTGGGTATGATCAGACAACAGAGCTCAGGGAACTGCTGGCGGCCAGGGCGGGAGCTCCCTAACCTCCTGTCACTCATCCAGTCCCATTCTCCCACTGCACACAAGGGCTCCAGCTTCTTCTCCTTCCCCGCCAGTACGACCACCAAACCAACAGCCCTGACTGTTCCAGTACACCCGCCCCCACCCCGGGGGGCAACAGGTGCACTCCCAGAAGTCTGAGGACTGCTTCTGCAATCTTGCAGCAACACATCTCAGGGGGAAAAAACACAGAGGGAGAGACCACAGAGATAAGCCCCGCCTGTGAGCCTGCAAACGACTACACAAACAGGAAGGATGGAAGAGGCCCCTGCTTTCTCCTTTTAAATCTGAATAACTTGCTTGGAATTTGGTCATAACTTCACCACTAGAGTAAGAGGGCCCAAATCATGTAAAACAAAATTTAAGAGTCACAGGAAACAGGAAAAGGAGGATGATGATAAAATGCTTTACAGAAACTAAAACAGCAAAGCAATGAGGACTATCTGATGAGATAAAATTCAGGGGACTATAATTTCAAGGCATTAATTGTCATTTCATGGAAAAATTCTTTTTAAAAGAAGTAACCCATTTGAAGATAGGCAGAGGAGCTAGCAGAAGGAAAATCCTTTGTTTGGGGGCAGGTATGTCCTTTTAAAAAGCCACAGTTGGTCAATTATCTTACAACATAACCACCACCTTGGATTGAAAAAAATCAATATGCATCCAGACTTTCTGCACCTCCTGCTACTGAATTGGCAGCGAGTTTTCACGGCTCAGTTAGCTCTCAACTTAAAATAGTAACAAGCCTCTATTTTTAATTGGGATATTTATTTATAATAAGGTGCAATGCTATTTCAAATTGTTTTAGAGAATCTGCAAAAAACAGACTAAGAGTCAAATATAAATGGCATAATATTAAAATGTTTTAATTCTTTGGTCCGGTAATCTCACCATGATCATTTTGGGGCAGTATGATTCTAAAGAAAAAACTCTCTACCTCAAGATGTTTGGGAGCATCGTAATATAAAATGGCAAAAATTTAAACAACTGACACAAATTAAACGTTCTACAAAGAAAGAAGCGATTATATATCCACTCTGTTCAGGTTCAACACTTGTCATTGCTCTGGAGAAGCTGCTCATCAAGATCACCGAGGACTTCGACCTCTATGGTGCTACAGTCAGCCCTCATTGTACTTACCCCTCATCAGCACTTAACACAGATGATCACTCTCCCTCTTGAGAAACGTTTTATGCACTTGGCCTCACTTACTCCCCTCACGTAACCAAGAACTCATAGAAAAGCAAACTCAGAGGCTTCCCCCCAAGGGCCCTGCAGGCACAAGGCTCAGAGGCAGCTTATACTAGCCCCACCCACCATTACCTGCCACTTAAGTTGGAGAAAGAAGCCAACCCAAGCCGGCCTGGGCTCCTGTGCCTACCACAGGCTCACCCTCAGCTTGCCCATCCATAAAATCAGACTAGACACATGTGACTAATTCATAATGGCCAGAAATCCAATAAACATTCAGCGGGGGCTTCAAGAATTAAATATATGCATGTCAGTTTCACCCAACTGTGTATGGCCTGGATTATGAAAACTAGTTGCATTTCCTCACCGTGGAACAATTGAGGAAAACATCCCAGAAGTAGGCCTGGGAAGGGAAGGATGCAAACGAAGGAGGCAGTATTTGGAACAGGTGATTCACAACGAGGATGAGTAACTAGAGGAGGAAGTAGGCTCAAAGAGAAGAGTCATGCGATGTGAAACTTCTGTTCCCATTCCCCCTAAGTTTTAGAAACGAGTCAATTAGGAGCAAGCCACCCAGGTGTTTCATCCTGGGAAAGCCAAGTGCCTGATGAAGGAGTTCTCGGCCATACTGACTCCATAGTAAGAAAAGGTTATCAAGTATGGAGCCAAGGGTCTAGATGTCCAGAGAGCTGGGTTGTAGGGTTATCCCAACTGAAGCCACATTAAAAAGCACAGTAACAGCAAGCACTTAAGTAACACTTGTTACGTGCCTCATATCATCCTACACATTACATATATTAACTCAATTAACTTTCACAAGCAGAAACTACTGGTTTCGGTTACTAAGCGGCAGAGCTGCTTTCAAACCGATACAGTGTTGTTCCATCTCAATCCTTATGCAATACATAACAAGATCTTTAAACACCAACTCCTCAGTCATCAGAGAAAAGTTACACAGTGTTCACAAGGCCACAGCATGGATAGCCAGTTCAGGAAGTGACTCTTCCATTACTGGAAACACAATATTCCCTTCCGTCTCCACTGGGCACACGGATCACTACAGAAATTCAGACAAAAGCTGCAGGGTCCTCAGATGGAAGTACAAAAACCAATTACCAAGTTAGTGAATAAATACCGGTAGGCATTTTGCAAGGCACACTGGAAAAAACAAATCTCTATTAAGAAAATCAACTGGAGGGACGCCTGGGTGGCTCAGTTGGTTAAGCAGCTGCCTTCGGCTCAGGTCATGATCCCAGCGTCCTGGGATCGAGTCCCACATCGGGCTCCTTGCTCCGCAGGGAGACTGCTTCTCCCTCTGCCACTCTGTCTGCCTGTGCTCGCTCTCTCTCTCTCTCTCTGACAAATAAATAAATAAAATCTTTAAAAAAAAAAATCAACTGGAAAAGGTTTGCTGCTGCTTGTAAACAAATTTTGATCAACTGCATTACCAGGGACTGAAATTAATCTCCAAAGTGAATGAAGAGCTGGGATATGCGGCTGCTCCCAGACAGGGAGTAATGTGGGATAGGAACAAGCAAGGCCCACAGAAGAGGCCTCATCAGCAGGACCAGAAGAGGAATCCAGATCAAACGGGCTCAGTCTGTTCTCTTATTCACCTGCTCAGCGTTCCCGTGACCCCTCTGGAACTCTGTATACCTACAGATAGAACTAATCATTTCCAACTAATCTTTAGGCATTTGTCCAACAAAATCCTATGTATGTATAAAATCGCTTATAAACAAGAAAGTAGGGGCGCCTGGGTGGCTCAGTCATTAAGTGTCTGCCTTCTGCTCAGGTCATGATCCTGGGGTCCTGGGATCGAGCCCCAGGTTGGGCTCCCTACTCAGCAGGGATTCTGCTTCTCCCTCTTCTACTCCCCCTGCTTGTGTTCCCTCTCTCTCTGTGTCTCTCTCTGTCAAATAAATAAATAAAATCTTAAAAAAAAAAAAAACAAGAAAGTAACTGTAGTATTGTTTCTAATTACAAAATTTTAAAATAATCTAAAAGTACATCAACAGGGACTAGTTAAATAAATCAAATACTGCACAATGAAGTACTCTATAGCTTTAAAAGAAAATTAGCCACCTCTAAACACACTGATATGAAATTACCAGCAGACATATTATTAAGTGAAGCAAAAATAAACAAGGTGCAGAACTTTCCCATGGAGCTGAGCACTTGGTAACAGGGGATGAGGGTAAGAAGACTTATCTTCTCTGTCTATTATTTTATATTTTCTGAATTTTGTACCATGTGGAGACAAATAAGACAAGAAAAGCCAAAAAAAGTCTTAATGAGTTTCATCGATGTGGTAAATCTATACACCTTGACAGCTAAATGTCTATCACAAAGTTAAGTGGGAAGAAAAAGCAAATGTAGAGTTTAATCCCATTTATATTAAAATTATTTTTGCTGTGTGTTGGGGTATGTCTATTCATTAATGCACAGAAAAAGGCCTAAAATGAAACACCAATCTATTTACAGTGCTCACCCCTGAAGAGGGGAGTAGAGTTGGGGTAGGAAAGAAGGAATGAAGGAATTTGTGCACTGATTACCATTAAAAATCTGCATTTTTAAGATTTTTCTAATTGACCGCCCATAACTTTTTGAATACCATAACTTTTTGAATCCTTATCTCTAAAAGTTGTATGTCATTTTTCAAATATGCAAGGTCACTTTTTACAGTTTCCTGCAGGTATTTTCAGGCCTGTCTTTTGTTCTTTCAACATGGTTAGCATACATTTTTTATGCTAGTGTCTGGTAAATCCAACACCTGAAGTCTTTGAGAGCCTACTTTTGCTGTCTCTTGTTTTTGCTCGTTCTCACTCATTGCACCTTGTTTTCTTTGTGCTTGGTTATTTTTGTTTGTGCACTGTTCATTGTCCTTGAAAGTTACTTGTGAGAATATTCAACTAAGTTCCCATGAGGTTTGTGGATCCCCCGGATGCCCTAATCCTGGTAAAGAGTGTGGCCCCTGAGTCAGGCAGTCCAAATTCGGGTCCAGCTCCCCAGGGAGGGCTGTGCCTTAGGCCCCACTGTCCTCACCTGTAAGGTATGGAATTGTACCTCCTTCTGGGCTTGTAGGAGATAAGATAGTACATACAGTAAGGCACTCAGCACATGCCCGTCAAAGGTGAAATTTCTTGAAATCGTGGAAATTACTATTACAATAACATTTTAGAATAAGGATGTGACCCAAGGAGATGGCAGCGAGAATACAGGAAGAGGGAGGGTGGTGAGAGAGAATAACTGGGAATGGGGTCTCTCCCTAAGTAGCCTATAAGCTCTGTAGGGACCAGAGCACTTCTCACAGGTGACTTAGTCTGTGGTGGGTATTAATAAAAGTGTTATAGAACATAAGAAATAAGTTAAAGGGATTGCGTGACAAAGAATGTGCCCCCCAGGCTCCCAGGGGCTCCAGGCTTACTGCCCTGATGGTGACTGCCTACAGAGAGGCTACTACTCAGCCACAGGGGCCCAAATTTGCCACCAGAGTAAGAGCCTGGCTCCCTGGAATTCACTGGCGCCCCGCCCCCAAAGAGTGGAGACGTATAGGGGACAATGAGGCAGAAATAGCTAGCTGGGTCCTTGCAGAACAGCCGGAACGACACCTCTAATCACCCTCTGGCTGCAATTCTTGCTCATGTTTGTGTCTTGCACTAACACAAATACTCATGCCAGGCTCCCAGCACTCCTGGACCTTCACCGACCCATTATTTGTTCACCGAGTGGCTTGTACCCACCCCTGTGCCCCACTGAACACCCTTTTGGGGTCCTCGTATCCTTCACAAGAGCAGCGGACATAATCCCAACCCCAGGCCTGTGATTAATGGCAATGCAAAAGGAGTGTGCAGACACTAGAGAAAACACAGAGGTAAATCTCACAAAATAAAAATCCCATTTTCTAAAACACAAAGAACAGTGATCCAGCAACCGATCGACATTTAAGTCAGGGGCAAACAGCCTAACATCCATTCTCTCTGCTGGGTTAGTGTCTCCCCAACATGATTCCCCTGCACATAGTTTGGGTTTTTTTCCCTTTAAGTCTATTACTTATTCTCCCCAGCCCTCCGCTGCAGTACACCAGGACTGTCGTTGTTGATGCTGATAAGGCCGGGAGGCCAGGTAACCGCTGGGCTTCTTGTCTGAGGTCAGCAGCAGACCTGGGGACATTTAGTCAGGTCGGTCTCTGGAACAGAGGCTGCCACCAATATCAGGGACATCAGTCAACAGCTCAGCAAGGGAGAGGGCAGAGGAGGGAAGGATGACGACAGCTGGGGGAATTAGTGTTCTGTTAGACACGGCTCCAGGGAGGGGACAAGGACAGTGCTTTTTAAAAGCCTCACATCTTTCTTTTTTTTCTTTTTTTAAAGATCTTATTTATTTATTTATTTGAGAGAGAGGGGTGGGGAGCATTAGCAGGCAGGGTGGCAGAGAGAAGCAGGCTCCCCGTGAGCAGGGTACCCACCGAGGGGCTCAATCCCAAGACCCCAGGATCATGACCTAAGCCGAAGGCAGACGCTTAACTGACTAAGCCAGTCAGACACCCCTAAAAGCCTCACATTTTTATTTCTTTTTTTTTTAAGATTTTATTTATTTATTTGACATAGAGAGAGATCACAAGTAGGCAGAGAGACAGGCAGAGAGAGAGGGGGAAACAGGCTCCCCACTGAGCAGTGAGCAGGATGCGGGGCTCAATCCCAAGACCCTGGGATCATGACCCGAGCTGAAGGCAGAGGCTTAACCCACTGAGCCACCCAGGCATCCTACATTTTTATTTCTAATGGAACTTGGAATTTGCTGCACACAGTGAATGTTCTAGAAAACTTTCATCACCTTCAGCAAATATGGTATGGACCTGTGGCTAAATGGCCAGCACACACACATATGTTCCCCAATCACACATCCTGGCATCTCTCCATTCTGCTCCATTCTGCTTAGGAGGACTGCTGGCTGGCCAGGACAAGGAAGAATGAGCAGGTCCTGATAGCCAGGGTGGTCATGCCAGAACCTGGCTGGTGGCGAGCAGGAACTAGGGTCTCCCTGGTTGCTTAGGCTACCTGACGATCTCCTGCCTACCCCCAGCATCTTTTACAAGGCCAGCTGAACTAGCCTGACTTGCGGCTACTCTGGTGACCCAGCTGCCCTGTGTCATCCAGCCAGGTTGGAAACTCAGGGGCAGACAGTGATTCAACATCTGCAAGGCTTCCCGAAGGTACTGAGGCCACTTTCAGGTACTGTCATGGGAGAGAAGCACTCAGAGTCCCAACTAGGGACAGTTTCTAAAGCAGCTTGCCATGAATCACCTCAATCATGCGGCTCACCTCAGCACCAGTTTTTGTCCCCAGTTGGTCAGGAAAGAGAGGCAAAGGGAGAGAGCACCCATGGATTAAAAGAGACTCAGGAAACACTCACACATCACAGGTGGGCATATAAAATGGTACAGCCACTCTGGAAAAGTTGGGCAATTTCTTATAAAATGGAATGTGGAACTCTAAGACCCAGCTACTGTACTTTCAGTCATTTATTTACTCCAGAAAAATAAAAATTTATGGTCACATAGATACTGGTACCCAAATGTCACAGCCGCTTTAACCACAATAACCAAAAACTAGAAACAACCCAGATGTCCTTAAATAAGCAAATGATTAAACTGTGGTATATCCAGACCATGAAGTACTACTCAGCAATAAAAAGGAATGGATTATCGATATAGGCAACAACTGAATGAATCTCCAGAGAATTGTGTAGAGTGAAAAAAGGTTGTCCAAAAAGGTCGCATACTTTATGATTCTATTTATATAACATTCTTGAAACAGCAAAAGTATAGATGTGGATAGCCATGGAAAACAGATCAGTGGTTGCCAAGGGTTGGTGGGGATGTGGCTATACATGGGTCACATGAGAGATCCTTGTGATGGAAATGTTCTTTATCTTCACTGACCAATGTTGATATACTGGTTGCTACATTGCATTAGTCTTGCAAGATGGCACCTTTGGAGAAAAGTGGGTAAAAGATCTCTATACTATTTCCCACAACTGCATGTTAATCCATTTCAAAATTAAAGTTCAGCAGTGCCTGGGTGGCTCAGTAAGCCTTCACTCAAGTCATGATCCTGGGGTCCTGGGACCGAATCCCGCATCAGTCTCCCTGCTCAGTGCAGACCCTGCTTCTACCTCTCCCTCTCTCTCTCAAATAAATAAAATTTTAAAAAAATTAAAGTTTAATTTATAAAAAGTGAGAGCAAGAGAGAAAGAAAGACTTAAGAGACACACAGCCCTTGCCTGGATCCTGGTTTGAACACACCAATAAAAACACATTTCTAAGGCATTTCCTCACATGAAATGTGAACACAGAATGTGAATGCTGCTTGGATACGAAATGAGAGTAAGGAATTACGACTAATTTTGCTCAATATGGTAAAGATACTGTGTTTATGGTAAGAGTACTTACCTGTCTGAGATACTTATCAAAGTATTTGAGAATAAAATATCATAATAATATCATGTTTGAAAAACACTGGGCTGAGGGAGAAAGACAGTGGGTAGGAGGAGAGAGAAAATAAGACAGGCCCTGAGTTGATAACTGTTGAAGCTGAGTGATGGATACGCAGGAATTCATTACGCCAGTCTCTCTACTTGTATATATATTTGAAAATAATAAAAGGTAGAAGAGTAATTTTTAAAAAGTCCCAGGGTGCCTAGTTGGTGTGGTTGGTTAAACATCTGACCCTTGATTTTGAATCGGGTCATAATCTCAGGATCGTGAGATCGAGTCCTACAATGGGCTCCTCCGTCTGATTGAGATTCTCTCTCACCTTCTCTCTGCCCATCCCGCTCATGCTCTCTTTCTCTAAAATAAATAACTCTTAAAAAAAAAAAAAAAGTCCCAGAGAGGACGCTCAGTACCTTGCTTAAGGCCACAACACCAGTAGGAGAAATGGGACTTTAACCCAGATCAGACTCATTTAGCAGAGGCTGAGCCAGCCTATTTCTGGAAGGCCCATCAAGGGCAGGGCCCACAACTGAGCCAGTAAGAAGCTGGCCCAGCAGACTTTCAGAGAGCACAGGTCTCAGGAACACCTGGAGGGCCAGGCCTGTGAGCCCCAAGTTGTCCCTCTCTAACCAGTATATGAGATGCTAAGCAGCCTTGCACACAGGTGACCAGTGCTGTGACGGAGGCCACCAGGGCCTAGGAGACTCAGCCTTCATTAGAGATGCCACACGTCAGGCTGAGCGGGAGGCTTAAGGAGACAGCCAATCCTGCCCTTCTTCAACTGAAGATATGGGGGTTCTCAGAAGCCATACAAAGTGAGAGTGCCAGAGCCACTCCATATTCCACTCTATGGAAAAAAAATAGGCCTTGCTCAAATACCACATACTTCTCAAAGCCTTCCCCAAGTTCCTCAGCCAAAGGTGCCCCTCCTTTGCACTCCCACAGCTCTGGGCTCATATGCCCCTGTATCAGTTATCTCCTATTGCACAACAAAGTTAACCTCAAACTTAGCAGCTGAATACAACAAACATTTCTTATTTCCCAGTTCCGGAGACATGGCTTAGCCAGATGCTGCTGGCTCGCAAGCTGCCATTGTCTCCCAGTTCATTCGTGAGGCTGCTGGTGGGTCTCAGGTCCGCTTGACTATTGGCCAGAGATGTCAGTTCCTTCCCATGCAGGCCGATCCACTGGGCAGCTCCTAACCCGGCAGCTGGCTTCCTCCAGAGCCTGGGCTCAGAGAGAGAAGAAAGGTATCCAAGATGGAAGCCATAGTGTCTTATGACATCATCTCAGAGTTGTTCTGCCACCGCTTTGCCATCTTCCATTCTCGAGAAGCACGTCAATAAGCCCAGCCCACGTTCAACGAAGGGCACGAACACCAGGAGGTGGGGCTCCCTGGGAGCCATGTGAGAGGCTGCCTACAACACACTCCAGGATGGATGATCATGGTAGGACAGGAATTTCTCATTCTCCCACTAGAAAATGAAGTCCTGAGACCAAAACCCCCATCAGGTCTCCCTCTTCTGCCCTTCCCCGCAATGAGAGGGGTCAACAACTGCTATGTATGTGGGGGCGCAATCATGGGCCGGCCTGCTTCTCACAGCCCTGCCGGAGAGGCAGGCCCAGGTGGCCAGGTTAGGTGCCACGTGGTCCCACCTGCTGTGGTCCCAGCTGAATGGATGAACAGCAACAACAAAAAAAATGAACAATTTATGGCCTCTAGACTGGCCCAAAGGGTCTCTTGCAGGATCTGAAATGGAAAATACCAAGACATGCTGCCTGATATGGGGAAGTCGGGATAAACCAAAGCCCCACACAAGCTTCAGTTCTGTGGGAACAGAAAAGAGCACATTTTTTAAAAGCGGCTGTAGAGGGGATAAAATGAAGAAGTGCAGACAGAAACAAAGATACCACAAGAGAGAGGGAAAGAGAAAGAGTCACCAAAACTGACAGGTCTCCAGGACTGCCCCAAGTTTCGTGCCTCTCACTCCCAGCCATCCCATAATAACCCCTTTTCTTGTGTTGACTCAAAAGAGCCTCACTTTCTCCTAAGGGAAGAAGAAGGGAAAGAAGAGAATGGGGAGGAGGAAGGAAGGAAGGAGGGCATCTAGAGGTCACATCCAGTCAGGACCAGAAGGCTTGCAAGAGGGAGGTCATTTGAGGTGAACGACCCCAGTCAGAAGCTCGCTGCTGCCCCACGCACTGAGAGCTCCCTGAACTTCACAGTTCTGGGACTAATGACTCTAATGGACAAACTTTATTATGTGATAGATGATGCTTTAAAAAAAAAAAACAAACAATATTGTATCTCACTACCCCAGCTCAACGCAGACGGGAAACCATGACCCACTTCTTCCCACAGGCCCATACACCTCTCAGGGAGCAGTTATGTCCCAGAGCCTCAGATGTGAGTGAGATGAGGGCAGGAACCGGGCAAGTCTATTTAAGGAGTCAGCCCTGAACCGAGGCAGGAAGCTGGTACGAGGGAGAGCAGTGGAAAAGCAGAGGCTGAAGTAACGGGGAGGCCTGTGGTAGCTGCCTGAAAGAGCATCCTGTCCTCAGAACACCACACCCTCCCCCCAGGCTAAGTCTATTCACTTAGTGGAATCCCTTGACTGCTGAGAGTTCGTATCCACACCTTATGGGAATCACCCTCATCTACCACCCCCAAAGCCTTTCAGGTTTTGGTTTTTTTTTTAAAGATTTTATGTATTGATTTGACAGACAGAGGTCACAAGTAGGTAGAGGCAGGCAGAGAGAGAGGGGAAGAAGGTTCCCTGCTGAGGAGAAAGCCCGATGTGGGGCTCAATCCCAGCACCCTGAGATCATGACCTGAGCCAAAGGCAGAGGCTTAACCCACTGAGCCACCCAGGCACCCCGCCTTTCAGATTTTATAAAAAGTTAGATTTACTAAAAAAAAAAAAAAAAAATCCAAGATGGTTAACCAACAGGCCCTGGTCCCCAGCAAGCACACACACTGCTTGAGTTGAGAGATGGGAGTGCTCTCCTGCCAGGGGGTCCCCACACAAAGGTAGGCAGAGAGGAGAGGCACACCTCATGCCAGCCCCGAAGGGGCTCGTCCAGCACACTGGACTAAGGGACTTGGGACCTCACACCCCTAAAGAGGCCTCTGCCCAGGCTGAGACCCGGGTTGCCCAGCACAGCCCTCACCCAGAACACGGATTTCCTTCTGTGGCAGACGATGCCCTTCTCCTCCTCAACCCTCAACTCCTCAGCCTTCAAGGCTGGCACAAACCTGCCTCATCTTCCTCAGTGAAGCCTGCCCTCTGAATTCTGACGGGACTGACAGTATCTGGTCTGCTCTCCAGGCAAACCACCCCACACGATCTCCCTTCAGCCCAGGCCCAGTGCTGCAGACCCCGACCCTTGGTCTATGAGCGTCCACCCACATGGTCTCTCCCCCAAACCAGAAGGTGAGCTCCGCAAGGGCAAGGCAGCAGCACCCACCCCAGTGCCCTGCCTGTGGTGGGGGGCAGCCAACCCTTCACAGAGGACGAGATGCCTAAAGAAAGGGCCACTTGACCTCCTGACAACAAACACCGCCTCGTGCCTTTGCCTGGTCGCCAACAATTTCCAGGAGGATCTTAGAAAGCTTTAAAAAAGACAGAATCTAATAGAGGGGACCAAAATGGAAGATATTCCTGTTCCAAATCAGCTTGGCAACTATTTTCATCAGCTTACAAAGAGCTTCTGGCATCACTAGAAAGTGGTCTAGATCACATGACTATTTTTAGCACTTTATGACAGATCTGCTCGGCTGTCCCTCTTCAGAGTAAGGGGACTCGAATGCCTCAAGTTTGCTCCATGGGAGCTGCCAGAAAATAGTTTTTGCTAGAATCACGGACACATGTTTATAACCTTGGTTCAGTATTTGCTCAGATGTTTTCACTCAGGCAAGTTCCCCGTATCTGTTTCTCCTTTTGCTTCTTCGACGCAAGAACTCCTGCAGGACACGCCACACCCAGCCCTGGCATTCAGGGCACCACATCGGATACCCCAGGAAATCAGCATCCACTGGATCTCCTCAAGGCTTTGGGGACCCATCAAGAAACAGTTGTCCAGAAAATTCAAGCTCTTAGTGGTGACTGACCCACAAGAAACATCCAGTTTCTAGACATTTTACTGGAGGCTGCTGGATTTCACCCCCAGGTGGTCTGAAAGGGGCTTCAGTAAAATCGGTAAGGCTCCAGCATACTGAGGCCACCCACAAAACACACTCGTTCAAGATCCAAGCCTGAGAAAAATTCAGTCATTTAATTCATGAGACAAATATTTATGGAATACATGTGTGCTTGACATCTTCTAGGCTATGGGAGCACGACAGTGAACAAAAATGTCCTGCCCTCACGGAGCCTACATTTGGGTAGAGGAAAGAGACCATCAAAAAAAAAAAAAAAAGAAAGAAAGTAAACTACATTGTCTAGCAGATGGCGATAAGGACTATGAAGAAAAATAAAGAAAAATAAAGTAGGACATGGGCGCTCTAGAGAACAGGAGTATAATTTTACACGGGAGGGTCAGGGATGCCTCATTGAGGTGACATGCAAAGATCTGAAGAAGGCGAGGGAGCAGGCCCTGGGGGTTTCCACGGGGAGGGTGGTTCAGGCAGAAGCCGGCACAGATGCCGGCGAGTGAACAGAGCAGAGCTCGCTGTCTGCTGAGCTGACCTCATGGCTCACGAGGCCTTTAGGCCCAGCGGGCACCACAAGCAACAGAAAGACAGGGAGCCATGGGCTACGAGCCTGGGACAGGCAGTCCCCAGGTAACACTCCCACCGAAAGCTCCTGAACAATGATAAAACCGCCAGACTGCAGTCCGTGGCCCGAGCTGGCCAGTCTGTGTGCTGGATCCTTATCCAATCCCTCAGTCTTTAGGTAAGGACCTACCATCTAGGCGGGAAAGAGCCTCGCCCGCGGGCTGACAGAGAGATGGTGACTCCGTTAGAACTCCTAGTCAGCTATAACTGGTGTTGCCTCTTGGGGCCACACAGAACACGCCTGCTTCCTCTCTCCAGGATAGCCCTTCACAAAACGGCATGTCTTCTCTGGTGTGGAGGCCCAGTTCCTTCAACAGTTGATTTCGTGATCCCTCGGCCACCTTCAGGGTCACCCCCTCTGAAACATTCCCATTTGTCATTGCCGTAAGGGTGCCCTGCTTGCAGAGGGGCACCAGACATGAATCTCCCTCCTTCCCAACAGCTCTGTCCCCGGGGTCTCCGCCATGATTCACGATTCCTTAATCCTTCTGGGTCTGAGGTAAACATTGAGTAAGACACTCAGTGAGGGAGTCACAGTCCAACGTCCAACCAATAAAGTAGTGACTGGCCGTGCTGCAGGGAGAGGAGGAAACACTGACAGGACAGTCCCCGCCCCCACAGAGAGAGCCTCCCACAGATGTGTAGTTATTACCCTTATTTGAGGGCAGCACTTCTTAAAGTGAGGTCATACAACAGCCCTGTCTCAGACCGTGAACAGATATTCCTCCAAATGTGTCCGGTAACAAGCTGTACTTGAGAAAGAATGATGGGTTGAAGCAAGCTACATTTTTTTTTACTTCAGGACTCAGAGCTTCGGAGTTTGCTGGTACGCACCTGGGCCTCCAAGAGGAAAAGCATGGACACCACATGTGCTGAGGCACTAGGACACTTCACGCGCATCTCCGCCTGCCTTTGTCACAACTGCACCACATGTGCACAACCATCACCCCCACTCTCCATACAAAGCCTCAGCACCTCCAACACATCACTGCCTGTACTTGGTGTTGTTCTGGCCAGAGAACTCAGAGACAGCCCAGTGACCCACACTCCTGAGGAGGTGTCTGAGACATGGAGACAGAGGAACAGCAGGTCAGGAAGTCAAGGACCAATTTATTATTAGCCGGGTGTGATGAAGAATTCTCTGGCAAGCCAGGCTGGAGAATACAGCTGAAGCCCAAAGTCTCAGTAGGACCCGCTCTCCTCCTGCTGAAGGAAGCTTGAGGGGCCTTCCCTGCCCCATCCTGCTGAGGCAGCCCTGTCCTCTGCTGCCTCGAGAGTGGGAATAAAACTCCACAGGAAAGGAAAGCCACACTCATATATGTGACCTTTTACACAGGGACCATGTCCACTGGTAAGCAGGGTCCTGGAATCAGATTCTGTTTTGCCTTCCTCTGGGGAGCATCAGGGAAGGGGGCAGCTCTCCCTCTCCCCGATATCTGATAGCTAAGATGGCAGGGGGTAGGGTGAGAACTCACTCCCAGGGTGGCAGACCTGTATCCACACTAAACCACCCCCATCTGTCCTCAGGCCACTTTACCCCAAAGTAAACAGAGGCCAGAGAGCTAACTGTGGGTACAGGCACATGCTGGCCAGCACTTTTCACATTAAGGATTTTAGAGACTGGAAAACCATTTAAAACAGTATCAATGAGTTTAGGAGCCCCTTATTTCTGTTTCCTCCTGATATTGAGGTTGATGGGGGGAGGGGTAGAGAAGAGGCCAAAATTCGCACTCCTTCTCCTCCAAACCCCAGATTCCAGAATGCATGAACAACCCCCTACAGAACCCTTTCCACTAGATGCATGTCTGCCTTGCTGATGGATAACTACACATTGACTAACGATTTCCAATTTGGTTTCAAAATTATGAAGTTCCACAAACCAGCCTTTGAAAGCCTTCTCTACCTTAGAAAACTGCCGTGTACTAAGAGTAGAGAGCGTTAAAGACCTTCCATGGTAATAAGTAAAGATACAAAAAGCACAGAACAATCCAAACTGAATATGGCTTTTACTACATTTGCCAAATTTCACTTAAGAAAAAAACAATGCAATTTTAAAGGCTTTCCTCTGAAGGTTGTACACCGACCCCAGCATTTCAAAGTGTGAATTAATGAATCGATGAATGAAAGGAGAGCTGCCAGCCTGCAGGTCCCCACTCTGGTTTTGTCCCAGCCTGCAGGCTTTCCAGCCCTGCCTCCATTCCTTCTCACACGGGCCTGTGAACCTGGGCTGAGCAGCACTTGAACACAAATTACCCAAGTTCTGCACCAGCCTTTCCTCTCCAGTGCCACACTGGTCCAAAGCAGACCCAAGACTGTCCTCCAAAGAGTCCAGACATCTGCCTCCAGCCTCCGGACCATGAGGCCCCAGCAACAGACTGACAGACTGTCTGTCAGTCAGTCAACAGACTGACTGAAACAAGGACCCCCGGGGTGATGGCACCCATGATGCCGGGAGAAGGGGGGCTGGGAGACCTGGGTCCACCCCTGATTCCAAACCAGCCAGCTTTGTCCTGATTTTCTATGACAGAAAACAGTGCTGGCTTCAAGGAGGTGACACTGGGGCAGAGGAGGCTGGGCCCCGAGTCTCACATTTTCGGGGAATTTGAAACACCGTGCCCTTGCCTGGTCTTCCTACACACACTAGTCTCCTCAGGAAACACGAGCAGGATGGGGCTACGGTGGTCATGGCAACATGCTAGGACTGTGCAGATTTCAGCCCTGATTCTGGGAGCTAGTGGAAAAGTTCTTCCGGCGGGTAAGGGAAAGGAAACGTTTTCAGCGGCATCACTCCATTTCCAGCTTACAGTAACCCTGAGAGAAAGGCCCGTCAGACATGGCCCTCGGAGACAAGAGGAGACATGCCTTGTCCAGGGTCACGCAGAAAATGTCCATATCCCCTATCAGAAGCTCTTCCCTGGAGGCAAAAAGTGTGTGGTCTAAGAGCCTGAGAGTCCCTCCAGCCCCACACCACTGGTGCTGTGTTTGCAGGCATGCCTCCTCATCGCCACCCAAACGGCCAATAGCTCCTGGGCGCTTGCCATGGGCCAGGCACAGGGCTGAGCACTGTTACAGGTATGTCTTGGCAATCCTCTGAGGCAAGTCCTGTATAATCCCCATTTTACAGCCGGGGAATCTGAATTCCAGCGAGGTAGCAAGCTAAGTGTTCAAAACCCACTGCATATACTAACCCGCTGAACTCTCATAACCACCCCGTGAGATGTGAACTGTTATCTCCATTTTATAGAGAAGAAAACCACAGACATAGACAGTTCAGTAACTTGGGCAGTCACATAACAGGCCAGTGACAGTGCTGCTGGGGACACAGGAACAATGGCCCCTGGCCCATGTTTCTAACCACCGTCCCACATGGCTTCTTTCAAGTAACTTCCTTTGTTAGCAAATCTAGTGAGTCAGAGAGCAGCAACCTGCACCCAGCTCAGACTGACCCCGAGCCCGAACTCCTTTTCTCTGACACCCCTTTCAGCCTGCTTCAGACCTGCCTGGCAAAGTGTTCCCTGCACACACTGGGCCTGGAAGTTGAGGAAAGCTCAGACATGATCATCTCTTGACCAGCACAGTAGAGTGGGGCCTACCCTCTGGAATGGGGAAGCAGTCTTTCCAAGTCTCTGGGCTCCCATGGACCATGGCTGGCACTATGAGGAGGCAGACGTCACCAGCAGGACGTGGGATGGAGCCCAAGCGATGGACACATACCTTCTGAAAAGTGGCCATCCATAGTCTTAAAGCACAGGCTGAGGCAAATGAGAGGAACTTCACAGACGAGAAATCAAACAAGTACTAGCTCAGCAAAGGAAATCAAGGCCAACATCAACAGTAATAAATCACAAACTCTAGATATGCTGCAACATGTTATTGATACAACAGGATGAAAATGGCACTTCACCACTGTGTTGTTCTTCCCAAAAAGTCATGTGATGAGAAAAACACCCGACAAATCCCAACAGAGGGACACTCTATAAAATATCTGACCAGGGGGCGCTTGAGTGGCTCAGTGGGTTAAAGCCTCTGCCTTCGGCTCAGGTTAATATCCCAGGGTCCTGGGATCGAGCCCCACATCGGGCTCTCTGGTCAGCAGGGAGCCTGCTTCTCCCTCTCTCTCTGCTTGCCTCTCTGCCTACTTGTGATCTCTGTCAAATAAATAAATAAATCTTTAAAAAAAAAAATCTGACCAGTACTCCTCAAAACTGTCAAAGTCATCAAAAACAATAAGGCAAGTTGTAGAAAATTCCCTGGCCAAGGGAAGTCTAAGGAGACATGACAACTGAATGTAACATGGGATCCTGGAACAGGAAAGGACATTAGGTTAAAACTAAGGCACACTGAAAAAAGTGTGGGCTTTAGTTAGTAATAACGTATCAATATTGGTTTATTGGGGCGCCTGGGTGGCTCAGTGGGTTGAGGCCTCTGCCTTCAGCTCAGGTCATGATCCCAGGGTCCTGGGATCGAGCCCCGCATCGGGCTCTCTGCTCGGCAGGGAGCCTGCTTCCTCCTCTCTCTGCCTGCTTCTCTGCCTACTTGTGATCTCTGTCTGTCAAATAAATAAAATCTTTAAAAATATATATATATTGGTTTATTAATTGTAACCAACATACCATACTAAGGTTATATGCTAATAATGGGAAAAGCTGGGTATGGAGTACATACCAACTCTCTGTACTAGCTTCATCATTTTTCTATAAATCTCAAACTTGTAAAAAATCCAACACTTGGATAAAAACATAGAGGGAGACAGACGTAGAGAAGCTACAAAGGCCCAAAGTGCCAAAAGCCCAAGGGGACTCTGTGAACCTAGAGTGAAGACATGCACAAGCACGCACACACACACGTGCAAATATCTGGAGGGCTGGACACCGAACAGAAAACTGTGGAACACACAGAAAGCAGACACCCACACTGCTGACACGGCCAGCACACTCCTGACTTGTGTCCAGAGGAGTATGTGCCCCAAGGACACTAAGAGGACACTGGGGTGCAGGGGACAGAGCAGCTGAGAGAGCCCAACACCTGCTTTGACTAGCTGGGGAAACCGAGGCTGGGAGAGAAGTGGCGTTGGACAACCTAGGTCCTAATCTCTTAGTCACTGGGTGACTTTGCTGAAATGCCCTCCCTTTTCTGGGCTTCATGCTATCCCTCTGTAAAACGGGCCTATTCAATTACTGTTTCAGCACAGAACTGTGAGGGGGTTAGACAGAGGGATGACCAATCCCTGCTCCCCGAAACTCAGTATCATCGTCCCTGAGGGATGCACAGTCACACAACACCGGGACAACAGGACGCCCTGCTCCACCTCTGACAGAACAACCAACCAGACCACCTCTATCCTGCACAGTCCTCTCCACCTAACCTGGCACTAGGTTTCTCCTGCTGGCAAGTGTGGGAGATAGGTGTTGGCGATCAGGACAGCCGGAGGGGTATCTGACCTGGTGTTTCTTCAGGTGTACAGTCATAATCATCACCATCATCGTCATCAACATATCACTATTCAATATTTTTCCACACTGACCTCCCCTCACAATAGCAGGGAAGAAAGGGTCAAGTTACCCCCAGCGCACAGATGAGGAAAGCCAGGCTGGAGGGCTATGATGTGGGGCACCTGAGCTTGAATGCCTCCCCCACACCCAAGTCCCTCCTCACAACGGAGCCAAAAGCTCTGCTGTCTCTCCAGAGCTGTCTGCCTTCTCACCTTGACTGAGTTTTGCCTCACTTGAAGCAGAACTGAGTATTCTCTGCTCACCCCAAAGCCCCAGGCATAGGGCTGGGGGCATCTATCTCAATTCAGTGTTCAGAGTAGAGCAATCAGATGGGGCTAATTCACACTAAAGTGCGAAGGACTGCCAGGCAAGCGGTACTGTGACAGGACTATCTGCATGGTTTTGCAGTTTACAACCTCCTAACTGAGTTCCAAATGGAAGACTATCTGCTCTGCCTACTCTCATAATTCTACTTCCTCTTGTTCTGGACCCATCAAGCTGTTAAAAGCTGCCGCTTAGGTCCTCACTGGCCTTAGAGTGGCCAGGACAATGTCAGTGTCATAACTTCCGTGGCCCCCGGGCTCTCATGCAAAGGCTGGGGATGCCTGTCAGGGTTCACCTTCCACATGTACAATATGCTTGGTACACACAGTTACATGTTCACACACACATACACATGGGGACACTCAAGCCTAGCTGCTGCTTGAGGCCAGGGAGTCCACATGTGGGTGTCTCACAGCCCAGCCCACACTCAGTAAGGGGAGGCAGCTGGACCTCACTACCTCTCACAGTGATCCACTCCCCATCTCAGACACATCAGCCTTCCAAAAGCACAAGTCTGGTCAGGTTCCTCCATGTCAAGAATGCCCACAAAAGTCTCCCATGGACAAGGGCCAGCCCCTCAGCCTGGCGTCCAAGCTTCCATGGCACATGCCAGCCTCTTTCACCCAACTTCTTTGCCACTACTTTCCAACACGGGCTTTGATACAGTGATCAAAACAGGCAGTGTGCCACTTCCCAAAGGCACACCGTAACTTCCCAACTGCCTCACCTGCTTACTCCTGTTTGTCATTTCAAACAATGACCCTTCACCCACCCTTCAAAGCCCACCTCAAGTATCACCTCCTCCGTGAAGCCCTCGTCCTTCATGCCAGATGCCTGGGAGTCATCCCCTTGTGAAACTCTCAGCACTGTGTGTGGCTCTCTCTTGTGGTTTTCTTTCTTTATTAAAAGATTTTATTTATTTGAGGGAAAGAGAATACGACCAGTGGGGAGGGGCAGAGGGAGAGAGAAGGAGACTCCGTGCCAAGCAGGGAGCCTGATGCAGGGTTGGATCCCAGGACCACAGGATCATCATCAGAGCTGAAGGCAGAGACCTTACCAATGAGCCCCCCAGGAACCCCTCTCCCTTGTGGCTTTCTTGATGTCCCACCCTAATGGCCAGACCATGAAAGCCATCCCACTGCCATGAGCCCACGAAGCGGCAGCCTGGCGAGCATCTCCGAGACACCACAGTGGCCAGCACCGCACCACGCACACTAGACCCTCGGCAAAGCAGGTCTATTGGCAAAGGGTTGACCCGAGGACAGAAGAACCTTCCAAGAGAGACTTCTAGGGCAGCCGGGCAGCCTTAACGACTGCTGACTGTCTGGGCACCCGCCCTCCCTGCCCAGGGAGAGCACCACAACCACGGGCCAGCCGTTGTAGCTAAGGCTCGGTGACGCCTATTTTTATGGCCCCTATTGCTCAGCTGGAGCCAACAGCTCCTTGGAGCCGCACGACACAGTAGAGGGAAGCCGGAGGGCCCTGAGGGGCTGTTTTTAGCTCCCTCCAGCTCCAGTTGGGCAAAAAATGTTTTCTTTTCCATTGCATAAAGATGCTTCCAATGGTGGCAAACCTAACAGCACTAAGATGAGGAGAGAAAAGCCCCATGGGTGTGAGTGAGGAGCAGAGTGGCTGCCTGTCAGTGGCAGGACGGGCCAGCCAGCCACACGTGACCCTGCCAAAAGGCAACCAGAAGGAAAATGAGCTCTGACCAAAATCGGAGGCAGCACGTTTGGCAGGAAGGACCCCTTGGTCCTCACTCTACAGACATGGTCTAGGTGGTGTTACTTCAAGAGAGACAATCAGAGCAAAACACAAGGGGTTAACCACCCCCCACCAAGCCCAGCCAGGCCCTCTCCACAGGGCTGCAGCAAGGAGCCAAGATGAGGAGAGAAGAAACCAGGTTTTGTAAGCTTTTCGGGGCTACATGGGTGTGGGAGGCTAGCCCCGCAGGTCTGGCTGTCAGAATGAGCATGGGACAGATCACCAGAACCGGGCCAGGAGGCCCAGCGTGCCTTCTGACTCAGAGCAGTGCCCTGATTTCAGCTCCTTGCGTCCTGTCTCGGCGAGGGGATAGGAACTGTGCTGACACTTGTATGTGGCTGCCTGAGGTCCCCCTGAGAGGCCAACAGCAGTGAGCAGAGAAAATCGTGCAGACCCTTCCGTGTGCAGGCTGGTGACACGGGGACAGGGGGCAACTGACACAGGATGGCTTTGTAAGGGTCACCTCTGGCCCAGTGACCCCAGCCATGGGGAGTTACCATAAGGAAATAATCCTAATTAGAGAAAATGATCTTTATGTATTTGGATATTAATCACAGTATAATTTATGACTGTAAAACAAAACAAAACAAAACCCACAAAGTGCCAGGTAACTGAGAACAGAGAAATGATAAAGTGAACTGGGGTTCATCTACTCGATGGAAGCATTCAGAAATTTTTCCAAGACTGTGACCACACAGAAAATGGTGATGAGTCACATTAATTGAGAATGTCATGACACGGCTTTCCTTGCACCATTTCTTTCATCCTTTGAGCTTAAATGTCCAAGTTCATATTGTGATATGCACAGAAAGACGGAGAATGTTTTAATATATGGCATAACTCTTACTTCACCTAAGTTTTTAAAAAGCTATATGCTGGAAACATATTAGGAAGTAACAAAGGAGTTCGTGTTTATGTAGTAGTAGAAGAATAATTTTTTCTATTCTTATGTAGTTTTCAGATATTCTTTTATGAATGTTACATTTAAAAGAGAATAAGTAAATATGGGGCCTGGGTGGCTCAGTCAGTTAAGCATCTGCCTTCAGCTCAGGTCATGATCCTAGGGTCCTGGGATTGAGCCCCACATCAGGCTCTCTGTTCAGTGGGGAGCCTGCTTCTCCCTCTCCCTCTGCGCCTGCCTGTGCTTTCTCTCACTCATGCTCACACTTGCTCTGTCACTCTCAAATAAATAAAGTCTCAAAATAAAATAAAATAAGATAGAATAAGTAAACATATCTTCAGGGTGGTTCAGGTGCAGAAGGGTGAGCCCACTGCTCGAAGAGGGGATGGAGAGGACAGGCTTGCACACAGAGAACTAACTGGGATGTCTGGGGCAAGCATCAGACAGGACCTCCTGAGATGTAACTCAGCAGAATATGAGCTGCTCTGACCCAGCCTTCCTGGGTGGGACCAAGGACTTGTGACCCACCCCACTCCCTTCTCACTTTCCTAGAGGAAGAAGAACTCTGTGAAAGAAACAAAATAACTAAAATAGAAAAAATGCACCAATTGTACAAGAACAAAACCGTCAACAAAGCACAAAACACTAATTTCTAAGATTAAAAAAAAAAAAAAAAAGAATACCAAAAAGGCAATAGTAAAGACCCAGGACAGACTCAAGGCAGCACGAAGGGAGCATGAAAACAAAGCATCCTTCCAAGCTTCACAGGACGTGCCAAAGGACCTGGCCGGTAGGAGTTTCTCAGGCTGCCAAGTGCTGTGTAGCAGCCAGACCACTCAGCAGAGACGCCCAGACCCCGCAGAAACTCCGGGACTGCTCGCTTCGTGTTATGGCCATCAGATTTTAGTAACTCTCAGGAACTCTTTTCATAGGAAGTGTACTTTGGGTGCAACACACTGTCATTTGCCTGAAGAACCCAAGAGAGGATTCAGTGTTTGGGCACCTCCCCTCCTTCCCCACAGGACACAGGCCCCTCAGGGGCATGAACCGCACTTGAAGGGACACTAGCATCTGACCTACTGCAAAGACAGCAAAGCTCTGGCCACAGCCTCATCCCAGCAGGCACTGCCCACCCCTTCCAGGGACAAGACCATGCTTCAGGGCAGGGCAGAGAGCAGAGGGAGGGCAGTCTGGGGGCTCCCTAACTCTCGTCATCTGCCTGGTCCCCCCTGGCGCTGCGAGGCACAGCCAGCTTCTCTGCCTTCACCAGCCCCAGGGAGCTGTTTTCCCCTCCCTCTGGGGGCCTCAAAGCACGACCTGGCCTGGAGTTTAGCCCATGCTGGGAAGTGACCTACCAGCTGATGAGGGAGGAGGGAGGGAAGGGAGAGAGTGAGGGGAAGTTGGGCACAGCTCCTCCCAGATCTCCTGCTGGGGTCCTTCCCTCACAGCATTTCGCTGAACTAATCATGCATGCAGGACAAGACTGGCCGGATCCTGAAGGCCCCTCTCATCAAGATGCTTCAAATGAGTTTAATCATGGAGTCCTCTGACCACATAGAATCCTGTTCCAAAGCTTCATCCATGCAGTAATCAGGAAGGACTCCTGGATGGGGGGGAGGGGTAGGAGCAAGGGGTAGGATAATGGTAGAACCCCTCTTCCCTCGGCTCCCCAGGACCGCCAAAACCCACAGGGGGATTCCTGTAGGCCCGGACTCTTCCAAATACAAGCCAAATAGCTCACTAAATCAGCACCCTTCATCTTCTCATTCAGTAGGTGGGGAAACTGAGGCCTAGAGAGGCTAAGTGGCTCAGCAAAGGCACACAAGTGGTTGGCAGCAGGGCTGGGACTAGCACCGTGTCTGTCTCCCCCTAGAATCCAGGACAGCGGGAACACCTTCCCTCCATCTGCATTCCCCATGGTGCCAGCACCGGTCCTACCCAGAGAGACCACTCACGGCACACACAGAGCAGCTGCTGTTTAGAGAAGCGGACCTCCAACTCAGCCTGACTGGGGCCCAAATCCCACCCTGCCGCTTAAAGGGCTGTCTGACCCTGGCCAAGCCCACCCCTCAGTCTCCCAGCTATGATGGCACAGAACTGGGAGAGGAATCGGAGAGCTCACAGAGCTGCACAAATGCTAGCTCCTCCCCCATGCCGCCTTCTCTCCTTCAGACCCCTCCCTGCTCAGCAAATCTCCCTGAGCCCTGGCCTTCCAGCAAGAGAATATTCAGAGGCCTCCTCGCAGAGACAGAGTTGCAGCCACAGTGCACAGGCTAAAATTTCCTGTGGTGTCTAGGGACACCAGGCTGCCAAGGGGAACCCAGTTCAACCTGAATTCCTGGCTTACAGGCCCCTTCCAACACCAGTGGCTCCTGACCTCTCTTTCACTTCTGGTCCGCTGGGCTGGAGAAGCAGGTCTCCTCCAAATGGCCTAGCTGTCCCCTGGGGGATCAGGTTCTGCCTGGTCTGACTGTTGGAAACCCCAACAGTCACAGTTCATGTCCCAGCTACCCCAAGACCCCTGAACTCCCCTCCACACCCCTAAAAGGCTCAGGTCATGGTTCACCATGGCCTGAAACTGGGAGGAATATCCAGCCCTCCAGAATCAATCAAGGACAGCTAGGAGGAAGAGAATCCAGCAGCTTGGGACACCCCACTAACAAGAAACCTCCAAGCGTTCTAATCCAAGGATGACCAGACTTGCCAGTATTTCCACACAAGTCCAACCTATCATGGACCAGACAATCAATCTCTTCTGCCCCAGAGGGACCAAAGCCCAGAAAATCCTCTGGTTGTGCATCAAAGTTTCAGAAAATTCTGAGTTATGGCATACCTGGGTAGCTCAATCGTTAAGCATCTGCCTTCAGCTCAGGTCATAATCAGGGTCCTGGGATTGAGCTCCCTCCCGTATGGGGCTCTCTGCTCAGCGGGAAGCCTGCTTCTCCCTCTCCCACTCTCCCTGCTTATATTCCCTCTCTCACGCTCTCTCTCTGTGTGTGTCAAATAAATTTTAAAAATCTTTAAAAAAAAAAAAAAGAAAGAAAGAAAGAAAACTCTGAGTTCTAATTTGCACCTCTCACATGTAGATTGGATATCTTAAAGTCAGATAAGTCCAGGTACAAACTAGAGAATGGGATCACAGATCTGAATGGAAACTCCCCTAGCCTAACCTGCCACTTCACAGATGAGCAAACGGAGTCCTGGGGGTTGGGGTGTGTGCAGGAGTGGGTCAAGCCTGGAGCCCAGATGCCCTGCTTGAGTCTGGGGACAGCACACTGCACAAGTCCCACTGCCCTCGTGAGTGGGGCACAGCAGCTGTGCCCCCCAGGGCCCTGTCCTTGAGTCTCTGGGCAGAGAGCTGTGACACAAAGGCTGTGTCTCAGTGGAGCTCTTCTCCCTGATTCGGGGCACTGGCCGCTTTGGAGCCAGGGGAAGAGACACGGAAGTCCGAAACCAGGGCTAGGGGCCTGCGTCCAGGTTACCTTTGGGCATAATCTGGTGCATGGCGACCGAGAGGAAGAAGATGGAGTCGCTGTAGTAGGTCCCCGAGCCAGCACTGAAGTGCTTCTGCATGGCCTCCACCACTGGGAAGAGCTTGTCCGTCAGCACGCCCACGTCGTGGAAGACAACCTGCAGCAGGACACGAGGAAACCACAGGAGTGAGCAGACCCACGCGAGACCCCCAGCACACGTGCTGCCTATCCAGGGCCATGGGTAGCACGGCTCAGGCCAGAGCTATGGAAACGAGGAACCACAGGGAGTTGGCTAAGGCTTGCCTGTGAGGACAGGGTCCCACGGGTGAGAGCTGTGTCCCCATGCATGTCGGGGGACGCACAGTGGAAGAGGCGTGGGAGCCCTCCCCAGTCTGCTTTCTGCTTCTGAACTCCAAGCCGGGCCATCCGGAAACCGAAGCCACGTGCCAATGTCTGGCACTGAGATTCAGGCCGGGCGGCTGGTGCTGGCCAGGCATTGCCACTCCCGGCAGCCGCTCCATGGGTCCAATGCCCCACCTTCCCATCCACCAGTGTGGACAGGGAGAGGACCCCCAGAAGATGGCCGTTGAACACAGAGTATCACAGCTGACTCATCCATCAATCCGCCAGCATATCCTGAGGGCCTCAGACACTCTGGAGGAGCTGTGAGAGCTAGACGACTAACCAGGCACCACTTCCTGCAAAGCACTTAGGATCTAGAAAGGTCAGCAGCTACTGAACAGAGCACTGCATGGTATGAAATGCTTTCCCACACATGGATGCCCATGACGACCCGGGACCCCAGTGAGCCAGCCGTCCCTAGCAGATCTTTATTATGATTATCAGCTATTACAATTACAACTGAGAAAGCAGATGCTCAAAGAGGTTATGCTTTTCCAAGGTCACAAAGCTACTGAGCAGCAGGGACAGAACTTGAACCGTGGTGTGTAGATTCCAAGTTCTGCACTCTTTCAGATATAAATGCATCCTCTTTCTTAACAGCAACCCCAATCAGCATAAGTAGCAAACCGAATAGGTAAGAGGACTAACAGGATTCTATAGTTGGTTGGTTTTCCTGGTCTGACGTTATTCCCAATTTTGAATTCATCCCCTGTGCAGCTACCAAATTTCCATGCACTGCGCTCCCATAGGTCTTGCAAGTTTTCTCTGTTGCTCCGTGGGCCCCACCCCCGACACCTAAAACACTCCACTGCACACTAGAGGCACTCAATATATACAGCCCAGGCCGGAAGGCTAGCTGCTCATCCTCCTCCAACCTCAGCCCTCACAAGAGAACTGCTGATGACCCCCTCAACCTCCCTTCTTCCCTGGCAGCTCACAGGACAGGACAAGCCTGCGAGGAGGCCATGTGCTGCTCAGCCCTCACCATGGGGACTCCAGGACAGCAAGAGTGAAGGGAGAGGCCCTGCGGCTCCCCTGACTGGCTTGCTCCCCTGGTCACAGGGGCTCTGCCGGCTGGAGGAAAGCCCAGTGTGGGCAGGGCCCCAAGGTCCTCAAGCAGGTAGGAGCCAGCCTCCCATCTACCTCTGCCCTTCCTCATCCGTCTCAGCACATCTCCCGCTCAGACTGCGCCCCCAGAGCCTTCAGCCATCAGGTCCCCAGAAGAACCACCTCTCCCGGCCCCACAGTGGGGGCCCACTGCCCCGTCCACTTCTCCCGACTTTAGATTCTGCTTTTGGCAGCAACCTATTTTTATCTTCCCTCACTTAAGTGTTTGCTTTTCTCTTTCCATCTGCTTAGATTTCAGAAACACCACTACACTTGGAGAAACTTTTCTATTGTGTTAGGGTCCTCGTTCTTATAACTCTTTGTCTTTTTCAAATGTATTTATGTTTCTCTAATGAGCTACTTTCCTTTATCCTTTTCCTGACTCCTTTCTTTGATGTTTTCTTTTTCATGACTTCTCAACCAGTTCTGGTATTCCTCAATACAGATGCCAAATTATGCCTTTTACCTCCTACACCCCTCCATGCTCCCCTCACCTCACCCTGGTGACTTCCTGGCTGCCTGAGCACCCCAAGCCCTAGGTTTCCCACCTCCTCCCTTTTCCCCTCCAAACCAGCCTCTGCGGTGCCTCTCGAATAACTGTCCAAATACCCAGCTTCCCTTCTCCCTCTCCTTGGCTTCAAAACCTCCAATGGCTCACTGCCATCAGTCACAGTCCAAACTCCCCAGCAAGGCTTCGGGCACCCGGCACCCTCCCTCCTCTGGCGGTTGAGCAGAACTGAACCAGGCCATCGTCCGTCCCCACCCTGTCCTAGATCCTTGTATGTTTGGACCCGCTCTTTGCACCATGGGGAACCCCTCCCAGCCCCCACGTGTCTGGTAAACTCCTACCCAGTCTCCCAGCCTGGCTCGGACACCACCCTGGCCTTGGACTCAGCCTCCCACAATTCGTCACACCCTCCTCGGCACCCTCCAGCACACAGAGGAAGGCTCCGCTTCCCCGTCTGGCTCCTCCACAAGCCTGTTTCTGTATCTGCTAGATGGGGCCTTCACCAAGGCCCAATGCTACGGCGGCTCTGCGCCCCGTGCCCAGCCCCTGGCCACGGGACAGGCCTCCACAGAGGTCTGTGGAACTAAATGAACTAAATGAACTTACTAAATTAGTAATGAAGTTACTAAACCAACCTGAGCCTCAAATACAGAAATGGTAACATCCACCTCCGATGGCGGCTTTTAGGACCACCCGGGACCAGGAGGGAAAGCGCCCAGTTTGCATTAGCATTCTGCCCCCCCCACCCCGTCCCCATCCTCAGTCCCCTAATCGCTTCTCCTCGCAGATCAGTCTTCACTCATAAGCCAGCTTTTCCCTCTGAGCCTCATTACACCTCCAAGCCACGGCTGCAAGCAGGAATTGGACAAGAAGCTGGAAGCTGACAAGAGGGCTCTCCCAGAAACGGAAGCTGCTGTATTCACTAAAAAGGAACGCAGAGAATGGATACGGACAAACACACACACACGCTCAGAACAGAGCCTCAGCCAGAGCCGAGCTGGGGGAGACGGCTTCCCGCAGCCAGCGCAGTCCCCTGCCTGGGCCCCCAGCTCACCCCGCAGCTTCACAGAAGACAATGACATCCTATCAGCATTAATAGATTTAGGAGGACAAACTGTACTCAGCACACTGTTCCAAATGTTGCCCACTGAAGTACCCGCTCCCATGAATATTTCATTTAATAAATCTACTTAAAGATAAATTAATATGTTCCACGGACACATAGCAAGAAACAAACCACAGACACTGCAAGTATGAATCAAAACACCCAGGCCTCCCAATGTCTAAAACCAGTTTGCAAACCGTGACCTTCCAAGGGCAGGGTCAGAGTCGGGCACACTGGGAAGCCCCCAGCCTGGGGTCTGGTCCCCAGCAGGGGGCAGTGAGGCAAGAGAGATGGAAGGTAAAAAGGGTGGGGGGAAGGCAGAGAAGAGGTGACCCCTCCCACCACTCCCCCCCACTTTCAAATCCCACCCTCAGGGGCTGCAGGAAGAATAACCACATAACCTGGAAAACCAGGAGGGATATAAAGTAACTCTCCTGTGGAAGGCAACTGGCCAATGAGAAGATCTAAGACAATAGTTGGGTTTGCACCAACTTGACTATACAATTTGGGGGGACTTAGATTAAAAAATCAAATCACCATCTGTAACTTTCATAAATGTATTTATATATAAATATTTAATATTAAAATCCTATTAAAGGACTATTTTTCCCACACCCAGCTTACAAAATGGTATCTTTTTGAACGTTTCACGTGCAAGCTTCCCATTAGTGCCTTTACAACCCGAGCTGAGACATCCAGAGCCGGTTTCCGGAACACGTCATCCCTTCCTCCGTTTCAGATGCTCAATACAGCTCCTTGTGAATTTATGTCAGATGGTGTCATTGGAAATGGTATCCCAACCATCGAGGAGAATCCACATTCGTATCATCAAGCCGTTGTTTCTCATCAGCCTCTAATTACATATTTGTGGCCACTTACTATCTTCCTTTCATTAGTGATCTTTAAAGCCTCACTTATATCAATATTCTACACTTGTAATTATGAAATCAAAACTCCAGGAATGATGACTAAATCTGGGTTAAATTTCTTCACCTCCTTTTATTTTTAATTAATTCTGTCAAGTGACTTCTAGAAGCACTTCAGTAATGACTGAGGTTGTTCCAGGCGAAGGTGTTCTCAAGCCATACCTTGCGGTTCAAATAAAACGTGTAATTGAAAGAGCAGTGTGTACAAGAGACTCTGGAAAGCTTCATCTCTTTTGAAAAGGGCAAAGTGGGGATGCGGGGAGAGGGGAAGCTTGCCCCACATCCAGCAGGCACAGCACATTCTAGACACTTCCAATATGAGGAGACCACACCAAACAGAACGGCAGAGTCTGGGGCCGGGCAGGGGTAGACATCTTTGCCAGCCTGGCCCTGGGTTCACTAGCACAGACAGGCCTGAAGAGCCAGGCCCCAGCTCCCCTCAGCATTCACTGAAGACATAGAGCAATGCCAAGCCTTAGCTCAACTGGGTGGAGAAAACTCCTTGATCACCTGGCATGCCCCGCGGGGAGGCAGGTCACACCGTGACTTGGCAGCCAAGAAGGAGGTGACAGGGGCTGGTGTCCGCCTGCCCCAAGGGACGGCCTGGAGCACTGGGTGGGAAGGCTTCTTAGCCGCATCCAGACTCAAGTCACCACCAGCACCAGTGTCCACCAGGGGGCAGGTAAACTCACCCCCCAGGGCTGCAGGTGCCCTGCTTCTGTCCCTCCCTAATGTGACTTTCATCACTTCTACAAGATGTCCTAGGTGTAATTTAATCTTGCCAAGCAAAAGCACAAACAGTTGAAGAGGAAAAAGGAGGCTTGTCCATCTATTCCCAAAGAATTTCCCAACATCCATGCTCATGACCCACTTTACTAACAGCTCAAGAGCTAAAGCCATTCTTTACTACACTATACTACAAGGAATCCAGCTGCTACAAAACATCTTGTCTGGTTCCCTCCCCACCCTCCTCTCCACCTCACACTTACTGCACTATCAGAAGTTTCCAGAAAACCAGGTCTGCAGTTAATGTTCTGGGACTCCTACAAGATGCCCAACATTTCAGCAGATTCCATTTCTCCCACACCTCGATGTGCCCAGGGCAGGAAGGACATGTCAAACAGGCCCAGCAGCTCTGGAAAAGGGCCCCCCGCACAGAAGGTGACTGAGGGCTGAAGCACATGGACCAGCAAGCTGCAGCCACGCTGTCAGGAGGGGAGTTGCGCTCCAACTCCAGAACACAAAGGCTGTCGCTGGGGAGTCCTACAAAAATGCAGACTCCTAGGTCCTTGCTCTAGACATCATGAGTCAGTTTGCAGGCGGGTTCAGAAATCTTCTTTCAGAAACCACCCCCAAGTGATTCTACTGGTCTTCAGACATGCTGGACTCAGGGGCAGTCAGATGGCCTCAGGGTCATGGCTGGGCTCAGCTCTGGACATCACTGCAGGAAGGCTGTGGGCAAACTTCCACAGTAGGGCCAAAGGAGAAAACCACGGTGGCAAAAGGTCCAGAACCCCTTCACCTAAGGAGCAGCTGGAGGGTCTGTGGGTATGTGGCCCGGTGGGGGTGGAGGGGAGAGGAGCATACAATCTCACACATGGCCCAGATCATTCTCTCCAGCTCCACCCTCTCTCCCCACTCATGTTCTCCCCACGTTTTATTTTCTTGCCTATAATGGAGAGAGAATAAATGGCAAAGGTATACCCTAACTCCTTTCAAACCTCGATTCTGTTGACTAGCAGCCCCCGACAGAGGAATCGAGCACAGGCCACAAGTTAGAACAGGCCACCACGACGGGAGAAGAGCAGAACCCAGGCTGAGGACCTAGACACAGAGGCCTGTGTGCCCGGTGTGGTGGCACCAACATTTCTCACCCCTCGCCCCGTGTTGTCCTCCCCACCTCCAGCAGCTGGAAAGATGAAGACCTGACTAGCACAGCAACGTGGAGAGGCTGTGTACATGACAAAAGTGACAAAAAGGCTGGTGTGTCTTGTAGGTGCTCTGCTCTGTAGGCTCTCAAACCCCCGGGTCCTCCCAGGGAATTTCCAGGATGACCCCGAGGAACTACAGCAAACCACTGGGACAGAGCCATGTCCTTGGAAGGCAAAGAAGGATCTGAGAAAAGAGGAACACATGGAGAGGAGTGGAGAGAGACGGAGGGAGTGGCCCAGATGCTCCTCCAAGACTGACTGGAAATGAACCATAAGGTGACTCCAAAAGAAAAATGGAAGGGGAGAAAAAAAGGTCAGTGCTTTCTCCTGGACTCTGGACGTGTTCGTGACCAGCTAATGGTGACATCAGGCTTCCTGGCCTTCCACATATGCTTGCCACAGCTGAGGGGCTCCATAAGCAGAAAGCCATAATTTCTACAGCACGGTGCAGCCAACCTCATGGCCCCATGGCCCATTTCCCATGCCACTCACCCCTGTTCTCTGGGTCCCTCTTCTCAACCCTGAGTGCTCATTCTTAAAAGCAAATGCCTCAGCCACTCCCCACCTTCTCCCCACCTTGTCGGGCACTCACTGAAGGACACACTGAGTGAGCTCATTGAGACAACCCTTACATAGCAGTCACAATCATTCCTTAACTCGCCTCTTTTACAAATGATGAGGTTGGGCTTTTTACATGTAATGTTAAATTTCTTGACAGGACAAGCCCATTGTCTACAACATAATGTTTTCCACCTCAGAAGATAAAGAGAAGGCATGAGACAATAGGAAAGTGGTGGAAGGATGGGAGAAATGCCCAAGAGAGAACAGCAGCAGCAGGACTGTCCTGGAAACCTCAGGAGCAGCGGTCTGGTCTCTCTCCTCTCCCAGAAGTCCGCTGACTGTAGATCAGTCAGGTCCTTCTTGACCAGGTTCCCTGATCTGTTATAATCACCCACGACCTATGACCTCCCAAAGAACACTGCGGTTTTACCAGGAGTGACACCCAGAGGGACGTACTTAACCAGTTCTGGCTTCAACCTGGCAGACAGGAAGTGGCCCCCAGTGGGGGGCCTGCCCCAAGCTCCCTACCCTCTCTGCTCCCTACTCCTTCTCCTCGCAGAGAGGCCCACTCCCCTGCGGGCTCTCTGGGACTGGGACTGGGATTGGGACATGGCTGGAGCCCAAGCAGGGAACCATGGGACCCTCTGAGCTCGGACCAGTCAGACCCCAGGACACAGGACAGCCTCCACCATTTCCCGGCTCTCCGAGGTTCCATGAAACCCCTTGTCCAGTGCTCCCCAAGATGTTGCACACACCCATGGCAGGGCAGAGGGGGATGGGTAGGGAAGGTAAAGAGGTCAGGGTACAAAAGAAAATTCTAAGAGGCACACAGACCAACCACTCTAAAACGTATGGACTAATTCTGATATGTAAAATATGAGAAAATTAGCAAAAATACTTCAGCACTATGATTTTGCAGACCGTACCTAAGGAGAGGCTAAGGAAATGATTTAAAGAAGAGGAAAAGTCAGTATAAAATACCCATTAAGTAGGTAATGCTGCAGGCAGTTATGGGATTTGGGCAAAAACCGTGAAGGAAACAGTCAAATGACCTCACTTGGGAGACACTGTTCGTGTCCACCACCTCTTTTAGGGGGTGAGATGATGTGTTTAAAATGCCAATCACAGGGCTGCCTGGGTGGCTCAGTCGTTAAGCATCTGCCTTTGGCTCAGGTCATGATCTCGGGGTCCTGGGATCGAGGCCGTGTCAGGCTCCCTGCTTCTCTCTCTCCCACTCCCTTGGCTTGTGTTCCCTCTCACTGTCTCTTTGTCAAATAAATTAATAAAATCTTTAAAAAAAAAAAAAAGCCAAGCACAGCCCCAACAGCCAGGAGGTGTCTGCGGCATGAGGGCTGGCCCCCCCACCAAGGTCACCCCGGCAGGCATCAGGGCCCCATCTCCAGCAGGCCCTCCCATAACCTCAAGCCACAAGTCCCCCCAGCACATCAGGACACCACACAGCCCAACCCCAGCAGCCAGCCACCAGCACCTGGGCATCATGGCACCATAGGGAAAGCCATGTGGACAAACATGAGCTCATCCAACCCTCGTCATGACTGTGCCCTTCATAAAGGGGATGTCACCTGTCCAAGGTGACCTGCTGAATGGCCAAGGCCCAGATCTGAGCCCAGGCCTTTTTGACTCTAGAATGCGAGCAACCTGCCAGTCACTGGCGACTATCGCACTCCACCTTTCTTCTTCTGTTATTCCCTCACTGAGGGCAGAGTCCCTACTACTGGGCAGGGGTGGGTGGGGGTGGGGGTGTGTGTGACATGTTTCCAGCCCTCCAGAGGCCACAAGTCTGGGTGTGAATGAAGCCTAGTGTAGAAAGAGCCCTCATTGGGCTCCTGACCCAATAAGCACCGTTCTCCTGGATGGTCCCAAAGCTTTCTTCCCCACCCCACAGTTTCCTCTCTCTTGGGCCAGGATGCTGGCCTCTGAATGGGCCTCACCTTTATTCTGTCTTCCACACAGCAGCCAGAGTGGCCCCTCTCCCCTCAAAACACAGCTGCAGCCCCTCCCATCACCAGTGGGCACTGGGCCGTGCCTGGGTCTGCGGTCCTTCCACAGGGCCTCCCCAGCCATTCCCCCACCGCCACCCGCAAGGCCTTGCTGCTCCCTGCACAAGCCAGGCAAACTCCCACCCTGGCCTGCACGGCCAACTCCACTCCTTGGGCCTCTGTTCAAAATCCACATCCTTAGTGACAGAGTCCCCGTCTCTCAACTAGCTATCACGACTTTCCCATACTCCTGAGGCCTCTTACCCTGCTAACATACTGGGTTACTTATTCACCTCCTAGGACACTGTACTACTTCCTCATTTGCTTATCATGGAACAACAAAGAGATGAAATGAAACCTAGCCTTTTTGAGCCCCTACTTCATGGTGTCCCAGGCAACAAAGCAAACAAATGTTATTAGCTCATTTAATCCTCTTCCTGCCACAACATAAGCTCCAAAAAGGCAGGATACTTGATCTGTTCTGCCTCTTTTGTTCATCGATACACCAGCACATATCAATGTCCTGGGGCAGTGCTGGCACCTGTTAGACACACCAGTAAGTGTAGCTCAGTCTACATTGACCTTAAACATGCTCACCGCAAAGAAAGCAGTGATCCTTTGTTCTGGCTTTCCTACGTGTCCCCCAGGACCAGCTGCAGTCTTTTGCATCCCCTCTGTCGTCATTACTTAACTTTGCCCCTAAGCCCCTGGGATCCGAGGATCTTCCCTCAAACTATATGAGAACACAGACCACTTCACTGAGGAGAAGGATTCATACCACAGGGAAGAGAATGGTCATCAGGGAGCACCCTGATAGGCAGCCCACCGGCCCCCACTCAGACCCAACAGCAGCTCAAGGCTCAGGCCAAGCGGCCCATGGCAAAGAACATGGGGTTTGCTACTTGTAAAAGTACAAGTGGATAGATGATACATGTGGAGCCAAGAACTCACATGGTCCCTGAGCCAACCCTCCCCTTTCAGACAGGGAACCTGAGGCCTAGTGAGGGGAAAAGGCTCTCCCCAGGTTACAGGGCAAGTCACCACCCCAAAGCCAGGCCGTGTGCCCTCTCAGCTCTGCAGCAGTGGAGGCAGAACTCAGGGAAAGACCAGTCCACCTCTGGCTGGAGGCACCCTCCTCTCTGCTCTCAGCTCCTGAGGTTCTGAAACGCCGGGGAGATTGATCCAAGTCTCCACACGGCCAGAAAGTTTGGGGGGCACAAAGGAACACTCAGGTCTGCCCTGGAAGTTTCCCTCCTATCCTATTCCCCAGGTAGCCCTCAGGTTTCTACCTCCTGATGCCAAGGCAGGAGGACCCACCTCAAGAAAAGGGAGCCTGCACACCAAGTGCTTGGGAGGACAGGGAGCGGGCGGCAGGAGCACCGCACGGACAAGACTTCCGGCACCTCAGGGAGACACACAGACTCCTGGGCCAGGAAACGCCCGTCTGGGTGTGCGCTCGGGAGGAACTCAGCACATGTGTGCACGCAGACACATGCCTGATGCTCATGGCAGCGATGTTTGGGAGACAAAAAGGGAACCACCCAGCCAGCTCTAGTGGAAAAATGGATAAACAGATCTGCCCATCATGAAATCCTGCACAGCAGTCAAAGTGAGCAAACAAGACCCCCATGTATCAACTTGGATATACCTCAAAACCATAGGTTGAGTGAAAAGAAGTATCAAAATTTTATGTGTGTGTGTGTGTGTGTGTGTGTGTGTATGTAATTAGAGTATTTTAATGACTGCTTAAAGGAACCCCCTGGTGGCTCAGTCAGTTAAGTGTCTGACTCTTGGTTTCAGCTCAGGTCATGATCTCAGGGCCATGGGATCGAGCCCCATGGTGGGCTCCCTGCTCAGTGGGGAATCTGCTTTTCCCTCTCCCTCTGTCCCTACCCCATGCTCATATTCTTTCTCTCTTTCAAATAAATAAATAAACCCCTTAAAAATAAATAAATAAAATAAAATACTAAAAAAAAAAATAGAATAGTAAGAGGAGACAAAGCTGGGTTGTGCAATGTAAATTAGCAGAAAAATTCTGTATAATAGAAAGCCAAGAGAGCGGACACCCAAGGAGTGCTACTGTTGGCTCCTGATTTTCAGATCTAATTTATGGGCATCAGACCACTTGCAACTGTGACATGTTCCTTGCAAAGACTCAAGGAAGAGTTCAGGGAAAGATGAAAAAGAAGGAAAACACACACACACACACACACGTTCTCTGTGACTTATTTAGAGTGTGAAAAAAATCAGAAACTCCCAGGACAGCTTACAAAGAAATCAGACAATAATTGACAACACAATAGTACAAGCCATAAGCACGAATCGAGGCAGAAAGATGGGAAAATGTCCTCATGCTGCAACCCCACGGGTGGGTCTCACATGAGACACACGACCAAATGCCCTGGCTGCACCCCAGGTATGCCCGCAGTGGGTGAGGCTCCAAGGAACACGCTACTTAGCCTTGGACGCCCGGTTTTCCGCTCTCCCAGAAGCAGGTGTGGGCAGGCTCTCCAATGCTCCACTCCCTGCTCCCGCGCAGCCCAGAACGGGAGGCTCCCCTGGAGCAGTGAGAATCCCCTCCCATACTTCCACGCTAGAACCAACCCCTCAGAGATTTCTGTAAGTCCATTCTAGATGCTGCACGTGTCACAGGAAAGGGCTCAGGGGTCAGTGGCTCCAGAAACCAAGAGGTTAAGCAGCGGGGACTTGTGTCATCCCCCAGGGCCAGCTGCCCGAGACAGGGCTTCTGCACGTCTGCTTTAAGGAAAGAGGAATGTTCTCACGTCGCATTCGCTCTCCCAGGCCAGCAGCCCCCAGAGCAAGCTGGGTTCGTACATCACAAGTTGCGCACGTTTCTGATCAAAGCAAAAGCCACTCTGTCAGTCTGAGGAACAGACAAGTGAATGGAATCAACCTCCATAAACATCTGAACATCCTCAGCAAATACACTCACTAACCTCAATTAACGCTTCAGCTGTTTGCTCTGCACTGAGGAAGGGAGTCTCTGGCTAAGTTGAGTTTTAAAGATTTATTTATTTATCAGAGAGAGAGAGAGGAGCGAGAGTGAGCACAAGCAGACAGAGTGGCAGGCAGAGGGAGAAGCAGGCTCCCTGCTGAGCAAGGAGCCCGACGCGGGACTCGATCCCAGGACGCTGGGATCATGACCTGAGCTGAAGGCAGCTGCTTAACCAACCGAGCCACCCAGGCATCCCCTAAGTTGAGTTTTAAACTGGGACACTTAGAAATGATGCTCTCAGCCAAGTCCCAGTGGCGCCTGCCATCAGCTCACAGCGTGCAGACTCCGTGGGAGACTGCAGGGTGACCAGGGGACCCTAAGGACCCTGAGGCTGGGCACTCTGTGGCTCTGTTCCCAGAGGGCAGTCACCGGCCCCGGCCAACAGCACCCCCTCTGCAGGCACAGCCAGACCCCGAGTGGGCAATCAGGGACCCGAGATGCCGGCTATGACGCAGATGTCCACAGAGGCTGACTGAAGCAAGCCAGTTCGCCAGGGCCCTGACCCCCTCGCCAGGGACCCAGAACCAAAGGTTACTCTGAGCTTATCTGGGTTAAACTCCACTCCTCTGACCACAGGTTACATTTACCTTAAAGCAGGCAGTCAGCAGCTGAAAGAACGACCAGAGGGCACAGATCCGCTTCCCAAATGCGGTTATTTCCAAGTCATTCCCTCCACCCCAGGATTCATTCTCTTGAGCTGGAATCTTGTTCCTTTTCCACTGGGAGGAAACGAGGACGACAGGTCTAACCCCACCGGGCTCAGTCACCATCTCACTCTCACCTGGCATATACACAGGATATAATAAACTACGGAGGCCAGGGGATCTCTGAGCCAAACTCGCCCTTTTATAAGACAAGCCTGAGCATCCACACAGCCAACCCAAGCATGGCTGCCTGTAGCAGGATCTGGCCTGTGACACCGGAGGAGCGGGTGCAGACCAGCAGGGCAGGCCACTGAGACGGCAGGGTCTGGCTGCTGGATCTGGACAGCATTTATGGGGAACAGGGCAGCCATGGCCAAGGTCCAGAGCAGACGTCTAGCATGTGCTGGGCACAAACAGGACTTTTAGAAACATTAATCCATTTAATTTCATCCCCACGACAAGGTTTCAAGGGGGGTAATACTCCTCTGTCTCTTCAGCAGATAAGGAAGGAGTTCAGAGAAGGCCAACAACTACCCACCAACTCCAGGCAGGATTAGGCAGAGCTGCAGCCCGACCCAGACCCATCAGGAGTCAGCACCATACTCCCTCAGGAGACACATGCCAGCCCCACACCAGGCTGCAGTGCGGGGGGGCGGTCAGACACAGACTGTATCCTTGAGGGCCCCCCCACATCTGGCAGCTTCGCCAGCACTGCACACAGAGCTGGGGATCGCAGAGGCATCAGAAAATCCATAAAGGCAACAGGTCTTCAGAGAGAGTGGGCCCTCCAGATAGGGTGTGTGAGCGGCCCCTTAAAGGTAAGCTGGGCCGCAAAGCAGCAAAAAATGCAGTATCCTGAGGACCTGCTATGTGTGCATGCATGGGGGTGGGGGGGTCGGGTAGCTCAGCTCTTATGACGAAGAGCCCACTCCCCGACACCCAGAGATCCTCTTGATCGACACCGCCAGAGGGCAGCCGATGGGGCGCAGACCCAGGCAGGGGACAGCAGTGGGATTCCTCCTGCTGCCGCCCTGGGCCCTGGGCCCTGGGGCCTGCACACAGAGGAGGCCGGCTCCCCTCAATGGCGGGGGTGTGGGGGGGGGCTCCACTGTGGCTCCCCTCCGCGGAGTGTGAAGCACAGCCATTCAGGGTAAACAAAACACAGGCGTGTGCAGGGCAGTCCCACGTGGGGGCGGAGTAGAACAAAAACGGAAGACAAACAAGCACACAGAGACCAGCACAATCCAGAACTCACTGCAGAAACCCCGGCAAAGGGAAAGCAGACAGGGAGACAGCAGAGAGGCGGGAGACCTGGCTCCCAGACCCTTCATCCGCCAGCCTAGCAGAGGGGCCTTGAGCAAGTCGCTTGGCCTCTCTGGGCTGCAGTCTCCTCACAGATAAGAGGAAGGGACAGGACTACACAACCTTTCCATTTCTCTCCGAGGCTGACCTCTTCTGCCTCCCTGCCAAACCCAGGAGGCAGGGTTCTAAACAGCAGGGTCCTGAGATACCCACATGCTAACAGAGGCTCTCAGCTGGTTCTATGGGGCACAACCTGGAGGAGGAGTGAGATCTGCCCCACACAGGCTTTGAGATTCCTCCACTCTTCACAGGCCACCTATCCAGCCCTTGAGCTGCTGACAAGGAGAAGAGGATATACGTGTGAGGCCCCGGTGAGCAGCAGGCCCGGGGATACCATGCCCTCTATGGTCCCAGCACTCATGGAGCCCTCCCCGTGTGGAGAGACTAGAATGAGCCAGATCTTACAGGCATGAAGGCAGAGTGCTTAGGAATTGGAAGACTGCTCAGCCACTTTTAGAGCAAGCTACTAAATGTGGTCTGGGCTCAGGGGCCTCATCCGTGATGCCTCTTCCCAGGGGAGAATACATGTCCCCTCACAGGGCTGGTGGCTCTGAGGATTCAATCAGAGAGTGAGGGTAGAATGTAGCATGGTGCCTGTCACTCACATGGTGGCAACAGCTACTATCACCAACAGCAAGGTCAATGTAAGCGTCTGAGAGGGCTTGCGTGACTCCACACTCCAAGCCTGGGGCAGAGGCACAAGGAAGTCTTCTTTAAATCAAGAGACCTCCGTCGGTGGCCAAGGACTCACTGTTTTGGCCAGCCACATCCCACACGTGTCAGAGCATGCTCATGGGATGTCGGGAGAGGAACACGGATGCCTGGCAGCCCGCTTACTTCCCAAAGGCCCCAGGAGAAGCATCCCGAGGGGGCAAGTATACAGTACAGCCCACTTATGCTGGCGTGTGCTGGCAAACACCTTCTCCAGTTCAACAAACTGGTGCAGTCTTATTCTACCCAGGGCCCTGGGCTATACTACATCCTGGAAACACAGAATGGAAGATGACACAGCCTGGCCTTCCAGGAGTTGGCAGAGGGCCCAATTTCAGTATAGCCAGAGCTCAGAGGAGAAGGGCGAACCCAGAGATGGGCAGGGATGCGGTCAGGGATGGCTTACCCCCTCCCCCCACAGTCAGCATCTACTGGAATGTAATCTTGAAGAGTAAAATGTGAAGCCCACAAAGAAGAGAGGGATGGGTGCTCCAGGATAGGAAGTGATGAGCAAAGTCCCAGGGGCATGAATGGCCGGCAGCACACCCAAAGTCCAAGCAGCACAGTAAGGCAGAGTGCTGGGAGAAGCGGCCCCTCCCTGACACAGCCCAGCCAGCATGGGCTCTGGGGCTCCCTCCAACTCTTCTGGAGTCCTGACTGCCCAGGCTCTACCTGACCGCTGCCAACCAGCCAGCGAGCCAAGCACTCACTCAGCCAGATGGCGCCCTCTCCTTCTGGTCACGACTCTCCCGCCAGGTACAGAAGGCAAGGCCAGTCTGTTGCCCCAGCTGCCTCAGTTCCCCACTCCGTAAGATTGGGAGGGTCCCACCCTACCAATTTACAATGCATGCACCTCCCCAAAGCTCCCTGACTGCTGCAGACAGAACCACCACCCTCACAAAGCTGGGCTCAGGCACACCTAGAATCCCCTGCCCTGGGTCTTCCTGCCTCCGCCCCCCTCCCCGACCCAACAGCAGGTAGCCTGGGACACCATGAGCAGAGCCTGCATGACGCCTCACCTTGTGCAGGCTTTCAAACAATGACTAATCCACTTGTGCATCTGCCAAAGCCCATGAAGCCCCTCAGACTCCCACACTGACCAGGACTCAAGGAACCTGACCATCAGGGGCAGGTTTCCCAGAACCTGCATCCAGGACGGCCATGATGATCTGGCAAGAGCAAGGCCCTTCACAACACTCAATGATGTACAAGCCACAGGGGGTAAGGCCCAGGACCCTGCAAAGAGGGATGGGTGGGAACGAGGGATATGAGCAAGCCCTAGGGATATGTGGGTCTCCCCAGTAGCCTGGCTTTTAAAAATCATTTACAGTTTATACCTGACAGAATTCTGAGAAACTTTATGAATAATTACTGTGTGCGATCAGACCAAGAAAACAAATCAAACACCATTGAGACAAACAAACCTAAAAAATGCTCACAGTTTACTATCAACACGTTTGAATTGGAATCTTCTAGAAATTTCTAGAATTGGACCTTCTAGAAAGGACATTTCAGAGAGAGGGCTCCACTCCCCAGAAGGCACAGCAGGATCATCCATGTTGCCTACACAAAGACTATAAAGCACAGACCCCAGCTTCACCATCCTAATGGAAACAACAGCACACACTCCAAAAGGCAGGCCAAATCAAGCAGGCGTTTGCTGAGCCTCTGCCCAAAGCAGACATGTGCTCGGCACACTGGGGAAGGGAGAGATCAAGACTGGGGCTTCATCCTCCTCGCAGAAAAGAGAAAGCATGGGTATAGCTGAGTACCAAATGAGGCCAGTATCCAGAGCTTTCCAAGGGGTACACAATGCATTGCTAAGAGGGGTTGGGGAGTTGGAGGGGAGGCTCAGTGGAGAGAACACTGTAGTCTGGGGAACTCATGAAGACTCAAAAGAACATGAGGACTCCCTGTGTTATAGTCTAAATGTATATCTCCTCCCCACCCCGGCCACCCCACCCAAATCCAGATGCTGAAATCTTAATGCCCGATGTGAGGGTATTTGGAGGTGAGGCATATGGGAAATGAATAGGTCACGAGGGTGGAGCCCTCATGAATGGGACTAGAGCCCTTCTAGAAGACCCCAAGTGAGCACACAGCAGGAAACTGGCAGTCCACAACCCAGGAAAGGGCCTTTGCTGGCACCCTGGTCTTGGACTTTCAGCTTCCACAGCTGGGATAAACACCTGTTGTTCACAAGCCACCCGGTCTGTGGTAGTTTGTCAGAGCAGCCCCAAAAGACGAAGACATCATGAAGCCAACCTGGGCAGAACACAGTTCTGTAAGCCAGCTTCCCTGCCGTCCAACTGAATCAGTATGCACTGTGCTTTCTCAGATGATGAGCAACGAGTCCCTCCTCCCAACATACCTACTCAGGTACCAGGAGGGAAAGCCGCCATCAGCCCATCAGCTGCTGCAGGTCAGGCCCCAAGCTGCCCCATTTTATCTCCTAGGCACCGGTGAGATCGCAGGGGAGGGGAAAGAGGTCCAGGGATCATACCCAGGGCCCCACTGCTCCCAAAGGCTCCCGACAGCACTTGAGCCCCAAGCCTGGGGCTCCAAGCCATGTGCTCCTGCCCTGGCTCGCACAGTACAGACTCTGCGGGGGCAAAAGGGGTGGTGAGCTCCAGGGAGGAGAAGAAGGAGGCCAGAGAGGAAAAGTGTGCTCCCAGGCTGGCCCTTCCAGCGCAGGGCAAGGCCTCCCTGACACTCGGTCCCGCCAGCAGGAGGATCACTTTCTTGGAGCTGCTTAACAGTAATCACCCCAAGAAATAAAACAAATGGCTTTAATTAAAGCACGTTAAGTGAACAGCTGGCTTTGTGTCCAAATAGGCACCTACAACAGGATTGGGTGCACACGCTGCCAACAGTAAGAAGCCCCACACCTGGTGTCAAGCAACACGGCCACAGTGACTGCCCACCAGGAGGGGGGCACTGCACCTCTACCCACCAAGCCTGCCCTCTCGGCCACTGCCCCAGCTTCCCACCTCATGCCAGGGGACCTGCGGCTCTGTCTCTGCAAGAGCGCCTGGTGGGCGTCAGGGGCGGCTCTGCCTTCACGTAGCTCTAGCCACAGATCCCCCCTATTTAAGCGTCAGGACACCTCCCTTCTCCTGGAGGACCCACACGTTGCTGGGTGAATGCACCCTGGGAAGCTGAGAGGCTGTGGGCAGGGCCCCGCTGGGGGCCCCTTGGCAGGAACAAGGGCAAGCCAGAGGCTTGGGCTGCGGGATGCGCAGACACCCCCTCGCCCACCCCCACGGGTCCCTCAGATGACGGGGCCAGGAAGCCCTGATGTCTTTTCCATCCGGATGCAACCATCCAGCTTCTGTTTCATCCACCTTTTTTCAAAGGACCTCATCAAAGCCAGTTTACACCGGGCGGAGGAAGGAAATGACCGCCCACAATCGCCACGCAGACTCCCTTTCATTTCGATCTTCCTCTCTAAAACCCGGGGGGAGGGGCGGGGGCCCCTCGTGGAGAAAGAACAAAAACAGCTGGGCTTGAGCTGCGGGCTCCCGAGTGGTAGAGCGGGGCGGGCCCTGGCGCCCGACTCCAGCGGAGCAAACGCGGGGCGGCAGCGCCCTCTAGTGGCCGCACGGAGGGCCGCACACGGCTCCTCGGGCCCCTGGAGGGAACCCCGCACAGGGAGCAGGAGAGCGGCTCTCCCGTCACTGGGTCTCAGGGACAAGGCAGTGCCAGGCAGGAGAGCCTGGTGGCCCACTGTGGGCTGCACTCCTACAACTACTCCACCTGCGGACCTCCTGGCCCGGAGACCAGAGCATTGATCCTAACCCTGGGGCACCCTCCAGCGCAAACCCCGAGCTATGGACACACCACATCGGTTCCCTCCAGTACTGACCCCCTAGTCCGGCTCGGGCACCAGGCTAGCCCCCAACAACCAGCAGGGCTTTGGCCTCCCCTCTCCAGCCAGAAAGATCCGTGGGGACACAGTGTAGCGAGGCCCGGCTGGGGTGGCTGAACACAGGCCCAGCACCTGGACGCCTCTGCAGGAGGGGGTAGGATTGAGCTGGCTCTCCATCCACTCTCCCAAGGGGGAGTAGAGGCTGCTGCTAACACTGACGCCCAAACAGAAGGGCCTGGACTGATTCTGACCCCAGCACTGCGTGGCACTAGGTAAATCACTGCCCCCCCTCCACCCAGGTCCATGAGCTCACTGGGAAGGACACTGCACCCATAGGTTCAGAATGTCCTTACAGCTCCAAAGCTTGGTGATTCTGCAGTGTTCTGGGAAAGCGAGGGAGACAGATGCCACCCTTGCAGCAAGCACAGGCTCTGTTCAAACTGGTGTAATCAGGCAGGGGTGCGAAGTGGGCTACAGCCCAGCCCTCACTGGCTCCCACTCTGGAGGGTGTCCCCTCCTCCCTAAAGCATGACACAGCCCAGCCCCGTGACTTAGTTTGGGAACTCAAATAAGTCCCCTGATCTGTCAGCCATGGGGTATCCTTCACCTGTCACCATGATGTTCAAATGAGATGTTTGTAAAAGCCCTTTTATACATTCTAGAGTGCTGAACAAATGTTACTACTATTCTCCTAATCAAGTCTTCATATGAGTAACATGGCCTCGTTGATTTTAGAAATAACATTACTGTATACAACCAAAATTTCTAAACTGTGTTCTTCAGAAGACAAGCCTTTTCAGAGATGCTATCTAACATCTTTCTGGTGGGGCAGGGAGTGTCCAGGCACCTGGGTTTTCTTGTAAAATGCATTTTGGCAAACACATAAGAAAAACAGCAAATACACATATGCAGTTGTCCTTATCAATAGGTAATCATCTCTCCATTAGTCGTTGGGGAAATGCAAATCAAAACCAGATCAATGAGATGCTACTTCACACCCACGAGAACAGCTATGATCAAAAAGACAGACCACAGCAAGTGTGGGCTGAGATGTGGAGACTCTGGAACTTTCATACGCTGCTGGTGAGAAGGCAGAATGGCACAGGCACTTTGGAAAACGGTCTAGCATTTCCTGAAAGGGTAACATGTGACCAAGCCATTCCATGCCTGGGTATATATACCCAAGAGATGTGAACACATATAACCACACAGAAACTCATAAACGAATGTTCACAGCAGAATTATTCACAATAACCAATAAGGAGAAACCACCCAAATGTCCACCAAATAATGAATGGATAAATGCGGCATGTCCATACAACAGAATATCATTCAGTCATTAAAAAGGATGGCGTTATTATCCGTGCCAAGCAAAGAAAGCCAGATACAAAAGGTCACGTATTGAAGGAGTCCATTTTTATGAAATGTTCAGAACAGGCAAATTTATGGAGCTAGAAAGCAGTTTGAGATTGCCAGCACTAGGGACAGAGCAGAATGGGGAGTGACTGCTAGTGGGTATGAGGCTTCTTTTGGGGATGATGAAAATGTTTTGGAACTAGTAGTCATGGCTGAACAATCTTGTGATATTAAAAAACCACTGAACTGTTTCTTTCAAAGGGGTTGCATTTTATGGCATGTAAATTCTACCTCGGTTTTTTTAATTGCAAAAAAGAAAAATGTGATCACCTTTTTCTAAATGATCTATGGGAAGAGAAAACAGAAAATTGTGAGGAATTCCTGGTGTCCAGCTAGAACACTGCATCTGTACCCTGAGGCCAACCACTCATGTGTCAGTGTGATTCAGCTCTAGGATGGTCCCTGACCTATGGTACGGGCTTTGCCTTATAACGTTAACAGATGATCTGTGGTACTATCTATGGAATTATCCAGAGCGCATCATATGGGACACAATAATACCATATAAAGTCATTCCCTCAGATCAATGATTGAAGTTCTTCCTGAGAAACACACATCAGTACACAAACTACTCCAGTTGTTTCACGAACATATTATAATTTAAAAGCGCTCCACTGGCAAACGGGTTTGGTGACATGGTGCAGTTCTCTAAATTCTGTAGTAAAAAATGTCGGCCTGTCTTTCCAAAGAGCCTCTCGTCACAGGAGGCATTTCTCAGGTTGCCTCTTTCCCAGAGGGTCATAACTTATTCAAGTCTCATTCATATGCAAGGGGCCTGCCACTCTGACCAGCTGGAGAAGCTGCCTTTCAGTGTCACCTATTTGTCATTAGCTTCATCAGTGCGACATCCAGCATGGCGGGCTTTACGCTTCCTCCAAGCCCCCACCGTGAGCTGAAGGTCTCATCTCTTCAAAACCACTCAGTTGTGCTCCTGCAGAAACTCTGGAAGGGCCCCAGGGTGCACAGAGCTTCCCCATCCGTCAGCCACCCCAGTCCTCAGCACACGCTCCTCCCGAAATCCAGCAACTGCTCTATGTGTGGAAAGCACACGGCTTCCTTCTCAGTCCTAACTTGTTATCTGGAGACTGGGCAACCCCGCCTCATGCTCTGAGGAAGATGGGTTCGATGGAAGAGATGATCTGCCCATCACTGAGAACTCTCAGAGGATTTCCTGGGTTTAGCTAATACAGCCATCAGCTAATACAGCTGTGAATATTGAGAGCCTTGAAAGTGCCAGGAACTGTGCTAAGAATATGATGGTGGTGGGGGAAAGAGGAGCACCTCTGTTTCCACTGTTTTGTGCCTTCTACACGGTGGGGGGGGGGGGGGGTGGGCTCTCCACTAAACCAGCTCCCCTGGCCTCTTGCTCCCCACCATGCACATGAACACCTCCCTTAAGGCAGGAGGAGAAACTGGTCTGATGGGTGAGTTTGGAAGGCATGCCCGCCCTGGCCCCTTCCTCTGCTTCTACTTGGCCCTTCATTCTCTCCTCTCTTCCCTCCTCTCCTCCCTCCCTCCCTTCCTCTGCTCTCCTTTCCTCCTCCCTCTTCTGGATGGAATTACCTGTGGAGAGCCCGCCTACCCCTGCAGGGAGGCCAGTGGCTGTCCAGGGCTGCCTGTCCTTCCAGAAGTCTGTCTGATTCTTGTGTTCCAGGTTAGGAGGCTGCCTGTCCCGAGTCTCTCTATCATTTCCAACTTAGGCCAGAAATAGGAATGGCGTTTAAGGGGTTCCTGTGGACCTCGGGAGATGAAGAACGGAAGTGATGTCCTGCCCTCATGGAGATTATATTCTAGTAGGGAGAGAAGACTGCAAATAAATAAAAGGATGGTTATTTCCTCAAACATGCAGAGCACACTCCCACCTGCAGCCTTCCCATATGCAGTTCTGGCTAGAGCTCTCTCCCTCCTAGAGGGCCGAAAGTGCATACTCTCACTCCCCTCGGTCTCTGTTCAAGTGTCATCTCATCAGTGGGACCTTCCCAACTGCCCCCTCCCGAAACCATATGCTTCTTACATCCTTACCCTGCTTTACCTGCTCTAAACTTCTCACAATCTGATTTGCCCTATCTGTACTTGTTTTCTGTTTGAAATCTCTCTCCTCTTCCACACACACACATAAGCTCCACGAGAGCAGAAACTCGGTTCTGTTCCCACTGTTAACGGCACAGGGTAAGCCCTCCTCCGCTGAATGAATCAAGGAACAAACAAACGAGAATATGTTACAAACGGGGTGATGGGAAAGAAGATGAGGGCCCGGGTGGGGGCCGCTTTAGACAAGGGGCTCAGGGAAGGCCTTTCAGAGTGGCTAACATCTGAGTGATCACGCAACGAAGGCATAAGAGGAACACCATGAAGAAGCAGTACGGAGCACGGGTGAGGCGGGGGAGCCCCACCGGGACCGCGGTGGGGGGGGGGGAGGAAAGGGGGACGTGGGGCACTTGCCACCCCAAATAGGGGAAAAGGGTGGACCACAAGTCGTGTCAGTGCTAAGGGATGCCGGGTGCTCCGGGGCCTGCTCACTGTGCTGATTTTTCCCCACAGGTCAGCAGAGCGGGGCCGTGCGTGAGCCTGGACCCACCAACAACGCTGCAGCACAGGGCTGCATGCGCTGCAAAAGGGCGGCATCGCTGCTACGAGAGAGGCGGGAGGGGGCGGGGTTTGACCCTCGTTTACAGACAAGGCCTCGGAGGCCCAGAGTGGTGAGGTGGCTGACCCATGGTAATCCTGCTAGTAACTGGCCAACTGGGGTTGCAATTCAGAGCTGTCTCACCCCCTCAGGGCCTTCTCATGCTCAACCCACCGCGTTTTGCAGCAAGACAGGATGAACAGGTCGGTGACACTCAGCAGTGTGGGTTCCTGGTTGGCTGTGCCTGACCCACGTCAGTGTCCCCCGAAGCTGTGAATCAGGGTCCCACATACATCAGGTACTTGGTCAGGCCCGGGAGGGCTCTTCAGGGGTGGGGCAGGGATGGCTGGTCATCTACCCCAAACCGGCTCTCCTCTACTTCCTGATTAACTGAACCCCTACTTTTAATGGAGTAGTCTTTTTTTGCTTCTTCCTCCATCCTGCCACCAAAACACAGATGTGATGGCTAAAGCTGTAGCAGCCAGCCTGGCCCATGAGGACAAGGGTCAGTCACTCCCTAGGGAGAGTGACACAGGCAGCTGCAAGGAGCCTAGGACCCTCACGACTTCAGGAAGCCCCCAGACCACCAGAAATGCCCACCTCTGACCTTCCATTTACATGAGAAATAAACCTCAATCTTTCATAAGCCACCACAATTTGGGATTTCCACGGCATATTCTATCAAACGTGATAGAGCAAGGAAGGCTGATGAAAAAGACACGTCTGGATATAAGTGTTACAAGGGTAGGGTTCCTCTTGACAAACAGAATGAGGCAACAGACGGCTCAGAAGCAGAGTGAGCAAAACCCCATGAGAAGGGATAGCTTCTTCCACAGCCTGGGGAGGAAAGGTGGGGCCAGGAAACTGAAGCCACACACCATAGGACTAATCCAGGATGAAAGTGAGCCAGGTTCTGAGTGGAAGGCATATCATAAAAGCAGCATTTATGCAAGATGAACGAATGCAGCAGCCTTGCCCAGGCCAACTGAACCAGGAGCGCTTGGAGGACAGAGAGCAGTCCAGCCAAATGTTTCCTGAATGCCTACCATGAGCCAGGCACTGTGCTCCCAGGGAAGACTGCACAGAGAGGAGGGCCGAAGTGGGTCAAACTGGGTCTTAAAGGTCGGGTGGAGAGCCCCAGGTGTTCCTGTATCCCCTTAGGGCAGTGAACTCCCACACCAGCCTCTGCAGCTCCAACCAAATTCAGATTCCCAGAGCCCACCCAGCAGCTTCTGACCCACAGGCTGGGGCAGAGCCCAGGATTCTGAATTTTTAATAAGCATGCCCATGTGATTCTTTTTTTTTTTTTTTTTTAAGATTTTCTTTATTTATTTGATAGAGAGAGAGACACAGCGGGGGAGGGAACACCAGCAGGGGGAGTGGGAGAGGGAGAAGAAGCAGGCTTCCCCTCGAGCAGGGAGCATGATGTGGGGCTGGATCCCAGGACCCCGGATCATGACCTGAGCCAAAGGCAGACACTTAACAACTGAGCCACCCTGGCGCCCCATGCCGATTCTGATGCCGTCAGTCCACAGACCTATTTATACAGGCTAATAGCTCCTAAGCTGGTGCTTGGAACACAGCAGGTTTGGATGCTTATTAAATAAGTGAAGACGTAATAGACTTCCACACTGTTAGGAGACAAACCAGTAGATTTCAAAAGATCTTCAATAATAATGGACACAAGATTTTTCTGGTTAAGTGAATGGTTCCTTGGCTAATATTTAATTAACCAAAATATAATCTGAGGTCACTAATAATGTTCTGTGGTCTATTTCTGCAAGCATTTCAGCTAAAAGGTATTTCAATTTCCCTTGAAAACAGCCTTAGAAGAGACCTCTGGATGTGGGCACAATTTCCACGCCGGCTCACCAGAGCTCTGCTCTGCAGCTTACAGACATGGTGACCTCTTAAAGAGCCCATGCTGTCTCCAGACAGGTGGGTGGGCAGGGAGCTGCCTTCCTCTCCCCGAGGTGTCCTCACACACATCAAGACAACTCTTCTCCTATGACTAAACTGTCCTTATTGCTTTACCTTACAAGACAGAAGTGTTCCTTAAAGAAGAAACATGGTATATGATGATTTCACTCATATGTGGAATTTAAGAAACAAAACAGATGAACATAGGGGAAGGGAAAGAACAATAAAATAAGGTAAAAACAGAGGGGGAGGCAAATCATAGAAGACGCAACATAGAGAACGGAGGGTTACTGGAGGGGAGGTGGGGGGATGGGGTACCTGGGTGATGGGCATTAACAAGGGCACTTGATGGAATGAGCACTGAGTGTTATATGTAAATAATGAACCCCTAAATTCTACTCCTGAAACCAATACTATACTATATGTTAACTAACCTGAATTTAAATAAAACCTCAGAAGAGAAACAAAGAAGAAACATTGTAGAAAGGGGAAAACACTGACCTAGGACATGGGTCTAGTCCTAGCCGGTCAGTAACTCCCCAAGTGACCTTGGGCAAGTCTCTTCACCCATCATACTATATGCTCTTGAAGACCCCACCCAGCCCTGAGGCAACCAGGGTGAGAATGTCTACAGTTTCCTTCTTCCTGACTAACACTTTTAAAGATTAATTCTTTGTATGAAATGTGCTTCCATAAGCAAGGCATGATGTTGGGTGCTGGGGATACAACATTTAAGAGGAGTCAGGGTCCACGCCCTCTGTCCAACTTGTCTTGAAAGGTAGACAAATAATTCATTCATTGTATAATCACAACAGTGATAAATGTTACTAAGGAAAAAGGCTTGGTGCTAAGAGAGTGTGTAATGGGCGCTCAGGAAAGTTTTGCCAAGGAAACGACATTTACACTGAGACCTGAGAGAGAGCTAAGGATGCGGGTCGGGGTAAGGTAATTTAAATTTATTTAAATTCAGGTTAGTTAACATATTGTATAGTATTGGTTTCAGGAGTAGAATTTAGGGGTTCATTATCTCCCATGCAGAGGGAGAAGCATGTGTGAAGTGATGCCAGAAAAAGCATTCCTTTCAGGAATATTCCAAACCTGAGAGAGAATCAAATGACCAGTAAAATGAAGCCAACCTTCCAGGACCATATATTTAAGGAAAAAAAGAGCACCTTTTATCACAGACAGAAAACAGATTCACAAAAATCTGACCTCGAAACTAACAAGAACGATTTTAGGCTGAAACCAAAAAACTGTTCTCTGACCACAGCCATCTAGCTACAAAGCCTCCAGACCCTCATCAGCCATGCCTCAATTCATGTCCCCCACAGCTGTTTCCAGGGCCTAGTGACCTATGGTTGTCCGAAGAGAGCATGGCAGAGGGAGAGAGCAGAAAACACAGGCACCATGATGGGAACCTGGCCGCAAGGCCAGTATTTCCGGTGCGGACTCTGTGCCAGGCATCATGGGACTGGAGATAAGACCCGACACGTTCATAGCACCAGTGCGCACCAGGGAGGAGGAGGAAGAGGAAGACGTGTCTTTCTGATGGGGTTTCCCTGAAAGGCTCCAAAGAGGCGATGGCAAAGACAGACGACCAAGACCTGGAGATGGAAAGAGAAAGAGGGTCCCGACAGCAGCACGACACAGCAAAGGCTTGGCAGCTAGACAGCCCCGAGTGCACAAGAAGCAGTGTCGAGCTGGAGAGAAAGGGCTAGGTAGAGATCTGGCTCAAGCTGCTACCTCTGACTCCAAAAGTGATACAATGACAATGCTGGTATTCAGGGTGGTGTTTGGAGAACCTGTCAAATCCCAACTCTGCCCAGATTGGCCCTTTGATCAAGGGCCCTTGGTTTTCTCCCTCGGACGAGCACAGCGTTTCTCAAGCATTAGAGTACTAGGGATCACCTGGGACAGGCTGCCAGGTCTCACCTTGAGATTCCAATTAGGTAAACTGTGATGAGTCCCAGGCTGGAAAAACCCCAGGTCAGAGAGTGGGTCAAGAACCTGGATTCTGGGTCTCCTACAGCATGAAGTCCAGGCCCGGGTGCCCTTCCCTGACTATGGTGGGTGCTCCAGACAGGCTTACTTGTTCTGGGCAAGAAACAGACTTTGTGGGCTATAAGGAGAAGCAGGAATGGAAAGCTGTGGAAGGCTGGGCACAGACGGTCCCCAAGTCTAGGGACATTCCAGGGACAGTGAAAGCTAAGTAAAGAGTGGCCAAGGGCCCAGGAGGAAAGGAAGGACATCCTGGGCAGAGAATACATCTTATGTAAAGGCACATTCAGCACACTGAAGATCTAAGGCGCACACAGGAGGACGAAAAGCAAGGCTGGAGAGGAGGGCCAGGCCCACAACACAGCCCTCCTGGAAGTTGAGACTTGAGCTACCAGAGACCCCTGAACCCTGCAGGATCCGGGCGGCAGCTCCCAGTCACTCACTGGACACAAACACATGGAACATTACTATTACCTCACTACCCCTTCCCTCACTATCAGTCTCCATCCTTTAAGATCACCTCCTAGTCTTATCCAAAAATCAGACCTTGGATGCCCTCTGTGCAACTATGAGGTCAAAATGAGGCTAGCAACTTGACTGAAGCAATTAACACTAAGCCAGGAAGCTAATCTCTGACAAGCAGAGCTGGGAGATCATGGGAGATGAGGGAGAGAGGTGGGAGCAGAGCTGCCAACGAAGCAGGTTGGTCTAGCCTGGGACAAGGTGGCTAGCTCTGCTGTGCTCTCCCCAGATCATATCTGTGCCTCTTAGAGCTTCTGCTTCCTCCCTCAGAGTAACTGGTGGCTTCTCTACATGGGTTCGTGACCCTTGACACTAGGGAAGAAGAAGGTACAGAGAGAGGATGAGGTGGTTCACAATGTCTGGGTTTGGGCTTAGGCAGTTCTGACTTTAATACGAGAAATATCACTGCAACTTCAATTCACGCGACCTCACTAAGACCCTGGCCACAGACTCCGCATCAGATGACTACTGCCTTCAAATGACCCGTTCCAACCTCAAAAGTCAAAGATTGAGAATAAAAAGTGCAGATTGCGAAGGCAGTGCAGAATCCTGCAACGCCAGCAGAGAAGGGGCGAGCCAAATCTCGGGAGAAGAGGGACTTAACGGGTGGGGCAGGGGTCAGGATAGTGAGTCCACGCCCCGCAGCACTCCCGCACCGGCTGAGTGCTTCTGGCTCCTGGGCACGCCTCCCGAACGCTGCCTTCAGCACACCGAGAAACACGTTTCCACGTTTCGGGCAAAGCTGGGGCAATGGGGGGTGAAGGGGGACAGATGAATGTATAGAGTGGGCCATCCGCCGGGAGCCCCCAGCCGCAGCCCCGCTCACCTTGCACTTGAAGCCGGCGGCTGGCGGCAACAGTTCCCGCAGCAGGGCCTTGGCCACCTCGCGGCTGGCCTCCTCGCTCACGAAGTGCAGGTTAAGCACCTCGTGCGCCTCGAACTTAGCGAGGCGCAGCAGGGAGCGGAGCGCGACGCGGGCCTTGGCCTGCAGCGCGGCGTTGTGTTCCGCCTTGGTGAACATCATCAGCAGGTGATAGTCCACCGGCCCCGGCCCGCCGCCTTCCAGGCTCTTGGCCTTGGCGCCCAGGGCCGGCGCCACGGAGCCCCGCGCCAGCTCCGGCGCGGGCGGCGAGGGCACGGCGGGGGCCCCGGCGCGGGCCTCCTTCAGCCTCTTGGTGGCGCTGGAGAAGGTCTCCCGGCCCGAGCCGAGGTAGTAGAAAGCACAGACGGCCAGCGCCGCGGCCAGCAGCAGCGCGCAGTAGTGGGAGCGCACAGCGGCCAGGCGCGCCATGGCCCGAGAGCATGAGGGCCCGCCTCGCCGACCCATGCACCACCCGCCCGCAGACAGAGCAGCGGAGAAGCGGCAGCGGACACCAGCACCCTGGCAGCCACTTAGTGACCCAGGCGGCGGGCAGCGGCCATGGCGGGGGCGGGGCCACGCTGCCAGGAGCCAATCCTCGGGCGCTAATGCGCGGAGAGGCGGGGCCAGGGCTGCTCGACAGCCTCTGGGTCCTAGATTTAGCGGGATTCAAGACGGGAAGGATCGGGCGGTGGGTGAGGACTGAGACTTCGAGAAAGCCAGCGGGGCTGCAAGGAAGCCCCAAGTTGAAACTGGGCGTCCTAAATGCCCAGACCCAGACGCTAGAAATCGAAGCTGAGCCTTGAAAGGTATAGAGGCGCCCCAAGGCAGGACGTTCGTTAGCAAAAGCACTAAACTGGACGCACAAAAAGGGAAAAATTTTATTTCTATACCTTTCTCCCCGAAATGTTTGGAGGCTTGAAGTCCTCTCCCCGCCGACTCCCTTCACACCTGGAAGACTAGCTAGGGCTAGGGAGTTTAAACTAACACGGTCCTTCCTCATTCACGGTAAATGAGAAATGCCACCTAAGATGCAAATAGCCTGCCCAGCCCACTGGCACCTGAGGCCTTGTAAAGGATGTGGCCAGCAGGGGGACCCCGCTGCCCACGACTTGGAGATAGTTTCCAAAGTCCCGGGAAGTAACTCTGGAGACTTTTTTTTTTTTTTTTTTTTTTTTTGAGATACTAATAATACCTTAAGAGAACTTAAGAGAATCTCAAGACGTGCCAAGTCGTTTTTCAAAATTTTAACTGAGGCACACTGAGGTAACTTGCCCAAGGTCACCCAGTTAACAGCTTTGACCTTAGACAGCTGGGACACTTGACAACTACATAAAAACTCATTAACTTCAGTCTTCCAAGGACTGATGATAATACTACAGCATTTAAACATGTACAAATGATCTGTATGCTTGAAGGTCGCGGAGGTGAAAATGCATGGGCAAATGCACATACGAATTATCACTCAGCAGTTTACTGTGCCATGCTGTTATTGGTGAAAGTGACTGGTACCCAGAACCACAATGCATCTTTTTTTTTTTTTAAGATTTTTTAATTTATTTGACAGAGAAAGAGTACAAGTAGACAGAGTGGCAGGCAGAAGGAGAGGTAGAAGCAGGCTCCCCACCAAGCAGGGAGGTGAGGACTTGATGCCGGGCTGGATTCCAGGACCCTTGGATCATGACCTGAGCCAAAGGCAGCCGCTCAACCGACTGAGCCACCCAGGCGCCCCACATTGCATCTCATTTTTAACTCTAGTTTTTTTCAATCCGAGTAACAGTTTTCTGAAAAAAAATTGGAACTCTGAAGTGGGCTGAGTGAAAAGATCAATACATACTAACTACCCTGTGGGGGTAGGAAGGTAACCTAATAGCTAAATTAACTCACTCAAGTGATGGGCTCTTACTTTAATTCATTTAATCCTCACAACCCTAAGAAGCAGAGGTATCATTTGCACTTTACAACTGAGGAAATTGAGGTTTAGAGCATATATTGTGCGAACTTAGCTGGCTAGTAATAGAGCCAGATCTCAACCCAAATCTTACTTCTGCCAACGCCCAAGCTTTTAGCCAAGACTCACACTGAAAGCAATAATTCAAGCCCTGGGTTGTGTGTATTTTACCACAACCTTCAGCAGATATTGGTTGCAAGAGCAAGCTCTCCAAGTTAATCTAGCATGACTAATTATTAGACTTCAGATAGGATCCTTAATCTGAGCTTCAATAAGGTCCATTTGGAAAACAGGGCTAATACTAGTACCTAAGCCTCATAGGGTTATAAGACAATACATAAAAAGCAGTTAGAACTGTGCCTAACACTTAGCAAACAATATAAAATATGCTAGAAACACCAAACTCTACAAAAGGGCTAAATAGCCAACAAGTACCCAAATATAGCGACCATAGCTTTTCTAGGGTAATTACAAATACCAAACTACAAATCTCCTTTAAGACTTTATTATATGTTCTGTATTATCCCCACAGCAGTGTGCTACAGCTATATTATATTCTAATTGTTCACTAGTAAAAAATCTGGAGTTGTGTCCCTCACCTTCACATCAATAATGTGGTTTTTCCTTATGCTACTTATTCTAGAACTATACAATTATTTTACTTTTCAGACCTTTACAAGATCACTACTCCTGGTATTTATGGATAAAAGAGGAGTGACAAGATAATTTAAATTTCACACAGAAAGGAAAATACTCGAGACTAGTCTTAACTCCACGTTAATTTTTTATTCCCAATTCTTTGACCCTAAAGAAAAATTAATGTTGCAACTTCCTGAAATATATTGCTGGCTGGAAACTAAAACAGGAGTTGAATGAAGGTGGCCATTTATTCAATAGGTAAAAAGTGACCCCTGAATATCAAGCACGTAGTGCCTGAGGATTACACCAGTGAAAGAAAACAGAAATCTCTGCCCTCATAGAGTTTATATTCTAGCAGGAGAAAATAGAATAAGGAAAGGTATGTAGTGTGTCACGTGGTGACATGTGCTGTTTCCTCAACTCAAAACAGATAAAATTGGGTATAGACCCAGCTAAACAAAGAACTTTGTAAGCACAATAACTCTTTCAGTTCTCACTTTGGTCAAGACTTCTGACCAGAGATTAGAGGTAATTGGTTTCTCCATCTGTAATATTGGGTAGATGATTGGATTTTTTTCATATTGACTAGTACCCAATGCTGTCAAGGATACAGAGAAAGAGACACTTTCCTCTACAGCAGATGGAGGGTGGGCACTTTTCTGGAAGGCACTCTGGCAATAACCAAAATCTTTCTGGCCCCTAAGAGCATTCTCAATTCTCTCCTATTGTAATGAATGTTTCTCTCCAAGACGGAGGTTCCCAGATTTTGGTTGGCCTTGGAAGCACCTGGGAAGCTAGGTAAAAACACAGAGAATCAGGCCCTATGCATCATCAGTGAGCCTGGGCTTCAACAGTGCATCTTTTACAGACCAAAGTTTGTAAAGCACTACCTTAGATCTTCGCACAGCAAAACTCTCCTTCTGCGTCAAACCTTGACTTAGATGTCACTGCCTTGATGAGTGGTCTCTAAACACCGAGCCATCCAGTGTCCAGGTGAGGCACTATCCTCCAACAATCCCACAAGGGCCACCTTTAAACTATTCAGTCCCATCCTTCTCCATTCCAAGAAGCACGATGTCAAGGAAATAAAAGTACATCTATCTTTTATTTTTTTGACTGTAATATCCCCAATACCTGACTCATTGAATGAGCCTCAAAAATGTATCTGTCCATTGTGAATCAGCATTTTTACTTCTGGGAATTCATCCTGAGGAAATAATTAAGAATGTATGCAAACATTTAGCCATAAGGATAAAACAGAGCTAGATTTAGGATGGCAAGAAATTAGAATCAAATATTCATCAATAAAGTGGTTAAACAAAAATAATGATGCTGTTATTAAAAGTGATGTGTTCGACAAACTTCAAGTGGAAATTTTAAAATTAACAAAGAACTTATAGGAGACTCAGGAGACCTATTAGCCAACTGTAATGAATGGAACTTCTATGAATTCTAATTTGAAGAATCTATTTTTAAAAAGCACATTTGATATAATCAGGCAATTTGAATACTGACTATATAATTTTATAGTTTAAGGAAATGAGATATTGTGATTGACTTTTTTCTTTTAGAGATACATACTGAATGATTTGTTAGTGAAATGTCTGAGATTTTATTCAAAATCTGGGAAAGAGAAAAAAATGGGTGGTAGTATTGATAAAACAATGTTAGCCATGAGCTACTAGCTATTGAAATTATTCTACTTTGTTTATGCTTGAAATTTTCCGTAATAAAGACTATTGAAAATCTTCCCCAAAGTGATGTATAACACTTAGGGACTTAAAGATCTGTTCCCCATTTATTAAGTGAAAGACGCAGGTAACAGTATGGTCCCATTGTATATAAACAAAAATATACACACCCAAAGTTCTAGAAAGATATATACCAAGAAATTAAGTTTCCCCCTCAATGCTATTCAACAGAATTTCCTAAAATGATGGACATGTTCTACAACCTGTCCTGTTCAAAACAGTAGTCACTAGGCACATGTGGCTGAGTTCTTAAAATGCAGCAGTGTGAGAGAAGAATTCAACTCTTAATTTTGTCTAATTTTAGTTAATTTCAATAGCCACATGTGGCTAGTAGAGACCATATCGGGAGCACAGGACGATGATGGAATTATGGATGATTATCTTTTTTACTTATTGTTAAACATTTTTCTACAATGAAAAAGCATTGTTTTGCAATAGAAAAAAATAGGTTGTTTCTTTTCATTTAAAACATTTACTCACTATTGGCGTGGGTTCTCTTCACAGAACCATTTTGAAATGAAGTGGAATAAAGCAAGTCACACAGAAAAGTTTTATGTATCTGCTTTTAATTAACTTAAAAGGCAAAAACTGGTGATTCACTTCCAGGTCTGTTCTTTCAAACCTCCATTTCTTCTATCTCAATTCATATAAAAACATGACTTTGTTTATTAAAAGGATTGAGTGTGAATGTGTTGCCTAGATGGGGAACTTCAACAGTTGTCAATCATAGTGGAAAATAATTAGAGCTAGCCCCCATCCCTGAAAAAGGACAAAAAGCCTTTGTCATTTTTAGCTAATAAATGCATACAGCTCTGTGATCAGGAAGAAAATATTTAAAAGATGAAAAATGGATTTCCTGATTGAAGCAGTCAGCAGATAGGATCAACTGGATCAATGTGACAGAGTTGAAAGGAATATAAGACTTAAAAAAAAAAAAGAACGGACATGTTTAAGATTTTATTTATTTATTCATGAGAGACAGAGAGAGAGAGGCAGAGGCACAGGGAGAAGCAGGCTCCCTGGTGGACCCTGGGATCATGACCTGAGCTGAAGACAGACACTTAATTGACTGAGCCACCCAGGCGCCCTAAACGTGACAGCTCTTAACCCATATGTCCGCAGTTACAGTTCACAATAAAGTGGAAGTCTGAGCATAAAAGAACTATGCCAGAGGTGAGATTTTTATTGACTTATTATCATAATTTTTCAGCATACAAAGTATTTAATCAAGTGTAATATTTACAATTCTTACATAATGTACATTTTAGAATAACTATAAAGATATGTACTTTGCTCCATTTACAATGACAAACTACAGTAAAACTACATTCATGAATTAGATACAAATCCTCTACATACTAATAAAAAGTAAATGGAGTGTTGGTTATACATTCTATAAAATATGCCTTTTCACAGGTAGCAAGAAATATTACATGTAATAAATCTTTATGACTGGAATGATCCAGAAATACCACAAAGCACAAATAAACACATATAGAAAAGTAGCTCATCATTTCCAAAAGTTAACCTTTAGCCTTTGTGTAAAATAAACGGTGCCAGCAATCTTCATAATGTAGCAAGCTTTCCCTGTTTAAAATAAACACCCAATGCAGGAGGTTGTTGAGGAAAAATAAGAAAATCTAAAATATAATATAGTGAAAAGACCAATGCAGAGAAAAGATTAATCAAACCTTATTTCCCTCCCCTTATTATTTCATTATTTTAAGTGGATAAATCTATGTAATTGGGAAAGGATGTCTACAAAACCATGTTTATAGATGTCATTATTCAGCCAAACTGAATCCAAGGCCCTTTTAGCTACCTTTCATTTGGAAGCATCAAGAATTTGATAAGTATATGGTAAATTAAAATCACCTTACCATGTTTTGCTTTCATTAATGTTTGTTATTACAAAAATGTAATGTTTCCTACCATTCAATGTCTTCAAATCCGTATCTATTCCTTCAAGGTGATTTTATAACCAGGTTCTCCCGAATATTTGGAGTCTTTGTTATGAAAACACAAGGAAAGCTGGCAGTCATTATCAGATTTTGCTACTTTACAATGATTTCAAAACATCTCCTGATACAAGTAAAGTGCCTCCGACTAGTAGTCAGTCAGACAGGGGTTCTGGGGTCAGTTACGCCGCTAACCAGCAAATCGATGACTCCCCTCTGTAAACCAAGAGGAGCAGCCCAGGATCAAAGACAAGAAATGTTGGCATTCTTAGATTAATATCGCAGAAATCCTACTGTCAGAATCAGGTGAGCAGAACAGCACACAAAAGGATGGTGTTATAGTTTCACCACGTTTTATCCACTCCTTTTATTTGTGAGAAGCTCTGAATCCAAAAAGGGTAGTAACTACTAGTCAGTGCTCTTTCCACATATCATGCAGGTGGAAGTCATTCTGGACATAATAATTCTATGAAAATACATCATTTTTCCTGCTCCTATCCACGATCAAAAGTGCTATCATACAGGAAAGTTAATATGACAATATGCGAGTGCTATGGGAATGTCTGCTTATTCAAAATGAGTACTAAGTTTAGTCTTAAATACAATTTGGTTTATTGTCACCATACCTTACATGTGTAAAATTATATTTTTTAAAATACTGCCTAACACATCACAAACTTAAGTTGTCCAGACTGTGAAGGTATAATTTTTTTTTCAACATGCACTCATGAAGAACCTAAGTACATATTCCAAATTAAATTATATGTTTTGGAAAGTAAACATCAAAGCTCACTAAAATCTACAGTGAAGACCAGTAAAAATTAGGTTCTGAATCCCTGGATATGTACTGAATCCCTAGACATTTCTGAATCTCTAAGAATTGTATCAAAGGCAAATTTTAAAAACCTCAGAAATCTTAAACATAAACTGCAAATAACTACTCAATTACCTTTAGTCTAGTTCTGGTGTGAGACTGCATTTTATGAGCTCTTCATAGTACTGCTATTTTATTTTGATGTTAATCTATCTTTTAAGTTAATGTGCTAGTAACAGTAAGCTAATAGAGCACTGACAAGGAACCAGAAACTAATATAAGCAGATCAGTTAAGGAAAGAAAACAAAGAGCTATCACACTGACTTATGAATCCCAAAAGTATGATTAACATTGCTCACACTGTAATTTCTCATAATGCATTGAGAAAAATTCACAGCATAAAACTCAGATTTGTTACATACTATATAAAAGCTATTAGTTGACTCAGCTAAATTCACCTTGGTAAGAGCCAATCTACTTTGAAACTACTTATAACTATTAATTTACTTCAGAGCCTTGCTATATTTACTGCATCGTTTCTGCCAAATTTCATCCAAATTGGGTCATGGCATATTCAAGAAATCAAGCCACTGGAATGTATTTTTGTATTGTCAGGCTCCCTATACTGATAAATATTTAGTTTCTCTGAAGATATTCAGAACCATGATCATCTTCAAATACATCTCTAACCATTAAATTTAAGTAGAAACTAAGTTTAATAAAACTTTTATTATACTAACATTAATAAAACTCATGACTCCAGCCACATTGGTAAGAGTGTCATAAGGAACTGCCTCCACAACCAGAGGCCCCAGAGATGATCTGGAGCACCAATGGCTGGATCCAAAAGCAAAACTGTTCAGGCTTCCTCAGATAAAGCTTAGGAGCTTTAGAAGTGAAGCCCTGTGATTAACTGGAATAGGCACTACAAAGGAAAAGTGAGCTTCCCTCTTTCTTTCTGTTCATTTTTAACATATTTTTAACATAACTTATCCTTGAACTTTTGGGACAACTTCAAAGTACACTCTAATAAAAATGTTACAGACCAGATCTGTGCAAAGCCAGATGATCAGTGACTCTGAGGTGAGAAACAGGGAAGATTTAATGTTTTTGTTACTGTCATAATTAAAATACAGGCTTTGGAAGTTAACATTTTCTTAGAAGTAACACAAATATATTTTATCCTTATCTAATATACAGTGATTATTACTAAATAAGCATTGTATGCACACAATTTGGCCAAATATGGAAACTTTTCTGTGACATGAATTTACTTCAGTCTAATTCCTATTTAGACAAATCCTGATTTCACATGCAATCAACTTAAAAAACTCTAGTTACTGGAGGGAGGGATGTTAGGAAATTTTATGTTTAAAATTTATTTTATCTACCAAATTAAATATAATTTTTCTACTTATTTGGTAACATAAATTTTAAAAACTCTTATTTAGAAACCGAGTATCAATAATATGACATCATGTAAAAGAAGATTAAACTTAATTCTTGACAATATTAGAAACCATAAGGCAAATTACTTAATTATTTTGTACTCCTGACAAGATATGTCAATCAAAGATGGAATCAGACAAATTTATAGCATTTACGTGTAAATTAGTAGATCCATGTTCTGGAATTCAAGGGTGCTTCACGTAACCAACTACTAAAGATACATAGATGGTATAATTTAAAATACTGTAGACTGTGTACAAACGATAGATGTTGAAAAAATTAAAAAGCAATTTATCATTACATATTTTAGTATAAACTAAGAAAACCTTGAGATTTTTCTTTTCCAGAAATTTTTCTTTCACTCAGTGCAATAGCAAAGTTATCTTGAAAAGGAGAAACTCTGAATACAAAAATGCTCTACATTATAACTTAATTAGTTGAAAGTTACAATCTGATAAAAGTATAATTTTCAACATTCAAGTAACCTTTGAAACATAGTTTTATTACATCAATGAATTTGTCAAGGTTTTAGGAAAGCAACCCAACAATGAAGGACTACAACTTCTGTAAGTAAGGTTCTTTTGGTTATTTAAAAAAAAATTTTTAAGGGCTTCTTTACGCTTCATAAAATGGGATTAAATCTGAAAGACTGAGTTACATCTACTTGTACAGCCATTACACATATGTTAACTTACACAATAACCAGACATCTAAGGAGTATCACTACATTTATGAGCAAATGGAGGAAACATATTCTCTAGCTCTGAGAATTACATTACATATTGTGTGTATAACAGATAGGATACCAGAGAACAAAACAAAACAACAAAAAAAGTATTTTTGAACCACCAAAATTCATTAGGGAAGCTAAAGAAAAGACATATTCTTCAGGAAGGCAGGACAGTTGGCTCTCATTTTGATGCAGACATGCTTGACTGAATGGTCCTGGACATGATGCATAGAAAAAAAATCAATGCTACCACCCATTGGCAAAAACAGAGATTTCATCCAAACTATTAGCATCTTGTAACCTAGAGATGGCCTAAGTCTAGATTTAACTTTGTCTATAAAAAATAGCCCTTTAAACAGACTTCTTTTTTTTTTTAATAAAAGAGGTCCTAAAGTAGGTTCCTCTCCCAACTACTAGAGACCTATGTTTTAATTTATAAAAAATATCAATGAATGGGTATCTTTTTTCCAAACCACTCAATACCTACTAAAATTAAGTAGAGTTAAAGCAGTAAAAACTTGTAAGATTTCAGATGTACACATTAGGGGATCATTCAATTTAATATTTTCCCCTTAAAAAAACTCAGAATTTCTGCGAATCTTGCTGGAAACGATTTAGTTTCTCTGGATTATTGGATGCCATTTGGGAAAAATCACGAAAAATATCCTGGTAGGTTTCATCACCTGCATAAAAGTAAAATAAGGACACTTTTAAAATGTATATAATGAAAGTATTAATAAACATTCATTTTTATGGCTAGCAATTATAATTAGTCATATTCAAATTTTGTTCAGATGAACATTTTTGGAAGAAAAAAGACTAACATATATAAATGCTGAAAAAGCATATAGTGAAAGAAAAAAAAGCTATACCTGAAAAAAGCACCTCAGATGCAGCCACAGAGGAAAGCTCAGAGTTAGAAAAGAGCAAAGATGCAAGTATTTTAAAGCAATGTAAAGAAATACATTTATTTACACAGAAATTAAAGTCATTCTAAATGAGGTATAGTAAACAAGGCATTCTTTAAATAAGTATTTCCCTTGATCAAGGCCAAAAGAAAAGACCAATAACAAATACTAATGCTTCTGATGGATGCAAGTTATTAACAAGACAAAATGATAATCAGGTGTGAAAAAAGTCTATTTTAATATTATCTTTTAGTTAAAAGGCATTTTAATTTAAATAGCATGTAAAAAAGAAATTCTTTACTCAAACTTGAATGCTGAACTAAAATTAATGCACCTAATCCACTGTTTACTGAGCTTATAAAATAATAAAGCCTAGAAAATTACTATATAAAGTCAGTTTCACATTTAGTCAGAAGTTTTTTGTTTACTGTAGGTCATATGAGCAAGAGTGCTATGACAAAACAGGAACAGATACAAAAGATGTCTGTTAAATTAGAGTAATACACATACGTATATACATACAAATATGCTTGTAGAGAAGATTATAGATACTGATACTATATCAGACTGAATACTGTTTTTCTTGCCCTCATAAGAAACTCTTATGCCCTCATAAGAAATATATGAATACGTAAAGATTAATTCCTCAGATAAAGCATTTGTATAAAGTAAAATCTTATTTTCAAGATGAATCTTTCATCATGAATACTTCCTGTTAAACATTAGCTTTACACAGCTTAGCATAGTTCCGTTTTCAAAATTTAAACCATCAAATACTGCTTTAAATGATTACTGCTGCAACAGGGTTTTATAATTATTTCCCCTAAGATATCTTGCATCCATCTTATTACAAACTCATTGCTACAGCTGTTAATAGTGCAGTAAGTTTTGTCAGCTTTTAATAAGCGAGATTTTTGAGGCAATAGGTGTCATACCAAAAGCTAGAGAATCGGAAAAAAGTTGGGGGAGGGGAATAAAGATCTAGTAAAAAGGTCTAACAGCATAATCCAAAATTTTCAATAAAAAATGTTTAATACTTTTAATATTTAGTCACATTTAGTATTTAGTCTATGTAAAAAGCAAGTTATTAAAATCTCTATATAGTTTCCATTTAGTCCTGGAAATGTTCTCATGACCTGAATCAGTCAGTCTACTTTAAAAAGAAAAAATACAGTAAGAAGAAAATCTTAATAGGTTGGCTAAGAGTAGCATCTAACTCATATTATGTTATTAAAATAATAAAAATAAAATTTGATATACTAGAACAACTGTTAGGACAATCCAATTACACCCATGATTTCTTAAAAGTTAAACTCTCACATTAAAAGACAAACTACAAATCTATTCCCATTTTTAGCCATTCTAAAAGATATAAAATAAACTGAGAAGAGACCAACATTAAAAATTAATTAACAAACCATACAAAATATTTAAAAATTCTTATCTTAGATGTTGAATTAAAATATTTAAAATATTTATTGTAAACATTAGAAATATTTTTAAAATACTATTTAAACTTGAGAGTCTGGAATTTTACTTTCCAAGGAAGTGTAAAGTGCAGATTATAATACAAAAATAACACACTGATTTTACCATTCAACACCAGAAGTAACTTAAAAGGCACACATTATACATTCAAGAAGAAATAGGAAGAATCTAGCAGACGCTAATGCCAAATAGTTTACAGATAGCACCAGATGAGCATTCTTAAAGTATTACAACAGTACAATGGCAATATATGGCTTCTACTATTAGCAATGCATATTCTGTATAACAAACTGTAGGGGTTTTTTTTTTCTTTTTGTAGTTTTCCAGCTTTTGTTCTTAAATCACTTAGTACCTATTATACAAGTACGTTTTAGTAGAACCATTGTACCATGCAAAACAAATTATAAGATCTTTTATTCACTGAATTAAATGCTTCCTTGAAGGAAAGTGTTGGTGCTACACTAATCATTGGTTTCACGAATACATTTTAAGAGTTAATACAATACAAAAGGAAGTCTCACCTTCACACACACACAAAACTTCCTGTTAACGTTCAGTTTCTAACAAAACATTAATTAATGGACTATCAATAAAATACCTTTCTCAGGTCTCAAAATGTATTATCAAAAAGCAAACATTACAATAACAATAGTGACTAAGATATTTAATATCATTAACATAAATTGAACTTCAATGTGATTCTTTAAAATTTAAGTATAATTTTAATCATTAAGAATTTTTCCCAAGGCAAATATAACTTGTCTACACTACAATACATAAACAATAACCCAGAATATGCTGCCCTGGAAAGTTCACAGAAGTACATTTAACAGTTTATTATAAATGGTAAGCAACTAATCACCCAGTATTTGTAACGCTACGTTATATACTTTAAATTACTTAATCACATTGTATTTCTCTTCCAATAGTTAACTTTTCTATATGCCCAGACAGTTCTGAGTTTTTAAAATGTGCACTGCTATATGTCCACTGATAGTTTAAAACAGTTTTTGATTTTTGGTATTCAGAATATCCATTGCAACAGCAATTATGATGATCCAAGGTTTTGTTAATTTTGCTCTTAAAATGCACTCCCCTCAAAGAGATGGCAGCACGTGACACCCCACCTTTGGGTGATCAAGTATATGATCCCACCCTTTCTGGGTTGATTACAGCTTCCTTTGAAAACTGATCAGTGATCAACCATTGCCAGCAACCCAGTCACCTAACCAGCAGTGGTTCTGTAAAGCAAGAACTTTTAACTGGCTGAGAAACTCTGCCAACAATCAAGAGGAGTCATAGAGCCAGACACTGTGGGAACCACCAAAGTGGTTTCCAACAACTGAGAGCAGGGCGTGGTATTTCACTCACTCACCCAGTCCTCTTTAGAGTTGCAAGAACTGATAAAGAGGGATACATCCTCCCTTCAGGAAATGTATGCTACTATAGCGCCTTGCAAAAAAACAGGGAGTTTCAGGGTTGTAGATAAAAGGTTCAGAAGTGGGGTTTCTCAGAAATAAGTCCATGATTTCCAAAGATTATATCTGAGACTTTTAAGTGATAGGGCTCTTCATTATCAAAGATTGAAAATACCTGCATTTTAAAATTACCCACAATTCTGAGGTATTGCTAGGGAACAAAAAAAAAAAAGGATCTAGATAAAACAATCAGCCAAAATTAATGAGAGAAAAAGAGCAGTGACAAGTAGAGGGAAAGAAAGACCTACTGCCTGAGCAAACATTTCTGCTCTCCAAAGACTCATGAAGGAAAAGAAAAGTAGCCAGAGAGCAACTGCTGTGCCATTTCACCACAACATCTGAATAAGTATATAAAATTGTTCTGCTTTACATGAGACCCCATAAATGCATTAAAAATCTATCATCAAGATTATCCTCTCATTTTATTCTGCTGATACACCATCTCCAGAATTCTGATCTACTTTTAACCTCTAAACTAAAATTTGAGAGTGACAGAAAAAAAATTTTTTTTTAAGTGAGGCTTTTTTGTTCAAATTTTCAGTCAAATAAATTGGAAAAATTCATTTTTCTACTGAGGAAAGGAAAGTGTTTACTCATAAATTTATACATAAAATGACAGTGAAAGAGACATTTGAGCACTCCTAAATGGTGGCAGCAGAACCAATTTGGGTGGAACTAGAAGTCACAAGAATATGGAGGCCCTGTCCTTTCAAGCTTCCCAACTCCAAAGGAAAATGGACCACTGACCTTATGACTAATCAGTTGGGTGTAACTTCATTAGCAAATAGCTTAAGGAAAGAACAGCTGACCAAACATTTAAGTTTAAAATTTCAGGAATAAGAATTATTTAACTTAAAATCCTGAAGTTCAATCTTAACCTCACAAATATCAGGTCATATTCTTTGAATAATTTTTATTTTTAAAGTGCTTAAACACAAAGGCCTCAAAAATGGCCTAGTAATACTCTCACTTAAGTATATTCTGTTACAAAATTATAACTTATTTAAAATCTAACATTCAAGTTTAAAACAAATGGGTGAAATTCAGAATTAACGCTGACACTTCACCCTTAATCAGCACTCTTACATCTTGGTATACCATGAGTCAGTAGTATTGTTTGATCCATAGGATTAAAATGGGACACCCTAGATTAGAAGCTACTAGCTGAAGTGCCTCTAGTCTCAAAGTTCTTACTTGTTCCCTCTTAAACTAGACCAACAATAAGTAGTAGATATAGTCCTCTGAGAAAAGAATGGCCCCATATTTATATTAATTATATATTAATCCAGTTAAAGTAAAAGTTAATGGCTAAAGCTAGCATAAAATACTGAAATTTTAAAACATATTTAAACAGGAAGAATAGATGATATTACTAAGACCCTTTAAAAATAATATATTAATATTCATTTTTTAAAAATCAAATATACTTATTGAAACTAATATTCTCAATTATTTTGGTCATGAATTCCTGGAATTTTTTACTAATATGGAATTTCAAACAAATAAATTAGTAATTCATATACTCAAATTCACGAGACTGGAGATCCAATTATTAATCTTCTCTTTGTGAAGAATGTCTAATTAGGATGTGTTCATCAGAAAAAGGAATCTGATTAGCAACACTCTTCCTTTTCCTGATTTCTTGACGCAAAGGTGAAAATTACTCAAAATGAGACGTGAGTTGATCCTGAGTTGAGGTTTCTCTAACAAGCTACTCTGCCATCAGGTTCATGAAATACTGTTCTAAATACTTACATTTATCCAAAAGATACTGTATGATTGCTGGGGGCAAAGCTATGATAAAGTGAAACCTTTTCTTTATACCTTTTAAACTAACTCCATTCTCTTTATGGACTTATTAAACCACTACTAAATTTTATTTTTAAACCTACAACTTATTTTTAGATCAGATTACGGAACTCCTCATTCAGTAAACTTTTTCTAGGTATTTGCCATACTGCCTTTTTATATGCCAAACACATGGTGATTTGGTTTTTTCCCTGAACACAATTTATAGAAATTCCCTGAATAACAAAAAGAAAACAGCTCTGTTATAGTCACTTGACAGCTAAAGAGAATTCCAAAATGAAAATGACTATTGTGCTGCTGTAAGGGTACAAAGATAGGTTATCATTCCATTCGCATCACTGGAATGTATATGGAAGACATCTGTACAGCAGTAAAGAAGTCAGCAGCCAAAGTTGAACACAGCAAGTAAATGTGTACTGTAGTAGGAATAGTTACGGAGTTTTAAAGGCTCAGGAGTTAGCCACTCCCAAGAACTCAGTAGGTACAATACAATACATAACAACTCACAATTTACAAGTAAGTTATACAAAATACTCTAGGGTATTAAGTCAGTTTGCTAAAGAACTACGAATCTTCCAATTGTAAACTAATAAATTCCTGAATGCATTTCTTATACTGCATTTCAGTATGGTTATTAGTAGAATATTGACCTGGCTGTCCATAAAGTCCTTCTGATTCCCGCATCTCTTCATTCATTCTTGCTAAACGTAACCTAAAATTAAAGGAAAGGATTTTTAGATGAAGTTATGTAATATAGATATTCATAAACTAGTAAATTATATAAGCAGATAAAAACATATACTGATATCGTTTTTTCTTCCATTCCCCAGTATTTGCCACTAAAATAGATGCGGTTTTAGTTTTAGCTTTCTTCATACAATTCTCAGGAGAGAAGACAAGAAAAGATTTATTTTTCACAACCCCAAGATCAAGAGTCGCATGCTCTACTGACTGAGTTAGCTAGGCACCCTGACAGTAACAGCTTCCTAACTAGTACATTTCAGCTCTGTTTAAGCAGGATCCTTGCAGCACGGCCAGTAGCTTATTTCCTCCAGACTCCGGAGACTCCCTGCCACACTTACACTGCCAACTGCTGGAAGTGTTGCTTCTATGGTATGGAATGTTGTATTATACCATATAAGTTCACTCAGGTTCATCCTGAGGTGAAGTAGTTCAAGACATATAAATAGCATGGAAATACATTTTGATGTATTAAATGACCATAGGTTGCCAGGATTTTCCCAAGGTTTCTATTTGGTTATACATTCTTTTTTGGGTTACTCATCCTGGCAACAGGAAGACATACAGCATTGGATTAAGAAGACATGAATTTCCTCCCATTTTCTTACTAACTTCAAGCAACATTTTGAGAGAGACAAATGTTGCTTTTGGTGTACCTCTCCCCCTTTGTACTATTTATACTATTTGCCTGTGCTTTGGACCACCAAATACTCACTGCCCAATGAGAGCTCTATCACCGTCTACTGACATGCACTCTCTGGCATCTGCGGCATCTGCCGTGAGCTTTCCCTCTCTTCAGAATACTACCATTCCGTTCTCTTCCATCGCTTCACAACCATTGTGTGAGTTAATAGCGCTGTAAGTCCTCTTTGATTTTTGGACTTTTCAGAGAGGACACTTATTTTCAAAAATTAAGTGAAACTGAAGTCCTCACACAAAGTAAAATGAGAAAATTTAGACAATTTGGGAACAGATATTTTTGAAAAGGGACTATTTTTTTTTTTAAGATTTATTTATTTATTGGAGAAAGAGAGCAAGTGTGGGGAGGGGGAGGCAGAGAGAGAAACTTTATCAGACTCCCCACTGCGCTTGGAGCCCAATGTGGGGCTTGATCTCATGACCCTGAGATCATGACTTGAGCCAAAAACAAGGGTCAGATGCTTAACCAACTGCGCCACCTAGGGGCCCCAAAAGGGGCTATTATTACAAGAATTTCTTTCTCTATACTATTCCTATCTTTTCTTTATTTAATAACTTATCTTTATCTAATGGTGAGTCTATAATGTTTTAAAAGTTCTAAATTTTCCTACAACAGCCTCCAAAATTACAATAACCTCTCCAGTGAGGAAAGAACATTGAGTGCAGAGAAAGCATGTTTTACTGTTTTACTGTGTGTCTTAATTTGGCAGGGGCCAGGAGGAGTGATATATGATAACTCAAGAATTCTTAGTGGGAGCTCAGTTGTTTAAGGCAGTCAGGGGAGTCTCTCTTTAAAAGTGACTGAGATTCAGTAATGTGAATGAAACTACCTCTATCCATATAACAGGATCAACAATTCACTCAACCCAGAACAGAATGAGTAAGTGACTTCATACAACATATTTCCTACATAATAATAAAGTGCAGGCGACAACCACATTTCTAGGTTCAGTGTAAACAAACAACTTTGATCTAAGATGCAAATCAAATTAAGATCTCAAAACTCTTTAACAGATCATATTCAATCATATTCAAACATTAAAAACAAGTATTTTTATCTTAAAATAGAATATTCGTGTGAATAGTTCCTTAAAAAAAATAAGCACAAACAGATCCTAAGTATCACTGCCCAAAGGCAATGCAGCTGGAAAAGTGACTGACATCAACACAGCTGTCCCCCATACTTACAATCCTTGAACTCTTGAGGTAGAATAAATGTAGATTCCTGAGTAGAGTAACTGCCTGTTACTACCAATCCAATCCCCACCCTAGTACTGTGGTGAGAATTAAAGATCCATTTTAGAGAAGCCACTGGTTTTGTGTTCTTACTGGTCAGGCAGTATAAAAGAAGTGGCTAAGAACGTGGGTTTTGGAGCCAAAATTCTTAATTCCAAATCCCCACTCCACCCGTTATCAGTTTCTTAAATTATCTATGGCATGGCTTCCTTATAAAATGAGGCTAATAACAATAGTATCTTCCTCATAGGGTCGTTGTGAGAACCAAATAAGTTCATGTGTGTAAAGTGCTTAATATGTTTAATGTGTCTAGAGAGGTTCATGGCACAGAGTAAACAATCAAGTTTATCGTTCACACCTATGCATGAAACTATGTTAAAACCCTGTACAAGTAACACACTGTATGAGAAATAATCAAGTAGAAAGAAAACACTTACAAAGTCACTATATCAGCATTGGCTGCTTCCACAGCAATAGTCAAAGGGTCTTTCCCTTCTTCATCGGTGGCATGCTGATTGGCACCTCGTTTTAGAAATAAACATACCTGCCTGTTTAAGGAAACAGCATTTTTGAGACATTGCCAATAAGAAAAAAAAATAGTATTCACCTTAAAAAAATAAAAAACACTACCTAAAGAAATAACATTTTCATTAGGAAATTCTTGACTCATTCTACACCTATTAATTGAACACTGGCTCTAATAATAAAAATTTACCATCATCAGCATTTTACAAATCTCTAGATGTTTTTACATTTAACTTGTAGCACAACGGGATGTATAAATTATGGTCCCTACCCTCAAATAATATCATAAAAAGATGTACACATATATCCATAAACTTAAAACAGAAATCATTCAAGGTCAAATCAGTCAAGGCAATGTTAATATCATACCAATGATAATTCAACAGCCAAGAGTGGAAGGTAATCCTCCCACTGGACTCCACAAATATTCATAACTTGAAGAAATTAACAAAAATGAAAAAAAATGATAGGATGAGTAAATGAGTCTATTAAGTAAAATGGGAAGAGTGGCTGTTTAAGAAAAAAATATAAAAATATGGGGCGCTTGGGTGGCTCAGTCGTTACACGTCTGCCTTTGGCTCGGGTCATGATCCCTGGGATCGAGTCCCACATCGGGCTCCTTGCTCAGTGGGGAGCCTGCTTCTCTCGTTGCCTCTGCCTGCCACTCTGCCTGCTTGTGTGTACTCTCTCTCTCTCTCTCTCTAACAAATAAATAAATAAATAAATAAAATCTTTTTAAAAAATACAAAAATAAATACGAACATTTTTAAGTATACAAAAGTTTTTATGATGAAGTTATTGAACTCAAGTCTCTGCTGGTTAAGTTACGATAAAAATAGAAAATGCTTTAAAAAAACAGATGTTTTAAACGAAGTCAAAAAAGAACAGCATCTTGATTTTTGGGTACTAAGAACAGGATATCTGAGATATTTTATTTTATTAATTTATTTATTTTTATTTATTAGATACAGAGTGAGAGCGAGAGAGATCACATAGGGAGAGGGAGAAGCAGACTTCCCGCTGAGCAGGGAGCCGGATGTGGGACTCGATCCCAGGACCCCGAGATCATGACCCAAGCTGAAGGCAGACACTCAACTGCCTGAGCCACCCAGGTGCCCCTGAGATATTTTATTTAAAAAGAATCACCTATGACACAAACTTTTCATTTAAGGTCAACATTTCTACTTCATTTGTACCTTCTATTAGAAAATCCATTTTCATGCCTTTATTATTCTATGAGTCTAAATACTGCTTCAGAAACCTCAATGGCAATAGCACAGACTAAGAATTTACCCTAAAATTAGACTTTGGCTACCCTGTGGGAAAACTCAAATGTACAAAATTATAGAACTCTCCTCAAATGCATGTGCTTTGCCCAAAATGTATGTGAACATACATTTACACAAATACAGACTTAGCTGCTGACAAAAGCACCATAATTTTAGTAACAGTTCTAAATACTAAAACTGATCTATATAAATGGCAAGTAAAGTTCAAAAAAGGCTTTGCAACTGTCTTATCTGAAAAGTAAGTAACCGTAGCTTTTTTCTGCATCAGATTTTTAAAATGTGAAATTCCATCATGACAACAGAAGTCATAGGAAAGTATCATTTTATAAACTCTATCCAATGGCCTTCACCTGAGAACAAACAAAATATATTTTATATATATTTATTTATAAAATATATTTATATATGAATATATACATATATATTATATATAACAAGGAATATACTATTCAAAATAATTTTTCAAATAAAATCTACTTAAACATGTAAGCATGACAGTTTACCCTGTGTGTCCCAAGACAGTGGCATGGTGCAGTGGGCCCCGCCCCTGCACATCTCTCTGGTTCACGTTAGCACCATTCTGTAGGAGAAACTCGCAGGTCACCAAAGAACCCTTGAAGGAAAACAGAAGATAACAATGTACAAAAAGCAAACAATAATACGATTCTATTAAAAACAGGTATTTACTCTGATAGCCTTTCTGTTTCCTTTCCCCTAAAGAAAAAATACTCCCCAGTAAAAGCAGAAAAATGATCAATTATATTATTTCTTCCCAAGAAGGACTTCAATAGGAATTCAACTTGCAGTTTGTGATCTAGCAAAAGACACTACGTTCATCACCAGAATTCTCTTCCATTGAGAAAAAAAATGAATTTACATAACCAAAGTGATGCTCAGAAGTCACTACCAGCTTTTCCTTCTACTTTCCAACCCATCTCTTAAAGCAAAGAATAATGTTAAAGCTATGTTCGCGGGCGCCTGGGTGGCTCAGTGGGTTAAGCCACTGCCTTCGGCTCGGGTCATGATCTCAGGGTCCTGGGATCGAGTCCCGCATTGGGCTCTCTGCTCAGCGGGGAGCCTGCTTCCCTCTCTCTCTCTCTGCCTGCCTCTCTGCCTACTTGTGATCGCTCTCTGTCAAATAAATAAATAAAATCTTTAAAAAAAAAAAAGCTATGTTCACAATGAATATAATTTTTTATGTTTTTACAATGCATTAATTCATACCCCTAATACGGCCTGAATAAGTGGTGTTGCTTTATTTTCCTCTGAATTAGCCCAGTTCACATCTGCACCATGAGCCAAAGCCTCAGCCATTTTAGGAAGATTTTTTTCATATGAAGCCCTATAAAGCTGGAGTCCGGGGTTAAAATGTTTAGAGTCCAGAAACACAGAAGAATCTTGCCTTTCTCCCTCTGAAAAGCAAACACAAATACATCAATAAAAATGAGCAGGGCAGGCGAGAATGATTTCTCATTTCTGAGGTACAGGGTTTCAGTTGTGTAAGAGGAAGAAAGCTCTGTGGCTGGATCGTGGTGACAGCAGCACGAGAGTCAGTGGCACACAACTGTCCATTTAAAAATGGTGAAGATGGTAAATTTTATGTTATGTATATCTTATCACAATTTAAAAAATAAAAATGAACTCTTACAACATGCTACAATGTAGAAGATGTAAAAGAAACCACTAATTCAGGGCGCCTGGGTGGCTCAGTGGGTTAAAGCCTCTGCCTTCAACTCAGGTCGTGATCCCAGAGTCCTGAGATCGAGCCCCACATTGGGCTCTCCGCTTGGCAGGGAGCCTGCTTCCTCCTCTCTCTCTGCCTGCCTCTCTGCCTACTTGTGATCTGTCAAATAAATAAATAAAATCTTAAAAAAAAAAAAAGAAAGAAACCACTAATTCAACAAAATGAGTGAATGGGAGAGTTTCACAAAACTATGTTATTTCCAACAGACTGATCACTCCTCAAACAGTCAAACATCTTCTCTTATAAAGACATCGATAGGTATGCTAGACATTTGTGGTCCTGCCAGGATTCAATGGGAGGTTAATTACTCTGTACTAGATTAAAATTAGGTATATTCCTATATGACTGGATTTATGGACTCACAAGAGCTGGTAAAAAAATTCCTAAAGAATTTTACTACTAGACCAAGCCTTACTTTATTCCTAGGATGGTCCAGCATCACCACAATTTACAGTACAAGCAATTCAAGTAATTCAAAAAAATGCTCACTACACTGGGTATTCTGCAAGATCAAAATCATGGAAATCAAGAAGGAGAGAATATAGGAAGAAAGCACAGGTCAGGAGAAAAATATAATGCAGAGAGAGTTGCTAATCTCTTTCTCCCGATAAAACAGCCATAAAAAAGATAAAGAGTAATAAGACATAGTTCATGTGGATTAAAAAGTATCCTTAGTGACTGACTAGGCATTTTTAGGATGTATCATGAGGCTTAGAAGAATATACACCTAGAAGAGAACTTCCAAATACGAAAAGAAATAGCTGCTTTCTCATTTAACAACACCTTCTAAAAGGCTAACCACTTTCTTTAGAAATTACTTAATCAAGACTAAAAACAAAGCACATGCATTTTTCAGCAAGAAATACCAACTGACATTGAATTTCATCAAAACTCACCAGTCTCATATAAACTATTGGCAGACACTGTGGAGGGTAAAGATTCTCTTCCATCATCAGAGCTCTGCTGGATTCCACTATCATTACTTTTGACTGTTTTAAAGAAAAATCAGCTAGTGATTAAAGTTCAAGCCATTCAGAAAACAATCTACCACAAACAACAAGGTTTTAAAATGAGCTCTGATACGTCAACATGAACTTAACCACCATCACAATACATTTAACACAATTTTAATCCTTTCGAACGTTTAGCTTATCAAAATATGAATCAATCACAAAGCCTGAAAATAAACTCTTCAGAGTCGCAACACATCTCATTACCCCATAATATGACAGGCATGGTGAAGAGCTTAATTTATTATATGACTGCAACTAATGTGTAATTCTGAGACAATGGGTAACATCTAGAGAAATGGCCACACCGCACAATGACCACTGGCACAGACTTGGAATGCTCCACAAGAGTAGTACTTACTACTACGTAGTTTTGAAGAAGTATCAAAGTAGGAGAAGAGTGAATCTAGCTCATCAGGACAGAACAGAGACTCCCGCCTGGCCTCGTCGCTATTTACAGCAACCACTGGGGACATGCAAGTTAGCAAAGCACAAAGCAGGCCATAAGAAGGGAAAAGGGCAGGAAAAAACGTTACTGGGAAAGATTTAGGAGGAAAAAATAGGAAGGAAATTAGGTGGTTAATCAGATATTTAGGGCTTGTTGCCATGATAATTTATAATTCCCATCTCCCCTTGCCTTTTAAGCAGTTTTATTCCTTAGAATATACACATTACCTAGAAATGTGAATTACCAGGTGTTATTTAATTTTAACTGTTTTAAAGCGACAGAAATCCAATTTTTCCTTGGACTATGTAGAAGGAAACAAGTTTTTGGCATTCAAATAATCTACAATGGCTACTAATTCAGAAATTAAGAAAGTGACTTCAGTTTAAGAAAATATTTCTATACATAACAGGTAAGCTATAATACCTGAACTTTGGGGAGGTACTCTGACTTGGTCACTGGGCCCAAGTTTAGAAATGCTGAGCCTCTTCTCTTCAGAACTTTTGGAGACAGTCTTTTTTTCCTGCTCAGGAGGTGATGATGACATAGAATATTTATCCACAAATTTCCTCTCCACGTATTTTGCTTTGATATATGCCTCTTTCTCCTGTCTGGTATATATAAAAATGTCATGATGTTCTGCTTCATCTCTTAGTATGGCTAATACTGAAAAGAAGCCATTACATACCAAATATTTCCCAAAAAGTCACTAAATGTATTACTGGTTAAAACTAAATTTGGGATATTATCCAACATATTTCCCTTCTAAATATTTAATAAACTAGGATCTCATGTTCAAATAAAATACAAGTAATAAACTAATTGAAAAATCACAAGTATTAACATGGCACTCTCTTACTCTCTTAATTTCTGGGCTCATTCATTTCTACACATTCCCTTGTGTTTATTACAAAATGGCAAAATTACCAAGAAAACTATAAAAATTTATAGAAATTAACTTTAATTTCATTTTACTTCAATAGATAACATCAACAGATCTACTATCGTTATTGTCAGTCATAATTTTTCCTAAGACAACAACTTTAAAGCAAAATAGCAGTTCTAATTAAAGGGAAAGAAAAAATGTCACATTTTAAACTTTTCTGATACAATCTGAAAATGCCAAGTCTATTCTATACTTTTTCTTATTTATATCCTTTCAAAATAGTTAAATCTTTGGTTAAAATCAGAAAATATTTCAAGGTCTAAAATAATTTGGCCATGCGTTAGCAAATAATCTCACTTAAGTGATAATAGTTCAGACAGCAATAACTTTAAAATAATATTGATTATACATAGGGGCACCTGGGTGGCTCAGTCAGTTAAACATCTGCCTTTGGCTCAGGTCATGATCCTGGGGTTCTGAGATTCAGGCCAGCGTCAGGCTTCCTGTTCAGCAGGGAGCCTCCTTTTCCCCTCTCCCTCTGCCCTTCCTCCCTGCTTGTGCGTGCGCTCTCTCTCAAATGAATAAATCTTTAAATAGGATTATGGCACATAGGATTATGGCAAAAAAATTTTAATGTTAAAAATAAAGAATCATAAAGACTAAAAGCAACATCAACAATAAAAACAAATTATGTACCTTGAGGGCACTCCTAGCCACTTCATTCTATGAGCCTCCATATATAGAATTGGAAGTATAATTTCAGACACAGTAATTAAGTATATTCTCCCCTACCTGAAGTTATCCTTTCACCTTTAATTCTTTAACATCATAATGCCATGTACCGCGTATATGATTAATAGATACATATACATATATAGATACATATATATATATTTTTTTGAATGAGAGAGAGAGAGAGCATGACATTGGTGGGGAGGGGGGCCAAGTAAGAGAAAGAGAATCTTAAGCAAACTCCATGACCAGTGCAGAGCCATAAGCAGGGCTAGATCCCTGACCCCCGAGACCATGACCTGAGCTGAAATCAAGAGTTGGACACTCAAACGACTAAGCCACCCAGGCGCCCCTTAACAGATATTTATTGAACAAAGTCAAACAATGTGAAACTATTCATTCACTGTTGGTAATAGAAACTTGATCCTGAGAAACATTAATAAACAGATTTCTCTTTATAAAGGCCAATAATAGAACTGATCTACTTTAACTGCTAAGGGCTTTTATATTCTATGTAGAGACTTTTAATATTTAAGATTCTCATCTGAAGCCCACAGTTGATTATCTAATCAATAAAAAATAATTATCTAAGACTTACCCAAGAAAGAGAAAGCCATATTTTAACAGTCTCTTCTAAATAGTCTGTCTCAATATTACACATCGATTATAGTGAAATAAAATCATAGCTATATTCCTGCTTATGAAAAAAAAGCATGGAGACAACTGAAATAGTACCTTTGCCCCGGTTGTGGTTTCTTTATTCCCATTTTTTCCACTTTAGCTTCATAAACTCGATTTATAACATCATTTCCCAACTCACACATAAGCTGTTTTGGCAGGAAAATAGAAAAATAAGCTACAAATTCCTAAAAATACTATAAAAGTCCTTAAAACAAGTACAATTAACTCATTCCTTTTGCGTATCCTGCCAATGCTCATCCCACAAAGACATTTAAAGTTAAAACAAATTAAGACAAGGACTAAGAGCAATATCATCATTTTGCCATTAACAGAATTTCTCCCCCTGGAAAACCACCACTCTTACAAGAAAGGGTTTCTCCTGACTCACCTTCCCTCAACTATGACTAGTACAATACTGCATATTATTCACAATGCTTGGTAAATTAAATGCAAAAAGGCCAAACAGGTTAAGTTTTAAAATACAAATAAACTATTTTCTCCTTACATATGATATATAAGAATTTCAAAATATTTTGTTTAAAACTTGTGGTTATATATTATATAATGTACCAGACAACTGTGTTTCAATCAAATTTTAAAAATTGAATCTATTAAGTTTATAGCTATAAAACTGATGCCAAAAAATTAGATTTCTACCTCTCCTCCCCCACTTTCTTCTTTTGAATTCATAACAGTTCATAGAAACTATCTTAATAGGGCTCTACCGTAGGAGCCAACTTATCACTTTCATCCAGATGTTTACACAGTAATTCCACAAAGCAAATGTTTTACTTCACATAATTGAGAGGATTACCAGTTTATCTATGGATTGAAATAAAAATATAAGTACATTAAGAATACAATTTCACACAGAACTAAATGCAGAGTATATTATAATCTTTAAACTAATATATATATATTTTTACAATATGCTAAACTAAATGGTGGGAACTAAAAAGAATATACTATTAAACAATATAAGTTTTATTTATCAGAAACCTAATTGTGGTCTAAATGATTTATGACATTTTCATAGATATGAATTTGTGCACAAGGCTTCATCCTTACACAAGATGAAAGGATGTCTTAGTTTGATGCCTACTACCTTCAGAAATCTAAATCTGCAAATGGTCCTATGCTAAAAGGGCCCAATGATAACAACATGCTATACCAATCCACTCTGGAGCACACTAATATCTCTGTTATACTTTTAACAAATAAAAGATTAAAATTAAGGCACAGAATTGAAGGGTTTTTTGAGAAAACATAAAAATGTAGGAAAACAGTTTTCCTTAAAAGGTGAAGTGACTTGCAATTAAAAGTGCTACATAAACTTAGCAATTTAAAAACCCAGTAATGAAAATACCAGATTTGCCAAATAGCCTTAGATGTGTTCCAATAAAATTCAGTTTATTGTTAGCATTGAGACACTCATACATTTTATAAATCAAGATTCTAAAATCCTGATTGTTTATGTGGAAATCTGAACTATTTTTAAACAAGTATGTATTTTACCTTTAAAAGTTCAGGCTCCCAGGTGTCTAAAGTTAAAGATCGTACTTTTGAAAAATGAACTCCAAGACTCCTGGAGGGAAAAAAGACTGTATTAATATATAAAGCTATCAAGTCTCTATTTGCATATTATCCAAATTATTTCTCTTTTAATGGAACATAGTTGCTAACACAGCCCTCAACGTGTATGTAAATAAGGAGGGCTCTTCTGGCTAATAATAAAGAGTAAAACAAAGTCCTCTAAGGCATTCCACAAAGCAGAATGTTATTCACTGTACAAAAGTTACGAAGATACAAATGGCAGTCACATTAAGGCAAGTGGAAAAGGTCCTGTAACCAATGGGACATGATAATTTACTATGTGTATTTATCCCAAAGAAGTCTGTCACCCTATACAGGCCTACCTACCGGTGAATTCCAGAACACTCGATACACAGAGTGATGCCCAGGTTGATGCTGGCCCACCGTGGATCTGCCAGACCACAGTCACAACAGCTGGCATTGCCAGGAATACACTGGACTCGCTGCAGTGCACTTTCTCCTTTCAATAATTTATCTTTTGACTCATTTCCAGAATCTAGGCTTCCTGTGGATGGAGATGATTTCTTATCCAGCTTCTAAAAGAATAAAGAATTATTTGTTTAAAAGAAAAAAAAAAAGACTGCAATACTATGCTACACATTACCTTTTCCAAACAAAAGCTTCCAATCAATAAACTGAAGGCTTATGATGGGCCTAAGCCAGGCACTGTTCTAGGCATTACAGATAAGGATAAAAAGGTATAGGTTCCTCCATCAACTGGCATTTAGTCTTGTCAGAAGAAACATAAACGTTGGAAATGATATCTATATTTATGTAAATAAATATATTTACATTTAATTTATATTTAATACAATATGTATACATATAATAAATGCATAATGAACACATGTATAAGATATGAGGGTGGAGAGAAAGGGAACCACTTATTTAAATAGCAATATCAAGACAGATAAAATAAACATGAGACTATTAAGACTCAAGAATAAAATTAATATTATTATTTTATACCAAGTTTTTCCGAAGTATTCAATGAACTGCAAGCAAATTGTTTTGATTACTGCAGTGATAACTAGAAATGGTATTGCTTTTTACTAAAGAATAAATCAATTACATAATTATAATTATAGTCCCAGCAAGACAAGTGAGAGACTAAGGAGGGAGAAGAAAGTACTAGTGTGAGGTGCCAGAGCCCAAGTAGGGGCAGTAGGCAGGAAAAAAGGATGTTCATTACATACAGGAGGACTGATCATATTAGTAAACATGTTAATAATAAAAGGGAGGGGCGCCTGGGTGGCTCAGTGGGTTAAAGCCTCTGCTTTCGGCTCCGGTCATGATCCCAGGGTCCTGGGATCGAGCCCCACATCAGGCTTTCCGCTCCGCGGAGAGCCTGCTTCCTCCTCTCTCTCCCTGCCTGCCTCTCTTGCCTACTTGTAATCTCTGTCTGTCAAATAAATAAATAAAAAAAAAAAAATAAAATAAAAAATAAAAAAATAATAATAAAAGGGAGCCATTTATTTATATGGAAAGGGAGAGAATTAAAACAAACCCCGTTGTGTGTGCTTATAACTGGAGATACAAGAGACACACTAATGGTTTTCAATATAAACAGATACATAAAGATATGTAAACATGTCTATGTGTAAATGCATACATATATTCCTTCATTGGTTTCTAAAAGCCATTCACCAGCAAAAGGAACTAGGGCTCTTTGGAAAAACTGCTGATCTTAGCACCGATGCAGAGAAAGTGCAAGATGAACCCAGAACATCTCATCACGCTAGAAAGTAAGGAGGAACTCAGATTGATGGGAACATGTCAAAAGGATACAGAAGCCAGGGTTCCACTGGCCACATTTGGGTCAAATTTTTTTTTTAAAGAATTTATTTGAGAGAGAGAGAGCACACAAGCATGGTGGGGTGGCGGGGGGGAGGCAGAGGGAGAGGGAGAAGCCCAATGTGGCACTCGATCCCAGGACCCTGGGATCCTGGGATCGTGACCTGAGCCAGAGGCAGATACTTAACTGACTAAGCCACCCAGGCACCCAAACCTGGGTCAATTTGAACAGCAAAATAAACAATGATAGTAATGGATTATAACACATTGAATAAAATAGTGGTCTATACTGACATAATTAAATAACATTTAAAGCCTGATGAGGAACAGAATATTCACATAGTCTCAAAGTACCTCTCTTACAAAATACTTATTATCTACAAAGGAACTATTATAGTACAAAAGTCTAGCAAACACCACCTTCATCAAGCAAAGTTAACATCACCAATAATGAGACAAATCAAAGTTATGTGCCACCTGAGTATGCACTGAGAAGAACACAGCATCCTTTATACAACATACCTGCCAAAGATGCATAACCTTGAGAGTAAAGATCAAACTCACAATGAAGGACATTTCATAAAATAACTCGTTAGCTTCAAAACTATCAAGGTCAAGAAGGTCAAAGTAAGACTGAGGGACTATTCCTGAGGGAAGGAAACTAAGGAGCCGTGGCATCTAATGTTACCTGTGCTTCTGGACTGGATCTTACAGCTCTAAAGCACATTACTGGGACAACTGTGAAACTTAAAGATGTTTGGGAACTAAACTATAGCCATGTATCAATGCTCATTTCCTGATTATGATGGCAGCACCGTGGTTTTATGAGAGAAATGTCCTAGAGTGTGGTAAGTAACACTTAAATTTAAATAAGTCGGGCATCATGTTAGAAACTTACCCTGAAACAGTTTGTGGTGGGGGGGGCAGTTATTTGTACAATACTTGGAACTTGTCTGAAATTTGATATGATTTGAAATTTTTTAAAACTGTTTTACAAGAATATGTTCAATAATGTGAATTACCTCATAAGCAATTATCAGATAGGAAAAAGATGTCAATATAATACAGAAATCTTGTTGGGTCATTCCCAGTTTATAGAAACTAATGTTTTTGCACCAAATTAAAGAAGCTGAAAGCAAAGTATACTACACAGCAGAACCTGGGCTAGCTACGTCCAGGAACGAAGGAATAAATAAGACACTCGTTCCTTCCATTCTTTTTGGCTCATTTTGGCTATGTGCTTGGACTCAAAAGTGTGTACTGCATTCATTCTCTCTGATCTTTACGTGTTTTGCCTTTGTCACCATAACTGAGTAGCCTCAACCCTTCCATACCCTTCCATTATGCTATCTTCATCAATTTTTAAAGTTAAGTCCTATTATGCTGTAGTATTCATTTATTACTAATTTAACTTTTCTAGTATTTTTACTGAGACTCTAAAATTCCTGCAAGTATTCTAGTTACAAACTCACATGGTTTTTCAGGACAGCCCTATCCCTATTTTTTCTGTAACCCCTATTATTTCTAGTGTATGATTTTTCATAACAGGTATTTCAGCAATGCTACCAGCTTCTTCATCAAGATGATCTGGATGCAAACGTAATTTTGTTCCCTCACAAAACCTTGTTAAAAACCAGAAAAAAATTATTAGAAGGCATTATCCTGAGCTTTTATTGGACAAAGCTGTGATAAATAATCTGAACATAAAAAAAAATACTGATGTTGAACGTCTTTTCATGTATATGTTGGCCATCTGTATGTCTTCTTTGGAAAAATGTCTATTCAGGTCCTCTGCCCATTTTTAATCAGATTATTTGTGGGGGGTTTTAGTGTGGAGTTGTATAAGTTCTTTATCTTTTAGATCTTCACCCCTTATTAGATATATCTTTTACAAATAGCTTCTCTCATTCAGCAGGTTGCTTTTCTATTTTATTGATGATTTCCTTCACTGCGCAAAAGCTTTTCATTTTGATGTAGTCCCAGTAGTTAACTGCTTTTCTTCTCCTTGCCTTAGGAGATATATCTAGAAAAATGTTACTGTGGCCAATGTCAAAGATATTGTTGCTTATGTTCTCTTAGGAGTTTAATGATTTCAGGTCTTACATTTAGGTCTTTAATCCATTTTGAGTTTATTTATGTGTGTGGTGTTAGAAAGTGGTCCAGTTTCTTTCTTTTTGCATGTGCTGTCCAGTTTTCCCAATACCATTTATTGAAGAGACTGCCTTTTCCCCATTGTATATGCTTGCCTCCTTTGTCATAGATTAACTGGCCACAGAAGTGTAGGTTTATCTCTGGGGCTCTGTATTATGTTCCATTGATGTGTCGACTTTTGTGCCAGTACCATTCAGCTTTGTAGTGTATCTTCAAATGTGGAATTGTGATACCTGCAGCTTTGTTCTTCTTTCACAAGATTACTTTGGCTATTCAGGATCTTTTATGGTTCCATATAAATTTTAGCACTATTTGTTCTAGTTCCATGAAAAATGCTGTTGGCATTTTGACAGGGATTGTACTAAATTTGTAGATTGCTTTGGGTATTATAAACATTTTAACAATATTAATTCTTCTAATCCATGAGCTTGAACTATCTTTCCATTTATCTGAGTTCTCTTCAATTTCTTTCATCAGTATTTTATAGCTTTTAAAGTATAGGGCCTTCTTGGTTAAGTTTATTCCTGAGTATTTTATTCTTTTTGGTACAATTGTAAGTGGAACTGTTTTCTCAATTTCTCTTTCTGCTACTTCATTGTTAGTGATAGAAATACAACTAATTTCTGGGTACTTTTTATCCTCCCATTTTACTAAATTCACCTATTACTTCTAGTAGTTTTTTGGTGCCATCTTTAGGGCTTTCTATGTATATTATCACATCATCTGAAAGAGTAACAGTTTAACTTTTTCCTTACCAATATGGATGCCTCATCAGGGAAATGAAAATCAAAACCACAATGAGGTATCACCTTACACCTGTCAGAATGGCTAAAATAAAAAAGACAAGAAATAACAAGTGTTGGTAAGGATGTGGAGAAAAAAGACTGCTTGTGTATGGTTGGTGGGAATGTAAATTGGTGTAGCCACTCTGAAAAACAGTATGGAGGTTCCTCAAAAAATTAAAAGTAGAAATACTATATGACCTAATAATTCCACTACTGGCTATTTACCCCAAAGAAATAAAAACATTAATTCAAGAAGATATATGCAGACCTGTTTACTGCAGTATTATTTACAACAGCCAAGATATGGAAGCAATCCAAGGATCTATCAATAGATGAATGGATAAAGATGATATGTATGTGTACACACACACACACACAGAGGAATATTATGAGGCCACAAAAAGGGATGAGATAGTACCATCCGTAACAGCATGGATGAACCTAAAGGGTATTATACTAGGGTGAAATAAATCAGACAAAGAAAGACAAATACTGTATGATTTCACATATATGTAGAATCTAAGAAACAAAATAAATGAATAAAAATACAAACAAAAGGCAGAAATAGACCTATAGAGAACAAACTAATGGTTGCCAGAGAGGAGTGAGTGGGGGGAATGGGCAAAATGGGAAAGGGAGTGGTAGATAAAGGCTTCCAGTTATGGAATGAGTAAGTCACAGAGATAAAAGGTATAGCACAGATAATACAGTTAATGGTATTGTAGTAACACTGTATGGTGAATATGGTGATCACAGGGTAATGGACAGTTGTTGAATCACTGTGTTCTATACCTAAACTAATACAACAATGTGTGTCAACCATACTCAAATAATTTTGTAAAAATGAGTAATTACTGTAATTAATTGGGACCTATTGTACCTATAAAAATCTATGAGTTTATAACAATAACCAAAAAATTAGTATCTGTCCTCCTTGAAGTAGCTAATAAGGTAACCAAATGTGGTAATTAAAAGAAAAAATCAAGCACTTTATTACAGTAACTAAATAGCTCCAGCTGATAAACAAAAGCTATATTTATTTATTTATTTATTAAAGATTTTATTTATTTATTTGTCAGAGAGAGAGAGAGAGAGAGAGCACAGGCAGACAGAGTGGCAGAGGGGGAAGCAGGCTCCCTGCGGAGCAAGGAGCCCAATGTGGGACTCGATCCCAGGACGCTGGGATGATGACCTGAGCCGAAGGCAGCCGCTTAACCAACTGAGCCACCCAGGCATCCCAACAAAAGCTATATTTAATGTAAGAATCAATTTAATCAATATAGATGGGATGGCAGAATTAGAGAACCAGCATTTCGCAATTCCTAATGAAATCACAAATTCATCTGTACAACCATTAGATGAATGGTTGGAGGAGGATTAGATCTTACGGGATCAAAGTAACACAAAGTAGAGTTACCATACAAAGTAACGAAGTAGACTGGGAAAAGGGGCGAAAATGTAACCTTACAGTGGAGGAATCATATTGTCATCTTTCTAATCCAATGTGGCACTTCATCTTCACACAGAAGCCTTACAGCATTAGCAATGAATGACTGGATAACCAAGTATTCAGTGTCTCCTATTGCAACGTGAAGTATACATACCACCTATGATGGAACTGTATCAGTTGAAATTCTATAGGATAACTAACCTTACCTCTTCAGTAAGTCATTGTCATTAAAAGAAGGCCTTGCTCTAGACTGAAAGACTCGAGAGACATAACAACCAGATGCAATGCCCAGTCATACACAAGATGCTACTTTATAAATAGGTGGCAGAAGACATTTTTAGGACAACTGGGGACTCCTGAATATAGACTGGGTAATAGATGATATTAAAAAATTACTATTAGGCATGAAATGAGATGATGACTATAATCTACTTAGAAAGCTCTTGTGGGGATTTTTTAGTTTTGTTTTTTTTTTTTAAGACATTTACCCACAAAAATAGGGAAAACAGAAAAGCAAATAATAGCAACAAAATTTTGAAAGCTGGAAGATGGTTCGATGAATAGTTACTAAGTGTATCAAGGCCAAATCTTACTATGGAAGTAAGTAAAAATCTGAGTTCATGAATTTACATTACATGACACTCAAAGGGCTCAAGGATTTATACCAGTTAACTGTAGAAATGGGAACCAAAATGGGAGAAATGACTGTGGAAAGAACAGGTAGATCCCAAAGTGCCTTCCCCAATTCCATGCCATTTTGGGACTGCTTCCACACATAAATACAAATAACTAGAATTTTATTTTATACTCTGAGGAAGTAAAACAGGGTCTGTGGATAGGATTTACCTGAAAGTGAAAGGCAGAAGATTAAATGAACATATACACACTGAATACTGAGATCCCTAGCAACTAGTTCCCAGCAGACCCTTACCCCTCTGCAGGAGACTGATGTCGAGACTTCTCTGGAAATCATACCAGCTAAAAAGATTCCAAAGAACCTAACTCTCTGGTTGTTCCTCAACAAATCGTCCAGACTTCTGAGAGGCACATAGTCAACAAAGTCCTAACTATGTTCTTAAGAGTGTCCAAACAGGCTTTTAGTCCTTAACTTGTAATCAGAACAGATTACCAGATAGCCAAGAAAAACCTCTTGACTCAACAGTTCTCAACATTGCCTGTATATGGAAATCACCCAGGAAGTTTTTCAAAATATTGACTCCTGGGGGACACCTAGGTGGCTCAGCGGGTTAAGCCTCTGCCTTTGGCTTAGGTCATGATCTCAGGGTTTTGGGATCGAGCCCCACATTGGGCTCTCTGCTCAGCAGGGAGCCTGCTTCCCCTCTCTCTCTGCCTCTCTGCCTACTTGTGATCTCTGTCAAATAAATAAAATCTTTAAAAAAAAAAATATATATATATATATATATATATTCCTGGATCCCAACTCCATTTAATTACTCTAGGGTAGGACCTATGTACTAGGATTTCTTTTTAAAATCCCTGTGTTATCATCACAGGCAGCCAAGTTTAAAAACCATAGCTCTAACGCTGTATCCATGAAGAAAGAACAGGTTTACATGTATAAACATTCAGCAAAAAAAAAGAAACTCCTGGAAATTTAATATGTGTTAACAAAACTAAAGTATTCAATAGAAGGTTTGGGAGATTAACTGAGAAAATCTCAGAGAAAGCAGAGCAAAAACACATAAAAAATTTAAAAATCATAAAATCAGTCCAGAAATTCCAGAAAAAGAAAACAGGAAAATTGGAGAGGAGCAATACAAAAAAAGGTCAGTAATAAGAAAGACTCCAACAGCAATGCTGAAACTAAACAATGCTGTTAAATTCTTAAGAATAATTATTTCCAATCTAAAAACTCCAACCCAACCAAACTATCAAACAAATGTGAGGATAAAGACATTTTCAAACATGCACGGACTCACAAATGCCTCATTTTTAAGAAGTTACTAGAGGAATTATTAAGTTCCATTTCTCAAAGCCTACTAATGGCCTTGCTCAAAAGTCTGTAAAATCACTGGGAAGCTGAACCCAGGCTATGACCCAAGACTCCACATTCAATTCATCTTATCCTATCCAGGGAGATTTCAACCAGAGACAATTTGAGCTTTCCTTTTTTGATTTTTACTAATTACTAGTCTTTTATTTTTTTACTGATTTTTATTAATGAGAATACTTAACATATTTTGGGAAAAATACTTACATTAGAATACCTAATGACAGTCTAGGATATATATTCAAATACTGAATTAAACATATATTAAAGTGATAAAGAGAAATAAACAAAATGAATCTAGATTTTCATAGTAAAACCTCTTTCATTTACAAAATTCATCATTCATTAAAAAATGGTATAATCACATAATGTTGGAACTAAAATTAAGAACTTTTGGCAATGTATCATTTCATATTACAATATTGTTTACTAACCTCTGATTCATCACCCTTCTCTCTATAAGCAGTAGCAATACTGGTCTGAACAGCCTTAATCCATGCCTGGCGCAGCTTTTCAGAATCTGCCTGAAGCATACAACTTCTAAAAGGAAATAACATTGTTTTCTCAGACACTAAGTTAACCCCCCTCCAAATGATAACAAGGTTTACTTTGTTATTTAATAATTTTCTAATAAAAAGCAATTTCTTTTGGAAGGTTTTATTTCAACTATCTTTAGGACATAGTATGTTCATGAAGAAATCAATAGAAATGAAATAAATTGCCTATTAGGAAAAAATCACAAATCCCTGAACATTAAAATATATTTTTTTAATTTTTTAAATTTACACTAATTTTTTCTATTGGGTAGAAATATAAAATGATAGTTATCAGAGAAATTGATCTGATATATGACATCAGTTCATAATCAAGACAGCTAAAAAGTTTTCATATGGCCACATCAATAATCTTTACAGAATTTAAAGAAAATGATATTGGGTAGAAGTTACATAAATATCTCACTGTAATACTTATAATCATTAATTATTAAATTTACTTTTAAAGCACTTTTTTCCCTCTCTATCATAATCACAAGTAAAACACAAATGTTTCTATACTCTGAAAAGTTCTTTAAAATAAATGATAGAAACTTAAAAGCAACTCTCATTCTTTAGAACCACTTACTTTGTTGGAGAGACTACTTCAAAGCAGAAGCGTCGTTCTATATCTTCACAGTGTTTCACTGTGCAGAGCCTGAGATCTTCCACTACCACAGTGGGGTTATCCTACAATAAGGAAACGAAACTCTCATGTTTATCAACTTAGTTTTTAAATACTACTGCCAATACCAATAATAACATACTTTAAAATATCACTTGGAATAAATGGTCTAATTTTAAAGATTTACATTTATCTTATTTAGGATTAGAGATAAGAGTTATCAACTCTTATATAGATATAATAAAGGTAACTGTGTCCTGTTCATAATTTTATCTGCCTCATAAAATGGCTGTACAAGGATTAAATGGAAGTATATGTAAAAAGCTTAGTCTAACACTTGGCAATTAATTAACAGGTGCTCAATAAACATTAGCTTCCTACTAACTTTAATTTTCTTCCATTTTCTTTCACATCCATTACTCTCCTGGTTACCCCACACACACATACACATATATAATAAAAGCTACTTTCCTCTAAAAAAAGAAACCTTTAATAGTCAAGTTTTAAATAACAACAAAAAAGTAAGTTTATCTATTCTTCTTAAAATTCCTAAGAAAATGAGAAAGCATCTATCATTTTTCTAGTACTTAACAAAAATATAAACTCAAAACCAAGTTTATCAGAGCAGAAGAAACCATGAACTGAGTTAGATCAAAGGACTTGTGTGGAATAAGCCTGTTAGCACGGAAACAAGCAAATAAAACTTCAGATTTATCTCAAGAGCAAAGTGAGCATTTGAAAAGGACAGCTGAGGGGCGCCCGGGTGGCTCAGTGGGTTAAGCGTCTGTTTTCAGCTTGACTGAGGTCCTGATCAGGCTCAGCGAAGCCCCCGCTTCTCCCTCTCCTCCTACCTCCTGCTCTCTCTTACTACCCCTGTCACTATCTTTGTCTCTCTCTCAAATAAATAAAATCTTTTAAAAATAAATAAATAAATAAATGTACAGTTGACTATGTCATTCACAAAGACTAACTAGGTAAAAATCATCTATTAACTAAGGGTTTTCTCCCCTAATTATTTTTAACATTCTCAGGTGCCATGTAATTGTGGTACGTCTTTCCGATAAATAAAAATTCCTCAACCTTAAAATAAGGTTCAGGAAAAGAGATGTATAAAAACAGCATTAACAAATTTAGAGGTTTCTATTTAAATTACTTCAAGCTTAAATTTTACTGTCATATTTCACATTTCCATATTATCACCTTTGCCCTAACGTGATGTTTCTGAAAAGGCACCCTTTCCTTCAGTCTCAAAATATACTGTGGAAAAAAAACAAAAAAAATACTGTGGAATGGTAGTATTGTTCCTGTCACACACTGGTCAAAGAAAATAAAGAAATGAAAGTAATAATCCTGGGACACAGAAACACCTGTCTTAAAACCAGGAGTTAAGAATTCAGGATTCAAAATCACTCTGCTTACTTTAAGAATCAAAAGTTAATACTTTCCACTTCTGAGTCCTCTTATACATGCCTAAACATAAAATTAATTATTTTGCATACATGAGCATTTAAAGACTTTAGTGCTTTATCAAGATGAACAGAGAACTGAAATGGGGGACTCACTGGGTTTTCACTTAATTAACAAAATACCTACCTTAAACTTTTTCTGGTAAACCAACTGATTGTTCTGTATTGAAAACCAGCGTCTAAATAAATAAAAACAGATTAAGTTTTCATACACATAATTTATGTCAGTTGTTAGAAATGAAATATTTGGGAAAGCACTAAAAAATCAGTTCATAATAATTATGTTTTGAGAAGTGCACTGTTTTGTTTCATTTTATATGGACTAATGTCAATGAGATAACTACTGAAAGTAAACAATAATCTTAAACAGTTTTAAAACCACAGACTAGGAAAATAAAGTTATTGTATTTTGATTCATTTTCCGTCAGAAATTTATATCCTAACAACAGCAGTTATCCTTTACACTATCACCAAATAATTGTAAAAAAGTAAAAATTAGTTTTTTGAGGTTACTCAAAAATAACTAAAAATCTTTCCCCCAAAATAATTGCTTCTATTATAAAGTAGAAATAAATTTATGTTTTAAAAGACGATCCATTTGTATACAGCAAAACACTAAATGGTGCTTTGTCTACAACCTTCCCACAGCTAATTCAGCAAGTGTTTGATTTGTTAAGCAAAACAGGAAATTAAATCATTTTAGAACTGGTATCAAATAAGAGATAATCGCCAATTCACTTGACTTCACTTTAATATAAAATACTTCTAAGCAGAATAAAAGTTATTACTAAAAATGATTCACCTAACTATTTATATTGTTCTGCTTGTTCTTGTAAATTACTAGGCAAACAATTTACTTGCAATCTGTTTTAGAAGAAAAAGCTAACCTAATTAATTCTTATTTACTAAAACAGTAAAAGAAGCTAAAGACTTACAAAAAAAATTAACAGCCAAAAGCCATTCATAAAAAGAAGCAAAAATTCTCATCAAGCATGAAAGGTAAAACTATTTCAGTCATTATTTTAAAATTAGTTTCATGTGAGATGATTTCTATTGTAAACATTAGTTATTAATCTATTAGCAGATAGAGATTCTACCTTTTCATTGATACTAATACAAAGCACTAGAAAATGTATTTAGACATACTTAGATTTCTATTTTTAAAAATTAAGTTAATTCTCCAAAGCTGTGAAAATGATTAGATGCTTTTCTGTTTTAAGCTAGACAGACTGTTAGGTTTTCTTGCTACTTCAGAAGGTATCACCTTTACCATTAAAATAGAGATCTGTTAAATAAGCATCTAGATAAATCCAAGTGACTTGCCTCAAATGCAAATCATCAAGAGGAAGGCTAGAAAAGGAAGAACTTCTGGGTTTCTTTGCTTTGGGACACATAGTTGGTTAGAAATGTTAAAGGAAATACCTATAAACAAACAAAATGGTGCAGCCCTGCCACATGGGATGACATGCAATGGAAACAATCTCTGATATTGATCAAAGTGTATTTTTAAAATCATTTGAAGTAGAGTGAACTATACATGTTTTACAGTATAGTGATCATACATAATTCTATGAAAAACTATAGTTTTATTGCACAATAGAAAACACCCATATAACCATGTAAACTTTTCGTGCTTCCGAGATCTTTAAAAAATAAATTTCTATTGAATTGCTCCATCTTAGGATGATAACCTTGAAAAATAATAACAAAACACCACATAAAAAAAAATTTTTTTTTTTTTTGGTCAGAGAGCATTTCCTCTGATTATTAACTTTATAGATCATATACGTTTCTGAAACCCAGTTTCCCTACCATCTATCTGCTTCTGGGTGACTCTCTCACATCATCACTTTTTTGTACACTCAGGGAAGACACTATAAATTCACCTTAATTTTGACAACATTTCCTAAGGAAGAAAATAATAATAAATCCTACACAGAAAAAAATTTTTCAATTACTAAAATCTATATATATTGTATGACACTGTCTCCCCTCCACTGCCATTAAAAAAAGAAGAAGAAAAAAGAGTCAACTACACTCATTTACATTGATCAAAACTTTAATTGGGTGAGTAAGATGGAATGTAATTTTTAAACTGCTCCTATGGGATAATACTAGTTATTATTAATGTTTCTAATAAAAGGAAAAAATGATACAGTTCATTAGCCTATGATGTATATGATAAGTTACTTATTTCATGCTCACGCTACCTGTATTTTGGAGCTACTTTAAAAAACAATAAGGGCACCTGGCTGGCTCAGGGGAGCCAGAGGAGGAGTGTGCAGTTATCCATCTTGCGGTCATGAATTCAAGTCCCACGTTAGGTGTAGAGATTACTTAAATGAACTTTAAAAAACAATTTTTTAAGATAATTAAATAATCAAAAAGACCAACTTTAGAAAGCACTGAGCTGATTACTACACTATATCCTACAAAATTCAGAAACTAACCACAAAGCCAAAATATAAGACTGTTTTTTAAACAGCAAAATTTCTTGGTTCATTAAGAAAAATAATACACCATTTTATATCTATCCCAAAGTGAAATAACTCAATAAAGATTTTAGGCCAAAATACTAAATTCATAAACAATTAGATATTATTGATATTTAAACACCTATGAGAGCTTCAGGATAACAAAACATGGCGGGAGTAAAGGAAAAAAATGTATTAAAAAAATAAATCAAGTGTCTTTTTCCATGTTTAATCATTAGTCCTAGAACTGCACTTGAAACCAAAAATAAAATGTAAAAGTCAAGCTTCTAAATCTGTAGATTTCTCACTAAAACTATAAAAATGAAATACATATATGTGCCAAGTAGGTGAACATTTAACAAAATTAAAAGCTTCAGCATGTACACTACTATCTTTCAAATTCAATTAAATTTGTCCCAAGAAAAAAGACCAAAATATTAAAAAAAAAACCTATAGGAATTGACAATTTTTATTTTCAATAAAACTAACATGTTATTAGCAAAGGTGCTAATTCCTAGTTACTGTTTAAAATTTTGAAAAGTGTTTACTGGCTTATTTTCCTCAAAAAAAAAAAAAGATACAAAGGCATTCATATTACTTACTCATCTACATCTTTGAGTTACTATAAATGTATCAAATTAAAATATATCAATTAAAACATATTGAGGCAATTGGCAATGAAAAGATAATTCCATTCCTCAAATGAAATATGTATATTTTCTTTCCAATTTAAAACATGAGACATTATATCCATTGCAAGTAATCCAAATGAAATGCAGGTTAATTATGAGCTTTCTCGTGCCAAAGAGGAAACCGGAGTAAGGCAGAAATGAGGGGAAGGAAGCCATTTGGTACCTGATATGATCGGGCTTTTTCCTGTCATGTGAAAAAATGGGGCAGGATTAAAACATAAAGGAAAGGTGGTAAAAGAATGAAAACGCAAATGTGCAAAATAAGCAAAGGACTAGCATGATATGAAAATAAAGCAAGAATTAAAGAAACAAGCTTAAGCTCAAACCTAACAAAAGAGTCAAAAATATCTGTTGTATTTTGCTCTCAAATATATACATGTATGCATTTACACAACTCTAACTCTCAGGAATCTGAAATGCTAATATTTTAGAAATATTCAAAAATGTTCTTCAATTATTATGCTATAAAAAGTTCTGGTAGGACTTGGCACACTTGGGCAATACCTCTACTATTATTTTCTCCCTCTATGGTGATAGCTATAAAATATAGTACTTCTCCTCATCTTAATAAGTTGCTCCTAAAAAATTAAGGGAAATAATCACTACAGATATATCTTCATAAACCTGAAACAAATGAAACTCTTCATAAGGAAAGTAGGATCACTAATTAAGAACTTTAAAGATCATAAAATATTATTAGGCAAATAAACCTACCTCCCACCTGCTCTCCCCCTTTTCATCATGACAGCGGACAAAGGCCACACATAAGCAGAGTATCTTTAATCTATCATACACTTATTTTAAAACAAAAAGCCAATAAAAACAAAATTTATATCTGAGCTAGCAGCATATATAATACTTCAGAAACTGTACAATACATTTTAGGCTTTTAGTTATATTTTCTACTTCAACACAGACTGACTATAGCATGTAATAATTCAGTTTATTTATTCATTTAACCAGTTTACTACTAAATAATCTAAGCACTTAATTATTTTCTTTATTCATTCATATATATGTATATAGGTACAAATACATATATAGGTATGAATAATCCATCTGGCCTTGATTTGAGCCTAAGGTGAAGTTGCCACATTGAGAAAATGGCCTGATGTGGAAAAGATAATTTGGGTAGATCTCACGTGTTTTCAGAAAAACATGTATTATAGACATATTAAAATCCTGAGACACTACAAACTAGAAATCTGAAACCAAGAGACAAATTCAACAATTCACATAAGATATAAAGTGCCTCACTCCTTACATTCTTTCAATCACATCACACAAAATATGATCTCTTCTGTTAAAATTCAAATTAGAGAATGATGCTTAGATTTTATGAAGCACAGGGACAGGTTTTTAAACTACCTGGGAATTCCTAATCAAATTCACATTTCTGGGGCACCTGGGTGGCTCAGTGGGTTAAAGCCTCTGCCTTAGGCTCAGGTCATAATCTCAGGGTCCCGGGATCAAGCCCGCATCGGGCTCTCTGCTCAGCAGGGAGCCTGCTTCCTCCTCTCTCTCTGCCTGTCTCTCTGCCTACTTGTGATCTCTGTCTGTCAAATAAATAAATAAAATCTTTTAAAAAAATTAAAAAATTAAAAATTCACATTTCTCTCAGGAAGTAAGTCTTTTCTAAAAGTTGGTTTAAATGGGTGATGGGGATTAAGGAGGGCACTTGTGGTGAGCCCAGCACTTGTAAGTGCTGGATCACTAAATTCTACACCTGAAACTAGTATTATGCTCTATGTTAATTGGAAATGAAATAAAAACAAACAAATAAATAAATGTTGGCTTTGAAAATATTATATGCCACCATTCCATCAAACTATAGATAATGGCAAATTTGTTATCATAAGATTGGTACCTTATAGTGACAAGAAAAAGTGTTCCCTAAAACTAATCTATGGACAATCTAAAGAAGATACTTAAACAGTAGGCAGAAAAATCTTTATGCTTGCAGAGTTGGGATCCTAGATTTTTAAAGCTGAGGTACAAATATCACAAATATATCTTTTATTTGAAGTCTAATCAAATATATGAAATCAAGCTGGATAGAAAACTAATTAGAGAAGAAGGGCAGATTCGATAGTCATATATAGGTAAAGGGAAGGTATTTGCAAGTATTTCCTGAGATTAGATTTTTTATAAACTTCATATAAGAATTTTAAGATACATTCTGAAGTTTTAAATTGAAAAGTAGAATAAAATTCTAAATAACATTTAACAGATTTTTCTTCTCCCTTTCACCATTACGGACCTATAACCTAGAAAATATCTAAAACTTTTGTTATAAGCTTTTGACTTTTGTTTTCTGTGAAAAGACTTCTATACAATGTTTATATACTATATTCCTTAGAAGTCTGCTTTTTACTGGTATTTTCACGAAAACATTCTTTTTAAAGGCATATGAAAATGAAGTAATCTGTTCATAATTTTACTAATAATGTAAATAGTCTAGGAGAACTATTTTTTTAATAGTTCTTAAGTTTTTTTTTAAAATATTTGACATATTCTGCTTTATCAAAGCAAAAATTTATATGGAATTTTCATAGCAAGTTAAAGAAAAAAAGATGACAGGTTCTAGGCCTCGGTATTGTCACAGACCAGCTGTGTGACCTTCAAAGAGCAACCATCTCTCTGCACCTTCATTTCTTTACTAAAAATTAGGGTATTGAAATATGATCCATGATTCTAATGAATAACTGTCATCCACTACAATTAGATGGCATCTCCTTTAAAAAGCAGCCTCATTTCCAAATGCATTGTCTTTCCACTTTACAAATGGAAGGTAACAGAGGTGCCTGGGTGGCTCAGTTGTTAAGCATCTGCCTTCAGTTCAAGTCATGATCCCAGGGTCCTGGGATGGAGCCCCACATAGGGCTCCCTGCTCAGCAGGGAGTCTGCTTCTCTCTCTCCCTTTGCTGCTCCCCCGCTTGTGCGTGCTCTTTCTCTCTGTCAAACAAATAAATAAAATCTTAAAAAAAAAAAAAAAGGAAGGTAACATATCTACAACTGAGAATTTAATAGTTATTCCCTACTTGCTTTTAGTTACATTTTATTATCTATGCCAATTAATAGAATTCATGAAACAAGTAATAAAAAACAAAAGGTCCATGCTTAAATCAGAATTAATTTTCTCCTATTGCCCTAAATGGCAATGCAATTTTCCACTAACACTTACTGTGCTTCATTTTGAAGTGTGAGATCATTTCTCATTGGAGTAGTCCAGGGAAGATCATTCATTTCTTCTTAACATAATGGTATAGTTTCTATGGATTTACTGTATTTTCACTGTGTTAAACTTTAAGTAGGTTGTTTTGAAATCTGAAGGTTAAAATTCAATTCTAACATTACCTCATGAAACTGTACTGGTTGAAAAATCTTTATTTATTAGAAAAAGTGACACACTATTGTTTTATTTTAATTTCCTATTCTGGCCGTGGAAATTTGCCAGGAAAAAGTTAAAACTGTCTTAATTTAAACAGCTTAGAAAACAGAATTTTAATTTTTCATTTTCACTTTACAATGGTAAAAAACACTATTCTACCCAGACCACCTTAATTGGTCCTTCTGTATTCCTTCATTATTTTATAACTTCTACATAATTCAAAGAGGCTTAATATCAAATATAATCACTTTCTATTTATATTCATCCTCATGTAAAGAAAAATTATTTCAAATAAAAAATACCTCATAGACTTAAGTATCTGGCAATATCAAATGCTAGGGAAATGCTCAATAAATCACTGACATTTGAAAATATCAGTGAATGTTTGTTCCATATAATCTCATCACCAAGAAATCAAAATAAGCGCACTAGGAATCCATTTTAATACATTAAATATTCAAGCATACAGTTTCCATTTAAATTAACAAAAACGTATACTAAATTAAATTTACCAAGAAAATTCTATTTATTTTGCTAATGTCCATTTAAAAAAAAAACAACAATCTTCTCTATCATTAAGTGAATTCATGTCTTGTTCAAGAAGCAAATGAAACATACACATTCAACCAATAATGTAAATCAATTCACCAGAACCCAATGTTACTCTCAATTATTACAAAATTATTCTAACTACTTTTTGGGGGGTTTTTTTTGTTTTTTGGTTTTTTTTTTTTTTTGCAAAAACAGAGGCATCCTTAAATAAAAGACTAATCACTACTATTTGGAAGGATGATCCTGAGCCAACACAATCTTTTTTTATGCTGTAATGTCTGAAATTATTTTACTTTATTGTATTAATACACAGAAAAGCATAATAAAATACTTTTTATATTTATATAAAAAGACATTTATATGATTAATACTTTATAAAAATCAGTTTAACAACAACAAAAAGCAACATTTTTGGTAGCCATCAAGTTTAGAATAAAGGAGCACCAACTGCTACAGACACTTCACATATAAAAACAATCATTTCTTAAAAGTCCTGGTTAAAGTTATTGCAAAGATCAAAAGATAAGGATCACCTAGCTTAAAAGTTCATAAGCAAACACTAAATTAAAATGTACATAAACATCACACAGAGAAGGAACCCAAAGAGGGAAAAAAAAAAAATCTTGCCTCCTGGTTTATATTTTGCTTAATTTTACCCTTTAGAATTAGTGCTATCACTTTTCACTGGCTTCTTGGGATCCCCTTTCCTATAGGGCAACTTATCTTCAATGGACTGGGTTCAAGAAAGTTATTATGGACTGTGAATTTAAAGAATTATGAAAGAGCTGTCAAATCACAGCGAAGGTCAAAAACAACATGGCAAGATCAAGACTAGTATTTGAAATATATTACCTGTTCCAAGTTTTGAAGGCATTGCTGGCTCGTTTGAACAGATATCCTTCCATAACAATGCCATTTGCAGCATCTACATTATATTCTAACTTAGAATCATCACTGGAGAAATCCTAAACGAAATAAAAAAGTTCATATGATTTGATTAAGTCCCCTACACAAAAATTTATTGTAGAGAAACAGCTCAAGCCAGAAAAAGCTTTGTATTAAACAGAAAAGCTTTGTATTAAAACAGCTGTATTAACAATATTCATAAGAAAAGAGGAGACCTAAATGTTAGAAAATAGAAGAATGCTTCAACATATTAAGGTACTTCAATTCAATGGCTTGTTATGCAATAATTATTATAATAACAATATTAAAGCACAGATGATTACACAGAATATATTCTGGAAGAGAAAACAATATGTTATATGCACAGTGTTTAAAGGCACAAAATATTATGTACACAAATAGACAAAAGGAGCAAATAAATACTATGCATGTTATGTTTAAAATGTTTCCATTTCACCCTAATATTATATTATGATGTGTGTGCTAACAACAAAAAAAAAGGAATATAGATATATTTAAATTGGGATTACTTAAATCTACTACTATTCTCTGAGTATATTACTATTGTGGTAGTTTTTTAAATTGGTAGAGCATGCAACTCTTGATCTCAAGGTAGTGAGTTAGAGTGCCATGTTAGGTGTAGAGATCATTTAAAAATAAAAAATCTGGGGCACCTGGGTGGCTCAGTGCGTTAAGCCTCTGCCTTCAGCTCAGGTCATGATCCCAGGGTCCTGGGATGGAGCCCACATTGGGCTCCCAGCTCAACAGGGAGTCTGCTTCTGCTTCTCCCCCTCCCTCTGGGCCTCCCCGCCAACTCATACTCTCTCTCATGCTGTCTCTCTCTCAAATAAATAAATTTAAAAAATAAAAAATAAAATATTTCTTGATGAACTTACAAAATAATTTGTACAAACTGAAAGACTGCGGCTATTCCCAATTTTAAAACTAAAAATCAGTCTCAAAACTTTCAAAATTACTTCTGGGCCAATAATCAAAGTTAGAATATTATTCTTTTAGAGAATAGCAAACTCTGTCTTGAGAAAGATTTTGGCAGAAGCTACATGACCATCTGCCAAGAATGCTGGGATGTGAGGGTCCTCCCCTAGAGGGGAGGCAGAGTGAGAATCCACCTAGGGGCCTTCCAAATCTAAGAGTCTACAAAGATGGAATATGGAAACAGACTAAATTCAGAAAAACAAAATTTATTAAAAACAAAAACTCTGCCAACAGCTCTCAAAATTTAACCATAAAAAACATGCTAATCCAAAATAATCAAATGAAATGAAACAGAATTTATAAACAAATTGCTAAACTTTATCCTGCTTTTTCTTTTAAAAAAAAATCAGGAAAAATTTAATTCCCTCAACTAAAATTTATTTGAAGCTGTAATTTATTTAATTATGCACACAGGATTATGTAACCAGTTGATTTAACTGAGTTTGCAAAATTCTAAATGTTTCATTTATAACACTGGAAGTTTTTTAATTACTCTGATGCTACTTAAAACATTAAAATATAACCTCCTTGAAGTACAGTGAGTGCATTTATAAGTATTTTTCTAATTTTCAACTACATTTCCTGAGATAGGTTAAGTCTTTAATTTATTGTTATTATCAATTAATATAGTATTTAAAATGTGACAGATTATATGATTTTATAATGAAAGTAGTAACAATGCCTAAAATATATATTATAATTTAAATATATTGATAGCTGACAAATCAGGAAGGAATACTCAAAGGCAAAAGATTAAGTGAAAGTAGGAGGCTTGAACAGGTAAGCAGATCAGGGAAGCCAGATTTCACCTTAAGGGCATTTCCCTCATCAGAATTTGAAGCTTTTTGGTGGGAGGCCCAGGGAAGAGAAGGCAAGACTAAGATAGCCAATAAAGAGAATTTAACAGCAGCTTTCCCTTCTGAAATTGTAACCAAGACAAGAACGACCATCATCACTTCAAGATTATGTTAGAAGTCCTAGGGGCACCTGGGTGGCTCAGTCAGTTAAGCACCTGCCTTTGGCTCAGGTCATGTTCCGAGCCCCGCATCGGGCTCCCTACTCAGCAGAGAGCCTGCTTCTCCCTCTCCCTGCTGCTCTGCCTACTTGTGCTATCACTCTGTCAAATAAATAAATAAAATCTTTTAAAAAGAAGAAGAAGAAGTCCTAGCCAACAAAGAAAACAAGAAGTAAGGAAAGAATCGGAATCAGAAAGGAAGAAACTATTATTTGCAGATGTTATGAGTTTGTACAAAAAACATCCAAAAGAATCCAGAGATAAATTAGCATTAAAGAGAGCACAACAAGAAAACTGGTTTCAAAGTTAATACAGAAAAATCAATTTTATTCTAATATGTAATAAAAGTAAACAGTGAAGGGGGCCTGGGTGGCTCAGTTCGTTAAGCATCTGCCTTCCGCTCAGGTCATGATCCCAGGGTCCTGGGATGGAGCCCTGCATTGGCTCCCTGCTCAGCAGGAAGCCTGCTGCTCCCTCTCCCACTCCCCCCTGCTTGTGTTCCCTCTCTTCCTGTCTCTCTCTCTATCTCTCTCTCTCTCTGTGTCAAATAAATAAATAAAATCTTTTTTAAAAAAAAGTAAATAAAAGTAAACAGTGAGAGAAGAAAATTTTAAAAGACAACATTTACAATAGCATTTGCAATATAAGTATCTAGGAATAAGTTTAACAAAAGATGTAGAAGAAAATATCAAGCTTATAAAGTACCCTAAAGAAAATTTAAAGAAATAAATATTTCAAGCTCTTAGATTAGAAGACATTGTAAAATAAAGATAACAATTCTTCCCCATATTGATTCGCAGATCCAATGAAATCAATCAAAATCCCAAAAGCTATTTGTATGCAACCTGAAAGTCTGCTCCTGAAATTTATATAAGAATGGAAAACTTAGGCAATTCACTTTTAAAGCAGAGAACATAAGAGGCTTTGCTTTGTCATATATCAAGATACACTATAAAGCTAAAATAATTAAAGCAGCATAGTATTGGCACAATTAAGACAAAAGGCCAATGAAAAGAACTGAAAGGGGCGCCTGGGTGGCTCAGTGGGTTAAGTCACTGCCTTCGGCTCAGGTCATGATCTCAGGGTCCTGGGATCGAGTCCCACATCGGGCTCTCTGCTCAGCAGGGAGCCTGCTTCCCTCTCTCTCTCTCTGCCTGCCTCTCTGCCTACTTGTGATCTCCTCTGTCAAATAAATAAATAAAATCTTAAAAATCTTAAAAAAAAAAAAAAGAAAAGAACTGAAAGTCTGAAACAGACTTCACATGTATGCAAACATGATGTAAATCAGAAGGTATAACAGAGTAGTAGGGAAAGAACACATTTTTTAGTAACTGATTCTAAGTCATCTAGATACCAGTATAAGAATACAAGGAAACTGAATCTCTACTTCACACCAAACACAATCACCCAATTACAGATGGATTTAAGGTCTAAACATAAAAAGGTAAATCTATAAATACTCAGAAGATTATACAGGAGATACATCTTCATGATCTTGGGATAAGAAGGACTTATTAAACAAGACATAAAAAGTACCAAACACAAAAGACATTTAAAAAGGGGGGGGGGGGGCTGGGTGTCTCAGTGGGTTAAAGCCTCTACCTTCAGCTCAGGTCCTGATCTCAGGGTCCTAGGATCGAGCCCCGCATCGGGCTCTCTGATCAGCAAGGAGCCTGCTTCCTCCTCTCTCTCTTTGCCTGCCTCTCTGCCTACTTGTGATCTCTATCCATCAAATAAATAAATAAAATCTTAAAAAAAAAAAAAAACTACGTGAAAATTAAAAACACGTATATCCCCCCAAAAAGGTTTATATCCAGATGATATGAAGAATCTTATCAACAGTTAGGCAACCTGATGGAAAAATGGAAGAAAAACTAGCAGACATTTGACAAACAGGATATCCAAATGACCAAAAGGCAGAAGGAAAGGTACTTGAGCTAATTAGTAACTAAAGCATAAATTAAAACCACAAAGAGATATCAGTATCTACCCACCAAAATTAGCAAAAATTAAAAACTCTCACAATACCATCAGGTGGCAAGGAACACTGAGAACTCACACACAGTGCTGTCTACCAGGAATGGTAATATCATTCTGAAACGTAATTTAGCATTATCTACTAATACTGAACATATATATACCCTCTGAACCACAGTTTTACTCCTAGATATAAATCTACCAAAAATATATACACATATCCAAAAGGCATGTACATGAGTGTGCATAGCATCATTGTTTCTTTAGTTGATCAATTTCAATTCATGAAAAATGTAAATAATTACATTAGGTACATTAGACATACTTTCCCTTAATTTTGATGTGACCAAAACATTTTCTTTTCTTTTTTTTTCTTTTTCATTTTTTTTTTTTTTTTACCTGTAATGCAGCCTTGTGTCAGCATTTAAGGGCAAAAAAAAAAAAGGCAAAAATAGCATTACTTTCTATACAGCAGTAACTGACTATTATTTAAAATCAAGTAAGTTAATCTTAGATTTAATAATCTACTACTTTTGGATCTTCAGTAAAACACTGAGCTGTATATACAACAGGGAAAGATATTAAAAGATACATAATACTCATTAATTCAGTTTAAGCAAACAGTCACAAGTTTCTAAAAATACCATGATCTCTCATTTTAATTAGAAATGATTGGTCCCAATTTTTAACAGCCTTTCCATGGTAATGTCATTAACATGAGTTACCAACCAAAAATGAGTCTAACTTTAACTTTAAACAAAACAAAACAGGGAGTTAGTCTTACCTAACTATAACTGGAAATAACAAAATTAAAGATGATCCAGTAGAAAATCTTTCCCTTAATAAATAATGTTTCTCTTTGAATATTAATAGCCCACCACCAATAAAATTTTCCTTACTTGTATTACTGACTTCACTTGAATTTTTTTCTACTGACATCTTTTATGCCAGGCTAGTTCACCGGTATTTTAAATTCTAAAAAAACAATAACGAAAGTTGATCTGACTGGTCAATACCACAGGAACAGATTTCTTAATGCAATGCTAGAAGGCATCTTTTTTTTTTTTTTTTTAGGGGAACACATGAATAAGGTGCCCCACTATTACAAATTATGCAGTCAAGTTTCCCACATTTGGGGAAATTCTAAGAGTCAGCACATTTGGAGTCAGTGGATAAGCCTCACCCTGGGAAAACCACTTTTGTGATCATGATATCTCCTCCCCTGCCAGGTAAGTACAGAAGGCATCTTGTCACATACTTTTATTAGATTCAACCTCCAATTCTCTCCTTTTATTTTCAGATTACCACACAAAAATATCACTGACTATGTAAGACAAAATATTATTAGGTTGAGTTCCATGTTAGTTGTATTCAAAGCTCTTCACACACAAAAATAAAAATGTGTCAGATTAAATTTTCATTTTAAAAATACATTTTTCAAATTGTTTAGCTAAGCTTAGGCAAATTAACAAGAAATGCACGTGAAATGCCATTATCACATGAGAGAGGGCAAGGGCTGCCTTAGAGTAACTAGAGCTGTTAAGTCCACTATATTACACAACCACATTGATGCAAAGATGTTCTCCACCACCCCCTCTGCTTGCCCCCCCGAACCCACACCCTACCCCCTCTTACTCACACGCTTTACAGGGTTTGGTGATATCCTAAATGAAACTCTAAATAGCAGTTTAGAGTCTTAAGGGCCATTTTTTAATTAGCTAAGATCCTATGAGATTGGGGTGCCTGTGTGGCTCAGTTGGTTAAGCATCTGCCTTTGGCTCAGGTCATAATCTCATACTTCTGGGATGGAGCCCTGCTCAGTAGGGAGTCTGCTTCTCCCTCTCTCTCTGTTCCTCCCCTCTGCTCATGCTCTTTCTCTCCCTCTCTCAAATAAATAATAAATAATCTTTTTAAAAAAATCTTTTGAGATTAATGTTTTTGCAAAGTGGTTCAAAAACATGGCTTTCGGGCGCCTGGGTGGCTTAGTGGGTTAAAGCCTCTCCCTTCAGCTCAGGTCCTGATCTCAGGGTCCTCAGATTGAGTCCCGCATCAGGCTCTCTGCTCAGCATGGAGCCTGCCTCCCGCCCCCCTCTCTCTGCCTGCCTTTCTACCTACTTGTGATCTCTGTCAAATAAATAAATAAAATCTTAAAAAACAAAACAAAACAAAACAAAAGCATGGCTTTCAAATACTGCCTGATCATCTAAAAAATATTTTACTTTTCACAAAAAAAGAGGAATTTATCTACCGAGTTCAATTACTATAGCAACTTAAAGGATTTGTTCCAACACAATAGGATCTTGCTAAAACCAGTAACTGAAGAGTTCTATAAAATGGGAATTACTCTCCTTTAACTTTTCTTGTCAAGTACCTTTTGTTGAATGGTAGAATGTTTTTGCTCCATCTCTCTTTTCTCCTTTGCTGCATCCACAACCAGTCGATCCAGCTATAAAGGCAGAAAGGGAGAAAATTAGCCAACTTAAAAATTAAAGAAGAAAAGGTATGATCATTTTTTAAAACATACTCTCAGTAAGTCAGCCAATGTAAGTTTACTTAAAAAGGCATTTTGACTACAACTTTAAAATGGAAGTTCTTTTTCCTCTGCTATGAAATCCTTTTTAAAAAGGTCTATAACTCCTCCAGGAAAAACATTTCTAAGAACAGTTGTGGTGCCAAGCAAACATGACAGGAGGCCTTGTCAAGGGCACAACAGTGATAAAATGAACTCCTAGAATAAGGAAGAGAACTCTAGCATAAGTTGCCTGCTGACTCCTGCAATTCCAGTAGTCAGAATCAAAGGCAGAAAGAAGACACCCTGGTGACTTTTTCCCCAAAAAGCAAAAAGTAGCAGCTACACTAGTGTGGGGCCACCTCTCCTAAGTTCAACAGAACACTTCCAATCAATCACTCAAAATGCTTCATGTTTTCAAGTTGGCTTCTTAATGTTATAATCAAATCTAAAAGGCAAAAAACAAAAACAACAACTCACCAGCTAAGAGAGAGCTAAATAATAAAATTTTTTAGGGGCGCCTGGGTGGCTCAGTGGGTTAAAGCCTCTGCCTTTGGCTCAGGTCATGATCCCAGCCAGGGTCCAGGGATCAAGCCCCGCATCCAGCTCTCTGCTCAGCAGGGAGCCTGCGTCTCTCTCTCTGCCTGCCTCTCTGCCTACTTGTGATCTCTGTCTGTCAAATAAATAAAATATTTAAAAAATAAAGTAAAATAAAAAATTTTTAAAAGTAATAATAGTAATCATTCGTAAGGCCAGGGTATAAAATTGCCATTGTTTAAGCTTCTGTTTTAAAAGCTCAAAAAACTTATGAAATCATAACTCTCATTTCTTTCTTGTTCCTTTCCAACAGAAAAGATGATTTCCCAATATTATGACAAATGCCCTGGCTCCTTGAACTACTCTTTGCTGGAATAACAAACAATTGGTTATAAATTATATGAGTCTACTCTTCTAGACTATGATGCATGTCATTTTATCTGATTAATGTGGGATAAATGAAAACAATTTTTAAATGTAAATATCAACAGGAATAAGGAGAAAGATAAAGTATTAAATGAATAAATGTTTTCATTGCTGTTCTTTACAAAACAAAATTTTAAAAAGCCTTTGTAAAAAAACCATCTGGTCCTTTATTTACTCTATTACAAATGATTTTTTTTCCCCTACCAGAGAATAATTTGGGCCACAGAATTTTTCTTTTTTTTTTTTCTTAATTAAAAAAATTTTTTTAGGGGCACCTGTGTGGCTCAGTTGGTTAAGGCTCAGGTCATGATTCCTTCAGCTCAGGTCATGATCCCAGGGTCCTGGGATCAAATCCCACATCAGGCTCCCTGCTCAGCAGGGTATCTGCTTCTCTCTATCCTCTTGCCCTGCTTGTACTCTCTCTCTCTCCCCCAAGTAAATAAATTTTTAAAAAAAAATTTTTTTAAGGTTTTATTTAAATCCTAGATAGTTAGCACATAGTATAATATTAGTCGCAGGTATACAATTGGTCACAGAATCTTAGTTATCATTGAGTATTAATAAAGAACCAAAAGAAAACACCCTGAAAGAAATGTAGCACTATTATAAATATTTGATTTAGATGGCAACTATACTACTACCCTTGAAGATCCAATGCATACATGCCTTAGTGACATGTAACATTGATTTAATGGGTAATGCTCATACATGCTGCATTAGGAAAATGCCCTCAATATTTTCTTATACCGAATGAGTGCAATAACCATTATACCATGAGTTTATATCCTTTAATTGAATGGCATATAAGTATTATTTATCCATTCAGATTGAAGTAAGATACAAGGCAGACCCCAAGATTCAACTAATATTTATAAACTTGTGTACATGTACCTTCTACACTAGTACTGCAATGCAAGTGATGGTTTTCTGCCTGCTGGACTGGTAGTAAATTCCTCTGCTACATCCCACCTCACTACTATTACAGCAGAAAAGAGCGAAAATTCACTTCTCTCTGTTGGGGCAGAAGTATAAAGAAAAAAATGTCTCAAGATGGTGGAGCGTTGGGGAACGTACAAACTGAGGAGATGTGAAGACTGACAGTCTTGTCTCCTACATACTGGGACTGTATCAGGAAGAATTTGGAGCATAGCACAATATGGCCCATGCTTCTATTAGTGCTGGACATTAGGAGTTTCACAGGCACCTATAACCAGCCAGGCGCCCTAGTCCCCTGTGTTTGGAATCCCCTCTACTCCTACCATATCAGACATCATCACTTCTCTCTCCACTTTTAATTTCTCCCCTTTCCATCTGCTTGTATATTTGTGCAAATCCTACTACCTTAAATAAAACCTTCCTCCAACTCATATTCCTCTCTAGCCCTCTCTTTCCTTCGTAACACAACTTCTGGAAAAATCTTCCCTGTTCTTCACTGGTCTATTTCATACTTATCTACCCATTATAGTTTAGCTTCTGCCACTCAGACCCTCTGCTCTCACAAAGGTAAATAATCTTCTTGCTGCTAAACCCAATACTTAGTTCTCAGTCCTAGGTTTACTGGACCTTCTTTCCAATATTTGTATTGATAATTATCCTCTCCTTTTTGAAACACTCTCCTTGGCCCATGGTAACACCATCTCCCAGTTTTCCACCTCCTCTCTCATCTGTGTTTTAATGAAGATCCTCTTACCTAAACACCTCTTAAAACTATGTCATTCTTAGAGCCCTGTTTGAAGCCAGATTCTCTTTTTACTCTATACTAGTGGCCTTTGATATTAACTTACAAAATCAAAATCTTTAAGCATACCATTCCAGCACTCACATTTTTCAAAAATAGCTTTTGAAACACTAAAATGATTTTGAGATACCTATTAACTCTCCTTGAGTCAATTCACCCATTCTTGTGGTTACAATTAATAATTATATGCTATTGATTCCTTTAACCTTGTTTTTATGGGGGGGGGGCTCCAGATACACCCATTTAGATGTCCTATCATCAAAATTTAACATACTTAAACTTCAACTCATCATGTCCCTCTACTTCAAATTGGCTATTCCTTAAATATCCCTCAAGTCTATTTGTTTCTATCTCTACTGCCATGTTCCTAGTTCCAGATCCAGTTATCTCATAACTGAATTATTGAAAGGATATCTGAACTGGCCACCTCCAACCAGGCTATATTTTCCAACAGGCACCAGAGCTTAGATGCTTTTCAAGGACCTGAAAAATTACATGAGAATTGAGGGGAAAACTGTAAAACCAAAATTAATAAATGTCTAAAGTATGAAATTATTTAAATTAATCAACTACAATCCAATTCATTTGTTTATAAATTACATTTAATGTAGGATGAGGGTGCAACATAATGCTTGACAGAATGTGTGGAGTGCCTAGAGCCTAGGAAGGTCTTGCCTTCCTCCCAAGTCTGGGTTACAGGTCCTAGCTGTACGTTCCTATAACTCTTTGAAACTCTGCTATATGGTAAAGACAGCCAGCTATCCCCCAATAACCATTCTCTCTTTCTTTCTTAACAAGACAGTACTCAAATTCTAGTAGGTCACATGCTTATCTGGCATTAAGTTTTTAATTCCCAGCTTTCCTTGCAGACCGTATGACACTGGGATGTACACAGAAGTGGACTCTATAAATTCCAGGAGACATCCATAAAGAGAATGCATCTTTCTCCTTTCCTCTTTCCTGTCAGCTAGAATGTGGGTATGGTGACGAAAGCTTGATCAGCCACTTTGAACCATGAGGTAGAATAAAAAAAAAGTAAGCCTGCATCCCTGCAAACCAAGTGACCATAATACCATGCCTTTGACTTTATGTAGAGAAATAAAATTCCATCTTGTTGAAGCTACTAGTATTTCAAGATTTCCTTGTATCGCACACCAACGAGCAAGTTCTCATTTTATATACCCAGACAGAACACTGATCATACAGAGTAATAGTCTGGTGACTTGTTGGTCTCCTCTAATAGATTAGGTTCTACAGAGTAGGGAAGAGTATCTCTGTAACTCATGGCATATGCCCTGCACACCATCCCAACAAACACACACATGTACACACATGTGTATGCACCATATTTACTTTTGGTCAACGCATGCACTTCTCTTACAGTCTTACCTTTTTCCTCATTTCCCTAAACTCTATTTTTCAACCTTAATCCCCTGACCTCAAAAGGTAATATGAACCTATACAGGGGGAAAGAAAATCACCTAAAAATTGGTATTATTAAATCCAGAAAGCTCACCAATCAACAAAAAAATGTCCCAGAACAAATCTAACATAAAATTCTGCTCAGTTATCAAAAATAATTTGAATATAATGAACTTTCTATATAATACTGTGATATATGTATAATTCACGTATGTGCATATATATAGAAATAAAAAAGATACCAAGAGTTCCATAAGCTTAAGATTCTAAAGTTTTATTATTCAAAATAGCAAAATATACATTTTTTAGAAAATAAAAAAGAGCATAACTCAAATGAAAAATCAGTAGAACTTTCATTTATCCAAATGTAAGAAATGAAAAAATAAATCCAGCTATGTGTACTACAAAACAGACCCTTTGTTTTTAAGTTTTCCTTTCAACACCCTCATATACTGTCTATAACATATTTTTAACTTCAATCTTCTTTTTGGTTACACATTTAACCTACACATAAATATTCCACAGCATCAAACTTCTTCATTAAATAAATGAAATGTCAAATTTCCCAATATGCTAAATTTCGTTCTTTTCCCCAACATGCTAAACTTCTTTAAAAGTACAGACATCAGAACAAAGGCAACAAAACCAAAAATAAACAAGTGGGACCACATCAAACCAAAAAACTTCTGCAATGGAAACAATCAATAAAATGAAAAGGCAACCCACCAAATGGCAGAATATTTGCAAATCCTGTATCAGATACCATATAAAGAACTCGTACAACTTTATGGGGCGCCTGGGTGGCTCAGTGGGTTAAAGCCTCTGCCTTCGGCTCAGGTCATGATCTCGGGGTTCTGGGATCGAGCCCCGCGTCGGGCTTTCTGCTTAGCGGGGAGCCTGCTTCCCCCCCACCTCTGCCTGCCTCTCTGCCTACTTGTGATCTCTGTCAAATAAATAGATAAAATCTTTAAAAAAAAAAAAAAAAAGAACTCATACAACTTTAAAGCAAAAAACAAAACAAAACAAAACACTCAAACATTTTGTTTTAAAAATGGGCAGAGGATCTGAAGAGACATTTCTCCAAATGTGACAAACAGGTAAGCAAAAGGTACATGAAAAGGTGCTCAACATCACTAATCCTCAGGAAAATGCAAATTAAAGCCACAACAAGATATTACCTGTCAGAATGCCTGTCATCAAAAAGATAAGAAATCACAAGTGTTGGTGAGGATGTGGAGAAAAGTGCACCAGTGGTGGGAATATAAATTGGTGCAGCCACAATGGAAAACAATATGGAGATTCCTCAAAAAACTAAAAACAGAACTACCATATGTTCCAGCAATGCCCCTTCTACATATGTTCAACGTAAACAAAGACACTAATTTGAAAAGATATCCATATCCCCATGTTAACTGCATTATTTATAATAGCCAAGATACAGAAACAACCTAAGCATCAATAAATGAACAGGTAAGAAAATATGGTGTATATATACATAAGGAACTATTATTCAGCCATTTAAAAAGCAAACGAAATCTTGCCATTTGCAACAACATGGATGGACCCTGAAGGCATTATGCTAAGTGAAATAAGTCAAGCAGAGAAGGACAAATACCACATGATTTCACTCACATGTGGAATCTAAAAAAAAAACAAAAACAAAAAATCAAATTCATAGATATAGAGAACAGACTAGAATTCACCAGAGGTGGGGGATGAGTGAGACAAAATGGGTAAAGGGGGTCATCACAAGGTACAAATTTCCAATTATAAAATAAATAACTCCTGGGAATGTAATGTACAGCATGGTGACTATAGTTAACACTACTATATCATATATTTGAAAGTTACTCAACTGTGTGTGTGTGTGTGTATGTGTGTATATTTTATAGTTTTTATTTTATTATATATTATATATTATTTATATTTTATAATATATTTATATTTTAAAAATATATTTATATTTTATTTATATTTATTTATTTATATTTATATTTATATTTATTTATTTTTATTTGTTTATTTATAGATTTTATTTATTTATTTATCTGATAGACAGAGATCACAAGTAGGCAGAGAGGCAGGCAGAGAGAGAGGGAGAAACAGGCTCCCCGCCAAGCAGAGAGCCTGATATGAGGCTCGATCCCAGGACCCTGGGATCATGACCTGAGCCGAAGGCAGAGGCTTTAACCCACTGAGCCACCCAGGCGCCCCTCAACAGTGTATCTTAAAAGTTCTGAAGAGAAGAAAAAAAAATGTTTAACTATATGGAGTAATAAATATTTACTAGACTTCTGAGTTGGTCATTTGACTATAAATATGTGTGTGTGTACTAAGACACACATATATCTCGGGATGCCTGGGTGGCTCAGTCAGTTAAGCAGCTGCCTTCGGCGTAGGTCATGATCCCAGGGCCCACATCAGGCTCCTTGTTCAACGGGGAGCCTGCTTCTCCCTCTGCGTCTGCCTGCCACTCTGCCTGCTTATGCTCTCTCTCTCTCTGACAAATAAATAAATAAATAAAATCTTTTAAAAAATACAGACATATATCTCAAATTATTTTATACACCTAAATTAATGCAATATTATAATCTCAATGAAAAAAAGATACAGATATCAATGTATAACACAGAATCAAGCAATATAGTACAATATTACCTGTGCACCAAGATCCTTCATGTAGGGCCCAAGTTCACTAAATAGATCATACCCTTGATGGAAGAAGGCCAAATGGGCATACATAAAAGATAACATCTGATAAGAGAAAAAAAAAGTTTAGCATTTTAAAATCAACTCTTAGATAAATATTCTAAAATTTTAAAAAATCTTAATCTTATCTAATGTTTAAAAATTATTCCATTAGAACCCAAAATATCAAACCTATTTAAAATTAAAATTAAGTCATTTTTCTTAAGAGTATTTCAGAAATATTTGTGAAGCAAGAATAAGTTATATTTAAAAGAAATCTCCAAGTGGTTTAAAATTAAAAAAAAAAAAAAATTTTAGTTGTTTAGACTATATCCAGACAATCAAACTTCATATGGTAATAACTGAAAGAAAGAGTTGTGTTTTCAATACTTTCACCATCTTCCCACGTACGTTATAAAATATCTATATGCCTTTCAACCAAACTCCCTGGCAAAATTCTAAACTGCAAAAAAGAAAAAAAAAAAAAAAGAAAGAAAAAGAAAAAAGAAAATTAGAAGGGGAAATATAAATAAAAAATATAAAAAATATATATACATATAAATTAAAAAATCACGCTTTACAACTGACTAGGATCACTAAGCACAGCCCAAAGTAGGGGAATGATTATTTTCCTTCTCAAGTCACTGAAATAAAATGAGTCAACAGACTTTGCCAATATGGAGGTTTCTGCATATTCATTCCCAATATCCAAAAATGTTGCTAACAGGTTAAGATTTTTTTCCAAGTTTTCCTATATTTTACCTGTTCATGAGAGAAAAATCACCCTCATTTTTATTTGTTTTTACATGGTTAGGAATTTAATTCAATATTAGTAAAAAGAATCCTCCAAACATCCATGTTTATTTTTAGCAAGATGAGGCATCTGTTTAATATTCTGAAGTTTAAAATTTAATATTCAAGAATGCTTCAAAAGAAAATTTTTTGAAGAGAAAACCAATTAAATAAAACACAAACACAAAAGGACAAAGCTCAATAAAAGATTATTCTGGAATTAGATTAATAGTAGTTGTGCAACTTCATGAATATAATAAAAAACACATATAAAAAAGAGGGTGAAAGATTAGTAGGTACAACTACATAAAAATGTAAAACGTGCTGCACATCAAAACACATAATAAACATATTAAAAGATGAATGATAAACTAGGAAAATACACCTGACAAAGGGTTAATGGTCTTAAAATATAAAAAGATGTTACAAATCAGTATGAAAAAGAGGACTAACAAAAATACAGGAAAACACAGAGGCCAAAATATACAGGAAAAAAATCCAAACTCACACATATTTAATACAAACTCATTGTATTAAAGATATGCAAAATTGAACAATGACATGACATGACATTTTCTATTTACCAAATTATAGGTAGAATGGGAGAAATTGGTACCCAGTGTTCGTAATATGGTTCACTTTCACATACTACTAGTGGAAATGCTGTATAACTCTTAAAATTTACCATTATTTTTTAAAAGTTTTAATAAATGCTTAAACCCTCTGACTAAGTAATCTCTTGTCTTAATCTATCCTAAGGATATAATCATATTATTTATTAGAATGATCACTATAGTGCTATTCTTTGATGTCAAAAACATGGAAATTACTTAAAAATCCATAAATGGATAAACCTAATTTATGGCATATTTAATTGAGCTACAAACTATATCCAGCCTTATCACCTATTTTTGAATGGCCTATGAGCTAACAGTGGTTTTTACATTTTTTAAATGGTTGAAAGATAATGAAAAAACATGAAACTCATGACATGTGAAGACTGTATGAAATTCAAATTTCCATGTCCATAAGAAAAATTCTTATTAACACGTAGTAATGCTATTCATTTACATATTGTCTATGACTGCTTTCTCATTACAACATCACAGTTAAGTAATTACAACACAGAGCACATGGTCCACAAAACCTAACATATTCATTACCTGGCCCTTCACAAAAAAAGGGTGCCTACGCCTAGTATATTCACATGGTAGAATTCTATATGGCCAGGAAACCCACTGTTAAATAAAAAATATTTAGGGCTCCTGGGTGGTTGAGTTGGTTAAGCGACTGCCTTTGGCTCAAGTCATGATCCTGGAGTCCCAGGATAGAGTCCAGCATCAGGCTCCCAGCTCCATCAGGAGTCTGCTTCTCCCTCTGACCTTCTCCCCTCTCATGCTCTCTCTCACTCTCTCTCTCTCTCAAATAAATAAAAAGAAAATCTTTTAAAAATAAATTAATTAAAAATTTTTAAAAATAAAAAATACTTAAAGACATGTGATGATTTTGTAGTTACTATCAAAAGAACAAAGTTATAAAACATATGTAGCAATGATTCCTTTTTTTTTAAGATTTTATTTATTTATTTGTCAGAGTGATTCCTATTTCATTTTAAAAAAATTATGTGCAATTTTAAAACACACATATACACATTCACATACATACATGCTCACAGAAAGAGAGGGAAAAAGGTGGATATATGCCAAGATATTAAGAGTAGTTCTCCCTTGGTAGTAAGATTTGTAAGTATTTTAACTTTTTTCTTCATACATTTTACTTTTCAATTTTTTACAATTAACATACGTTAATCTCAATCTAGAAAGGGAAGTGGCAGTAAAGAGCAAGTACAAGGTACTTACCTGATAAGAAATAACATAAATATAGAATTTAGGAAAAAGCTAGGTGAGTACAAGAATCAAAAGCAATTTATGTACACCCTTTCAGGATGAAAAACAAAACACTTCAGTGAACAGAGAGGAAAAATTATTTCTAAGGTTCTCAAAATATGAAAGAATGTAATGCCATACTACTACCATCCCCTGTCTACTTCCTCATTAGCTTTAAGATTTTTTTTTTTTTTTTAAAAAGGGGGTCCAAAAAAAAAATGGGCATAGAGGCTCAGGGAAAAACATTATCCTCAAATTTCATCACCTTTTATTTTCAAACAGCACTCTAAAGAACAAACCAAAAGGCTAATAAAATCATCAATAATCCTAAGGAAAAATTCTCTAAATGATACGATTTATACATGCCCTAAATCTCAAGTATTTAAATGCATGTTAATAGAGGAGAAAGACATAAGTAACTATAACATGAAGGAGACAAAAAAGTGGTTAAGTGACATAGGAGAAGTATGAAAAGATCTGTAAGATTAATTCTGAACCTGGAATAAATATATTTATATGTATATATAAACATACATATGCACACATATGATGCTGCTTTAAATGCTTATATATGTACACTTAGATCATATTAGAATGTTGAAAACATCATTTCAATAAATATCTTACTGATTTTAGGATTTCTGATCTCCTTTTTGATTGAAGGACATTAATCTGAGGGAAAATACACTTGGTTAATCACCCAAACATTTATTTTAATAACTAATCTACAATGCAATAGTATAAAATTAGCTTATTCTGATAGTTTGATACTTTTCCAGAAAAGTAAAAAAAATCAAAGTTCAAGTTTTTCACCCTTTGACACATGTTTTGCAAAAACAGTTAAGACAAACATGCCAATGAAATTCTCATCTATTTTCAACTCAAAGAAAAACTGGCCATGCGTAAGTCATAAATACTGTAGTGGTAAAACTATCACTTTGATAGACATTTGAATTTCTCAGAATTTCATCTTTTCCCCATCCTCCTTATCTAATTGTTCATCTAGACCCTTCAACACAGATCCTTAATGCAAACTCTCATCACTTTTACCACTACTACCAACCACCTTATCTTTTCTAGACTGTTGCAACAGCCTATGAACTAGCCTCCATACTCATGACTCTCTATAATCCATTCTCCACACAGCAAACAGAGTGATCTTTTCAAAATATAATTAAGATTATGCTATGTCCAACTTAAAACCTTCCAACTTCCTTGTGTAGCCTGCATGGCCCTTTATGATGTTCACCTCTCTAACCCAGTTTTCTTCTACTTTCCCTTTCTGTGCTCCAACCCCAATCCAAAACTACTCCCACCTCAACACTTTCAAACTAGTTGTTCTGTCTTCATATCATAATTGTCTGCCCAGACAGGCATAAGGCTACCTGTTACCAATCAGGTCCCAGCTGAAATACTAGCTCCTCTGAAAGGTCTATGTAGGCCCTATGTACTCTCTAGTACAACAACTTTATTTATTTCCTTCATAGCATTCATAACCACCTCATACTTTCTTATTCCACTTCATACTTTCTTATTTACTTATGTCTTTTCCCCAGTTAAAGTGTGAGCTCCGTAAGATCAAGGTCTTGCCTTATTCCCAGCTGCATTCTCCAAGTGGTACATAGTGAGGACTCAATAAATATTTGTTAACTAAATTAACAGACTTTAAATAATATTTTAATTAGACTAAACTTACTGAAAGATTAGTAAATTATGAAAGTTGCCTTTGTGGTATCTGTCCCAACTCTAGAAATTCTTAACAAATATTTTGTCTACTATATATCAGTTTAATGAAATTAAATGTTTGTACAAAAAAAGAATCATTCACTTTTTGCTAATATTGTCAGAAGATTACAGAGTATCTTTCTTTTTGATATGTTCTTCCCACTAAATATTCTGCCTGTTGTTTTATAATTTTAAAGCACTGATCAGAAAACTAAAAACACACCAAGAAAAATCCAAATAACTATGTTCAAACAAGCACTAATTTCCTTTGTATGTCTGTTTCAAGGCCTCTTCAGTTTTGAGAACTAAAATATTAACTTTCAAATGCTCTAAGTAAAGCAGAGGCTATAGATAACCTATTATTCAGACTTTGGAAAATGCCAAAAGTGTTTCTGTTTTATCTATTTTTTTATGTTTGGCAATGAAAAATAGCATTTACTTGAATAAAAAAGTAAATTCAAATATGTACAGAAGCTAAAACATGACAAACTTTATAAATTTGGAAATGTATTACTTACTATGCCCTAAAATAGCCATTTTAGCCATATAATGAAATGACACAAGAGTTCTTATCAGAAAAATTAAATAAGGTAATACTTATGGGGGACATGGGGGCCTAACTTAAAACTATTGGATGAACACTAAAGGAAATGGATAATTTATTTTCCAACCACTAGAGAGAATATAACCTAGAAGTAGAAAAGAGATACAAATAATTATAATAAATGCGATTAAGTGCTCTAACAGCAATGTGTATGATACTATTATGACAGCACAGCAAAGGCAGGGGCAAGAATGATTCACTTTGCCTGGAAAAACTTGTATAACTGACCACAGAACAGAGAACAAAGTGGTAACAGGGCAGGTAAAATTGAGAAGACCAATTTTGTGAGAACATCTTAAAATTCAAAACAAGAAACAATTAAGACTGGTGTTAGGGCTGCATCAAAGGTAAGAAGAGCAGACTTAAGAGGTACAGAGAACTTTTTTCCTCTCTCTCTTTTTTTTTTTTAAAGAGTGAGAGAGTATGCACCAGCAGGGGATAGGGAAGTGGGTCACAGAGAGAAAGGGTGAGAGAGAATCCCAAGCAAGCACCACACCCAGCATGGGGCCTGACAGGGCTTGATCTCATGACCCTGAGATCATGACCTGAGCCAAAATCAAGAGACAGATGCTCAATCAACTGAGCCACCAGGTGCCCCAATACACAGAATTTTTTAAAGCAGTTTTGGTTTTTAGATATAGCAGCTGAGAATGAGAATATCTGATGTAACTGTCCATATGAATCTCTAGGATTGGGTAAGAGGATGTCAGCATTCAGTTAAGTAAGAGAAAAAAAAAGCCATTTGGAAGAAGACAGTTTTCAGTTGTAGATCAAAAAGAAAGAGGGACATCTGAGAAAAACAGACTTTGTCATTTATACATGATGGTTATTCAAGCAAGAGGCATGAGACTGTCAGGGAAATCAAAAGGTCAGAAAAGAATAGAACCAAAGAGGTAGCCCTGAAAAAGAGGTTGAAAAGATTTTGGATAAAGGAAAGAAGCCCAAGGTGAAAAGTGAAAAGAAATACAAAGTAATAGAAGTTAATAAATAGAAGTTAAATAGAAGTTAATGCAATGTAAAAGTGGTTTAAGATAAATCAAGACAAAAGTGTATTTCAAAAAAAGACAGTTGTGGTCCACCGTCTCAATGAAACACAATAGACAAGTTGGTTAAGAATTAAACTGTATCTAATGAGTAAGCCTTAGCATAAGCCATTTCAGTGGAATGGGATAGGAAGATAATACTCATACCACCACAGGAAGTACAGTAAATGGGAGATAGCTAATAGAAGAAAGGAAATACAGACAATTCCATTCTAGAAGATTCTCACTAATAAGTGGAATGCACTTCATTTTCTAACTTCCCACTTAGTAAATAGAAACTTTAAAAAAAAAGTAACTTTCTACTGTTTTGCAAAGTTATCTGAGTAGTTTTTAATCACTAATTTGTATATGGTTACTTGTGCATTTTTCTGAAGAAATGATCTGTGATTGCTAGTCAACAATCTCTGGAGACTTCACTGCTGTTTTGTAAAAGGAGATTCAGACAAACTAATTTCTTAAGCTTTAAAGCTTTCAACTCATGATATGTAGGAATTATCAAGTACATGTGAAATAATGTATGCTTTGCCTTCACTTTTCATGTCTCTCGAGTCCCTCTGGAGACATATCACATTCACACTGATTTCAATTACAAATAGAACCAGAAGATCACCAGGCAACTTACCAAATACTGATCTCTAGTTTTAAAAAAGAGAATGTAATGCAAATATAAGAACATCACTTCTAGAAATATTTTTCATTTGGTAACATGGTATGCCTTAATACATCTAAGAATCTACTCTAAAGAAATAACCAGAAATATGGCAAAAGATTTATATACAAAGATGTTGTTATCATTTACCATTACTGAATACTGTATTTTCACTATTGCCAGTAAAAAATGGCAATACTGTCTGATAAGTAGTATTAATTAACACGCAACTCCACAGAATAAAATAAAGCAATTAAAAATGTTTTTTACAACATTTAAAAATGGGGGAAAGTATCACGTTAAGTGAAAAGGGGAAGGAATCAGAACCAAAGGTATACACATATATTTATGTGCACACACAGATACACACTCAAGTGAAAAGTCTTCACAACATCATTGTTTAATTTTAGACTCAAGAAAGCAGTATTAGTTCTTTACAGTGCAATCATTCAAAAGTAATGACATGTTTAGGTAGCATTTTCTGAAAACATATAATAAATATACCTGAAGTACGTAGTCAAGGGCTATGTGTCGAAAACATTTTCTTGTTGCTGTCAGAATGTTCGTGGCTTCTTCAACTTCGTGCTGTTTGTTTCTTTGTACTTGAGCATTTTTAACTAGTGCATTTTCTTTTTCTTCACTGACTTTCTCAAATTGCTTCTTGGCATCTTTAAATTTTCTAAGATCTCTAAAAAATAGAGTAAAACTTCCATAAATCCTACTATGGGTGAAATACAAACCACACTTTTAAGAAATATCACTCATGGGGTGCCTGGGTGGCTCAGTGGGTTAAAGCCTCTGCCTTCGGCTCAGGTCATGATCTCAGGGTCCTGGGATCGAGCCCCACATCAGGCTCTCTGCTCGGCAGGGAGCCTGCTTCCTCCCCTCTCTGCCTGCCTCTCTGCCTACTTGTGATCTCTGTCAAATAAATAAATAAAATCTTTAAAAAAAAAAAAAAGAAATATCACTCATTTCTTGTTGAGGGAAATTACTATGCCAAAGGACATGAATATATCCTTCTAACACACACATATACAATCTTTGGTAAAAAGAACTATATACCCATAAAGGGTAATGGTTTCCATTTCAGTATTCTGAAAATCTGAAACACTTGATTCCATTAATGAGCTTAGATAAGCACTTTATTATATCAGAGAACTAGGCAAAATGATTTGAAGACAACTGATTTTAAAATAATAATAAAGTAGACCCGAGAAAGACTTTATTTAAAGTCTTTGTAAGAAGCCATAAATTTTCATGCATACATTCTATAAGGACATTCTGAACATTAGTCTATTATTTGGAAAGAATCTGTGAGACATCACTAACAGGACAATGAATTCTAAACCACTAAACGGCAGTGCATTATATTCATGAGACGTGCCACTTTTTTATAGCTTATAACATCTATAATTTTTCCTGAATACTGTAGCATAAACAACTTTATCTGTAATTTTATATATTCTGTCAATAATTAAAAGAGAAAAACTGAACTATTAATGTGGGAAAAGAAACTGTTCCTATTTGGAAATTTATGCTTTTATTTCCAGTTTAATTTTATTTCACATATAAAATGGGATGAATGTAACACAAAAGGCTCACATGTAGCAAAAAACATGCACTTTCATGATTCATTCTCATATATTCCATTATCTTCCTTTCAAAGAAAATACCATATTGAGACAATGGAAAATTAAGCCTCAACTATACTAATAGTATTTCAACCACTTTGGGGGCCTGCTTTGATTTTGAATGGTCATTATTTATTTTATTTTTTAATCTATAACAATCCTAACTATGTATCCTGAATACAAATTTCATAGTATAAATGATTCACTGAAAGGCATGAAGTCTGATTCCCTTATGGAGTATTCATGAGGAAATGCAATATACATTTTACAAAGCAAAAAAAAACAAAAACTCCAGTATTTTCAGTAAATCACAGTCCATAAAATTCCTCCCAAAAGATACCAACTCCCAGATGTTATCATTAATGGGTTGCTTTTCTTTCTCTTTACTGCAATTGACTTACTCTTTAACAAAGTTCTGAAGCTGCGCTTTAATTGATCTCTGAGTTTGGTCAAATAGGATCTGAAAGATAAAATGTAACATTAAACAACTAGAAAAGTAAACAAAAAATAACATATAGGTTGATAAGTAACACATCCTTCTACCAGTACTCAATTCTAGTAACACCTATACTTCTTACCGAAGACTACATAAAAAATAAGCATTTAAAAAAGAAACTGAAACTGACTTTCAAGCCAATTTCATCTGTCTGAAAATTAAAATTATTTCTCATTACAGAGAAAAAGCAAATCTGCATTACCATCTAAATAGAGTACTCAAACAATAGAGCAATTTATTTCCTTGATTTTAATTCAAGCTTTGAAAAACAACCCGAAAGAGTAATACAAATTCTACTTCACTTACTACAGGAATTTCTTACTTTAATGTATCAAAACACCTCAAGTAAAAACAACTCCAGAACTGCCTTATATCTTAGTTAGAGGTTTCTCCTTTGGGAAGACCTAGGGCTTTAAATGTTTTATATTATTAATTCAAGTAAACATTATATAGTCCTTTAGGTTCAATGACTATTAAGACTGGAGAAAAGAACAAAATTTTATTCCTTATGACAATATTTCACCCTACATAAATAATGCCACATATTAAACTTTAGTTGTTCTATGTGTGGGAAATTCTGAATACTATGATAATTTATAGATACTCTACATTTAGAGTTTGAAACAGATGTCAGATGAACAGGCACAAAAATCAATATTTAGGGGCACCTGGGTAGCTCAGTTGTTAACTGTCTGCCTTCGGCTCAGGTCATGATCCCAGTGTCCTGGGATTGAGCCCCGTGTCAGGCTCCCTGCACTTCGGGAAGCCTACTTCTTCCTCTCCCACTCCCCCTGCTTGTGTTCCTGCTCTCACTATTTCTCTCTGTCAAATAAATAAGTGAAATCCTTAAATATATATATATATATCAATATTCAAAACAAAACAAAAAAAAATCCCGTATCCTTCTCATTAAAAACAGTATCAATTTCATTTTCTCTGAAATCTTGCTACTAAATACTAAACACCAATACCACACACACCCACACACACACACACACCACACCTGGGTTGAGTACTACAGGATTTAAAAATATGACAATTTACTTCGAGAGAAAAAATCATTTTCTGTAATATGTTAAATCCAAAGTATTAAATTCAAATTAAGCATAAGAGAGGAAATAATAAAGATGGTCGGAAGTCAGCTAAACAGAAAACAGAAAATCAGTAACCAAAACTCAACAAAACCATAAACCAGTTCTTTCAGAAGATCAATAAAGCTGATAAACCTCCTGCCAAAATGATCAAGAAAAAAAATTTTTTTTTTAAGATTTTTTAACTTATTTATTTATTTGACAGACAGAGATCACAAGTAGGCAGAGAGAGAGGAGGATGCAGGCTCCCCGCTGAGCAGAGAACTCGATGCGGGGCTCGATCCCAGGACCCTGGGATCATGACCTGAGCCGAAGGCAGAGGCTTTAACCCACTGAGCCACCCAGGGGCCCCAAGAAAAAATTTTAAAACACAAACTTCAGGGGCACCTGGGTGGCTCAATCAGTTAAGTGTCTGACTCTCGATTTTGGCTCAGGGTTGTGAAATCAAGTCTCATATTGGGCTCTATGCTGGGTGTGGGGCCTACCTGAGGTTCTCTCTCTCTCTCTCTCTCTCCCCCCCTCTGTCCCTCCTCCCAACTCTAAAAAACAAACAAACAAACAAACAAACAAAACACACAAAACTTTAAATACCAAGAAGGAGAGATGACAAAACCACAGATTCTATAAATATTAAAAAGAATAATCAGGGGAACTGAGGAATAATTTTATGCCTATACATTCAACAAGCAAGATGGGTTAATTCTTTGAAACACAAAAACTACCAAAACTCACTCAGTAAGAAATCAATAACCTAAACAGAATAAAAGAAACAGAACCTACAGTTAAAAACCTCCCATATACTATAAAGTTAAAGCTATACTTACATAAAACTTAGCAATCCCATTCCTAGGCACTTGCCCAAGAAAAAAAAAAAAAAAACTTAGATTTACACCAAACTCTGTATCCAAACATTTATAGCAAGCAATTCCATTACTAACTGCCAAAATCTGGAAACAATCCAAACATCCTTGAAGAAATAAACTATGGTACATCCATGCAATTGAATACTACTCAATAATAAAAAAGGACTACTATTAATACATAAAACAACATAGATGAATCTCAATAGATTTACCTAAGTAAAATAAATCATATTCAAAAGGCTACAAGCTATATGATTCCATTTATATGACACTCAAGAAAAGATAAAACTATAGGGATAAAAAAATAAATCAGAAATTTCTAGTGGTCAGGGGCAGATGGAAGGGTACTAACAAAGGAGTAAAATAAGGGTATTCTTAGGGTTACTAGAACTGTCATGCGTATAGACTGTGGTATAAGATCCAACTGTATGTGTTTGTCAAAATTCATAAAACTAATTAATAGCATTTATCACAGAATTAGAACAAACAATCCTAAAATTTGTATGGAACCACAAAAGACCCCAAAGATCCAAAGCAATCTTGCAAAAGAACAAAATTGGAGGCATCACAAACCCAGATTTCAAACTATACTACCAAGCTATAGTAATCAAATATTATGGTGCTAGCAGAAAAACATACACACAGATCAATGGAACAGAATAAAGAACCCAGAAACAAACTCATGTTCCATTAATCTATAAGAATCTAATCTATAAGAATATACAGCAGAGAAAAACAGTCTCTTCAATACATACTGTTGGGGAAACTGGATAGCTACATGCAAAAGAATTAAACGGAACCACTTTCTTACACCATACACAAAAACAAACTCAAAATAGATTAAAGACCTAAATGTGACACCTGAAACCATAAATATCCTAAAAGAATACACAGACAGTAAACTCTTGGACATTGGCCTTAGTGTTTTTCTGGATCTATCTCCCCAAGCAATGGAAATAAAGGAAAAATAAACAATTGTGACTACATCAAATTAAAAAGCTTTTGCATGGTGAAGGAAACCATCAATAAAATGAAAAGGCAACATACTGACTAGGAGAAGATTTTGCAAATGATATATCTGATAAGGGGTTAATACCCAAAATACATAAAGATATCATACACAGGGCACCTAGACGGTTTAGTTGGTTAAGCATCTGCCTTCCACTCAAGTAATGATCTCAGGGTTCTGGGATCAAGCCTCACATCAGGCTCCCCACTCAGTGGGAAGTCTGCCTCTCCCTTTCTCTCTCCCTCTGTGATGTCTCTTGCTCTCGCTCTCACTCCCTCTCAAATAAGTAAAAAAAATCTTAAAAAAAAAAGAATTCATACACAAAACAATCTGGTTTAAAATTGGCAGACAACCTGGATAGACATTTTTCCAAAGACAATACACAGATGGCCAACAAGCACATAAAAAGATGCTCAACATCATCACTCATCATCAGGGAAATGCAAATCAAAATCATAATGAGCTATCACTTCACACAAGTCAGAATGGCTAATATCAAAAAGATAAGAACAAGTGCTGGTAAGCATATGGAAATAAGGGAACCCTCAATATCCCTCATGAATACAGGTGCGAAAATTCTTAATATGTAACTGATATATAATAACAACATATAAAAAGGACAATATATCATAACTAATTGGGATTTATTTTGGAATTGCAAGATTGATTCAACACTCAAAGACAATGACTATAATTTACCATGTTAACAAACTAAAACAAAAACTATATGACTATCTCAACAGATACAAAAAAGCATTTAACCAAATACAACATCCATTCCTGACAAAAATTCTCAAGAATCCAGGAATAGAAGGGGACTTCCTCAAATTAATAAAAGGCACATATGAAAAACCTACAGCTAACATATTTAGTGGTGAAAGGCTTCTTAATGGCAATGATCAAGAACAAGGAAAGAATGTCTGCTCTCATCACTTCTATTCAACATTGTACTAGAAATCCTAGCAATGCAAGCAAGCAAGAAGAATGAAAAAAAGGGGAAAATATTAGAAAGGAAGAATATAAAACTATCTTTATCCACAGGTGATATGATTGGCAATACAGATAATATGGAATTTACAGAAAAGTCTACTAGTACCAGTAAGTGTATTTAGCAGGTCCACAGGAACAAAGTCAATATACATAAATCAATTTCTATATACTAGCAACAACTAATTGAGAAACCAAACTTTAAAAAATATTTACAGTAGGGGCACCTGGGTGGCCCAGTGGGTTAAAGCCTCTGCCTTCAGCTCAGGTCATGATCCCAGGGTCCTGGGATGGAGGCCCGCATCGGGCTCTCTGTTCAGCAGGGAGCCTGCTTCCCTTCCTCTCTCTCTGCCTACCTGTGATCTCTGTCTGTCAAATACATAAATAAAATCTTTTTAAAAAAATATTTACAGTAGCATCAAAAAATAGGAAATACTTGGGGATATATCTGACAAAAGATATGTAAGACTTGTACAGTGAAGACTATAAAACATTACTAAGAGAAATTAAAGAAAACTTAAATAAATGGAGAGATAAATTGTGTTCATGGATTGGAAGACTCAATACTAGTATGATGTTAATTCTCACCAAAACTGATCTATACATTCAATGCAACACCACTCAAAATCCCAGTAAGATTTTCTGAAGAAGCTGAAACTCTGATTCTAAAATTTATGTGAGAACGTAAAAGACCTAGAATAGCAAGCCAATTTCAAAAAAAAGGAACAAAGCTGGAATAGCTACACTACCTGACTTCAAGGCTTACTATGAAAGCTACAGTAATTAGGCTATTGTGCTATTAGAATAAAGATAAGCAAAAAGATCAGTGAAACTAAATAGAGCCCCAAAATGACACACACTTTTTTTTTTTTTTTCAGACAAAAGGTGCCAACAATGTGGCACTGGTGGTATACTGGCGAGAACAGCTGCCTTCCAAAAGGTGCCAATATGGGAAAGATAATTTTTTGAGCAAATGGTGTTAGAACAAACAACTGAAGAGTCATATGCTGAAAAAAATAAAACCTTGACCCTTACCATGCAAACATACAGAAAATTTAACTCAGAATGGATCACAAATCTAAACAGGATAAATTGGTAAACATTTCTTGGTAGGACACAAAAAGAAAACTATAAAAAAAAAAAAGACAATCAATAAATTGACAATCAAAATTAAAAACTACTGCTCTTCAAAAGATACGGTTATAAAAGTGAAAAAGACAAGTAAAAACCTGGGAGAAAATATCTGCAAAACATTTATCTGACAAAAAACATATCTGGAATACAGAAAGAATTCTTTCAACTAAATAATAATAAGATTAAAACTCCAAAAATTTTTAATGGGCAAAAGATCTGACATTTCACCAAAGAAGATACACTAATGGAAAATAAACACACACAAAAAAGATGTTCAGCATCATTAGTTATTAAGGAAATGCAAATTAAAACCATGATTAATTTAAAAAGAATGACCATACCAAGTGTTTTGATTGTGTGAAACAACCAGAACTCTCATACATGGCTGCTATAAAATATATAGTCAACTTTGGAAAACAATTTCCAAATTTTGTGAGGTTTTCTTTAATTTCTTTGAAAAAGTTTTAAAAAGTTTTAAATTTAACATAGGAAAGAATATTAACATTATTATAAACAATAATAAAATAAGTTCTTTTCTCTTCCCTTAATTTTTCTTAGCAATGTTTTGTAGTCTTCACTATACAAATAGTTTTGTAAAAAGTTAAACATAATCCTACCTTATGAATTAGCCATTCTACTCCTATTTACACAAAAGAAATAAATGTATATACCTATGTAAACTTTTACATTAATTTTTATAGGCAGCTTTATTTGTAATAGCCAAAACCCAGAAACAACTCAAATGTTCATTGTGGTAGCTTTAAAATATGTCCACAAATTCTTTAACACTCCTCCCTTTAAAAATGGAGTCTGATGCTTCTCACCTTGAGAAAAGGCTGGTTTTAGTACCTTACTTCTAACAAATGGTAATTTGGAGGAAGTGACAATGTGTGACTTCTAAGACTAAGTCATGAAAAGTAATGCAGCTTTCTCTTTGCCCTTGCTCTTGGATCACTTGTTTAGGTAGTAACTGCATTCCATGTAGTAAGGACATTCAAGAATTCCTGCCCAGGGAGGAGGATCCTTGGGAGGAACTGAGGCCTGGACCCAACAGCCATGAACATGGCCCTGTCTTGGAAGTAGATCCTCCAGCCCCAGTAAAGCTTTCAACTGACTGTGGCCCAACCAACACCTTAACAGCAATCTCACAGAAGACTCAGCCAGAGCAACCCAGCTCTTTAAAAATTCCTGGCCTAGAAACCATGATAGTAAGTGTTTATTGTTTTAAGCCACTAAATTTTGGGGTAATCCACTGTATAGCAATAGGTAACTAATATATCCATCAATAGGTCAATGGATAAATTATGATATATCCATACGGTGTAATAGTATTAAGCAATAAAAAAAAGAATTATTGATAACCATAAAACTATTGTGTTTCAAAATAATTACACTAATTCCATTTAGAAAATCCAAACTAACCAATAATGATAGAAAGTAGATCAGTGAATGTCTAGAAATAAGGAGATGGCAAACAGAATTCTAAAGTGGCATAGGAAAATTTTTGGGGTGTAACTGTTATTATGCTCACTCAGGTGACAGTTTACACGGAGGTTTATATATGTCAACACAAAATTATATGCTTTCATATGCTGGTTATATAATTCCTTAGTAGCGCTGTTTTAAAAAATCCATATATTCCAGGGAGAAAAAAATACGTTTTCCTGTGTAGCACTGTCATTGTTTTAAAACTATAAAACATTACTATCTACATTCTCCAAGATAGAGCATTACCTCAACTAAATTTTATATACACTTGAAGAGGAGTAAGAAGTATTTTAGGAAACTGCCAATTATCTAGGCAACATATTTTCAACACCTCCACTACAGTGAAAACTATGTTGTTAATGCAAAAACAACTGAGTAAAGAGTTGTCTACTTGCCAACTGCATGCCACTGGGTCAACCTACCAGCTAACTACTGCTTTTCCTGTGCAGAACGGCTCCACAGAGTTGCCTCCAGTTAGTTCCACTTCCTAAATCACTAATCTATACTCTGCCTGAGGCAGAATTCACAGCGTTCCTTTTCATATGCTAAAAATAAGAAGCTCTACAAAACTTGAAAGAATCAGAGGCTGAAATAAAAGCAGCCCTGTCAATGTTCCTGGAAGCCAGGTACCAAATGAAGTTTGTAAAACTCTTTCCTAAGTTTTCTCCCTTTATCTGATTTCCCCATTTTCCTTGTGTTGTGTTCTACTACCTTCACTAGTTGCGGATTCTGATCCAGATCTTATCCAAGGTGCTTGGTGACCACCCAAAAACTTTACCTAGGTTTTAGACCCAAAAAATGGTTTTATCCACAGAATTGAGTACATCTCAGCTCTTGTCTTCTGTTTCTATACCACAAAACCTGGAAGGGTATAATAAAGCCACAGTGAGACATTCAGCGGGTGAGGGTAGCTACCAACACGAAAGCTAAGGTTCAATTCTATTTCTGAACATTAACAGTATTATTTCTAGTGACATATATATGTAGCAAATAATCAACGATGAATCATTTGACCTAGCTGCTAATTATAAAAGGATCTGACTTGAGTGTACAGATAACATATGGCTGTTTAACACCAATGGCTTTGGGTGCCTGGGTGGCTCAGTTGGTTAAGTGGCAGACTCTCGATTTTCAGCTCAGATCATGATCTCAATATTGTGGGATCGAGCCCCACATTGGGCTCCACGTGGAGAGTCTGCTTAAGAATTCTCTCTCTCCCTCTCCCTTAGCCTCCCACCACTTGCCCTCTCTAAAATCAATCAATCAGTCTTTAAAACTAACAGCTTACACTCAGGTTTACTCCCCATTCATACTTGGACCTGGTTAAAGCAACACTATCTCATCTGCTTTCAGGAAAGGATGAAAGCTGAGATGCACTACACATGGCAAACAGTACTCTAGGAAGGTTAGCTGAAGACATGTTACACATTCATAGCTGGCACTGAAAAGTTCCCAGTTCTTACCATTTAGGTCCCATTGGTTCGAAGTATAAATTTTGTAGATTATAGTCTTTGTCTTCCATTTAAATATTACTCAACTACCATAGCACTTTCTTCTAAAATTCTACAGGACATAATCATCCTGTCCTTTCCAAAATCTATAGAAGAGTATAGGACTATGGCTGTGGACTCACTGAATCTTTTTTTGTTTTTAAGATTTTATTTATTTATTTGAGAGAAAGAGCATGAGCGAGCAGAAGGGAAAGGCAGAGGGAGAGGGAGAGTCTCAAGTAGACTCCCTGCTCAGTGTGAAGCCCACCCCCTGGCTGGATCTCAAGAACTCAGCCAAAACCAGGAGTTGGATGCTTAACTGACTGGCCACCCAGGCGCCCCTGTACTCACTGATTCTTTTTTTTTTTTTTTTAAAGATTTTTATTTATTTATTTGACAGAGAGAGAACACAAGTAGGCAGAGAGGCAGGCAGAGAGAGAGAGAGGAGGAAGCAGGCTCCCTGCCCAGCAGAGAGCCCGATGCGGGACTCGATCCCAGGACCCTGAGACCATGACCCGAGCTGAAGGCAGAGGCTTAACCCACTGAGCCACCCAGGTGCCCCACTCACTGATTCTTTTAATTAATCTCATTAGGCCTGTAACTAGGCCAATAATAAATCAAGAGGGCTCTTCTTTGCTATCATCAGGAACAAGTCCCAATATGTAAATGATTGTTTATTATTTGTTCCTCTTTTTCTACATTCTCTGCTTGTTCTAACCTATTCATTTCTCTAAACTCTTCTTTTTCCCTTCATTCCTCTAAAGCAGTGATTCTTTGCTAGCTTATCATGGGAAAGCTAACCAAAAATACCAAGGCCCAGGGGCGCCTGGGTGGCTCAGTGGGTTAAAGCCTCTGCCTTCAGCTCAGGTCACGATTCCAAGGTCCTGGGATCGAGCCCCGTGTCGGGCTCTCTGCTCAGCAGGAAGCCTGCTCCCCCCTCTCTCTCTCTGCCTGCCTCTCTACCTACTTGTGATCTCTGTCTGTCAAATAAATAAATAAAATCTTAAAAAAAAAAATACTAAGGCCCAAACTTATAGGAGAAAGATAGAATCCTTGGGGCACCTGGGTGGCTCAGTCGGTTGAGCTACCAACTCCTGATTTCGGATTCAGGTCATGATCTCGGATGGGGTGATCAAGCTCCATCTCCATCTCCAAACCTAACACGGAGTCTCTTCCCTCTCTCCCCTCCCCTCTCCCTCTCCTCTCTCTTCCCAGCCCCCACCCCCACTCACACATGCACACATGGGTGTGCTCTCTCTCTCAAAAAATAAAAATAAAAAAGAATATTTCTGTATTTTTATTAAGTTTGCTAGGTGATTCTATTACTTAAAGACTGAGACAAACTGATCTAAGCCAAGGGTTCTTAAATTGATTGCACATTAGAATAACCTGGGGAACTTTTAAATACCCTGATGCTGATAATTAGAAATGCTGGTGAGACTTAGGAATTGGTATATTTAAAATTCCCCAGGTGTGACCCACCATTATTCATATCACCTGGGTGCTTGTTAGAAAAGAAGAATTTCCAAAACCACTCCAGACTTCCAGAATCAGAGTCTTCATTTACCAAGATTTCCAAGTAGTCTGTTTGGGGGAAGCAATGCACTCTCAAACTAGGCTACACACTGGAACTACCTGGGGCCCTTTGAAAATTACTGATGCCTGGTTCCCACTTCCAGAGATTCTGATTTCAGCTAGTCTGGGTTGCAGCTTTGGTTCATCCACTGCAACTCCACTGAGAAAAATTCATCAAGGCAACTAGTCTTTAAATCACTTTCACTAAAGCAGAAAAAGGTCTCTCTTCGGTGGGTGTCATGACAGATACAGCCCCTGGAAGTGGGCAAAAGTAAAAGAGTCCTTTAGAGCAGAGGTCAACACATTCTTTCTGTAAAAGACTAGACAGTATTTTAGGCTTGTGGGTCATGTGGTTTTTGTCACAACTACTCTTTTTCTAGTAGCCAGAGACAATACAGAAACAAATGAATGGGTTCCAAAGAAACTTTTACGCAAAAGGGGGGTGATGGGCTAGGTTTGACCTTCAAGCCAAAGTCTGGCAACCCCTGTCCTAGAACAGCTCTCAAAATTTCCAGTACCTCAGAATTGCCTAGAAGGCTTATGCAAACACAGATGGCTGGCTCCTGGCCTCAGAATCGCTCAGTCAGTAGTTCTGGGTGAACTCTGAGAAGCTCAAGTTCTAACAAGTCCCCAGGTGATGCCGATGCTATTAGTCCATGGATCACAATTTGAGAATTACTACATGTTAGAATCACCTAGAGAAATTTTTTAAAACTCTGATGCTATACTCCAGAGGATATAAATCAAAATCTCTGGGGATGGGGACAAATTTTTTCTACTGTAAAGGTTCCAAACACTTGGGTCATGGCACACCCTACTGGTGTATTGAAAGATACAATGGATTGTATATATAGATGAACACCAACAAGTCTCATCCCTCCATGTGCATGGTACTCTCCCACCAAAAGTTAGAGTTAATTTCCCTTTACAATGAATCTGGGGTACCCTTGTGTCTTGCTTTGACCAAAAGAATGTAGCAGAAATGATTTTGTGTCATTTCCAGGCCTAGGCCTTAAGAAAAACCAGCTATCACATTAAGAAGTCTGACTACCCTGCTGGAGAGAGACCCACATTTTAAGAGAAAAGCCCTAAAGAATGAAAGACTCCAAAGGGCAGGAGAAGCCAGGCCAGTCCCAGCCATTCTAGCCACCCCAGGTGAGGCACCAGACATGCTCAATCCTCCAGCCACACAAAAGCCACTCAACCAAAACCAACTGATATACAGACAAGTTGTCCCCTCCAACCCCTACCCAAACACATGACCATAGTTGTTTTAAGTCACCAAATATTGGGGTGGTTAAACAGCCAGAAATAAGTAAGATGTCAATAGTCTTACATAAGATATTAGTGTTTATAAGGGTTTTGGGTTTTGTTCTTGTTAAGAGAGGGAGAGGGAGACAGAGAATCTTAAACAGGCTCCATACTCAGCATAGAGCCCAATGTCAGGCCTAATCTCACAACTGTGAGATCATGACCTAAACTGAAATCAAGAGTCAGACACTTAACCAACTGAGCCACACAGGCACCCCCGTGTTTATAAATTTTCATGGTGATTTAAGAAGTTGTTCTATTTGGTACAACCACTCAAAAATTACCAACTGCTAAAATTACATTTTTGCTAAAATTATATTTTATTTGTCTGACTTGCTCTGTAAAGTATTTAAATGCAGTAATTATTACTTAAACAAAATTATGTAACTTTCCCCCTGGTGTTACCATTTGAATCATCCAAAACTATTTTAGTCACAATTTGTTTGTCATCACTTCTTGGCTTTGTGCTCACTGTTCTTTCTTTGCCTCTTCATAAATTTTTGCTATTAATGTGCTCTTATTTTTCACATTTCTCCTACTTATAAAGTATATATGGCTGTTTCCTTATCATCATCATTTATATGAGGTATTTCTATTAGAATACAATCGATTATTTTTTTGACTATTACTTCTTGATATTTATTATTGGCTTTTGATATTAATTAGTCAAACTCTGACTCTTGATGAAATTTCATTGTTTTATTTTTAATTATTAAAAAAACATTTATTTCTGAAGTGAAATTAAATGCACATAATCTGTTGTGATGAGCACTGAGGGTTACACATAAGTGATGAATCACAAAATTCCACCCCTGAAACTAATATTACACTATATGTTAACTAACTAGAATTTAAATAAAAACTTAAAATAAACAAATAAATGCACATAAACATTTAAATGGGATTGTAGGCATTTGCAGATCTAAAACACTTTGAAAATTTGATTTTCTGATCTTACATAAGAGTAACATTTATTGCATTAGCTAAAATGAATTACTATTTTCTATTTTATTAAATGTTCATTTTATCTTTCAACATAATTTTAAAACATTTTAAGAATGCAGAAAAATATGTATATACATATCAATTTCTGAACCTTAAGACATATATTGTTTCATTTTCATACTTAAGTAGACTTTTTACTCATTGTTTTCCCACCATGATGGACAAACTTTTCAATAAATAGTGCTGGAAAGTGATCACATTCAGAATACAAACACAATGGCCCAAATTATCTTCTTGACCTATCTTTTTATATCAAAGTCATTAAATGAATGATGGTAGAAGCAAACCATACAGGACTTCAACACAAAACATCCATTTCATACAGAAAGATTTGTACTCTAAAGTTCTGCAAACACAAAATAAGAGACAAAGTTCTTTTATGAGATCAGTCACAACAATATCAGATTAAGAAACCAGTTACAAAGAAAAAAAAGCAGTTAGTTACAAGACTACCCAAGTAAGAGCTAGAGCCAGAATGCCTCATACAATTGCAAAATTGCACAATATATTAGCTTGCAAGGACAATGTCAAAACTTCATAATTTCCAAATAGGCAAAGGAAATAAAAAAGGTACCACATTTGAGTAACAGAACAGATGCACTTGACAGCATGTTAAATAAACACAACAACAATCACTAATCCAAAAGAAAACTTTTTCAGAAGTGTTTATTGCTGAGTGATGATTCTATATGTTAAGAACTGTGCTGAAGTTAACAGCAAAGGTTGAAATGTCTGCATAGAAGATTTTCTTGCAAAGCCATTGATTGTTCTTGCAAAGTACCAAAACAAACTCCTAGGGATGAAATACTCAAAATGCTAGAAGAAAACTCTAAAACAAAAAAGATTATATTATGGAGACATTCTAATATTCCATACTGATACTGCTGTCACAATGACAACAAGAGGTAAATTTCTGCTAAAAATTCATTTGGAAAACTCTGAAGATCTAGTAAGACATTATTTCACAAAACATCCTTTCATAAAGTAAAAGTTTGTGTGCAGATATAAATTCCAAGCTAAATGTTATCAAAATAATGTTATCAAAATACAAATGTAAACAAAATATTCAAAACCTTTGAATTATCCATTTTTAGCTTTTTGGTAAAGAAAGGATATGAGAGGGGCACCTGGGTGGCTTTGTGGGTTAAAGCCTCTGCCTTCAGCTCAGGTCACGATCCCAGGATCCTGGGATGGAGCCCCGCATCACATTGGGCTCTCTGCTCAGCAGGGAGCCTGCTTCCTCCGCTCTCTCTGCCTGCCTCTCTGCCTACTTGTGATCTCTGTCTGTCAAATAAATAAATAAAATCTTAAAAAAAAAAAAAATATGAGAATATCACTCTGCTGTTTCAAACAAAACATATTGGCTGTCCAAAGAAGGAACTGTACCTCAGTTTATAAGTTAAAAGTAGAATTCAAAAAGTTTAGGAAGAATAAATCTCAACTTACAGATTTGGCTAATGCTAATTATTGACTTTAAAACATGGCTTAAGTAGAATTCTGCAATCTGATTAACTTCTTTCAAGCAATCCTTGATATTTCTGACAATTAACATACACTAAAACAAACTGTGTGGATTCAGAGTGTTGGAAGGAAGGGGCTGAGAATGAATCACTGGGGAGTCAGTGCTATAATCTACATCCACAAAGAGAATTATTCAAAGTTAATTAAGGGTTAAAGGAAGAAAAAAGTAGGTAAACCAACTTCTGTATGTACCTCCAAAAAAAGTTCATCATTACTTTATTCAAAATCTATTCAGTTTAGCCAGGAAAATTCAAGCATTACATATGTCAATGAAAGGGAAAAAAAAAAAGAGCACTTCAACTTAATGAATGATTACTCCTTTAAAGCACAACTTAGAGAGAAAGAATTACTTAAATTCTAATTACATGGGATTAGGAAGGTCCTATCAATCAGGAGGAAGGGACAATAAATAAACTCCTGTCAATCAGGAGCAAAGGGAAATGAACGCTCACCTGCCTTTCACAAATATGCCTAATTATGCAGACAACATTCTCATCAGTGACAATGACCAAGAATTTGAAAAGATCATCAATTTCAAAATCTTAATCAGGAATTGCCTGAAACTATCTCATGCACAAGACCTATTTTTGTTAAAAAGTTATGTTCATGGAAGCTAGCTCAAGATTCTCATTAAAATATTTTTTAGGGTGCCTGGGTGGAAAATACAGCCTGTGTCTGTTTGGTAAACAAACTATTATTGGGGACCGCTTAGGGTACTCAATCAGTTAGGCAGTTAAGTGGATGCCCTCCGCTCAGGTCATGATCCCAGGGTCCTGGGACCAAATCCAACACCAGGCTCTCTGCTTAGCCACTTCTCCCTCTTCCTCTTCCTCTGCCTCTGCCCCTAACCCTGCTTGTGCAAGGTCACTCTCTCTCTCTAATGAATAAAATCTTTAAAAATATATATATATAACAAATATTTATAAGTGTTATACACATTCAATATGTAATATTGTCCCTAATACTATGTGTTTTATTTTAACATAATTCTATTAAAAATAAATTTTTATTTATTAAATATTTATTAATTACTTTAACATAATTCCATTTTAAAAATCTAAACATTTTTCACCATCTCCCAGATAGGACATGACACTTTCATGAAACCATCTATTGAGTGAATGAGTAAGACAGCTATAATATGGAAACTCAAACTTAACAAAAAACTAAGCAAAGGGTTACACATTTTATAGAATTTATGTAGCAATTCAACCTTAAAGCTTCATTCAGCAAAGATAATAATCAAATAAATATTCAAATTCCTTACACCAATAGCAAATTAGAATCCAAGAGAGTCGTCAGTAAAGTTACAGAAATCTCTAAATTCCAGAAAAACAAGTCAGAATTCAGGTCAACTCCAATACATAATAGAATGTAGCACACATGACCTGCTCTGGAAAAGTCATGAGTTGGCATCTTATAAAGACATGAGCTAAAGAGCAACCCTAGGGAATTTTCATTCTGTAAGGAAAAAGGAACAATAACATCCACTTTTACAGAAACCACAAAAGAATCCAAATAATTTTTTGAAACAACCAAATGATCTAATCCCAATCTATATTTAATCTTACTTGGCTAAAAACCCAAATGGCTCTATTATTTCAAACATTTATTTAAACACATAAAGTTATTCATAAATGACATCTGTAAAATATCCAGCTTTTTATCCTGACACAAACTGATACAACAAAACCTAAGTGTTACAAAGTCTGCTATAGACTGTGAGCAGATTCCAGCATTTATTACATTTTAGAAAGCAGTTTTCTCATATCCTATAAAGCCTCCTTCACCCTGTAATGCTATGTAATTAAAATTCATTGTAGAGAATGCTACTAAAATAAAGCATTTTATGTAGCTAGGCTTTTCCCACATTTTAACAAATGGCTCTGAGATCATATTTAAATGTTATAATAAATAATGCTTTGTAATCTTTGTAATATTTATAACTAAAAGTCATCTAGTAAAGCCCATTCATTTTACAGAGGAAGAGCATAAAGCTCAGAAAAATTATATGATCTCCCCAGGATAAGAATTATGCATGTAGGCCACCTGAGTGGCTCAGTGGGTTAAAGCCTCTGCCTTCGGCTCAGGTCATGGTCCCAGGGTCCTGGGATCAAGGCCTGCATCGGGCTCTCCACTCAGGGTGGAGCCTGCTTCTCCCTCTCTCCCTGCCTGCCTCTCTGCCTCCTTGTGATCTCTCTCTCTCTCTCTCTCTCTCTCTCTGTCAAATAAATAAATAAATAAAATCTTTTTTAAAAAAAAGAACTATGCAAGTACTAATGATATTATAGTAAACAAGAGATGCATCATCCCTGTCTATATTCTAGTTAAAGTGAAGTATGCAGTATTATGATCAAGGAAGAATCTTTGCCTCATATATAAGAATTCTGATTCAAGTACACACAAGTCACTTCTCCTGGGAGAAATTAGAAGTACTTATTAACAAGAAACAAAAAGGCCAGGTAAAGCAGACAGCATAGCAACTATAAAAGGAAATGGTATTAAAGTAAACCAAGGTCTTACAATTTCATACTTTTATCTATCAGTAGGAAAATTTCTGAGATGTTATAAAAAATATGCAGATAAAATTAGAAAAGCTTTGGACACCTGAGTGTACTTTCAGAGTTTTCTATATATACATATACAGTACATACACAAACACACACAAGCTCACCAACCTACAGCCTTAAGACCTCTGAGCAGATAGGCAGACAGAAAGTAATCTGTTGGTTTGCAAATTTTTTTTTTAAGATTTTATTTATTTGAGAAAGGGAGAGAGAGAGCACAAACAGTGGGGAGGGGCAGAGGGAGAGGGAGAAGCAGACTCCCTGCAGAGCTTGATCCCAGGACTGTGAGATCAGGACCTGAGCTAAAGGCAGAAACTTAACCAGCCACCCAGGTGTCCCATTTTGCTAATTATTTTTAAAGCAACATAAATTTTACAGTCAAAACAGAGATCCTGAAGTTTTTCAAGTGCCAGAAATAATAAAAGAAAAATTTTTAAACATCACTTTTAATTATCTACCTAGTGTGTGCTGTCACAGATTTAAAAAATTTTTACTCATTTAATGACTATTAAAAAACACTTAAGAGTTTTATAACTTCATAACCTCGGTCTCCTTAACTCTGTCATGAGTAACTACTTTCTACTATGAATCTTCTAGGTGGTAGTAACAGAGATTAATATAACAAAGTGTCTGCAGTCACGGAACTTAGAACAGACAATAAATTAGGCACATACATACACCTAAGAACCAGACCACATATCTGTACATCATCTGTGTGTGTGTGTGTGTGTGTGTGTGTGTGTGTGGTGTGCACACTCAGGTGTGTGTGTATGTGTATAAAAACAGAGTAAAATGATATAAAGTGACCATAACGTGGTCAAGGAAGGTTTCTCTGAGAGGTTGTGACCTAAAAAAGGTGAAGAAGATCCACAGGAAGAGAAGGAATATGATAAGGAAAACAGACACAGATAGATAATGAAGAAAGAACATTCCGCACAGAATAGGTAGCAAGTGCAAAGGGCCTAAGATGAGAGCTACTTTGATGTTAAAGAACAGAGTCCAAGTAGCTTCAGCCAAACACAGAGTTGAGATGAGATCAGGGAGTTATCAGCAAAAGGCTGGTCATAGTGCTTGGTAGACCATGGTTATAATGGATTTTACTTTGAGCGTGATGGGAATCTAGAACAGTGGAATGCTGTTAATTTATTTATATATATATCTATGTATATATATATATATATATCTATGTATATATATATGTATATATATATATATAATTTTTTTTTAAGATTCCCTTTATTTATCTGACACACAGAGAGAGAAATCACAAGCAGGCAGAGAGGCAAGCAGAGAAAGGGGGGGGGTGGGGAGCAGGCTCTCCACCGAGCAGAGATCCCGATACGGGGCTCGATCCCAGGACCCTGAGATCACGACCCGAGCCGAGGGCAGAGGCTTTAAGCCACCCAGCCACCCAGGCGCCCCTGTTAATTTATATTTTTATAGTTCTTCCTGACAGGGTGCCTGGGTGGCTCAGTCGGTTAAGCATCCAACTCTTGATTTTGGCTGGATCATGATCTCAGGGTCGACCCTCACATCAGGCTCCATGCTGAATGTGGAGCCTGCTTAAGATCTCTCTCTCCCTCTGTTCCCCACCGCACTCACTCACGCTCTCTCAAAAATAAATATAACAAAATAAAAATAGAAAATAAAGACAAAAAATATAATATATAATATAATGAATATAAAATTTTTTATAAAGTCAATCAGATTTTTTTAAGATTTTATTTATTTATTTGACAGTCAGAAATCACAAGTAGGCAGAGAAGCAGGCAGAGAGAGAGAGAGGAGGAAGCAGGCTCCCTGCTGAGCAGAGAGCCCGACATGGGGCTCGATCCCAAGACCCTGGGATCATGACCTGAGCCGAAGGCAGAGGCTTTAACCCGCTGAGCCACCCAGGCGCCCCTAATGAATATAAAATTTTTAAAAATCTCCTCCTGGCTACTGTATACAGAACTCATTGTAGAGGGGCACCTGAGTGGCTCAGTGGGTTAAGCCTCTACCTTTGGCT